>NC_140483.1:127870590-128470590 GCF_964271855.1 Acomys minous
TCACTACACGGTCCTTCACCCAGGAGAGAAAATTGGAGATCACTTCATCAGTCTTAGCTCCAGCCTTCATTTATTCAAACATTCCTCTACATTGCTGCTGCCAGGGTTATTCCAAAACTAGTCTTCATCTTATCACGTCCCCGAATCTTAAATCCTGCAAAGACTTTGCATTGTCTAAAACGCCAAGCCCATTTGTTTTCATGCTGCATAATAGAAACTTTAGGAACTGTGCTGTGTCTCCCTCCAGGCTCCGGGTTTATAATCTTTATATTTCAAAGTCCTAACAGTTCTGAATTATTTAAGGTTCCTAAATCATCTTGCAGATAGTGTATGCTCTGCCATGCACTTTTCCTATAGGGCACACGTTTTTCCCGTTTCAGAACAAACTCCATGTATCCTGAATTCAACCCAAACATACTCCCTTTTGGAAAAGTTTCTCTAAAAAGCCTTCAAGAATATGCATATTGACACCTATCATCACAGGTCCTAAAAGCTTCGTTGTGTCTGCTTGGTGCTCCGCACTTTTATTTCTGCTTCTCCTACTTGAGAGGGGGCTCATCTTCCTCCACCAAGAGTACCACCTTCTTCCAGGCTTATAAAGAATGCTGAAGGCAATCATTGCAAAAGCTGGCAGCATAGGAAAGCCATTGTTCTGCCTACAGCCACACAGAGCAGCTCAAATAGAGTTACAAGCTTGCTAGTAATGTTGAATCCAAACTGGAGTTGCTTTGAGGATACCATCACTTTCTGAGAGGCCTTGTTGATATTGCCTTCAGTTCTGTGCTCTGCTCCTGTCCTTGGCATTTAATCCAAGGGCAGAGATGCTAAATGTGTCTCGGCCAATCGGTTATTCCCTTCTCAGGCATTTAAAAAATGAATTGAGATGTGAAGAAACACAAGGCTTTCTGAGCTGAGTCATTGGCGTCTAACAGAGAAGTTCCCAAACAATTAAGCCCAATTGTGTCTCTAGATCTGCTTCCTTTTCTTTTTTCTTCCTTGGCTCTACATTTTGCTTTTTCTTTTCTTTTAAAAAAATTCTTGTTTGTTTACTTTTGAGATTATAATTTAATTACTAAATGTCTTCCTTCCCCTTTTCCCCTCCAAATCCTTCCATAAATCCACCCCACTATCCTTCAGATTCATGGCCTCTTTTTTCATCAATTGTTATTTTCATGTAAATACATATTCCCAAATAGGACCTGTTGAGTTCACATGTTACTTATATGCATGTTTTTAGGGATGTCCATCTAGCTCTGAACAGCCAACTCTTTTGAGAGCAAGCCCTTTTTTTAACATACTCCCTCATTTCCCCTGGTTCAGTTAAAGTCAATTTCTTTGGCTACAGATAAATCAACATTAACCTAAGCACTAACCATAGAAGGGCTAAAGGTGGCCAATTCCATGCTGTGAGGGTGAGTGGGAGGGTTAGTTAACCTGCAGCAGGAAGCTCTTTGAGCAAAGACAAATGCACAGCAGTATTTCCCACAAACCACAGGGACTCAAGTTGAATAGGTATTCTTTTTTGAAAAAGTAGGTTTCTGTTCTCATATATATTATTTCCTTACTCTCACTAGCATTAGGGATGATTTATTCTTTCTTTATTTTCCTTTTTAATTTAACTTTTTATTGATTCTTTCTGAATTTCACATCATGCAACCAAATCCCACTCATGTTTCAGTCCCTTCTTACTCACCCTCTGCCCTGCAACTTCCCCTCAAAAAGGAAAAAAGAAAACCATCTCATTGTGGAAGCTGTAGTGTGTCACAGTGTGTCCCACAGTGTACCCTTTTGTCCCCACTTTTTAGCTTGCAAATGTTCACTGCAATGAGCCATGGGTCTGGTTCAAGGCCCCTGGCTTCTGCTACACTATCAATCCTGGATCCTCACTGGGACTCCTTTCAGATATCCTCTGAATCCTTTGAATCTTCAGGACAGGCCCCTTCATGCACTCCAGCAGTTCATAGATGGAATCAATGTTAAGATGGACCAGTTCAAAACACTGGATCTGGGCCTGAGTGATGGCTGAGCTCATCAGCTCGCCAGCTCTTCTGCACTCACACCACCAGGCAAGCTCTCCAGCACTATCCCTGCTAGCTCATCTAATGCCACAGCCCCCACCATCAGAACCAGCTTTGTTGTGCTGCCCAGGCAAGATGCAGGGCCTTTGCACTGAACTGGGCCATCTCTCCCATCTGCCAGAGGTGACAAAGGTTGCGAGGAGGAGGAGAGTTGGGGAATTCCACCCCATGGCAGACAAGTTGCTGGTCCAGCTGTCCCACACTCACATCCTCTGAGCCTGCTCACATGCACAACTGTGCTGCTCAGTTGAGGTGTAGGGCCCAGTCTCCTGAGTGCTGCTGCAGATGAGGGGCAGAGCCAGTCCTGTTCTCTGGCCTCCTGCAGATGGTAAGTGGCAAGGGGAGGAGGAGTGAGTTTATTCTAAGTGTCACTTATTTCATGATTTTCACAAGTGAATACATTTTTCCCTTACAAAAAATAGGCTTTCTATTTGGGCATGTCAGTACATACCTGTAATTCTAGCACTTAGGAGGGAGATTAAGACAGTAGTTTATGAGTTTAAGGCAACACTGTAGCTACATAAGGAAAGCCTGTCCAATAAAAATAAAATAAAATAAGGAAGGGTGGGTGGGAGGGAGGGAGGGAGATATTAGTAGACTTTCAACTTCAAATTTAAAGTTACATGTTAACTTAGAAAAACTTTGGCCTAGAATGTTCCCTCAGTAACAATTTGGACAATTCAGTCCAAATTCAGTCTGATATTTTTGTAAGAGCTAGCAGTGAGCCCTTCCTACCTAATTAGCTTAGAAGAACACGATAACATTCATTCTACACAATAAGGAAAGGTTATAAGATATAGCCTCTTTGTAAACATAACCATGCATGATAATGCATTGGTTAGTATTTTAAAAAGTAGAGTTATCTGGGAATGAGGAAATCTCCATCAGGATGTCTCCATCAGATTGACCTGTAGACAAGACTCTGGGGCATTTTCTTAATTAATGATTGCTGTGGAAAGACCCATGCCACTGGGCACTATGCCACTTGTTGGCAAGTAGTCCAGGGTTGTATAGAAAATCAAATTGAATGAGCCGTGAGAAGCAAGCCAGTAAGTAGCATTCTTCCAAGGCCTCTATGTCAGTTCCTGCTTCCAGCTTCCTGCCGTGCTTGAGTTCCTGCTTTGGTTTCCTTCAATAATGGGCAGAATCCATTATGCATTAAAGGATGTATAAGCCAAATGAGCTCTTTCCTCTCTCAAGTTGCTTTTGGTCATGTTTTTTATCACAGCAATATGAAGTGAAGTAGACAAACAGGAACCTCCAACTTTATCCAAATAAAAGAGAAAGTGGAAATGCAGTCAGCCAGATTGTTAACTTCAAGCTGAGATTTGGCAGAACATTGGGAAGAAAATATCTTGTACTCTTTTGATTCTGCACACGTGTTCAGTGGACAGAAGCAATCCAAGGTTTTGTAAGACAGTTTGAAGTGCAGGGTGTGGGGGGAGGGTTGTCTGGCACCCAGTCTTCCTATATATTATTACAAGACATTTTAAAATACCCATTTAGAGGACATATCTCTCTGCTGTTCAGCTCACTACTTCCTGTCAACAATGATAATATTATTCCAATCCTTCACATACTCAGAGGTTACTTAACAAAGTAATTGCAACTCCCCGGAAACAGAATAATCCATCAAGCTAAAGAGCACACTGGGAATTCAGAGCAGCATGACAAAGTGCAGGTTTCCCAGGTTGCTCTGATCCCCATTCACTCTTACTTTAGAAATGATTCTAAGCACAAGCTCCATCTTTTTTTAAAAAAAATTAAATTTATTTTTAAAAATGTATTCATTGTACATCCCAATTGTAGCCCCCTCTTTCATCTTCTCCTGGTCCCACCCTCCCTTCCCCCCCCCACCCCCCCAGTTGCCCTCACTTCATCCTCAGAGAGGGGGAGCTCTTCTCCCCCATCAACTGACCAGGCCTACCAAGTTTCACCAGGACTGCCTGCATCCCCTCCCTCTGTGGCCTGCTAAGGCACCCTGCCAGGGGAAACAATCAAAGAGCAGGCAACACATGGCTCCCAGTAAACAACATCTAAGGAGATGCTATAGGCAAAGGGTAGGAAAGCATACACACAGCTAACTCCTATGACACTGACAGTGAGGAAGCAGTGATATAATTAGGAAAAGCATGCAGCAGACTACTCAATGGGATCCTGTCTGCAGTCACTTAGACACAAGCAAACAGCCACAGGCAGCTTAGTAAACACTGAAGCAACCTCATCTTATCTCTTATGAGAGTGGGGCATATGGAGCTATTAGGAAGACTTCATATTCTATGTGGAGGCATCTCTTCACAAATATAATGAGACAGTCCTGTAAACGTTTATAATAGATACTGGAGAGTTGCTTAGTGCTTGAGAGCCCTTGCTATGCTTCAGAAGACACAAGTTTGGTTCTCAGCACCCACATTACGCCACTCACAGCTACCTGGCAGTTCAGCTCCAGAAGGTCCTACCCTCTCCTTAGGTCTCTATAGGCATGAGCTCTCACACACATACATTTTGTAAAAAAAAAAAAAAAAGAAAGAAAGAAAAATAAAAAAAGAAAAAAGAAAAATCATAAACTTCTATGAGAATACATTATGTTTATTTAAAATTCTATCAGATTTATTTGAGGCATACAAGGGGAGGAGAGTGAAGGAAAAGGAGCCATGAGTCCCAGGCAATAAGACAGATGTGACTAAGCGCCTGGTTGTCATGGTTGCACACAGCATCAGGAAGGACTTGGGAGTTCAAAGAAGAAAGGAAATTGGAAGATAAATGACTGAAATTTCAAGAGAAGTCCAGGACAGCCCTAGGGTGTTAGGAAAGGAAGTCCTAGGCTGGTGACAGGAGAAATCACTGTGCAAAGGGAATGAAACAATGTACATCAGGTAGATAAGGAAGATGAGATTCTCATGGTTTAGAATTAACCTACAATTCTGTGGGTTTGGAATAAACTGAAATAATTTTAGACTAAATCAATCAACCAACCACTCATACATACCATTTATCTATGCATATATCTTCAATATCAGTATCAAACAGTGTTTTTCTTAACAACCAGGTATACTGTTTTGAGCAATGCCATGCTATGAACCAGAAAGGAAGTGATGTTCCCTTTGTCGGTGTTTTCAGCTGAATGAATGAGCTTGCCACATGTACAAGACATTGCTATGCAGGGCTGGACCAAGTGGGTACAAAGGATCCTTTATTGAGCATCTACTTTATGCCAGCCTGTGTGCTAACCTTTAAACATATTACTTAATTCACATCTGATAGAAACCTCAAAACCTACCTGTCTGTCTGTCTGTTTATCTATCTATCTGTCTGTCTATCTATAATCTATTTTTGTATCATCTATTTGTCTGTCTATCTATCTTCTATCTAATTATCTATCTATCTATCTTTAGATTAATTTCACAGATGGAGAAAGTGAATCCAAAAAAAATTCAGTAACTTGCCTTAGGCCTCATGGCTGCAGAAATCAGAAATGATATATTTAGATTCCATTGATCCATAGACTAACTTTCTTTCTGTTCTAATTAGTTGATATCTTAGAACTTGATTGTATTTATTTGCTTCATAGCCAAGAAGAGTTGAAGCATTTATTTGTAAGGACTTTAGCAGTTAGGATCTGCCTAGTAGAGTGGAGGCAATCTGTTTTAGAAGATAGGTCAGTAAGAGGCTGTGAAGAGAGAGGCTGCTATGAGATTGGATACCTTCTAGTGACCCTAAAAGTAGACTGTGGAGAGAGGTTATGATCTCTGAAGTAATCTCTTTCAAACTTGTTTATCTCCAAACCTATGTTATTCAATATAACAAAGAAAACAAGAGTGTTTGAGGTATCCTCCCATTGGGATGTTTCTTCATGGCTACCAAGTAGACTTTAGAGAGTATATGAATAGAAATGGTTGAAAAGCAGCAATAAATAAATAAACTGAATCTCTAATGTAAGGACACACCCAAAGTGTGCTCATCATTTATGACTTAGGCTCTATTTCACAGGTATTTTTGTGTATGTGTACCACAGAATTGGAGACATTCAACCAGTTCATTAAGGTGGTGCCTCTTGAAAGCTCTTGGTTTTCACAGAGGCATAAGGAACTGGTTTATATTCCAAGTGATTGAGCAAAGAGGATGCCATTGAGAAGACAGCCCTGATATAGGATGTTTGTAGTTCAAGCATTCCTCATTCTGAAAGAATGTTGCATTTACAGGCCTGAATTCATGTGGTTTTCAGCATGTATAGAACATTGCTTCCTCATCTTAACCTAGACCTAAATGAGTCTATATTGAAATGTCCCTCCTTCCCTTTCTTCCTTCCTCCCTTCTTCTGCAAGAATTCCATATTCAAGTGAAGAAAACTATTCATTGGTTTGTTTCTAGCTAATGCATCTTTCTACTGAGTCCTGACTGGCAGCAGGATGCTAAATGTTACTGCATATGTGGAGTGATCTGGACATGCTGTCCACCTCCCTACTGCTCCACTCAGTGAACACTGTGCTTAAGGCAGATCATGAGTCTCACTTCTGCCTCTTTTGGTGGAGTGATCAATGGTGGTGCTTGCAAAGTTATTGCCCTAGATAGAATTTGTTCACTCAGCAAACCAACCAACTAACCAACCAACCAACCAACCAACCAACCAACCAACCAAAGAAATGTTATATAATTAGGAAAGATTGGCAGCACATAGTAAACATGGTAAATGTTAATTGTTTGAACAGGTAAACAAACTGGATTGAGAGTCATTGTCAGCTTTGGATTGGCATTTGCAGGAGGGGAGAGGAGGCATGGTAAAGCAATCTCAATGAATTTACCCATTCTTTCAATTGCCACCTGCAGATACTTCTGCTTGTAGGTCATGGGAATAACAGTTTCTAGCTAACAGGTATTTGTAATGAATCCTGACTGGTAGGGAGATGCCTGACTGGTCACTGCAGATGCAGAGTAATTTGGCTATCCCTTCCATCTCAACCCCTACAACTGGTGAATGCATTACTTAAGGAAGATCCTGGGTCCTAGTTTGCTTCCTTTGGTCCAGTAGTCAGTTGTATTGACAAAGGAATTGTCCCAGATAGGAACTTGTTCACTCAACAATCATATGGTAGATGCTCAGTTTTTGGTGAACAGTGCAGTGATTCCAAGTCATTCATCAGTAAAGACAATAGCAGAGTCTTGAAGGGTCAAATCGCTGTGGGGTCCTGAAGATGTGTTTCTTTGTGGGTACTGAGGAGGGGAGTGGTAGTCTTTGGGTTTCAGTTCCTTTGCCTTTCCTACATGTGGGTAGCCAAATGTTTGTATGCAACTAGAAATTATAGGTCCATTTGCCTAGCTACTGTTTTACCCCTTCTTCTATGACTTAAACTTTATAGTGGGAATAATCTGCTCATTGTTCATTAAAATATATCCTTAAATGCTACTAGACACCAGGCTACGGGCCAAATACTGAATATAGAGCAGTCATCTAAAAGATAAGTTATCTTCCTTCCAATAACACAGTTAGATGAGCAAGAAAGATCAACATTATAAAACAAAAAGAGTATTTGTTATAAACTGTGATTGTAGCTGTTAGGCAAAGACAGAGTGTTCTGAGAAGGGGGACTACAAAGTACCTCCTTCTGTTTGGAGGAGGTTTTGAGTAGGCATATGCAGTGTTGTTGTGTAATGGAGACTTGCACAATTCTGAAGATATGAATGGTATCCACTGAGGTTGGGCAGCGTGGCAACACAGTGGCACTCCAGCTTAAGGGAAGGACTGGAGAGAGAGTGCAGCAGGTAAAGGTGTACGACCACTAAAATCTGTGGAAAGCTCAAAGGAGAGAAAGAATTCCCTAAAGTTGTTCTCTGATCTCCACACAATTCCCATGGTATACATACCCATCCATCTATGCACATGGATGTACACTCCCACACACAAACAAGGATACATCCCCATAACACACACACACACACACACACACACACACACACACACACACACACACACCACCACCAACAACAACAACACCAACAATAACAACAACACTCTTAAAAGTAGGGAGAATCCAGGATAAGAAATTCTGAAATAATGAAGAACCTGTATGATGGCCACAAAATGTGTGTCAGAGCTCAGGGGTTTGGTGATCCCAGAAAAAGGCAGTGAGAGTGAAGGTGTGGACATGTGGATGCCAGCTGGAGAAAAGAACAAAAAGGCAGGCAAAGACCTGATTATTCTCCACCTTGCTCATCATGATAAATATCTGATTTGATGTTGAATAAAATGGGAAACCAAGAAAGAATTTTAAATAAGGAACTTACAGAATTTTGGTTTTAAAAGTTCTCTCAATTGTCGAGAGGACAGTGTGTTGAAGAGAAAGAATAGATACAAGCTAGAATTCTGTGGCCCTGATTTAGGCAAAAGATGATAAAAGGTTGGATTTAGGTGGTAGATTATATAAATATTTTAAAGGCTGGAAAGATGGCTCAGTAGCGACTGCTCTTGCAGAGGACCTGGGTGTGGTTCCCAGAACCTACAGGGTGGGCCACAACCATTTATAATGCAGTCCCAGGTGGCTTGATGTACTCTTCTTGGCTCTGAAGCCACTAAGCACACAGTACACAGCTATACACTCCGGCAAAACATCCATACATATAAACTAATAATAATAACAATAACAACAATAATCACCACCACCACCATCATCATCATCATCATCATCATCACCCTAAATATTTTTTTTGTTAGTAGAGCTGAGAACTTGTTGATCTTTATATGGTACATTTGTTATTGTTGTTTTGTGAACTTGGTACAAGATACTGTCCTCTGGGAAGAGGAAATCTTAATTGAGAAAATATCTTCATCAGATTGGCCCATAGGCAAGCCTGTGGGGACATTTACTTAATTAATGATTGGCATGGGGTAGCTCATTATCTCTCATGAGCATGTAGTTCTGGGTGCTATAAGAAAGCAGGGTGAGCAAGCAATGAGGAGCAAGCTAGTAAGCTGCATCCTTCATGGCCTCTGCTTCTGCTCCTGTCTTCAAGTTCCTGCCTTGCTTGAGTTTCTGCCATGACCTTTGTCAATGATGAACTGTTACCTGGAATTTAAGATGAAATAAATCCTTTCCTCCCGAAATTGTTTTGGTCATGGTGTGTATCTCATCAATAGAAACCATAACCAAGACACATAGTGAGAGTGACTTAGGTCACAGCATAACTATTAACATTTACAACTTAATATTTCAATAAACCAACTTTTTGATACTATCATCACACACGTAAAAATTATGGTTGAGGAGTGAGAGTATTGTTCTAAACTAGAAGTCTTCAGTTACACTCGGCATAATGACCTAGTGCTCAGCAAATGCACAAGCATTTGTGCAGTGAATAACTAAAGCTAGCAGTACTGCTTCCATTCTAATAATTTACAAGAAAAATTAATAACATATTTTGTTGCTATTGTATAAAAGGGACTCATTCCACTGGGCTGGGTCCCATGTAGACTGTGTGTTGAGCTGCTACTGAGTTCCTTGACACTTCATTGAAAAGGCTGAGATATGGCTCTTGATATTTTTGAAGACTAGGTGCAGCTATGATATGAGAAAATAATTTCCCCTTTTTACTTTAGGTTCATCTAACAGGATGTCTTATTTTTCGCAGAATCACTTATCTTTTGAGGCTATGACTTACAAATGAATTCTAATAAGATCTCTCTCTCTCTCTCTCTCTCTCTCTCTCTCTCTCTCTGTGTGTGTGTGTGTGTGTGTTCTTTGAGAATTCCAATATGTATAATAATATAATGTATATATAAAAAATAAATGCTGTTTAATTAATAAAACATTAAATTTAGTTAAAAAAGAGAATTCCATACAATGTGTTTTGATCAAATTTGCCCCTTAACTCCTCCAAGATTAATACACCCATCCTTATCTACTAGATTTTGTGTCTTCTCCTTACACCCATCAAAGCCCATCTGTGCTGCCAATGTATTCTTTCATGTGTATTTTTCTACTGGAGTAGGGTTGCTCTATCAGGGGCTACACTTTTAAAAAAAAGATGTGCATGTTTGTGTCTGCATGTAGGTATGTATATGTTTGTGCAAATGACTGTGGAGGCTCGAAACATGTTAACTGATGTGGGTGCCTGGAACTAAACTGGGCACTCTAAGGAGAGCACTAAGTGTTTTTAATTGCTGAGACATCTCTCCAGTTTCCTAGGGTTGGGTAAAGCCTGAACAAAGATGGCCACAGCCAGACATAAGCAGGCTGTTGTGGATGTAGAGTGGACCTGTGTGGCCACAGCATTACACCACCGAGTAGACCATTCTATGTAATTCTCTAATTAAAACTATTTCCTAGTCTTCAACTCCCCCAGAGACTTGAGAAGGAGTAAACTTGATTATCTGAGTATGCCGGGACTGCAGGTTAGTAGCTTTCCAAATAAAAAGATGACAGAGACAGTTTTCTACCTGAATAGTCACCCAAAACTCTCTATAACATTGGAGCATCTTCTTCAGCCTTCTGGCCCAATATATCTGACCGACATATTTGTGGGGCAGGAACTATTGAGGACTTGCTTACTCTGTCTTGGCAGAGTTTGACCATCGACTCTGCTTGCATCCAAACTTGCCTGTTTTTAGGCAGAATTCTGTCTGTGGTAGAAATGAGGACCTTTTGCCCAGTGACTTGTTTGCCACATTTAAAGCCATCTCCATAATGAGGTTCTTTGATGTTCATCATCTTTGAGAGGTAGGCTGGGTGTTGCCAGGAGTTAGCCTGTCTCATTGTCAATGAATCTTTAAAGTAATAAAAGCCTTTTAAAATGCCATATTCTAAATGTGTCTGGGGTTTCTGAAGACCATGTCTTTCTATAGAGTCATATCTATCTGCTATACCTAAGATGTATATTTTTGTGATAAAAGTAGACCAGGTAGCTTAGTTTTACAATGAAGCTTAATTGCTTAGGGCTTAAGATGTTTTTAGGTCTAGATAGGTGTCTTAAGTTGATAATGACAATGTGTGATGGAGATTGATTATTTATATTCAGAAATTCAGATGCACCAAGATTGGAAAGATATCATCTTCAAGGCTGTCAAATACAAATACCCAGAACACTAAGAATGTAATAGTTATGTAATTCCTGATTGTCTCACAGTTCTTCTTGCCATAGATAATCTATTGTGTGTGTGTGTGTGTGTATGTATACACACATACACACACACACACACACACACACAACACTAAAATAATTTTTAAAAAGTGTAAAATAAAAAAACCTATTCCTAGTCATAACTTGGGAGATGTAAAGTATTTACTGTGAGAGCACAAACACCTTTGTTTGGATTCCTAGCACCTGCTTAAGAGTTGTGCATATGTGAAAGGAGAGGGATATGCCAATCCTGGGATCTCATTGGCTAGGAAGTCTAGCCAAAACAGCAAGCCCCAGGTTCAGGAAAAGACCTTGTTTTAAAAACTAGGAGAGTACTAGAGGAATTGACATTGACTTGAGGCCTGTACACACACACACACACACACACACACACACACACACACACACACACACACACACACACTCCTAACCCTGAAAATTGCTAACCTGCAACAGTTGGAGGAGGGAAAATATGTCACAAACTTACTATAACAGGATGATGTGGGGCGTCTGCTCTAAGATCTTGGTGGGAAACCCCAGTGCCCAGTTAAGCTGAGACATTTCCCTGGGAAGTGAATCAGGAAACAGATGTAGAAGAAGCAGTATTCTGGTGAAAATAGACCATCTTCTGTAATACTTGCCTAACAAAATATTAGAAGCTCCCTGAGTGATTTCCTGCCATAGACTTAATAAGCCCTGAAATCTGATGAATCTCTCTCTCTCTCTCTCTCTCTCTCTCTCTCTCTCTCTCTCTCTCTCTCTCTCTCTGCTGGGAGAACTGACAAACCTGGTTGCTATAGCTCATTAGCTTTTAAAGTCATTAATACATTACTATTTTCAAAAATAAATAAAAAATAAATAAACAAGCTGGTTTTAAAGAAAAATCATATATGTTAGTTTATTCATGGAGATATTTTGTTGGTTTTCAGTTTGGATTTTTGTTGCAAGATATTTGATCACAGTGTAAACCCTGAGATTGTAGACTGGAAAAACATGTTTCTAGTTGTGGTGTGCCTCAGCCCTAGCCACACCTTTAATCCAAGAGCTTTCTGTAAACAGGATTAAATAAAGTCAGCCATAGGTCAAGAGAAGGAGCAAGCCACCTGTTGACAGGGTGTGAACATAGGAAAAAAGAGTGAGAGGAAGTCAGGAGGATGGATAGAAGGATGTACAGGAAGTAGAAATGTTGAATGGTTTTTAAACCAGTGTAGAGAAGGAGAAAGGGCTTTTCTTTCTGGGATGTTGACTGAGTAGGAAGGTCAGCTGGGTGCTTTCCCTGCCTCTCTGAGCTAGCAGGTTTTAACCCCAGCATCTGGCTCCTGAGTCTTTACTGGTAAAATAGAATGCTTGGGATTTTGTTTAAAAACAACAGATTTTGCTACAAGCCAAAGAATACCTCATCCCGATGCAGATAATGTAATGAATGCTAGTCTCTCAAGAACCTAAGAACCCAATTGTGAAGAACAGGTGTTTTGAAGTCCACAGAGGGTATAACAGCTACATAAAAATGGCTTCTGCTGGCCCGGATATCAATCTCTGGGGAAAAGCCTTGTTACTCATTTTCTAATTTGCTTGGTTAACACTGCTTAGCTGTTTTCCACATCACTGCACATGGATCCAATGATAATATTGGTACAGCACCCTGTGGTAGGCGGAAAAGGTAATTCCAGTGAGAGGGTATTAGCATGGTGGTACCCTGAGGGCTGTGAGATGAGCATCTCTACTCTGCATCACATAGTGGGCACAGCTGTGTGCTTTGACACAGTAGCTGAGAGACTGTGGATTTAAAAATAAACGTGTCATGTATTTTCCCCTTAGTGTTTTTTTCCCCCAAGTGAATATTTTTAAAAAGTCTTTTTCTTAAATTCTGACTTTGGGATTACAGTTGACAGTATTATTTGATTCGTAAAAGTGAATGGGGCTGTTTTCACTTTTTTTTAGGGATGGGGGTGTCTAAAAAATAGTCTCAGTTTATATAAGTTTATGCAATAGGTAGACACTTTCCACTTAATGGAGTGCTGCTCTGTTATGCCTGTAACTACCTCCACAGAGGTAGGAATCAGTCTCTGTTAACCCTTAGACTCTGAGCTGAGTCCTCTTAAAGTCCCAGTGGAGTGCTCAAGACCTTGCTTCAGGGCCTTTGATGCTGAGCCACAGCTTTGGCACTGGAGTTCTTGGCTCCTCAGAGGCTGAACCTTGTTTTCACAGTGCCTCTGAGTTACATGTAAAGGTAGCACTTCTTTTCTTGTTCAGAGTCTATTCATCTCTAGTAGCATTACGTGCTTACCCTGTACTTTCCTAATGGAGAAAAAAAGTGTAGGAAAAGCCGAAAATTGTGAGAAAAAGTAGGGAAAGGAGGCAAAATTTGCTCAAACATTAAGTTGACTTAAAAGGAGACAAAAGACAGTTTGCTATTCATTTGGCATAAGTGAGAGATTTTTGTCTATTTTTCTAAACTATCTCTCTAAGTGGGCAGTTCTCATGACTCTAAGCTGGAGGTAATATTTTTTTTTTTTAAATCATGCTCTACTGAGGTTTCTTCTGAAGTGAGCTCTCCAGTTTTGTTTTTACAGAGGCTTCCCTTTTTTCCTTCCTGCTGCTTTCCCACATTTTAAACCACTTCTGTGCATAGTGCAGGCTCTCTGTGGGGCTCAGGCATGGGTCAGTAGTGTCAGCTGCTACCGATTTGAGCCAATTTACTCTCGCCACAGTCTTTCCTGAAAATGACCTCACCCAGAACAGCAGAGGCCACTTCCTCCACACAGCGGCTTATGCTGCCCTTTGGAAATGGATAAACTGAAGTGTTTGCCTGTCTTACCTAGATTTCTAGCATCTCTAGCACTTAGTGACATAGTCCCATGACTGTGGCCACTCTTAGTCATCCCCTTGACTCATTGTACTCAGCGTTAAGCGAATAGATGACTATAAGATAGAACTGGTTCATCTCCAGGTTAAAATGAAGGAGTAGGGGAAACAACATTCTTTTTCTCTGACAATAAAGTCTCAAGAGTCGTTTTACTTACCTTCCAATTTCATTCTGGAGTTGGGCTTCAGGAGATATCTCTTATCAGCATTTAGCTTAACCAATTCATAACATTTTATCTATTGATGAAAAAAATATTGCAAAAAACAAGGACTACTGTAGGTATCAATTTTAAGAAGCAGTTTATAGGCACTTTGGATTATAATTTCAATTTGGTTGGACCTCAAAATGGTTGTGACCTCAGTGCATATGCCCCCCTCATGACTGACATGCATTACTTTGTTGGCCAAGTGTGGAGTACTTTTCCTCCTAAACCAGGAGCCGTCCTTGGAGCCTGTTGCTCTGCTCACTAGAGTGCCCTTGGGTAAGAGAGGTATAAGGAGCACTTGCCTTTTATTTATTTTGGGGTGGGTGAGTGTGCCACAGTGCAGGTCAGAGGCCAACTTGTGGAGTCCGTTCTTTGCTACTGCCCAGTGGCCTGGGGAATCAACCCAACCTTTTAGCTTTATCTCACAGGCCAATTATTTTAAAAATTAAAATACTTTCCATCCACCTTTCCCTAACCTGAGATTTTCTCAGCTTCTGTCATTGAGTTGTCTACCCTAGAGACCACAGATAGGTCACAGATTTTAGGCAAAATTCTTTAGCTATGAAGATACTCATTATTCTAGGAGAATGTGTCTTAGTGGTCATCAGATTCCTAAACTAACATGCGAATCCAAATTCTTAAATTTATTCAAAGGACTGACGTTAAGTGTCCAATGTTAACTAACGTAAGGCTAGTAGCTCATAAATTACACTCAGCATGGGGAATAAACTGCGGTGTTAATTTCTTATAGCACTTTATATTTATATGCATGATTTTGCCTGTTGTCCCCCTGACATGTTTCTGCTGACAGGTTTCTAAGGCTCTGAATGATTTATTCAGCATGAACTACAAATATCACACCACCAGGGTAAACCCCATGCATACTCACAGAATCTAGACTGTTGGAGGGAGATTTGTGGCCCTTTAGCTTCCTGGTCTCTCAAATGTGTGAAATATGCTAATGGATTGTAAAAGCTAATCATGAATATTACTAAAGTCTTAGCTGTGGATGTGGTGTAGTGCCATCGTGCCATTGTGGTCACCTAGCATGCATAAAGCTAGTTTGATGTCCAGTAGGGCAGAAACAAGACAAAACAAAGCAAACAGACAAAAAAATAAAGTAATAAAATAAAACAAGCCTCAGGTCTGTTTCCTTTTTAAAATATCTTTTGCTCCAGTGACCTAATGGACAGTCCATGATGATACTACAGAGATAACCCAAAAGACATTAGCAACCTCTCTTAAGAAACAAAATCGTCTTAAAGTCTAAGTAGAAACCACCCCAAATATAAAGCAGACAGTATATTATACAGTGAGTCATGATCTCAGCTTTAATAGCCAAGTTCAAGTTGGATAATTGGATGCTTTAACTTTAGAAAACCTACAAAAGCAAATCGTGTGTGTGTGTGTGTGTGTGTGTGTGTTATGGGACTCTCCACAAATGTCATGGCTAGTACAATAATGATCCAAATGAGGCAAGAAAGGAATCCAGTTCAACAGGACTTAAGTTAGCTATTGTTGGCTTAAACATCTTCAGCCATGCAGTCTATTTTAGACATATTTAGGAACAGTGCAATTTTGTGGAAAAAAGTTTCCTGGTGACAATGATTTCAATCCCATATGCAAAATAAAGCTTAACATGTGACTTCATTGAAACATTTTTGCGAAGCACATATGACCTCTTCCATAAAGACAGGTTCTATAGCTTAAGGTCTAGGGGAAGATCTATTGTGGCCTTGGTCTTACAGATAGCATAGAGGTCAACAAGCTATAACGTACATGTGACATCTCCTCAAGTATGGTCTCTATTGGCTTAGAAGCCATGCTCGAGATAAAGGTATAGGAAGAAAGGATCTGATAAATATAATAATATAGGGGTTCCAGTGCAGCCTGGCCTTACAGATAGCACAGATTACCTATTAATGACAACTACTCCCAGCCTTCTACGTGGAAAATAGGTATACACATCCTTTCCATTGAGACAAGCCTAACATTCCTAGTTTTCTTACTGCTATCTGTGAGCATGAGAAAGTGTATAAATTACTGAAAAGTAAAACTGCTGTTCAAAAGGTAAGGAAAGTATGTACGTCAGTGGTAAGCATATGCTCAGCATACAATGCCAATTCCAGCACCAACAGAATAAATGTTATGACTTTCACTGCTGAAGAACAAAATTAATATTGGTGGTTCTGCTGCTATCATGTTACTGTTAGTGAGAAAGCCGTGTGCTGTGTTACTGTTGCTTGTAGGAAAGCCATGTGCATGTTACAGTTTATTAGAAAGACAGGCTAAGCACTAGTACATGTAGCCCTGTAGGTGCTGGTGTCAGCCACGCTTGTAGAGCACCTTCTGCACTTTCTATGTGGTCAACGACTACAGGTTTAAGTGGCACTTGTGAATCTGGTCTTCCATGGATATGCTTGCTTATTCTTTTTACTCTCTAAAAGTAGTGCCGATTCACTTTCCTAGCATAAGCACTCACGCATCATCCCTGTTGAACCACTCTCTAGTGGGTTGGACTTCTCTTAGCAGTCATGCCCTTAGTAAGTGGTAGAAACTGGAAACTACATGGCTAGGTGACTGAGGACAGAGGAGCAGGTGGGCAATAATTGATGAGAGCCCAAGTAGAATAACGAAGACGTTAGGAAGAAATGATTTAGGAGCAGAGATTTGGCCCTTAGTATAACTTTTGCATTTCTTTTCTTTGTGTGTATGCATATAAGATATGTTTTATGACCATATCGTCATCCAAAATGACAAAAAACTCCTGGATTCAACTGTTGTAAAGTATAAAGGGTGAAAACACCAAGAATGATGCCCTCTGATAAGGTAGTATATACTTTTTAGTGGTGTGTGTGTGTGTGTGTGTGTGTGTGTGTGTGTGTGTGTGTGTGCTTCTCCTTGCTGAATTGGAGAAAAAGTGGTGGCAACGGTAAAAGGAATGAGGAGGGCTAGGGTGTGAGTCGTCCGCGGAAGGTGTAAATCAGCAGGTGGGACGGACTGCTGACTGGAAGGAACCAAGGCTGTGGAATTTACTAGGCTATCCTGCTCCAAGATGACCTACAGATGATGCAGATGGCAACTGAGAGGTTAATGAAGCATTGGGAGAAGGGTGAGGAAAAGAATGGTGGAGGTCTCAGCTTCAAAAACAGCACGAATCAGGTGTAGTGGCATATGTCTGTAATCTGAGTCCTACGAGGCAAAGTTGCGCAGATCAAGGGCAAGCCTTGGCCACAGATCAAAACATGCTCAATAAAACAACAAAAAATGGAAACAGAAAGCTCACCCAGCCAACCAAAACCCCTCACTTAGATTATGAAATGAATTCTTGTCTTCTTGTTTGCTGTGGTTCAAAGTCTCTTCGGAAGACTCAAGAAAATGTACCACTTACAAACCACTATAAAATAAAAAACCCAATTACACATTTCCAATATCTAATGGCATAGAATAAATATTTCCATTTAAAAAATGAAGAACAGAGGAATATCAAAGAAATATGGAAACCCAGAAAGAAAAATGCCAAGCATCATTTTCTCATATCTAGCATCTGGGGCTCCTGCTGGAATAATTTTCGCTCCTTACGCATTCCTGCCTCTCTAACTCTGCTGCATCCATCACCTGTGATCTCTGTCTTGGACTGGTTCCCCTCTGCGTCTCTAACTTTCTTCAGCAGACATCCCATAATGGGCACCTACAACATTCTAGAGTTTCCATTGGAACTTGGCGTTTACCTTCCACTCAAAGTGTTCTTTCCAAACCTATTATGGGGAATATAACTCTTCCAGGAATTGCTTGGCCTCAGTAGGTTTCTAGATTCTTGGTGCAAGACTGCCTGGCTTCCTCATTCTTAACTTTTTATCTGCAAAAACTAATTTCTGCCAGCTTAAGAAGTATCCTGTCTCCTAAACTCTGGCCATAGTTGCTGTAGTTTCTCTGTACTTTTGAGAATGAACCTATAAGCAACAACCACCACCACCACCACCACCATTACCACCACCACCAACACAACAACAACAACAACAAGTTCCCCAGGGACTTGGTTTTCAGCATAGAGTCCCTTCAGTTCTCCTGGCATTCTCAGTTCAAGCATGTGCCTTTCAAATTAAGTTTCACATTCATAGATTGGATCCTTTGACCAGCTGGGTCTTGCCCTCAGGACACCTTTCTAATTGCCCTGGTGTAGAGCCAGAGAGTTCTCTCTTTAATGGTGCTAATCCTTTTAGCAAATAGAGCTCCTTTGTCTACACCTACCTTGTGTGTAATTTCAAACTTGATCACATGCCTTCTTACCCTAAATGCATGTTTTCATGGCTTTCTGTCTTTGTTGCTTTCTCTCACTGTAGACCTTGATAAAGGCAGTGAGCAGTAACTATGACACAGCCTGAATGTTAACCTGTCCTGAAATTTCTTCTACTAAGAACACAGCCAATTCCCTTTGAACTCAGCCTCTGTCAGGTTTTTATGTTACAAGCAGAACCTGACAGAGATAGTTTCTATCGGTGCTCACCAGAGATGGGCCTCCACCGTCTGCCTTTCTCTTAGCATTCAGCTTTTCCAAACTCATATCAGCCTGGCCTGTTAAACACTGCTTAGAACATTCTAGCGCTTTCCTAATGCATACCTCCCAAATCCTCTGTGGTTCTCACACAAATCAACCCTGAAGATCTATGAACCATATCATTAAATTTCGTGTAACAATTTCAGCATCAGTTTTCTGTATTAGTTCCTTTGTTGTGTTGCTATAACAAAATATCTGATGAAACAACTCAGAGAGGGAGGGGTTTATTTTGGCTTACAGTTTGAGAGTACAGTCCACCACGAGGCAGCTGAGAACATTGTATCGGCATCACGGAGCAGGCACTTGGCTTTCCTATTAGTTCGGGAGATCATTATTTTTTGTGTATTTAGAAATGATTTTTCTACATAAAAATGTTGTGCCCCTTAGTTGATGCATACTATTCTAGACAGTGTGTTTATGTATTTTGATAAGTATGCTTATATATAGAATGTTCCTCTCCTTCTCCCTCCACCCCCCTCCCTGTGTGTGTGTGCATATGAAAAGGTTAAAGGGTTACATAGTTCCCTCATTCTACCCTGTGAGCTCCCAGGGATTGAAGTCATGGATTTAGAATTGACAGCAAGCTCTTACCTCCTGAGTCATCATGTTGATTGCACACGTGTGATTCTTGAAGCAGAGCAAGTACAGACTATATCTAAGAACACCTTTTCTATTTAGAGAAAAGATTGGAGACATATTTTGCTATTTTCCTTTTCTGAGCAGCTTCTGCACTGGTTCCAGGCTTTATGAAAAAAAACCACACTAAATTTGCGACTCGTTTCTTCTGAAGGAACATGCACAAGTACTGGGATTTTCTTCTTGAATAAATTGACAGAAGCACAGGTAAAGAAATCTATATAAATTCTTCATTTTTCTCTCTTTCTGTTTCTCTTTCTTTCCATATATATGTATATACATGAGAATCTAATTTATTAACAAATTTACACTTGCATCTTTGGAATTGATCTTCCTCAGGCTTACCTGTCAGACAGTCATGGGGGAAAAGAAGGTAGCATTATTCACCAAACCTGGTGTGTTTTGGCCACACACGGCTTTGCACTTTTGTGAATGCATGGAAGAAACAGGCAGAAGATAAAGCAGAACCTCTGTGTTTGAGCTTGGGAAAAAGAATGGAAAAGGAGGAGTGAAATATCTGATTACGTATGATTTTAACATGACTAAATGAGAGTAGGAAAAGTGTTACAGGGTCCATTAAAATGATCGTGTAAGGCCAGTGAGCAACAAGACATAAACATGAAAGAAATGATTAAGGGTTTCTAAAAACAAGAAAGTAATACTTTGCTTCAAGTTCAGTTTACTGGGCTTCCAGTGGACATGCAATTTATGGAAATGACGTATGACCTACTTTTATCTAATCTAGATAATGAGATAGCCCTTTTCTTTCCCTGATAATTTCCTTTCTCCATGTATGTTTTTCTGCATTTGAGGCCTCCCCTCTGGCTTATAAAATGGGAATGTAACTGTTGATTTTAGCTCGATGTCTCTGCGAGATGCATTCTGCTATCCACACAATGTTTCTCATCTCTTGCTCCTTCAACTTTACGTATGCATAAAACACACCGTAGTGGAACTGCCTGTTGAATGCCAGCACATTCATTTGCACCTAAGGAAAGAAAGAGATGACATGGACCATTAGCTTGTCTAGAAAATACTACATTTGTGATGTAATAAGCTAGAAATGTCTTCGGCTTGTATAGTGCTTATTTGTTCTTAAGTAGTATGCAAGTTGCAGAGGCAGCTTCACACATGGACCTGCATTTAAACTACGAGAAAACACTTCCTGTAAGAGGGACCAAACTGACAAGAGTTAGTATCTGTGAGGACACACTGGCTTTCCTTTTCTAGTTTTCTAACTATGGAAAAGCCACTTCTACAGCTCCTACTAAATACACATTCTTCATAGGACAATTGATGTGAAATTATGTGCAGCTGCAGGGCTCTGGCACTCTAAGGAAGTGATAATACACAATGTTTACGGAAAAGCATCAATTGTCCTGATGAACTATAAAAAGAAACTCCAAATGAGAAAACATTTAAATCACATGCAAACAACAACAGTGTATAAATGGTATTTCCACTTCTGCCATACCTCTCTCTCATAGAAAACATCTTCTAGGGTCTTTCCCCCGCTGCTACCTACAGCATCAAACAGAGGCTTGTAAACCTTAAAAACAAAGACAAGAGCTTAAATGTAACAGACTTTTCAATTTTTGCATATGCATATAAATATATTTTCTTAGAAAATAGATATTGATATTGCACATGTGCATGTTTGTGTGCATGCGTGAGTGAATGTGTATGTGTGCATGTATGTGTGTGTGTGTGTGTGTGTGTATGTGTGTGTGCGCACGTGCGCGCATGTGTGCTTTAAAGAAAATTTGTAACTGAAGGCCTAAATATTTTTGATCAGGCCTTTGACTTCCTGACACCGCGCCCACCTTCCTCCGCAAAAATCCAAACAGGGAGTTGAAATTCTCACTTTCTCATTTGTGGGCTTACTCAGGGCTACAAGCACGGGCCAAAAGCTCCATTTTTCTCGATGTACATTGTCATTGTCACACATAAATACACTGGACTCAGTGAACTCTTACAGTCTGACCGGTACAGGTTTGTGGGTTTCTTAAGATGACAACTGGTTCACCTCATGGAATTTCAAGGGCACAAGGAGTGGAAACAGGGGAGAAGCTCAAATGTTAATATCATACTGAAGAGCTGCTCTCAGTTACAGATGGGTTACTACGGGGGTTATGTATATTGTTTGCTGGATGCCCCCTAGAAAGATTCAGACACCCACGAGGAAACACCAGTGTCATTCTTAAGCCAAGGAGGTGAAGTGCAGGATAATACATGTGACTACCCACAAGCCTGAGGAAGTGGGATCTGGGTGAGGAGGAGAATCATGTATGAGGAGCTCCAGCCTGGCTTAGAGAGCTGGACACAGAGGGAGGAGAAGCAAATAAATGGTTCTGTTCCTCTCCCAGTTTCTTCCGTTAAGCAAAGGGAGTGGGAAACCCCACACGTATCCCATTTCCCCTGTAGTCCCTATAGACAGTCTGTTTCTCCTGTGGGTCCTGAAAAGGAACACTGGGCTCAGGTTCTTTTATGTAATTTTGACATGAACTCCCACTTCCAGGAGCTTGCCCCAGCCTCTTGGGGGACTTGCATTAAAAGGTACTTCTTGAAGTGCTCAGATAACCACTCCTTGGAGATTTAAACAAGGGCTTTCTTGGCAGGACTCTTTAAAGACACCAGCTTGCACTGGAAATTTGAAGTGTTTCTCTGGGAGGCATAATTACTGCAAGGGGCACCGCTCGCCACCGTCTGGATGTTACTCTGGCTGAGGTGTCTAAATGGGTGTGTGAGCTTCTCAAGGGCCCCGTGCTGAAGTGATGCAAGGCACTCAGCGTGCTGGTGAAACCACTTACCCCGTAATTGTCCGCTACTCTCTTCACCTGCTCGAAGTCTTCAGCTTGAGCTAACAAACGCAGCCCCTCAGGAAAGAGCTTGCCGCAGGTGGGGAACAGGGTCTCCCTGTCTTCTTTGCTCAACTCAGTGCCAAATGAGTTCAGAGTGATGATTAAAGCACGTCTGTCGGCCTCAAACTGAAGGGGAAAGACAGAAAAGTCTTTTACACAACAAGCTACGTGCGGAATTGCACTTCTGAAGCGATCTACTTCCCATGTCGAATTACAAAGTAGGCATGTGTTCCTAATGGCTCTTTAGTCTCCTCTTGAAAGGGAGAAATTTGTTTGCTGGGGAAAGTTGTGCAAGCCTGCCATGAGCTTTGGCTATCGAAATGCTACCAAAGCTCTATTTCCCAGGTTCCCTGAAATGAGTTACTTACATGTTGCTTTCATATATGGCACCAGAGTTATAAATCTATGTTCCATCAAGGTGAGAAAAATGCCACTATAGTGCAGCATGGAGGGAAAAACAATGTAAGTAAAAATGTCTGCTGGGGGTGTCTGAACAACAGGAGTGTGCATCTCTACATGTTACTAACTACTCCTAATTGCCGCTGTCACTATTGTTGGTATTACCGTTATTCCTTGTCATGCTGGGGATCCAATCTAGGGCCTCATGCAAGTCACACTAGCTCTACCGTCAAGCCACATTCCCTACCCCTGTTACTTTATATAATTAAACTTTATACTGTATGCCATCTGTACTTTCATGGTTTGGATTTTTTTAATGACCTGCCATCTCTGATTCTGTAGCTAAGAACCGTGCAGCTTGGGGGTGATTTATCTTCCTTGCAAGGCCTGATTCCTTATGATCCTTAAGTAGGTCAATGTGTGCTCTCGACTATGCTGAACAGCACAGGCCACTGAGCTCTACCAATCCTGCTTCCTGTAATCATGCTGTCTTTCTAGAGATTTCTTTCCTCTTTGTTCCCCATGTTTCTGCTGTCTCTCAGTTAAGTATCCCATCTTCCTCCATTCCTTTTTGCACGCCCCGCCCCCACACAAAACCTTTTAACTCACTGAGTCCAGTGTGTGGTAGCATACATGAATGGTGTAGGGTCATCCAGCAAGTCCTGGGGAGCCTACCAATGGCCACGACACACTCAGAGAGAAAAGTAACTCTTTCTTCTCAAGCAGCCACATCGACTGCCCACAGCTTAGCAGCTAGGGCTTGGGCCTCAGGGCCTCTTCTTCACTCTCTCCTGGGATTGGATCTGAGATTATCTTATGCGGGTCTTGTATAGGTAACCACAACTGCTGTGAGCTAATGGGTGCAACAGCTACGTCTTGTCCCAGCCTGCTCCCCAGCCACTGGCTCTTATAATCTTTCCTCCCATGCCTCTGTCCGCTCCCTCAAGGCCCCCTCCTCTTCTTCCTCTGGGTGTTGGCCTTCGAGCTTTATAGTTATGTCAATTTGAAGTCTATCCTTGAATTTTCCCACTACTTTTAACACTTGGAAGAACCATCTCTTTTTTTATTTGTTGCTCATTTCTGGACTCAGTGTCTGTCACATAGGAGTATTCTAACTACCTACTGAATCTAACAGAGCAGTCTGTTGATTTCATCATTTTTTATTTTTCTACAATATTTTCAACACTGATGCTACTTGAAGTCATGGCTTAGTAGCTTTGACACTGATGGAAGCTTACTAAAAATGCAGAATCTCAAACCGCAGTCTAAGGCAAATCAACTGAACCACTCTCTGCCTTTTAACAAGAGTCCACAGCTGTTCACTAGCACAAGAAAGCTGAAAAGAATGGCTGTGCACTGTCATTCATTACTTTCCACACTTACTAGCTAGTAACAAAGACAGGCTTGCAACAGCTCTAATGGAACGCTTTTGTTAGAACAGGTGTTTCTTATCATTGGAGAGTGAGTCTTTCCACTGGTCCCTTTGATTACTCTCGTGGAAATTATGGGTGGCTCAGAAGCAAGGTAGCCTTATTTAGAAGCAAAAGCAGTTCCATTCTGGCTCCTGCATATAACCAGTCTTGTAAATCATTTTAGAACTTGCAGGAATAAGAGAAGAAATGTGAGTGGGATTGCTCATGGCAAGAAGAATCCTTGAAATAAACAACACGCGGGTAGCCATCCAAGATATTCTTTCTAGTTATAAGATTTTAGAATTTTAAACAGGGAAATATGGGAGGGCAGGCAGCGTTGCAGGCAGCAGACGCTGTGTCAGGGGAGGTTGCTGCATGAGGGAGGGAGCATGTGGCATTTGGAGGATTGTCACAACTTAAACTTAGGGAAGCCACTGGAAAACGGGATGGACAGGGAGATGAGGAGAACTCAGGAAGCATTTTGAATGCCGGGTTAAGAAGAGAAGACTCTACCTGAACATAATGGATCATCCAAGTTATCTATTCATTTCCCAGGCCTTGTCTTTGTTTTTAGATTATTCCTTAGGTTGTAAGCACACGTTCCATTGCACACCTCTGCAGGCTGAGTACTACCTGCAGTGTGGGAAGGGCTGTACCCATCAAGAGCTTTCTTTTTTCATAAGGAGTGCTTTCCTGCCTACTTGGGTATGTTTTCTTTTAGATTTTTTTTTTTTATACTTTAATGTTCTTTAGTTTTAAAGCTTTTGGCATGGCTATGTAGCTTCATAGTGAAAACTACTATCATTTAAAATGTTTAAAAATATTGCTCTTTGATCACCCCTAAACACAGTCTGACACAGCATGAGATGATAGGGGACTCTCCTCTTTCTCCTCCCTCTTCCTTCTTCCTCTGTCTTTATATCTCCTTCTCTCCCTCTTTTTCTCCCTGGCAGGGCTGGGCTTGAAGCCTGGGGACTTGTGCATTTTAGATAAATACTTTCCCTCTGAGCTACATTGCTAACCCTTCAATGCTCTCTTCTACTACAGCAAGTCTTTTGAGGTCTCTCTACCATCAATTGAATTAAAAAACATATATTTGGAATATTATAAGTTGTAGTGTTAGGTAAGTGTTCAACTGCTGAGCTACAATTCTGGGTTCCAAAAATAAATAAATAAATAAAAAAGAAAAGAAAAGAAAATGAACCAAAACAAAACACGAAACAAAACAAAAAACCCAAACTAAAAACAAAAACAACCCCCCCCAAAACAACCAACCAACCAACCAACCAACCAACCAAACAAACAAAAACCACTGCTCTTGAGATATCAGTTGACATTGCTTATTGAATTGTCAGGTAATTTCTAAGATAAAGAAATACAGCTCAGTCAAAGTAAGGACAAGTATGCAAACTCATTATTTGGCAAAGATGGAGCCAAAGGCTCCTTCTTACCTCAAGAATGGGACACATAATTTCTGCTGTAACATCACCGTGATCCTTACAGAACTTTTAGAATGCTTCAAGGTAAGACTTAGAAAGAAGAAAGATTTTTAAACAATGAAATGAGTAATTTTCATTCTGGAAACTTCTAGGTCATCTTTTCACAGCTTATGAAATGTTTTAATGGAAACTGAATTGTTTCTACCATAGGAGGGTATTCTGTAGTAGATTTAAAAGAGATTTAATATGGCTGTGGCCCAGACTGAAAAAGAACTCCATAAAAGAACAAAATTGCTCTTATCACAATGTCTAATTACTTAACAAGCATTTTTGCACTATTCTTGGGTTATTTTATATAGTTAATTCCAGCTATTCTAACAAGAGTGCCAAATTCTTCTCTGAGCTCTGCAAATGATTTAGGAACCCTGGTAGTGAGTCTCCTAAGAGACACACTGGCTTTGACTGTGGGAATATATTGGAAAAGCATCGCCTGGGTTGTAAGTTTTGACTGCCTGCACTTGCATTCCAGCTCTACTACTTCACTAACTCAATACTAAGTTGTTTCTGCTGAAGGACGCCTAATCTCTCTGCATCCCTCAGGTTTATATGAAGAATAAGAATTAGACAATCATATAGCTTTGCTACTGGATTGAGTGCATTAAGACTATGAAGTAAGTGCTTATAACATGATGTCCTGTTAGTTACATCTCAGATGTGCCCCTTTACAGTTCAAGTGTCTCTTAATAAAACAGGAAGCTGTGTGTAACATAATACTATTGAGAGGACCATGTATTTGAGCTTATTTACATACCACAGTAGTGTATGTTGATTCATAGCAGGGTACACTAGCAGATTTTGCTTGGCTTATAGTACACAGTCTACTCTAAAGGTGGCAACATGGTCCAGACAGTCAGACCATGCAGTGTTATGTATGACATAGTGTCTACCAGTTGGTAATACTGACATGGGCTTCAATTTGCATGGACAGATTAATTATAAGAATCAGAGATCTATAACAAGATCTACAGCAGAGATGGACAATATAAAACAGAATGCCTACTGTGTCTCCCTGCTGCCCTTGATGTAATTTTCCTCACACATTTATTTACCCTTTTACCATCATCTAACCGACACTTTTTGCACTCAAGACATTGGGACAAAGAACAAAGGGTACATAAGAATAGCGTATACTATTTATTCTTAAAAATCTTGGTGGATAGGAGAGACTGATGTTTATACATATAACTAAAACCAAGCCAGAACAATAAAAGTTATATAGCAAACATACATCACTTAATAATTGCAGAAGTTGGTCAATGGGCAAAGCAACATTTTTAATAAAGAGCTCCAATTATGTTATATTGTGCAAACAAGAAAAATACACTTGGAAAAGCCATTACCTTGTATAGTTTATTGCGTAGTAATTCAATATTCAGTTCATCGAGAGTTCTTTCAGACATACAATCTTGAAAGAAAGGAGCTGAAAGCCAAAGGATATAAATCACAAACCAGATTACAAACTTTGAGCATTTACTGTGCATGAACTCTAGGCACTGCTTGCTGTAGCAAACAGTAGGTGCATATTAGCTTGTTTAAACTTCACAACTTACTAAAACATCTTTACTAAAACTATATTTAAATTTATTCTCAAACTGAGCTTCCCTTCATATTCATATTCACAGCTCACTCACTCCAGCCTCACCTTGTCTCCACCTTAGCCTCAAAGGTGACCTAGCACGCCCTTGCCTTCTAAAAATATCTGTTGAAGGGTAACTTGTTTGGCTCAGAGTGTTGGCGAATGCACAGGATATGTTCTTATCATGCAAAATACTCTATGTTTAACATATTCTCTCCAAATTAATTATTTTATTTTGTTTTTATATTTTTATAAATGGGTATTTTGCCTATACGTATGTCTGTACATAATGTATATGCACAGTGCCTGTAGAGACCAGAAGAGGTTGTTGCCTCCCTCAGAACTGGAGTTACAGATAGTTTGAGGCACCCTGTAAGTGCTAGAGATTGAACTCAGGTCCCCCAGGATAGCTGCTAGTACTAACTACTGAGACACCTTTCCATCCCTTGCTCCCTAAATGAAAATGAAAGCTACTTTCCCCATGATCAACAATGACTTGCTACCATCTAGATAATGCTTGAACATATTCCCTATAATGATTTGAACAATGACATTATTATCAGTGCTAAATTATAATGAAATAGTCATTTCATAATTAATCTAGATAATTTCATGGAGGCTCCTGAGTAGCTCTTAGAGATGACATTTCTAAACTTCTTAAAACGAAATACTCTCTAGATATGACCTGACTTTCATAAGAGTTTAATATGAAAGGATAAAGAACTAATTGTATAAAACATAGAAAGGAAACCCATAGTTTGAGAATTACTAAATTCATCATTTAATTTCTATGACCGAGTAGAAAGCAGAAGGATTTTCAGGTTGGGATACAAGCTCCAGGCCCTTTCTCTAATCTGAATGGATAAAAATGACCAAGATCAGAGTGCCTGACTTGTCTTCATCTGAGAAATAAGAAAGCAAGGTTAGAAGATTTTTCTGCATGTGTGTCTATGTGTATTTCTGTACATGTTTCTATATGCATGGGTGCCCATACACATGTCTTGTGCATACAGGGAGAAGCCAAAGGACACTTAGGTGCCATTCCTTAAGGGCTGCCCACCTTGCTTTTGAGATAGGGTCTCTCTTGGTGGCTTGAAGCTTGCCAAGTAGGCTAGGCTAGGGGGCTCTAGCAAGTCCTATGGATCTTTACCTCCTCAGTGATGGCATTTATCGACTGTGCCACAGCACTTGGCTTTTTCAATAGGGTTCTGAGGCTCAAACTCAAGTCCTTATGTCTGCAAGACAAGTGCTTTACCATTTGAGCCATTTCCCCAGGCCTAGATGATTTTTTGGTGGTGTCTGTTTTCATAAACTAGGGTCTTTCTGTGTACCCGGACTGACCTCAGCTTTCCCAGCTTTCAACCTCATACATCTACATATGTATGTATGTGCCACTATGTCCAGCTTAGACCTCCTGTACACAGCTATGGATCTGTATATAAAACTACATACATAAAAATGTTGCATCTTGAAAGTGCATTTTCTAATGACTCTGCTAAAATTCACAGGCCATTTCACAAATAAGTATTCATACCTAATGGTGTTTCAACCAGCACAGCCTTGAAGAGATCTGAGGGGGTTTCTGCAATGTTGACAGCTTCCATCTCTGTGAAACGGCCCAAAGGGTAACACTTGGCTAGTACTTCTTTCACAGATTTCTTTTGCAGTGCCCCATTCATCAGCAGAATTATGTTGTCTATCATATAGCTGCATCTGCAATAATACTCAAGCATTAGAAAACACATTAACTGGGTGGTGAGGCGATTTGTAGCTGGGCCCTGAGGATATCCACAGGTCAGACTCCTTGGGAGATGACATTCAGGCTGAAATTTGAAGAATGTGTGGATTTTTTTTTTTACATAAAGGACTGAGACCTGAGGAAGAAAATGTTTTAAGACAGAAGCAAGACGATTTGAAAAAGTAATAATTGTTTCTCTCCTCTGTCTCTCTCTGTCTCTCTCACACACACAGATATACCTCTCTCTCTCTCTCTCTCTCTCTCTCTCTCTCTCTCTATATATATATATATATATATATATATATATATATATATATATATACACACACACACACACACACAAACAAACACACACAAACCTATATTTCTCTATCTAGCTATCATCTATTTGTCTATCTATCTATCTCTTTATCTATCTATCTATCTATCTATCTATCTATCTATCTTCTTCTGGATTACTGGGGTAGGCCCAAGGTGGCTCATGCATATACAGCGTATATTAGCAGCTCTAGCTAACAAGTAGGGCAGCTGAGATCCAAACTCTGGCTATATGCTTCTAGGACATTACTTTTAATCACCGTATTATTCTGCCTTTAGTGTTTAGGACCACAAGTAGATTGGGGAGCTCTTGGTCGTGAAGAGACAATGTGAGAGGAAGACATTTTCATAATGTGCAGATATTTAGACAGAATGAGCTCAAGGTGCACAAGAGACACGCAAGAAGATGCTCTTGGAAGCCTAGAAGTGTAACCTAAACATATCGGCTTGAAGAGGGCAGTTTAAAGATAGAAGATGGAGCCCTAGAGAGTATGTGTTCTGCTAGTTTTATGTCCACTTGGCACAATCTAGAGTCATCAGAGAGTAAGGAACCTCAATTGAGAAAAACACCTCTATAAGACTGGGCTGTAGGCAAGCCTGTAGGATATTGTGTTAATTACTTATAGGTGTGGGAGGGCTATCCCTGCGCTGGTGGTCCTGGGTTCTGTTAGAAAGCAGGTTGAGCAAACAAGTAAGCAGCAATCCTCCATGGCCTCTTCATCGGCTTCTGCCTCCAAGATCCTGCTCAGTTTGAGTTCCTGCATTATCTTTCTTCATGGACTCACATTCAGGGTGTATAAGGCAAATAAACCCTTTCCTACCTCCTTTGCTTTTGATCATGGTGTTTTATCACAGCAATAGAAACCCTAACTAAGACAGTATGCAAAGTGCTCACTCTGTACAACCATAGGAGAAACCTCAGCATTTAAAGGATGAAGGATCTGGAGAATGGCTCAATGGGAAGAAAGCCAGGGCAGTGAACTCCAAAAAGTTCTAGAATGTTATAAGGAAATGTTATAGAGTGTCAATGACCACAGGTACATTAAGGTAGACAGTGGCATAGGCATCCATAGGCTGTAGCAACTAACAGACCATCTGAGATAGTAAAAGCACTCAGTGGAGTATGCCTGTGGGAGAGTTAAAGGAAGAGAGAAAGACAGAGCCTGGTCAGTGTATGTCTTAATGGATGAGAAAAGAGAAGGCCAAAGAGAGAGCGAGAGAGAGCTCATACCACAAGCTGACCTCAATGTAAGGGGGAAATGGCATCGGCGGGGACAGGAACCTTGTGATTTAGATTTAGGTGAGAGAGAAGAGGGAATGTGAGGTGCCAAGGCACCTGTAATGTGCTTAGATGAGGCAAATGAACATAAGTTTGAGGGCAAATTGAGCCTTATAATGAGACCCTACTTGAAAAATTGTAAGTAAACATTAGTCATCCCAGAGTTTCTAGTACGTGGCAAGCACTTACACGTATTTACTCCTAGCAGTCTACTGCAGAGACCTCACAGCTCAGGGTGTCAGGGCTGGGGCTTCAGGTTATCCTGCTCCAATCTGGCAGCAACTTGTTGGCAGTAATGTCTGCCTGCCTCTCTGTGAAACCTCTTTTCCATTCCAAGTATCCACCACTTCCTCAGGTTGTTACGTGGGTGTGTGTGTGGGGGGGGATGGTGAATGATTTATAAGGAAAATACGTCAGTGATGATCTCCAGTGCCTATTACATTGACAATTTCAGGAGTACTGATCAAGTACGGAACAGGAGGTTTCACTGCTAGAATCTGTCTTAGCAGAAGGCTCAGATTATGGGTGACCAAGAGGAATACCCATGAAGTGTCATTTCCTTTCTATCCTATCAAGGGTAAATAAATGTTAACATAATTTTTCATCTTTATGTTGACCTCGATCTTGGCTGAGGTAGCATATGACAGGTTTCTCCAAAGAACAATTGCTCCATCCACTCTTTGCATGTAGCACCTTTTGAAAGTCTCCATGTGCAGTGTCCCTAAGAGGTAGCAATGTTGCTTATCTCCCTTTAGCACAGACTATCTACAATAGTTACAGGAATCATTCTACAAGGGAGATTTATTCTTTCTCCTTTATTTATTAATTAATTTAATCATTTGCACCAATATTAACATATAGTATTTAGTTTATTCCAGCTGGGCATAGTGGTGTACCCCGTTAATCCCAGCACTCAGGTGAGCAGAATCAAGTGGTTTTCTATGAGTCTGAGGCCAGCATGATCTACAGAGTGATTTCCAGGACAGCCAAGGCTACACAGTAAGATAGAGAGAGACAGAGAGATACACATATTAGCATTTGGGGGGAAAAGGATGTTTGTGTCACTGTGCAAGTCTGAGGATCAGAGGACAATTTTTAGGAGATTATCTTTCTACCAAATGGGTTTCTATGATCATACTTAGGTCCAGGCTTGGCAGCAAGCACCTTTACCCACTGAGTCACGTTGCCAATTATTTTAACTATCATTTCCCTGCTTAGCAAATTCTATCCTACATTCCTTGTCCTTCCTACTTGTTCAAACCCTTGCTGCTTATGGTGATGGAAATCCTGAGGTTTATGAATCTCCAGGTTCTTCCTACCTCAATTCATACTACAGAATGCTACTAGATTAATGTTTCTAAACAACGGTTTTAAATCATTTCTCAAACTCAAAAATTAGCTGTGGGCCCTACCCTGCCTAGTAACCTAGTCATCCACCTGGCATTAACGTTACTCTTATTCCAAGAGTGCTTCCAGGGCTGGAAGTCAGAGAGATGTGTCCAAGGCTAGCCTGGTCCACACAGAAAGCAAGTTCCAGGCCAGTCACAGCTACATGGCAAGTCCTTGTCTCAAAACAAAACAAAAGGAAGCACAACAAAAAGAAAATGATTTTGTTACTGGTGTGGTTTTTGTTTCAAGCTTTCTTACCCTAAGAACAAATCCTTTAGACTCCATCCAAACCCTCTCAGATCCTTCTGCGTCAACTGCCTTACCCTACTGAGGAAAAGCTGGTCACCCTTCAATACAGCATCTTCAAAATGAGAAGCCCCTCGACTCATCTGAGAGCCAGCCTCTCTGGACTTGAATTGAGATAACTTTTATATTTATGAAACATCCACATACACGCACGCACGCACAGAACATACACAAACATACACATGCACGAACATGGGCACATTCTCAGGAACATACCCCCAGGATTCTGGACATCTAAGGCAGAAAGATGCCAAGTTCAAGGCCAGATTGGGCTACGCAGTGAGACCCTGCCATTCATTCCCACATACATAAAAGAGGCATCTGTATCTAACCTAACACACAAAGCTCCCCCACAGGCTGTAAAGACAGAAGCGGCCAATCATCTCATCTACAGACACCCCCCAAAAAGCTCACCCTGTAATGCAGTTGGAGCTTAATAATTGTGCAAGAATGTACTAGAAGTAAATTCAGCCAACTGAGGCGATTACCATCTCTTTGAAGGCAAGGGAACTGATCAGCCATGTCCTGGGTTTCAAGAGCACGGTGTCTTAAAAGCAGTCTTCAAAACATTTGAAAATGTTGATAATCTATGTCTCAAAGAGCTAAGCCACATTCTCCACGAATTCAATTTCGATAGCTCCAACACTTGGCCATCATCTTTGAATTTAAAATACTAACTAGTTATTAAAAAATGATAATTTCCAGTCAAGTCTTAAGTATACTGCTTTATAGCTAAAACCAGTCAGTTAAATGAAAGAATGCCTTTCTATTTTAAAAGGTGAGTTTTACTAACAGTTACACACAGACTTGGTGAGATATGTCAAGTGGATTTATACACAAGCATAAATTCATGCAGAAACCTACAGACAACTGTGAAATGGGCATTTCATAAGAAGAAAAAGAAAAAGAAAAAAAATCAAATGATAGTAGAAAGATAACTCTGGCATTATTGTTTTTCATATCTGTAAGTTGCAGCCTTTTAAGAATAGAAACTTAACCTTTATTGCACACAAAAAGATAAACCCTTAATAGAAAAAGAAGGCATTTGTGAGTTATCTTACGGTGAAAGAGTAAAATATTTCAAAAGTATATAGATACACCTTCTTTTTGGTAATAAAGAGGTTTCACTTAGAGCTGAGGAACTTTAACTACAAATGGATGAGTAAAAGAAAAGGGGCATACAGTCCCTATGTATAGAAAACGGATCATTTTAAGGACTGTAAAGGCTCTGGACAAAGTACTATTCCTAACAATAGTAAAAAATTTTTTAAAAAAGAGTTAAAGGAAAGGACCTAAATCACAAGCTGAGGATTAGAAAATTTTGCAAGGTCACTTGCACCTACCAGGTCACCAAAGGTGGAGACTAAGAGTGTTGGTGAGAGGAGGTGCAGAGTCAGTGAAAAGCCCTGAATACTAAAAACATGTCAGTAAAGGACGTTCAGGGGCTGGAGTCGCGAGCCAGGAGGATCAGGGTGAAAGTCAGGGCAGCAGTTCTGAGGTAGGAAAGCTGGAACGCTAGCGAGCCCCCGGCCAGGAGGCTGAGCACTGCAGTCACTGAGACACTTCCCCAGGCTCCGGTGTCACCCGCACAGGCCGGTGCCAGGGCCAGCTCGGGGCAAGCCCGGCGACCCCACCCCAGCGAACTCCGGCCCGGCCGCCCTCCCGAGCCCCGCCGTGCTTACCCGCGCGAAGCTGTGGCTCCCGGGGCCGGCGGCCACCGCAGCGGCGCCTCCTCAGCCCTCCGCGCCCAAGATCGCCATCTCGCAGCAGGCGTCGGACAGGCAGCCCAGGCCGCAGGCAGCCACTTGGATCCCGCACGCTCGGCGCGCCGACACCCGGCTTCCCGCCCCCCCCACCCCCCCCTGCCTTCCCTCCCCCCCTCCCTCGCCCCCCTCCCTCGCCCCCCCCCCCCCCCCCGCCTACACCTCCCTTCCTCGGGAGCGCGCAAGCGTGCTCGCGACGCCGGTGCCGCGCACAGGCGCGCCTCCGCGCCTCCCAGCCTGGGCCGGTCTGTGCCTCCGGTCCAGACCCCGAATCCAGCCGCCCTCGAGCATGCGCAGCGAGCGCGCGCCGAGGCCGCCTGAGGACCGGTCCGTTCCTCTGGGTCTTCCAGGTGGTCCTGTGGAGGGGCACGCCAGCCAATACGATGAGGGGGGCGGGGTCAGAACCGGAAAGGGGGCGGGGCAGCCGTCGGGAAGCAGGTGGGGACTTCTCTCCACAGCACCTACCTGCCCAGTCAGCTGCAGAGCCTTCCTGCACAACCACAGGGAAGGTCCTCCAGGCAATTTTGTGCTTTACTCCAGCACTTCACAGTAAAAGTGCGCTGTGAGTGAACACTCCTTGACCTCACTTAATATCAGACTAGTAAATGGTCACACGAGAAGACTTTTATTTGTGTTGATAACCAAATAGTTCCCTTCACTTGGCACCAGACTGGCCCAATAACAAAGCTACTAATGGTGCAAGCGCACAGGGCCACTTCCGTGCTGTTAATCCGCATAGTAATCCTGAAAGGTAGGGTCTCTTGACTCTGTTATACAATGAGTCAACCGGTTTAGAAAAGCACTGTTCGTAATTTACATTGCTCTTGCAAGAACGGTCACACAGCAGTGTGATGAGCACACTGCCCACCATATGGCCTGCTCTTTTGCTTCAGAGAAAGAACAAAGTTCTTCCAGCATGAATGGTTCAGTTAGCCACCCACCCCACCAAGACCCCATAGACGACTCACACCCACCCCACAGCCTACTAGTCCTCTTGTCTCAAAGGTTCAGAACTCCCGGCTTCTCTTCAAGAAAGACCTCTCCATTTATTTGCCTTTAACATCAGGTAACAATTTCTCAGTCAAATCACCCTTTAACGTTTCTGTTCTAAATTTTTCGTTATTTTAAACCACCTTTCTGATTCACTCTTTTGTTGCTGCTGCTGCTGCTCTGTTGTTGTTGTTATTGTTGTTGTTGTTGTAATTTTGAAAGAATAGTATACCAAGGAGACTAGTGTACCACACAACGCTAAGGCCCCATGCGTATTTGTAAATACCTCTTGAGTGAACAATGCACATTCTCCTCAGTCTGGTACATTAGTTATTGTCCCCTAACTTCACATACAAGTTAAGTGCATGCGCATCCAAAACATAAAAATCACTCGAAAATGTACGTGACAATTTTACTTGTCTTCATTCTCTTCCTCTTGCTATGATAAAATACAAAACCAGGTTTTACTCTGGCTCATATGCGGTGGCAGGAGCTTGAAGCAGCTGGGTCACAATAACTCAGAAGTCAGGACGTAGAGAGAGACGATGGTGCTTGTGGTGTTTTTCTGTCGTGTGCAGTCCTGGGTCCTCTGCCCACAATTAAAGTCGGTCTTCCCACCTCAGTTACCACAACCAAGGTAATCCTTCACAGGCAGTGTCGGAGGCCCATCTCCCGGGGATTCTAGATTCTGTCAAATGACCGATCATCATTTCACTGCGGGTTAAAATCACTGGCTCCTCGGCTTGTGTGAATATCTGCTCTTCAGAGCACCTTCAAGCTCGTGTGCTCTGTTTGTAGTGCTAGGAAATCACTGAATGTGGTCACTTGGCTCTGTGTTTAAACAGTGTTGCCTTTACATTTCCTGGCCCTTTTCGCTGTAAGAGCTCTTTAAACAAAAGCAGTAGCAGCTTCCAAACGCCTGCCACAGAGTGCAGCCTTCCTTGGGGACCTTGTAGAGATTTCTCCTTTGGTCTTCTGGCTCACTGGCTCACTTCTTCAGTGCCTCAAACTTTCCCCGAGGCCCTGAAAGGAGTTCCTAAGGTTCTTCTATCCCCTAAGTTGGCACCTAAAATCAAACATTGGTTATTAGAATATTCCTTCATTTCCAATGAACACTGTCATAAGTGTCTTTTCATAAATCATTTCTCATGTCCTTGTTTACGGTCACATGATAAATCCTCCAAAGTAATCACAGAATATGAATAAGTGTAGCCCTTTTGAAACACATTGGCAAGTTGCCTTGCAGAGGGAATGTAGGGTTAGGTAACACATTGCTGGGATCAAAACACAGCTTGGCCCTGTAGACACATTCTCTTAGACCTTGGACCTTAGACCTTAGACACTACCTGCCAGACCTCTTCTTTCATTTAAAAAAAAAAATCAAAGCAACAAAATACTGTTAATTCTGTTTTCTGGTTATATTGATCCACTAGAACATGTATTGACATATTTAAACCATTATATTTTATATTTACATTTTCCCTCAATATTTATAGGAATTCAGCTGGTATGGGCTCTGAAAGTACCCTGAACCAGAGCTTTGCCTCTCTGCCACCTAACACACAAGCTGTGAGTTCCTTGGTCTGATTGTACCTAAGCTAGAAAATCACCATAGGGATGTAATATTACCACTTTCCCCCATGTCACTGTATGAGACTACTCTGCCCAAGTGATCACGGGATAGTCCATGTAAGCAAATATATGCTTCTTATGGTTCTATCATTGTCCACTTTCTTATAGAACTATTCACTGGTCCTTCATATAATAAAATATTGATTTAGGTGAAACCATTGTCTTTCATTTTTGTTTCCTTTTTGACTTTGCACATCCATTTCATCCTAACATTATATAATTAGTCTGTTTTCTACTTGCTTAACAATTTCATTAAACAGACAGTCAGCATTGGTTTTTAGAATTATACTAATTATTTTCTCTCCATTTTATGATACTCTCTATTCTATTTGCCAAAAGACTTTTCTCTTCAGTAGTGGTCTTTAAAAAATGTTTTCACGCCTGGTGGCACTCCTAGGAAGAGGAAACAGGCTATCCAGATGAGACATGATAGGCTGTGGTCAGATGATAGCGGAGGACGTCCCCTTCTATCCCAGGGGAGGGCAATAGGGTGAAAGAGGGAGAGAGGGCGAGGGGAATGGGAAGATACAAGTGAGGGGATAACAATCTGGATATAATCTGAATAAATTATTTAAATTAAAAATGCTATGAACAAAAAATATGTTTACAAATTTGTGGACACTTCTTTTATCACAAACCAGAGGCCAGTTCTCTTCCAATATGGCCACAGTTAGCAACTTGGTTCTAACATAAGTAACAAAGCAGAATTTGTCACTTCTGACATTGGGTCACATGCCCCTGTCCCCCCAAATCACTAGCAGCTGCCAAGTGGCAAGGACATTCCTAAGCAGCCCTAAGAAGAAACTGACATCTAAACAATGGCATCTTGCTTGAGACCAGGAAGGACCTGAGGCCCCCTGACAACTGCCACTTGAATGATACAGAGACGTGGATCCTTCAAGACTTCAGAGGTGCCATCTTCAGTAAATCCATTCACATGCCTGACACACAGAACAATGAATTTACTAGGATGGCTTCGTGATAGTTCAGAACCACTAACTCTTAGAACATAACTTGATATCCAGCAATAGAGAAAAACCACATTAATGTAGTAGTTCTCAACCTGAGACAGTTTTGCATCTGTGAGGAATTAAGTGATGCCTCTAAGTTGTGTGTGTGTGTGTGTGTGTGTGTGTCTGTGTGTGTGTGTGTGTGTGTGTGTGTGTGTGTGTGTGTGTGTGTGTTTGTCTTGGTGCTTTCGTAGGAAGGTGCTTTTGATATTTAGGGAGTCCCTGGGAGTTAGAGAGGTCAGTTAAGGTCAAAATGCATGGTACACACATGTAGACCTCTCAGAGAACTATAAAAACACTATATTTTTTAAAAATGTTAACAGTTTAATATCTTCTGGACATCAGTTCAAAAGTTTTAACGTTTTAAAATCCGTGAAAAGAAAAGATTTTGTTTTCAGCTAGTAGATCCAAGCCCGGAGTGGAGATTGGATTATGAGCGCTCCTCGGAAAGATATGACTTGTCTGCTGATGCTTCCTGTCTCCTGGCAGCTTTCTAGACTAGTCTGAGGTGAATAGTTTGCACACGATGTAGTGCCTCAACACCGGCAAGAAACAATGGAACCTGCAACCACGGGCTGAAACATCTCATACTGTAAAGAAAATAAACCTGGTGTCTGCTAAGTCCCTTCTCTCAGGTATGTTGTCATAGTGATGAACATTTTGATGCAGCCCTTCAAATTCTTTGCTAGTCTGACCACAAACCTGGCCTCATGGATTTTGTTCAGCTATATGTGCCCACAGCTGCCTATGTTTGTCCTACCTCTGACCACAAGGTACCTCCTAGACACCTGACATTTTTTAAAACTAACTGATGAAGTTTTCTTGGCAAACGGGCAGAGCAGAACAAGAATCTAGTTATTTCATATATGATCTTTTACAACCAATGCTTAAAATATAATCACTTACCTTGACTTGAAAACCCTTTCTAATCTAATATAGATATCTAGGACACTACAGGGCTAGAACATATCTCAGTAGTTGAGCACATAGATTTGATTATCATCACTGGAGAGGGAAGACACAAAAAACAAAAACAATAGAGCACTTGTGAGAATAAATATGCTGGCCAAATTCCTGGTGTTGACACAGGGAAAGCAGAACCACGTTCTGCTAGAATCGCATTTTTGTGAAACATGTTGCCAGCATGTTCTCTTCAAGTCCCAACAATTAGAGAGGGTAAAGTCCTGGGTAAAATCAAGCAACTTGACTTGTCTCAGAAAGCAAGCAGAATGTTCCAGATATGGTAGCACGGAAGAGGTAAGATTCAAGGTTAAACAGAATGTGATATCAATGGCATTAAAACGATCAGGAAAAATAAACAAGCCGACCATAAATCAGGACATGCTTGGAGAGAGCAGCTATTTCAGTCAAGGAGTATGTGCTGAGAGAGGCCCAAGCTACTGGAACAGATCCAAGCTACTGGACAACGTCAGTGTTTACGGATCATAGCAAACATTTTGTGGCCAGAGAAAGCTCCAGGACCAGTCAGGGAACTTCAGAGATAGGAAGACTGCAGTTTCAGGCTTTGACTGGCCCACAATTCTCTTAAGAGCCCTGGGGGTGGGGTGAGGATGTTTACTGGAGCCACTTTGGCACCTTGGAGAGGATTTTCTTATTGAATATCCATTTCTTAATTGCTTAATTTCTTCATACCACTTATCATCATCTGAAAATCATATTTATTTGCTTGTTGTCTGTTTCTCCACCCTTGGAAACCAAGTTTCTCTAGAGGAGAGACTGATCTGCTTCTCTTTCCTGACCCATTGCTATGTTCTTAGTCCACTGAAGAAACACTGTCTGGCTCCTGTTATGTTCTCAGTAAATACTTACCAAATAAACAAAGACTGTGAATTTGCTGGCATGGGCCAAAGGCATATACTGCAGTGCTCTGTGATGATTCTGACAATCCTTGGTTAGACTGCCTGCATGCGCAATACTTCTATAAGACAAATGGCATTGATCTTCACCCCTGCATGCTTGAGTCTGTCCTCAGGTCTGATGATACAAGTTTTCTAAGAATGGTTTATGTAACTGTCCTCACTGTTGGCTCCTGCTTTGCAAAGCCTCAGCCATAAATGCTTCCCTCCTCCTATCTGCTTCTGAGATGTTGCTTTGAGTCTCCTTAAGCCCAACTTTTGTCTAATTCTTCTCCATAAATAAATTCCTCAACTCTCACAGCTAGTAAAACACACCTCTCAGGAAAGCATAAGTGTCCACTGTTTCCATTTTAGGAAACAGATGAAATTGCTGATGCACTCTGCCCTTTGAATAACAGCCACGTGATCCAATATGTATACAGTGCTTGTTTACTAATTAACAAGCTGCCTTCCACTGAGTCAGTCACCTTCTCTCTATTTCCTTTCCGTTCTTAGAAAATTGTATGAATAAATACAAATTTGGCCTTGCTCTTTCCAACATGTATTATAGTATTCCTTATTAGCCTGCATATTACCATCTCTGAAAACATGTCTTTAGAAGGCATGATCAAAGTGACAAAAAGTATTCTATTAACAAAGATAAGGTCTGCAGGTGGAGGTCAGTGGTTGAGCACTTGCCTAGTATGCACAAGACCTTGAGGATTTGATCCCTGGTACACAACAGACACATAAACCCTGAAACACACACACACACACACACACACACACACACACACACACATACTGTGATAACTATTGGATGACTCTGCATTTTAAGATCACAGTTTTGCCATGCCCATTTAGCTATCCTGAGCTAGGTAGAAAATGGAGGATTCCCCTCATCAGCAAGGCGGCTTCTTTATCTCTGCCTGAATTCATCTGGAGACTGTTTCAAAATGCCCATTCAACTTCCGTTCTCCCAATAAGAAATTTCCCAATGAGTATTTAGAATTTCCAGTATGTAAATAAAGCATTCTTAGAACCTCAAGCCCCAGCCAATAGTGTACACCTACCCTGGGAAACCTCTACCCACTCTCCAAAAACTATACAGCCTTTGTTCACCCCAAATAAAATTGGGCAGTCTTGCTGAAGCTGATCCCAGAAAATTATTCCATCATACTCTGGGCCTTCTGAATCCTACCTTCCCCCTTCTCTGTTTTCCTTTTCCTCATGGACTGGTAGTCGGCAATCCATAACAGAACGGGGGCCCACAATAACTTTATATACAATCTTTCTTTCTTTCTTTCTTTCTTTCTTTCTTTCTTTCTTTCTTTCTTTCTTTCTTAGAACAAAACACCAGAACAGATTTTATGAAATTGAAGAACAAAATAATGAGCTTTAAAATATGGTGACTATATTTATATTAATGAGTAACTTAACTAGTAGTTACTTACTGAACATCTATTATTTACAAGCTTCTGAGGTAGATAATAGATAATAGATAATAGATAACAGATAATAGATAAATATAATACAAAGAAGCAAACTAGCACCAGACTTGTTATATCTGTTGGATAAGATAAGCTGTAAGCAAACCCGTTAGAGGGTGGGAGCGGAAGATCGCTCTTGTCTAGAACAGTCATTAAAGGTTTCAGAGAGGAAGTAGTGTTAGGATACTGCCCCAGTCTGCCTAGCAACCTGTGATGTCATTGCCTACCTGCTATTGGGCATCCCACTGCCAGGGTATATAAAAGGACAAACCTACCTACCTTTCTCTCTTACTCTCTTGCTCTTTTACCTGTCTCTATCTCTCTTCTCTGTCTCTGTCTCTGTCTCTGTCTCTGTCTCTCTCTGTCTCTCTGTCTCTGTCTCTCTCTCTCTCTCTCTCTCTCTCTCTCTCTCTCTCTCTCTCTCTCAGCCATCCTTTACTTCTTCCCCCACCCCATGCTCATATAATAAACTTGTCCATATCACATTTGTTGTGTGGCACATATTTTATAATTCATTTTCTTTTTCATATTTAAAGTTGGCAGGCCATGCAGGGAATGCTCTTTCAGAATTGCCTAGCCTGGGATCCTGTCCATCAGGCTCGTTATACCTGCCACACAGCCCTCAATAATTTGCCTTTTGTTCCAGACTTTACTTTCCTATGCCCTTTTCTCACTCCAAAACTCCTGTCTTGGGAGCTCAGCTGCAGCTTCAAGACTCATTCACCTCCCAGCTGTCGTCACAGGGGAGCACAAGCCCTGCCATCAGATCTCGTTCTCTGTTGAGGTAAATTTAAAATTATACTTAAAAAAGCTCACGGGGTCTACCGAAGGTGACCCTGGCCAAAGGCTGCCACTTCATGGCCAGGGCTCGACCACACTGACCACACTGGTCACTAGCCCTTGTGGTGATACGAGCAGACACTGAGCTACCCCTCCCCCTGCAGCACCTGTCCAAGGGTATCTTTCCCCCTCTTTTCCCCGTCCCTGCCCCCCACGCCCTCCTCCCATCTCTGCCCCCCTGCTTTCTGGGATGGAACATTGGGCTCCCAGCTGGAGCTGGGCACCTAGCACTCTCCTCAGCCACTGAAGCCTGCCACCACCTCTGTGAGTTCCTCCCCTCTCTGCATCTTGGGCCAGACTCTGTTGATCTGGGTGAGCTCTGCAGCATGCATGTCTCCTGCAGCTCCACTCCTGCTTCAAATGCTGCTGCACTCTGGGACCCTCAACTAGGGAGCTGGGATTTTTGTTTAGCTTCTTGGGAATCTTATTCTGGGGTTTGGGTCACTTCCACCATCCATTCCCCCTCGCTGGCAGCTACCAAAGCTGGACATCATGGTAGCCGATAACATTTTCAAATCTTTCTAGTACAGGCTACACACAACACGTAGCAAGTCACCATGTTGGTTTTGGGGTAAAGGGAGTAGAGCTATTGCCCCATCACAGTCTTGGCTAAAGGTCATCAAGTAACTAGCCTCCATTTTTGTTTTGGGAAAAATCACAGTTAAGATGTAGAGTTAGTGCCTCATCAGCAATCAGGTGTCTAGCCACCATCTTTGTTTTGGGAATTTTGTGGCTGTGCCCATGGTCTTTACTAAGGGCTCCCAGCCCTGTTCAAATTCATACTAAACTCCAAACACAGCTTCTGTCTTTTCAGCCTTTTGTTACTTGGTAGACAATGAAACAATTAATTACAGGTTTAAGGTTACTTAATTACTACTTCTATACTTTCAAAATTATATTTTTACCCTGCTTCAAAATGTTTTTACATTTAACTTATGTCGTTACTAATTTCTATACAAATAAATGCGGTTCCTCCTGTCACCAACTACCCTGGATTCACCTGAAGGCTTTCTGATCAATGGATTTGGTGTAATGTTCTGCTGTATTGATATTTCTAGAAACATACATTTGTTTACAATGTTAGACCTTGATTGTCACTCCTTACCTCATTCTCAAAGCCTAAAAATCACTGTCTTAAAACATGTTTAGCCTTATTTTATAACTATGATGTTATTAAACATACAAACAGCTGTTTTGCTCTCTTTTTATGGATTGTTTATATTTTTTTAAGACTCCAACTTAATTGACATACAACCTAAAGTTAGTCTTTAATGATTAAGGTAAACTATAAACAAAGTTTGTCTATCTAAATATTCTTAAGATAGATTATGGTCTCATTGCCAATGTAAATAAAAGGCTGAGGATGGTTCCTAAACTCCCATATAGGAACTGGTAAAACAATTTAAAAATCCTTAAAGCCCAAGCAAAGACTTCCCGACAGGCTCAAATACAGCAAAAAGACTATACTCAAGGCCTTAGCCACTGTTCTGAGTCAAGGAAATAGAGGTCTGTGATGCTCTCTCCCACTGGGGTTCAGCCTGAGCCAGCTCCATCAGGGACCTGTTTTAGATGCAGCCAAAAAGGGGGCATTGGTCCCACAGGTGCTGCAGCCAGAGGAGACACCAGTCTCATAGCTGCCTAAAAGTTATACCCCACCTGTTGGCAGACTGGCCTCTGGATGTCAAAATGCTCATATGCAGGCTTGTCCTCTGTGCCCAGACACTGGAGTTTCAACCAGAAAAAGAGCTATAGACCTAACTCTTTAAGCTCCTTGACCTGGTAGAGTATGGATGGCTCTGAGATTCAGCAACCTCGCAAAACCTATGGTACCGCAGGTCTGTTTTACCCTCATATTTGGGCTACACAGTCTCATTGCCAACTTCTGTCATGGCAGGCTTCAGTTCTTCCCATCTGCAGGAGACCAAACTGTAACTGTCAAGTCTAGATACAGTCTACCTCATTACCAGACTTAAAAGACAGGTCTCAGACACAACTTTTTACCATTCTTTTAGCTAAAGGACAGTGACTGCTCACAGCAATTTCACCTATATCTTAAAGCTTACAAACAATATTTTTATGAATGTTAAAGAATGTTTTATTTCTTCCAGTTGCTATCCTGTTGTTATGCTATTGTTATATTAACTGTCTAGAGTTCTGACACTAATCAAGGGAGCTCTGGTTTATTGATTTAACTATGGTAAAAAAAAAATATTCCACTATACGATCCTATCATAATTCCAAAGTCAAGATATTAAATTTCCTTTGGCCTGTCTTTTAAATATGGACTTAAAATGTTTCCAATTGTGCTTCAATTCTATACATCCAGTCTTCTGGACAGACATCTTTCATGATGTGTACTGATGCTCCGCTCTACAGGAGATTTCTGTCCTCTGAATGATAGTGTTCCACAGATGTCAAAAAGATCCATAAGGTTTCTGCCTTTCCTAAGCTCACCTCAAAGAGTATTCATGCATTGAACACGAAGTTTTCTCCCCAAGCCTCTGCTGTGCTCTATGTTTACTGCCTTTTCCTCCAATGTGTGCTTCACTGCAGCTTACAAACAATGATGATGGTAACATGTTTAAAATGTATCTCTTTTGTAAATTTAAAAGGATTCTTGTAAGCTACAGGAAATCCACCTCTCAGGTCAAATTGAACCCAGATAAGTACTGTCAATCAACAGCCTCAGTTTCTCACCTATCACCTATCTCTGAGGGTGGGATTCCTCCCCCTTTCTCTGGTTTCAGGATTAGCCTATTGCTACATTCTTGCATAAAACACTGGTTGATTGCTGAATCTTCCTTTCTGGTTGGGGAAAATGCTTCCTGTCATTCTTGCCAACCTACATCTAAACCCTTCAGCTAGAACCTTCTCCCTAGGGAGAGATCTCCCTCTGCCAGCATGGTTCCGACCTCCTTCCCTCTCATTTGTGTTCAGAAACCCTAGTGCTAGGTAACTGGTTCTACACTTGGACCACACCCTTGGTCTCTGACCAGTGCTGGCAAGCTGCTGCAACAGTTGTACCAATCCCATCAAGTTAAACCTTGAGCAGGGGCACCCAGACAGCTCACTGACTTCTACTCACCCCATGGGAACAGCCCATTCTCTATCCCTTCAGGGTCCCCTCTGGGATGACTCCTGGAGAATGTAAAGTCCCTATGCCCACATTAAAGGCTGTTAAGCTTACATGCTCTGCAACCAAACATGGACAGATCTAAAATGTGGCTTTTTAACTACCACTGGCAGTTGGGGAAAATGGAACGCAGTTCCTCATGTCCACACCGTTTCTAAAGGAAGTTCCCTACATTCAAACTTTTCTCCTCTTCACTCCAAAACTGCCATCTCTGCTTGTTCAATGTACACTGAAAGGAATTTCTCCCTAACCTACTAAATGTGTCTTCTACCCACATGTATGTTCCAGTACCCTGCCAGATGTTCAATATCCAGGGCAGCACCGAAGCAGCTACCTACCCACAGGTGCTCCAGTTCAACCTCACAGATCATGCCAGCTGGACCTACATTGCCTCTCCTAGCTACAGATGTCCTCAGACCCTGGACAGTGAATACAAGAGCCTGCTCTTCCTAGACCTGGCCACCATTTCAGCCTTTTAACCCCCGGTTGCCACCCTATTGTCAGCAGGAAGCAGTCAAAGATGATTGATTTCTTCACCCCTTATGCATTTACAAAAGGCTGAAATGGTGTGCTTCAGACCCAGGACAAAGAGCTCCAGGCTCTCCCCAGCACTCCTCAGTCCCTACCTCCTGCAGGACATGCCTGACATAACTTGCCCTCTACCCTGAACGTTCCAGAGCAGAGCTTTTCCTTCCCCTCCACCATATCATCTGGACATTTTATTGCTGTTGCTTTCTCTTTCTCTCTTTCCCCCTTACATGGCAGCCAAAAGCTGCTTTCAATGAACCTACATTTATATACTTTAACCTACCTTACATAAAATACAATCCAATGTCCTCATTTTTTTAATTATAGGAAAAAAGAATGCTGAGATACTGCCCTAGTTTGCCTAACAACCTGTGATGTCATTGCCTACCTGCCACTGAGTATCCCCCTGTCCAGGAGTATATAAAAGGACAAACCCTCCTTCCTCTCTCTCTTACTCTCTTATCTGTCTCTTTCTCTCTTCCTCTGTATCTGTCTCTGTCTCTTTCTGCCTCTCTGTGTGTGTGTGTCTCTCTCTCTCTGGGTTGCCCTTCCTTCTCCCCCTCTGCTAATATAATAAACTTCTCCATATCATATTCGTTGTGTGGTACATATTTCATATCTTACTTTTCATATTTAAAAAGTAGAACTAAAAACATATTGAGGATTGTATAACAGAACCTATCCTAAGAACTTCTTTGTAAATCCTGAGAAAGCCACAAAAAAAATATAGCTGACTTGAATGAAATTATGACAACTTGGAAAGATTATCATTTCAACTGGTAAGAAAAATTTGAAAATATAAGAACTTTAAGAAAATAATTTCATTTAATAAATGGCTCTTTTCTGTCTAGATGTGTTGTTTCTTTCAGTGAGGTTTTGGTTATTATTGCCGTATAAAAACTGTACCAACTTAGTAGCTTAAAACACTGTGTATGCCTTGGAAGATGGCTCAGTAGAAAAAGTGTTTATTGTACAAGCATCAGGATCTGAGTTTGGATCCTCACCACCCAAAGTGAAGCCCCCATAGCAGTGTAACACCTGAGCTCTGGTACCAGGATACAGATATAGGCACCTCTTACAGGCTCACTGGCTAGTCAGTTTAGCTGAAGTAGTGATCTCCATGTTCAGTGCGAAACTCTGTATCCAAAAATAAACAATGGAGAATGGATTGAGGAAGACAGCTCCATACAAGCCTCTGACCTCCAAACAGAGCATTTTCTATCCCACCTGCATGAATACAATCATACTCCACAAACACAGAAAACACTCACTCCCCACCCCTGTGTATTATAGATATTGCTTCTGTAAGCTAAAAAACAAAAACAAAAAAAACAAAACAAAAAAAAAAAAAAAAAAAAAAGGAGAGGGCTCGCATGAGTGAATGGCTTGTCCTTGCTTCATAATATATGGAATTTCAGCTAAAAATAGGTGGAAGCCAAGGCTGATTTGATGCTTCAGATCTGGAATTGCCTGTAGAAACATTCATTCACATGTTTGTCTCGTAATTTGTTTTTTACTGGATGTTAGCAGGATGCTGAACATCCCTCTCAACGTTAGGCTTCCATGTGTGGCTTGAACTTTCCTCATTTCAGGACAGATTTATTTTGACTTCTTACATGGTAGCTCAAGACTGTAAAAACAGGCCCCAGCAAAGATGGAGAAGCTGTGCTGCCCTTCCCCACCTAATCTCAAAGATGAGCTGCATCCCTTCCAGCTGTAAGAGAACCACCACCCTCCCTGCTTCTGCCTCTCTGGAGAGCTGTGACTAAAGGCTTCGACTTCCACACCTAGGTGTTTTGGGGTTTTGTTTTTGTTTTTCTTTTTTGTTTTTTGTTGTTTTTTTTTTTAACAAGATTTTGTGAAGTAGTCCAGGCTGACTTTAGGACTCCCAGGCTTGAGCCTCCCATCTCCAAGAATACAATCAAACACTACCAAGTCCAATGTATGAGAATTCTTTACTATCGCCTACAGGTACTGTGTGAGGCAGAATGCAAAGATGGGGAAAATGAAGGGGACAGGAGAAGGAAAAGCCGCCCTCTGATCCCAGTGTCTTATAAACCCGAACACAATCAGCAGCGTTCGTCCTGAAATGGGGATAATACTCCTTTCATAAACAGATATTTCAAGTTAAATATAAATAATTCAAGCAACGACCCAGGCGGAAGGCCTGATGTGTGACTTAGATATGACCTTATTCTTTTCCTTTCTAGGAATCTCAAACAAGACTTCTAATTCTGTTTACAATAGATAACCTACCTTCTTGCACCCTGGTGCTCTAGACTTTCACCGTATCAATTGGAATCCTTTGAGATGCTCCTTAGCAGCCACTCTGTGACCTTGTCAGCTATGAGAAAATGTAGACAAAATTTTACACAGCCACCTTCACTAGCCTGAGGAATTCCCCTAGAATTTTAGGGTTTCCTACAGGCCAGGCCAGGGTTCATGGTTTCAGTGCTAAAAAGAATGGCAGGACTAGTCGGATAATGATGAAACAAAGTTGGAAATTTATTAAAGTTGTTTTAATATTGGCTTAAGCATGGGGGTTAAAAGAAAAAGAGTCACACAGAATAAAGTCCCACACACCCAAGTAGGAGTGTGTGTTTTTAAAGGAGAGTAGGAAAAAGGTAGGATGGCCCAATTGTGAGTCACCCTAGGCTTCTCCAAGGAAGACTAAGCAATACTGTCTTAGCGTTAGCCACACGTACATCCCTTGGTGACTCTCAGGTTACATCTCAAAAGGCTGCTGAGAAAGGTTTTCCTTCTCTCTGTCATGGTAAGAGCATCTACAGAAGCTGGCAAGTGGTACACACCAGGCTTCACCCCAGCACTTAAAGTCCCTAATACTTGTCGTTGTTCCTTATCATAGCACAACCAAACTGTTAGCATATTTATTATACATTTATAAACCTTGCCATTCTATTTCCAGTTAAAAAAAAATCTACAATTGACTAAGATGACCCTCACCTAGGTTCATGTATTGAATGCTCAGCCCTGTTAGCTAGCAGCACCATTTTGGGGAGGTCATGAAAATTTAGGAGGCAAGGCCTAGCTGAAAGAATGGATGTGCAGAGGGAACAGGAGGCCTGGCCCTTGCCTGTTGCTCTGTTGGCTTCCTGCCCTCCAGCATCTGAACAATTGTCGTCTACCACAACCCAATTGTCCCAGGGCTGTGACATTCTACCCTGGTACTCCCTTCAAGTAGCTACGGGCTGAACCTTATGAAATGGTGAGCTGTAATAAAGCCTCCTTCAAGTGTTTTTGTAAAGTGTTTTGGTTACAGTGACAACAAAAAGCAACTAATATGGATACAAACTCTGAAGAGTACTGAACTTTGACATCAGTGCTTCCAGGGTCCAAATATTAGTGTCTCCCTGGTCGTTTTGTAAGAGAAAACACACGATGGGGTGTTATTGTTTTGTTTTTTCTTCACTTTTTCTATGCTCTAGACCTTTGTTAAATCATGGAATTTCACCACTTAATCAGATAAGACCCAGGTATGTTACTAATGGATGCTCAGTTTTGTTTGTCTTGTTATTGTTGTAGTTCTAAGTGACACCAGATAATAGATTTGAGAAATCAGGTTGTATAATCAATCAGTCTCTTTGGAGCAAACTCCCAGACTTCCTTTCCCTAGGGTTTAACCTTGGCCAAACTTAGGAAAGATTCTGCTGGGTAGTAAGAGAAACTTTGTGGAGAATCAAAGAGACACCCTTCACTTGCAGGATTTGCCTTCTTGCACAGAAGCCTTGCCCTTTAAATCCAGGGGAGGGTGGAGGACTCAGCCTAATACCCAGGATCCACTGCTTATGTTCATTTCCAAGTGATGGGTGAACAGCTAGACTAGGTATTCTGAGGGCCTTAAAAGCACTAGAAGGAGGCGCTCTTCAGTGAAAGGGGCCTTTGGGCGCCAGAGGAGGGCTTGGGAGCGGGTCATCCAATCCACATGCCAGGAGGCTATGTCAACACTCTCCCTTCTCAGAGATGTCCTCCTTGACCCATACTACTAACAGAGAAAAGACAAATCCAAGTGGAATTTGAGAATTTGCACTGAGACCGTCTTTTAAAATCAGAAGTATCTGGATCACGTAGGAAAACTGTCTGTCGCTTAAGTGTGGACGCCACGACCCCTGAACTAGTTTGAGTCCCAGTCTAGAGGAGTGAAGACGGGCCTTTTGAAGCATCTGAGAGTCACTCAGCTATTAATTTTAAATCTGCTATCCTTGTAAGTGTGTTGGCGCACCGCACCATGAGATGTAGTCTACTGAAAACATTTATGATTATCCACCGTGTAATGCGCAATCACTTGCAAAGCCCTAGTGGTGCCTGACAAGTGTGAACATTTGTCTTAGGTATCCTTTCTTTCTGAGCCTGTTCTTCTTCTCTTTGACTTCAGTCCTCTCACTTCTTTATTTAGTAGCCAAGTCTCCTTAAAGTGTTAATTGATGCATTTGCTTCCCCCAAGAGTGTTTGCCAGTCCCAGAAGGCAAGCAAACACAAAAGCTTTTTAGGGGGAAGAAAAGAAAATCTAATTATGGGGTAAAAATCTGAGACTGACTGCAGAGATATTTTGGGGTAGTAGAGGGGGCTTGCTACTTTCAAATTATATATCAGAAATATCTGCCTGTTTTTTTTTGCCTACGTTGCATGCTTTAGCCCGGACTCCCTAGAGTGTTAAATCAAGGGGAGAACAATGCTCGAGATTTATTTTTTTCCTGGCAGACTTTAAGGATAATTATTTTGGCCAGGGTTTCAAATTCCCTTTGTATTATCCACTTCTGCATAAGCCTGAAAGTACACCATTTAATATTTATTTTTCTTCTAATTGTAAATAATAGTCAGCTCCAAGACATTATTAGTGTCTTTTTTATTGCTGTTTTCTTGCCTTGAGATTTGTCAAATGAAACATTGATAATTAGGCTGGCTCCATGGACTCAATTCCTTCTACTTTGCTTAGCAAGCCCTTCAACGTTAACAGTGTTGTTCTAAAAGTAGGTCATTGATTAATCGACCTAATTCCTACAAGGTAAGAATGGGGTATAATTGGCTGGGCAAGGTGGTGTACTCCTGTAATGTAGGTAGGTGGATCAGTGTGAGTTCGAGGCCAGCGTGGTTTACAAAGTGAGTCCAGGACAACCAGGGCTAAACAGAAAAACCCTGACTTAAAAAAGAAAAAACAAAAGAAAAAAAAAGTATAGGATATTATATCCTTTAAAAAAGAAGCCTACAAGCACTCCTTGAGAATCAGGTTGGCTAAATACTTAATTTTAGCCCATTCTCTTTATTAATTTACCTACTATTTCCTTTATTGTTATAAAACGATGTATAAAAGTATATTTTCCATTTAACACATAGGCTACTCAGCAAACTACTGCTGCTGTAATATTACCACTTTCCCCCATGTCACTGTGTGAGACTACTGTGCCCAAGTGATCACGGGATAGTCCATGTGAGCAAATATATGCTTCTCGTGGTTCTATCATGGTCCACTTTCTTATAGAACTATTCACTGGTCCTTCATATAATAAAATATTGATTTAGGTGAAACCTTTGTCTTTCATTTTTGTTTCCTTTTTGACTTTGCACATCCATTTCATCCTAACATTGTATAATTAGTCTGTTTTCTCCTTGCTTAACAATTTCATTAAACAGACAGTCATGTAGCCTTAATTTTGGCTGGGCTTTGATCCTAATAATCCTAAATAATCTTAACAAATTTAGATATATGTCAATCAATATTTTTTTGCTTATTTTGCTAGAGGGGACCATGTTAAAATTAACTTGAATGTAAATCAATATCTATCACATCTCATCATTATCAACTTAATCTAGACTTAAAAACATCTTAACCCCTAAACAATTAAGCTTAATTGTAAAACTAAACTATCTGGTCTTCAACCCCATCAGAGCCTTGAGAAGGAGTAAAATTAATTGCCTGAGTTTGCAGGGAGTGCAGGGTAGCCACTTCCCAAATCAGAAGATGACAGAGACAGTTTTTGCTGACTGAACAGTCATCCAAAACTCTCCATAATGTTGGAGCATCATCTTCAGCCTTCTAGCCCAATAAACCTGACAGATATACAGAATTTTAAACACACCTAGATAGGAAAGATGTTTTCTTCAAGGTTGCCAAATACAAATAGGCAAAATATTATGAATGTAACACTTATATAATTCCTCATTGTTCCCTGGTTCTTCTTGCTGCATGTAGTTTATTGTATATATGTGTAATAACGTAAATGTATATGTAAAAAATAATAATAAATAAACTATAAAAATTAACTTGAGTTTTTCTTTTATGTTGTATAAAGAAAAACACTGAATGTTTAAATTTTTCGAACTAGGAAAATTTTTGTATCAATCCAGCTAAACATACATTTTCCTACACAATACTTTAAATATGAATGAAGAGTGAAAACACAACTGTACGAGATGATAGAATTATAACTTTTCTTAACACACAGAAACTGCCTCGGAAATTTTTATGTTCCTTATGGTACCCCTCTGAAAAAGACACAGCCCTTCCTAGTCCTCTAATAAATATGACTACAGGTTGTAAGAAAGCCATGTAACCTCATTTACATGTCACCAAAACGATGAACTGAAGCAGGCCTGTAACACAAGCCTATTATCCCACCACTCAGAGGCTGAAGCAGGAGGATTGCAAGTTGAAGGCCACTCTAGGCAACAAAAGGAGACCGGTGTCAAAAAATAAAACAACATTTCTATTAAACACTTCCTTCCCTGAGATGTCAGAGAATCAATTCTTCAAATTCTACGTTATGATGAATCATTGGTAAAATCATGGACATGACATTTCTCTGTAGCTTTTACCCAGAAGTTAGATCGTACATCTACAGTTACTACACAAACACATACTATATAGTTTATGGCAACAGGCATTCTTTATAGCTACACAAAATTCACCCTACAAAGCACATTCCTTTGCTAAAAAGAAGACCAAGTGCCTTTGACCACCAGAGCTTCTTAGAGATGTGCAGGTTAGTAGATAGTGCCAGCTGGTCCTGCTTGCCTCCATGGCTACAGGAGTGCTCCCCCTGCTTGGCTCCTTGGCCACAGGAGTGCTCCTTCTGCCAAGAGGGCCACCTTTTATCATGGCACAGCTCCTTTACATTCAGATGGTGATAAGCTATACACGCCTTCTCCTGATTCTCCATTATTTCTGTTTAATTTTCTTCCTCTATTAGCTATGTAACATACTCTGCATAAAACTTATCAGAAATAACTTTTAAAAAATCTTTCTGGAAATCTCCCTGGAACCCTAATTCTAGTTAAGATGGCAACTCCACTTGCTCTTCACGAAATTTTAGTGCCACCATCTTAAGTTTAAAAGTTAATTCATTTCACTTGTGCATACTTTTTCATATTCTTAAATCTCCAAGGAAAGCATTACTGTGTTGCACATAATTTAAAAGGGGATGCATCCTTAAATTGGTTTTATTTTTGGAGAGCATTTCTAATTTTTAGGACAAAATTATTTTGTATGACACAGATGCAAAGTTTTGTTCATTAAGCCAGAGTTTCAGATTCAGGGGAGAAGCTATCTAAATAACACAGAAAAAGTAGAGAGCCAAAGTATTTCAGGATTAGAAAGGGGCTTATGTGTCTATGGCATATCTAGCTTGTACTATATCTCTTAAAGGGGGAGTTCTTTAACACTTTTAGAAAAGATACCTAACTATTCCTGAACCCTTCTCAAATTCATGATAAATTAATGAGGTCTAACAACTTCTTCAGTTAAATGCTTGAAATAGTTACAATTGTGCTTGTTAGTTCATGTTTCTCTAAGTTAAACATTCCAAATGCACCTGTCAAACATTTAATTTTGACCAGGTTTTCCAAGTTTAAATACTTCCTAAAATATGCTATTCCTTCAAATGACTGAAAACTCTTCATACACAGTTTTCCAAATGTTATATGGAACATGATTGTCTACTAAATATAGATATTTTGAGTGTTTAAATTCAAAGTGTGTGTGTGTGTGTGTGTGTGTGTGTGTGTGCGCGCGCGCGCGCACCTGTGCATGTACCTTGAGAGTTACACTTACCAAAGATAGTAAATAATACTTCCAAAGAAACATATGCCTATAAAAATAGGTATAAATAAGCTAGATTATAATATCAAACTGATAAATAGAAAATTTGTCCTGGAAGGAAAGTAATAAAATAAAATTTCAAGATGAATTTTGTATTATAGAATAAGTTAGGATTTATAGAAAGTTGCCCAACACATTTTCTGCTTTCAAGCTCTTTCTGTAGAGACACTTCATATCCATGTTTTCTCGAGAAGCCATGAGTGGTGTGAATTTCACAGCTGAGGTCCTTTTATATGCATTCCCTCAAGGAAATGGTGGAAGATTTAACTTCTAGAATGTGGCTGAAAATATTTTCAGCAATACATATACTGTTGTGTTGATTGTTCTACTGATGTACATGCCATCCTTTGATGATTAAGTGCTGTAGCCTGTCACTGTGGGATACAGTCTAAGCAGACGTCTAATGACGGGTTGTCAACGTGTAATCAGGAATTTAGGCACTCACATTCACAACTTACTGCTTGTTTTTTTCTTTTTTTCTTTTTCTTTCTTTCTTTTTTTTTTCTTTTTGGTTTTTTGAGATAGGGTTTCTCTGTGTAGCCTTGGCTGTCCTAGACTCACTTTGTAGACCAGGCTGGCCTCAAACTCACAGCAATCCACCTGCCTCTGCCTCTGGGGTGCTGGGATTAAAGGCGTGCGCCACCATGCTCAGCACTACTTCTTTAAAATAGAGCAGAGAGAGCAAAATGCTAAGTATATTTCCCACCTGTTAATGTGTTCCTTGGTCTTACCAATGCATGCGTAGGAATTCACAATAAAATCTGAATTATAAATCAAAGTCTTTCAGACTCAGACTTAGAGGAAAAAGGAATATTAACAATGCCTTAATGTAACATGACTTGATTGTAGCTAGGATAAAGTAAGACTAGTTAACTGAGACAAAACCTAGTTAATAAAAAGATATGAAATTTATTTAAAATATTGGGCTTGAAAATGCACATGGATTGAGAACAACTTTCTCACCTCAGAAATTGTACTGACATGATGTGACTGAGCACATAGGCTGTAATTCCATTCAACCTTCTGCTCAAGATTCTGCTTGCCCACCAGAAAATTCTTTAGAAGCAATAATCACTTTCAATAAACAGGATGCAAGATAAACATAGAAAATGTAATTTTTCTATATACCAATCTTGAGCTCACCAAAAAAGAAATTGGAAAGAAAACCCATTGACAATATCTGCAGGGAGAAATAGTGTCTAGGAATAAACTTAATGAAGGAGATAAAAAATTTCTCCAATGAAAACTTTAAGACATTGAAGAAATAAGTTGAAGAAGACACTAGAAGATGAAAAGAGCTTCTATGTTTATGTCAGAATTAATATGTGAAAATAATGATGCTACTAAATGTTAGCTATAGAGTCAATGCAAGTCCTACCAAAATCCCAATCATATCCTTTATAGAACTAGAAAAACCAGACAGTCATACAGTTGATATGGAAACACAAAAGATCCTGAATAATAAAAGGCAATCTGTAGCTGAAAGTGAAATGTTAGAGGCATGATATGGGATACCAAATCTGATATTACATATCTATAGTGACAATACAGCATGGTTCTGTGTTGTTTACCACATACACCAAAGGAACGGAACAGAGGAACCAGAAGTAAAAGCACATAGCTGCTGCCACTGTAATTTTCAACCAAATAAAGATGTCATCAACACACATTGGAGAAAAGCCGTCTTTTTAACAAACGGTACTGAGAAAAGTAGATTTCTCTATATCAATGGGTAAAGCTAGAATCATATCTCTCTCTCTTCACAATTTCACAATTCAAACTGGGTCAAAGACCATAAGGTAAGTCTGAAAACATTGGAACTGCTAGTGGAAAACATAGGAGAAAGATTTCAATATATAGGCAAAGGAAAAGACTTTCTGGAAAAGATTACAACAGAATAGGAAATAATTCTAGAGGTGACTAACTGATTACATGAATGAACAGCTTCTGTGCAGCGAAAGACACAGTTAGGAACGTCAAGAGACAGCCTAAGGAATGGGGAAAAAAATCCTTGGCAACTGTTGGGGATCTCTAAAAGAACACAGCTGGTGGTGGTGAGGGTGGTGGTGGTGGTGCTGGTGGTGTGGTTGTTTGTGTGTGTGTTTGTGTGTGTCTGCGTGTAGGGAATTTATTCAATTGTCTTGCAGGATGTGGTCTGCGTAGTCCGACAACAGCTGTCACACACTGGAGAGCCCAAGGATCTAGTCATTGCTTATTCCATGAACCTGGCACTGGAGGCCTGGGAGATTCCTGGAGAGCTGCTGATCGTCATCGACATAGGAAGAAGTAGGTTTCATTAGCAGTGAAAGACTACTTCAGTGGCAGGAGAGATAAACGTGGCAGCAAAATTGATGACAAGCAGATAAAAAGTATTTCATGTTCTTTTATTTGGTCTGTCACCAGAAAGTGCCACCCACATGTAGATTGTGTCGGACTGCCTCAAACAATCTGATTGAGGAAATCCTTCAGAGGAAGGCCCAGCAGTTTGCATTTTAGTTGATGCAGTCAGTTTGACAAGCAATATCAGTCAAAATAGATATGCATCTATATGTACATACATACATACATACATACATACATACATACATACATACATACATATCCTGAGAGACTCTAGGTTGACATTCCACGGCAAAGCCTTCACACCCATATTCATTTCTGCACTGCTCATAATAGCTAAAAAATAGAACCAGCTTAGATGGATGAATGACGAAAATATGGTACATAAGTACATACATATTATGGACTTTTGTTCAGCTATAAAGAAAAATGAAATAATGACACTTACAGCAAAACATAGAAACAAATGTCATTATGTCAAGCAAATTAGGCTAGACCAAAAAAAAAAAAAAAGTACAAATACAGTATGTTTTCTCTCATCTGTGGAATCTAGCTTTAAAGTTGTATATGTGTGCATGCCACTGTGAAACCCATCTCTTGGCATGTTAATATTTTGTTTTGTTTTTCAAGACAGTGTTTCTCTGTGTAGCCATAGCTGTCCTGGACTCACTATGTAGACCAAGCTGGCCTAAAACTCACAATGATCCACATGCCTCTGCCTCCTGAGTGCACGCTAACTTAATACATTAAATTTAAATATTGTGCTTGTGGGTTTACGATGTAGCTCTGTGGAAAAGCACCTTTGTCTAAGCCAATGGGAACACTGTGTTTGATTCTCATTATTAAAATTAAAAAAAAAAGGCTTTTGAAGGAAACTTCTTTCAAACTTTTTTTTGAGGTCAGATTCTAGAACTTGGGAGGCAGAGATGTCAGATCTCTGAGTCTGAGGCCAGTCTGGTCTACAGAATGAGTTCCAAGACAGCCAGCCCTAATCAGAGAAATCTTATCTTAAAAACAAAAACAAAAACAAACTCAATTTTTTATTAAGATGAGTTATATTTACAAATCTACATATATTTGCAGTGTTAAAAGTTAAAAGAGAAATAAAAAACATTCATTATGTAAGTTTTTAAAAATAAACACATTATTACAAACAGCATATTGATTTAAAAAACTATAGTTTCTCCAAACAAAAATGGTTTCACAAGCCAGGCGTAGTGGCACACACTTTAATCCCATCCCTTGGGAGGCAAAGGCAGGCGGATCGCTGTGAGTTCAAGGCCAGCCTGATTTACAAAGCAAGTCCAGGACAGTCAAGGCTACACAGAGAAACCCTGTCTCAAAACACAAAAAACAAAAAACAAAACAAAACAAAACAAAAGTTTCACATTTTTGTGAACGTATTTAATATTTACCTTGGCAGTAAAAAGCTGAAATGTCAAATCGACTTCTGTGTTTACTCCTTTGAGATATGTTCTTTCCACTGGAGTAAATGAAGAAAACCTGGCATCGTACAAATATACAATAACAAAACAAAGGGCACTTTAGTTCACCTTTTCAGGTGATCACGGAAGAAAAGTACTAAACTTGAAGCAGAAACAACAGCCTGGAAGTCTGCTGACTTGGCTGATGGAAGCACACCTCACTAGAGGATGTAGAGAGCAGGGAAGGCCCAGGGGAGGGGCGCCTGTTTCCTGCCTCCCTTCCCTGTTTTCATCTTCCATCACTTCTGAAGGCAAGACAAGACCAAGACGGAATTCAAGTTTCTACTGGCTGATACCAAGTTCCGAATGAAGCTCCCTTATGACTGGGGTTTTTCTGGATCGGAAATTCAGAGGGTTCCCAGCTGTCTGTAGTAATCCTCAAGCCCGCACACTCCCTTCTCTCCTCTGAGTGTCCACGGCGTCTCTGACATCCACACTGTATTCAGTGCAGCTCTTGAGTTTTACCATCTTCCAGGACTGATTACTGAAGTACCAAGACATTAAGTGCTGTGCTATAGGAGGTCTCATACTAACCGATTCCTCCTTAATCAGGTTCACAGCCCATAATTCTTTTTTTTTTTAATTTTTTCTTTCAGCCCATAATTCTTGATCCTGCTCTTTCTAGATATATTCACTTTCTCAGTTCCTGGCATTGATGAAACCTGAGCAAACAAGATGGTTCCTGGGACCCTGAGGCAACTCAGAATAAGTCGACACTATAAGTTGTTCTTCATAGTAATGTTGCTTAGACCATAGACCAATATGCACAGATTCTTAGAATGTTTGCCATTTCTGACACCAAGTACTGAGGGGAAAAGTGTCTGTCTGATGTTCTATGCATCACAAGTTTTGAAAGGTTATCACACTTGAAAACAGCTTCTGCCGCTACTGTTTTATTTTATTCCAAACAATTGTCATGAACACCTCTGCAAAGGACCTGAGCAAATCTGAGTGTTATTGTATAAACACTCAAAGCATTCTTTCATTTTGCACTTTGGCCTTTTCCTCCAAAATATTATTGTCAAACAGTGGAGAGATTTCAAGACTGGGAAAATTCTATGGAGTTCTGTAGTACAATTTAGTGAACAAGGAAGAGGTTTTATGTCTTTCCTTCCGCGTTGACCACCACATTGCACCTTTCCTCCTTGTGCACTCTCTTTTCTTTCTTTACCCCTTTTTTACACTCTCTTTTCCCTTATTGCTTCTGTTCTTCTCCCTGTCTAGTGTTTAGTCTTGGACCTGTGTACACATCACTGTAGCCACGTTTCCCCTTAGATTTGGTTCTTTTCCGGAACCATCCATCTTTGTATCACATGGGTACTTTCTTCATACAGTTAGGGATTCTGTTTATTATGCCATGGAACAGATTGGAAAGCAGACGAATTTCCAGATTTTTGACTTTTAAATACTTTTTAAGACTATCTCCTCTAGAGAAAAGTAATTCTTTTTGGGAACATATGTTGGCTGCTACAATTGTGAATTTTTAGTCTAAGTCAAAAGGAAAAGAACAGAAAGAAAAATGAGTACTCAAACTTTTATTATGGAGAATTTTCCCTTTAATATTAAACAAAGCCAGCATCTTGCTGCAATGCTATGGTACTGTCTCTGTTTTCTGGGGCTACAATGAGAAAACACTGAAAATTAAAGAATAACATTTTGGTCAGGCCCTTTAATCCCAGCACTCAGGAGGCAGAGGCAGGATCTCTGTGAGTCTGAGGCTTCTAGAGGCAAGAACTCTAAGATAAATGTGGCAACAAGGTTGGTTCCTGCTGAGATCAAGACCTCTCTGTGCTTGGAGAGCATCACTTTTCGCCTGTCTCCTCACATGGTTATCTTGTTCAGCCTGTCTGTCTTTCAGCCTTAGCTTACAAGGCCAAAGTTACATTGTGTCAGGGCCTGTCTTCATGCTGTCATTTTAACTTAAGTAGCCCTTTAGAGATAGATTGCACAAACATGTTCATTTTCTGAGGGACCAGGTGATGATTTCAGTGTCTTCAGGTTGTGCTGAGACAAGGCCTTTGTATGACCCTATAATATATTCCAATGCTTCAAGAATCTAAACAGAGGATGTCTGCTTCCTAGAAGATGAAGTAAACATCCTTTATACCATCTTTCTGTTGACTATAACGATGGAAATTGCATACTTAACAGGAAAGTTCTGAAAGACACAGAAGAAGTTGAACCAGAGAGGAAGCAGCTCTATACCCCAGAAATGACATAGAAAAAAGTTTTCTGGGTTAAGTTTTTGCCTTATATAGTACTTTTCCCTATGTGTGAAGATTATGTTTAAAAAAAAGATGCCTGAGACCATCACTGAACAGCATATACTATACTTTTTCCTGTATATACATAAGTTAAAGATTAATTTACATGTGAGGTACAGTAGGAAATAACAGCAACAATAAAATAATAATATATTGTAATAAAAGTTATGTAAATATGGTCTTTCAATATCTTATTACATTTTCACCTTGGCCTTAAAGCATTTGATAGCTTCTGTCACATGCCTGACATGTAATAAGTGTGTAAATACAAACATTAAATTACAAGTGGCTCAGCAGTTAAGAGTGATGCTGCTCTTGTAGGGGACCTAAGTTCAGTTTCTCGCATCTACATCCATCAGCTCCAGAGAAATAAATCAGAGCCTCTGACCTCCAAGGGAATCTGAACATACCTCCTCCCCAACACATACATAATACAAATATCAATCTTTTAAAAACTAAATTAATTTTAAAATGCCAAATTGACTATTCCTGGAATTTCACAGTTAGTCTGTCAGCTTACCCTGTCCTAGGTAACCAGATGCATGAAAGTGAAAATGCAGATTAGAAAAGGGGAACTACATATGTCAGAGTGAATCCTGGGGAAGCTGGCAATCCATAACACCAATGTTCTCATAAAAACATTCTCCCAAGAAACGTTTCATTGTTTTAGTCAATGATCAGGAAAAGCTTGGTGACACAACGCCAAAGCTTGGAATGATCCAGCCAAACACCAAGGAAAGGGTGGAGGGGGATGGATCAGGGTTGGGGTGGGAGGGTGGGGGGGTGGGGGGTGGGGAACAACACAAAAGTCCCATTCTCTCCCTTCCAGCAAGGGCTGGAACGGGGTGGGGGGTGGGGGAGTGGGGTGGGGGTGGGGTGCGGTTTGGGGGGGTGGGAGGGTGGGGGATGGGGGGGTGAGGGAGTGGGGTGGGGAACAACACAAAAGTCTCATTCTCTCCCTTCCAGCAAGGGCTCGACTTTAATTCTTCAGGCTGTCCTAAGTCACCCTATGTCCCTACCCTGTGCTTGATGACTGGAACTTTCTATCTGGTAAAGAGCTCCTCTCCTTTCTCCCTGACAGTGTAGAGCAGCAGGCAGATAGGATTTCCACTGCACCCTTATCAAGAAGAGGCAGCTCTCCTCTTTCCTGGGAGACTCTGGATTTTAGGTCCCATTCAGCAATAGTGTTTTTGTGACCCTTGACTTGTCAATGGGGACCATGTAGGAAGCAATGAGGTTGGTTTTTCCTCCTAGCCAGGGAGCATCAGGAATGGCCTGGTGAGGTGCCTGAACTCTCATTCCCACCCAGTAGTGATGGGAAAACCCTTCCCATCTGAGCTGTCCTGGAGGTTGAATGGAGAATTCAGACTTGACATAATGAACCAAAGCAATTCTAAGCAAAAGAACCCTTCAAGCAGTAAAGCAACATCATAGATGACCTGCTAACATACACAATGTAATTAAGATACAAAGTCTCATTGCATAGTAACAAAAACGTCTATGTTTCAATTAAAGAAATTACATACCATACCAGGAAGATGTCAATCTGAGTGAGGCAACAAATCAATCATGTTGAAACTGACATACAAGAGATGCTAGAATTATCTCAAAAAAAAAAAAAAAAAAGCCCTTCAGTAAATAACAGAAAACACTTAAAATGAATGAAAATTAGAAACATTCATATGGAAGAAAAGTTAAAAAAAATAAAAAAATTTAAACTAACAAGTATAAAGACCAAAAATCTAAGGAAAAACAAACAAAAAACAAACAACAAACAAACAAAAAACCACAAAAAAGTAGAAAATGGGAAAATAGACTCACCAAAAGATTGAAGAGAAAAAATAATTTAACTTCAAGACAGAACAACAGATTTGACTAATCTGAACACACACAAGAAAAAGAGAATTCCTGGGATGCCAAACTATTAAGATGTCTGTATCATGGTTGCTGAAACAAAAGATGGGTCTGTAACCACAATTAAGAAAATAATGGCTACAAGCAAACAGTTAAAACCCAGCAGATTAATGACATGAAAGCCAAAGACAGCCGGACAAGTCAAGGAACAAGGTGAGCTTAAAGAAACTCACACCAACACATCAGTCAGATCTGCAGAAACAACAAACAAGTAAAGATCTGAGAACACCACTGATAAATGCCACAGCCTGGAAATGACTCAGTGATGGTGAATCTCCTAGAAATTACAGAAGTCAAAAGCAAATAGGTCAATGTTTGACAACTACAGAAAAGAAAGACAACTTAGTGACAACATCCATAAGGGGTGAAGGGAAAATCAAGGCACTTGGACAAGAGGAGCTAAGATAATTTGTCATGAGATCATTCCTAGAAGAACAACTCAAAGGAAACAACACAAAGAAGCCTGTACCACTTAGTAAAAGAAGCATCCTGAACATCATGGAGAAATTAAAGAAATGATGGGGCTGAAGAGTTAAATTTACTAGTGGCTATGGTTAGTTCTCAGGCCACACTGAGGAGATATTTCAGACTGTTACATTGGGGCTAGAGGTATATAGTTCAGCGGTAGAGTTCTTGCCTAAAGTGTACAAGGGCTGGACTCAATCTCCAGCACAAGGCAGGGAGATGGGGGGGAGGGGGGGGAGAGAAAGACAGAGACAGAGAGAGAGACACAGACAGACAGACAAAGACACACAGACAGAGACACAGACACAGAGACACAGAAACACAGAGACAGAGAGAGACAGAGAGAGAGAGACCTCCTGAGAGATGTGTAAGGGTACTTGTTTTTCATGACTGACGCCCTGAGCTCAGTCTTCAGTCTGTAGGACCCATATGATTGAAGGAGAGGACTGACTCCTATGACTCCTAGACCTCGCCGAGGTACAATGCCAAATCCCAGCCAATTAGTTAATTAATTAATTAAAATTTTAAAGTGTTCAAAAATTATACTATAAATAGCAGAGTGTAGAAAGACATAAAGGAAGGTGGTTTCTATAATTCAATAGAATTCATAAAATATGAATGCCAGAGACTTAGTAAATTATATGTTAATATAACCCATATTAGCTAAAGTTTCCTAGGTAATAACAAATTGGGTGGTTGATAGATTGGATAAGGATACATATGTTATATTACTTTTTTGTGTGGCATTGAAGGCTTTTCATATAGAAGGCTACTGCTCTAATATTGAGGTACATTCCAGAAGATACTTTAAAGAATTGACTTGCACGATTAGACATACTCTCAGGTCCCAATTCACACACAGAAAAGAGAGAGAGAGAGAGAGAGAGAGAGAGAGAGAGAGAGAGAGAGAGAGAGAGAGATGAATGAGCAAACAAGAAAGAAAGAGACAGAGAAAGAAAGAGGGAGGGAGCTGCCTTTTTACATTTTCATATTTTGCAGTTAACATGGCAGCCCTACCAATGAGCCAACGTTGCTGATGGGTAGTTATTTTCTCTGAACTGAAATGTTTTCCCCCTGGAGAGAGGAGGATGACTTAAGACCGAGACACTAGAACTCCCAGGTAACCAAGGAGCTCCTCTAGGAAACAAGGTTCACATTCTATAAGCATTGGCTGGAGAAAGGAGATTCTGACCACCTGACCACCACAAGCTGCCTGAATACACGTAATTCGGGGAGCTCTTCCCCATGTTGGCTTCTTGGTGATGTGTATTTTAGAGGCATCTGTAGGTAACCCCTCCCCCATGTTCTTGCAAGTAACTCATCAACTCCCTGCTTCACTAAGCTCGCCTTGAATGGAATCTTGTCTCTAGGCTGCCATCAATGCTCTATCCAGGGCAAAGACAGATACCTATCTTCCAGGGAAACTCCCATGACAGCTGTAGTTCAAGTCCAAGGGCCACACTGATGGCTGAATAATAATGTTTTGATCTGAGGAACTCAGTCTTCTGTTCCTTTTAATTGTACATCTGATGGACAAGGCCCACACACATTAACAATGCTAATCTGCTTCGTTATTCTAATTAGTTTTAAATTTTGCATACAAATGAATGGGTTTCACGACAAAATTTTCATGTACTTTCTCTTGTTGCTCCTCATGCTCCACCTGAGTTGGACCACGTCTTCCCTTTGTCTATTTTCTTTTTCTCTCTGTACTCCTCTCTCTCTCTCTCTTTTCCCATGTCCTCCCTTAAGATCTTCCTTTCTTGTGAACCTTTTTTTATTTCATGATTTCAGTCCCCCACATGTATATACATACATAAAATTTAAATCTAAGATGCACATGTGAGAGAAAAACACATGGTTGTCTACATCTGGCTTATTTCAGTTAAAATCCATCTCACTTTCCAGTTCCATCTATTTTATTTCAAATTTGAGGGTTTTATTTTATATTTTTAATAGCTGAATTCATTTATCTCCATTGTGTTTTCTTGTTTTTTTCTTTCTTGTCCCTTTAAGCTGCTATCTCCATAATCTTTTTTCTACTTTCCTGTTATATGTACATACACACACATATATGTCATATGAAGAATCTAGTTCATATTTATATTATATTTGTGGGTTGTAAGCCAGGGAGATACTGTACACATAAGTACAGAGGTTTCACAAAAATTAAAAATATAATTAGCACACTAGCCACCTATACCACCTTAGGTTATATCTACAGGGCTTTAGGTCTTTCCATAGAGATACTGCCACATCCATGTTTATTGCTGCACTATTCTCAAGAACTAAGAAATGTAAACGTCGTATTCTACAGAAAAGCACAGCAGGATGAACATAGTGGACCTATATAGACCATAAACTGAAAATTTTGGACGATAACAGAAGTGAAACTCTCAGATCTGAGAGCTTATAGCTATTAGACAATATACTATGACATGATTCATAAAAGCAAAAATTGATGAGTGGCTGTATCAAAATTAAAAACATTTGCCCTTTGAAAGACTTGTTGAGAGAATGAAAGGACAGTTTTACAGACTGGGAGAGCCATTTGCATTCTATGTACTTATCAAGGAGAGACAAAGAATTCTCAGGTACCAATGTTAGAGAGACCAATTCCAATCTGAAAATGAGCCAAACACGTGAAAACAGTTCTAGAGAAGATACACAAAGGCAACGAGCATATAATATGTGTTCAACCTTACTAGTCATTTCGCTAAGGCTATATCTGCTAAGACAATTAAGTGTACAGTTACAAAATCATCCTGCAACTAAATTTCTCATCATTTGTTCCACAGAAATGAATACCGATTCATGCTAAATTTGTGTCAGTTTTTCAGAGCAGCAATTGTTACAATAGTGAAAATATGTAAGCAACCAAAATGTCAATTTGTGAGTTAATAATTAAACATCCTATCTCCATAGAATACCATTATTGATTACAATCAATACCATATCCAGGACTTAGCAGAAAAAGGAAATACTTCTAAACACAAAATTTGATAGATTTAAAGAGCTTTATGCTAAGTGAGCAACAATATCAGTAAGTCATATACTATCTGATCTCATTTATGTGTTTAGATAATAGTCTTTAAGTGAAAAAATATGGGGAGGGAATGCTGATTAATGGCTGTCCAGGATGGCTACAGTGAGGGTAAGAAAGGGAGCGGGCATGCTATAAAGAGGTGCCACAAGTGAGAACTTTGCAGTGAGGAAACTATTTTGTATTTTGGCTGAAGTAGTATTTATGAATGTACATGTCTAATTAACTCATATAGAAGTATCCACATATGTGTTGATGTTAAACTCCTAGTTTTGCTATGGCACTGTATGACATAAAAAAAAAGATATTGAGAAGAACTGGGCAAAAGGGACATAAGACCTCTGTACAATTTCTGTAATTACTTGTACATTTAGCTATTTTAAAGAAAGAGCTTAAGCACATGGCTAAACTGGATCAGACAAAATGCTGAATTCACTCCTCTGTTTCATTGTTGTCCAACTATTTCAGGAGTGATTAGATGAGAGTAATGAGGGAAGGCAGCTGGCCAGCGAGCAGGTCAGATACGTGACTGCTCAGTCGATAAGCAAGCCCTACTCCAGGGCTTAGTCCAGGCATGGATTTGGAAAAGAAATATTACCAAAACTTGAACATAAATAATTACTTAGAGATGTACATTTTTATTCCCAAACAATGAATTATTATAAAAACCTAAGCCAACCAAGCAAAAAACCTACAATGAGTCCCCAGTATTCCCATTACTTCTGCTATTCCCACATTAGCTGTGTCACTAATCAAGGCTGATAGGAATATTTTCATGTTTCCAAAGGTCATGGTGAGATTAAAAATTTGTCTGATTTTCATTTTTTTCCTGTTCTTTACTTCCTATGCTTTAAGATTAGTGGCTCATTCCAAATATCTTTCTGGTTAGAGTTTTCTGACTTTGATAGCTGGTGCCCTAATTGAACAGACATATGGGTGCTGTCTGTCCCATCTCATCCACTTGCAGAGGTGAGTGACTTTTGACTTACTTGAGAGTCATTTTCATCCTCTGTGAAGTGGACTTATACTATTTTTATAATCTAGATGTAATATAGGTTGTCTCTAATGATATGAAATGGGAGGGCACTATGAAGAAAACCAAAGGGAAGTTCACACAAGCCCAAGAAATTTCCTTTGGTAGGCTCACACGAAAGAAGAGGATCCAGTCAAGAGTCTAGAAGATCGCATTCAGAGAGCTCTAGCAAACTGCGAAATCAGGCGTCTATCAATTGAATCAGAGCCCGTAGACAGAAAATGGCGGAGGATAAAATGGGAAGGAGACTTTTTAGGCTGTTTTGAGGTGATTGGTGGTCTCCCAAAGTGAATGAAGGATGAAACCACATCACACTGATTCTGGGACCTCAAGACACAGCGGTTCCTATGATACCACCTGAAAGAAAGGCGTGACAGAGTGATATGATAAGAAAGCAGAATAGAAAATTGTCATGCTGACCTTAAAGCTTATGCAGGAACCATCTGGCTTTGTCTTTTCCTGAAGAGGGAAAACACAATTCGGTACCAGATTCTACGGGCAGCGTTAGTAGAGCTGGTACATGGATAGTTCGCCTCCAGCTCTCTCACCTTCTCTTGGCATCACAGATTTCAGTAGTAACGATGTCTACAGTTGGGGGACAAGTCACTGTGGGCTCATGAAGCATGTAGAGCTTGAAATAAAATGTTCCTTGTACACAAGCAATTTAAAAGCTTTTGAACTGACTCACATGAGAAGTATTTATTCTGCTGTGTCTAGGCTGAAAGGACCGATGATAAAGATATCTTATTATTTTTTATTAACATAAATTCTAAGATTTATTTCTTTGCACAAGTTTTATTTCCTGTGAGTAAAAGCAAAGACACAAATAATCTAAAATAGCAATATTTTAGTGGTTGTGTTGGAATAAAGAAATATGGGCAAAGAACACATTATAGATCACAAAAATCTCAGGGAAGGTAACATATTAAATGAGATGTACATTTGCAAGGATGGTGAGGACGGTTCTCAAAGACAAGTCATGAGGGAATTAGTAATTTTTGAAATAAACACTGAGAGAAAATTCCTTCCATGTTTCCTCTGTAATGAATGTCTAAGTGGATTAAGAAGGTTTCTGTGGGGCTTTAATAATTTCTATAGCTTTGTGTGCTTTTAATTTGTGCTGAATAAATGATGTTGGATTTTAACCACTAGCTCTACTAGACAGGTGCTACTCATACCATATTTATTAAATGGTGTGGAATAAACCAAATTAAAAGCATTTATATATGAATAAGAAATGATTAATTCACCTCCAGTGTGAAGTATGCATGCATTGTGAATATGATGGTATTTTAATGTAATACAAGAATTGTGTTTAAAATGTGACCTGACCTTTTTTTTTTTTTTTTTTGGTTTTTCAAGACCAACGGTTTCTCTGTGTAGCTTTGGCTGTCCTGGACTCACTTTGTAGACCAGAGCTGGCCTCAAACTCACAGCAATCCACCTGCCTCTGCCTCTGACTTTGTTTTTCTAATGTTGCCTGTAAGACCAGTTTGGTCATACTTTAAGTTTCAAAAGTTTAAGGCATACGTTTTGGTTCTACTTCTATATACTTATTAATTCAGAATTGCCACTGAATGCCAACAATATGCTACAGATTAAGGGGAAGAAAAATAAAATTAGTTTTCATAGAAGAACTTAGAGCTTTACATCCTCATCCACAGGCAGGAGAGAGAGAGAGAGAGAGAGAGAGAGAGAGAGAGAGAGAGAGAGAGAGAGCGAGAGAGAGAGAGCACTTTCAATTTATCATTTGCATCCAGGTGCTGAGTTTTATACTCACAAACCTGAGTGAATGAGTTTATGATAACTTGAGTATCCAGAAAGTTTCCATCCACATTATAGGTGATGTATAATTCACTAATCTTATGACACTGGGTGGGACCTTGTCCCTTGCTTTGACCAAATTATGCCAATCACCATGAGGTGTGCAGATGCTTTAAATATGCTTGGTTTTTAATTTGACATGGTCCTGGCATGGCTTAGGTAGAATGGTGCATGCAGACCAAATCTGAACACAATCCATACTCAGGATAAAAGTCATCCAGCAGGGGTCACAGGATGGCAGGAGTGAGTGTCTATCATATCTGAGTAGTGGAAGATCAGAGACTGGGAATCTGGTGAGTCATTGATTCCCAAACACCGAAGCTGGAGAGTCCCCGGGCAGAAGGGGACTTCCGGGGAGGTGGGGGCACATAGCTCCAAGTCCTCTTTGGCTGTCTCCCAGGTGCCAGGCCTACAGCCCACTGCACTGTCTGCCTACTTGAACATGGATCCACAGTTCCAGGGTCACTCTGCTTCTCCAACCAGACCTCAGATTTCTCCTGCTTCCCCGTGGGCAGCATCTGGTGTGTGTGTGTGTGTGTGTATGTGTGTGTGTGTGTGTGTGTGTGTGTGTGTGTGTGTGTGTGTGTGTGTGCGCGCACGCATGCACGTGCATGCAAACAGCATCCCAACTTCCAAACCACGGCTCTGCTGGTTCCCCAGTGGAGACAGGCTGGAAAATAGGATCATACAGGATTCTGGTCCCAAGATAGCAGAACACAGCCGAATCTGAGAGTTCAGTGTCTGCCTGGCCAGCAACCTGCAGCCTGGCTGGATCTGAAACATCAGCATCCTTTTGTGTTCCTCTCAACTTCTCCTGCTACTCTGACGCACCTCCAGACTCAAGATACTTGCAGATGCAGCCTTTGTTTCAGCTCTTAGCTGGACAGAAGGGGACATCCTGGGAACTGGGCCTACACAGTTACAGGCTCTCTGCAGTGACTCTCAGGCCCAGGTACTGCACAGGGTTCCAGGCTCAGGGGCGGGGGCAGCTGTGCTTTCTGCCTACTAAAGCACAGTTCCAGAGGTGCTCCACTTCTGCGATCAGACCTTGGATTCCTCCTGTTTCCTGAGGAGCTGTCTTGAGGAGACCATCAGGACCTCAGTGGCTCACAAAGGCCTAAAAAACTGAGCAGGACCCAGAAACTAAAAGCCAACACAAGGGACAAACAGAAGACTAAAGGCCAGCATAAGAACACAATAAACAAAAGCCAGGGGAACATAGATCCTCTAGAACCTTCTCCAAACACTGGATATTCTAATGCAGCAGAAACACAGGAAAATGACCTTAGAGCTATGCTTATGATGATGTTTGAAACATTCAAAGAGGAAAAAAAAATAGTTCCCTCAATGAAATGGAGGAAAATACAATTAAACAGGTGAATAAAATAAATAAAATGGTCCAAGACATGAAAATGGAGATAAAATCAATAAAGAAAACACAAATTGAGAAAACAAAAACAAAAAATCCTGGAGATGAAAAATGTAGAGAATAGAGCAGGAACCACAGAGATAAGCACCACCAACAGAATACAAGAGATGGAGGAGAGAATCTCAAGTGTAGAAGATACAATTGAAGAAATCAATTAATCTGTCAAAGAAAAGATTAATTCTAAAAAATTCCTGACACAAGACATCCATGAAATCAATGACACCATGAAAAGATGGAATCTAAGACTAATAGGGATAGACAAAAAAGAAGGTTCCATGCTCCAAGGACCAGAAAATAAATAAAACCATAAAAGAAAATTTTCTGAACCTAAAGAAAGAGATGAATCTAAATGTAAAAGAAGCTTACAGAATACCAAATAGACTAGATCAGAAAAGAAATTCTTCCTACCACATAAAATCAAAACATTACGTCTACAGAAAAAGAAAAAAATATTAAAAATGGCAAGGGAAGAAGGTCAAGTAACATTTAAGAAAGACCTACCAGAATCACAGCTGACTTCTCAAAGGAGACTATGAAGGTCAGAAGTGTCTGGGCAGTTGTCATGCAGACACTAAGAGATGCTAGTCCAGACTACGACATCCAGCAAAGCTTTCAACCACCATAGAGGGAGAACACAAGACCAAATTTAAACAATATCTATGCACTAACCTAGCCCTACAGAAGATACTAGAAGATAAACTCCAACCTAATGTCATCAACTACACTCAGGAAAACACAGATTATAGATAATGTCAGAACAGCAAAAGCAAAAGAAGGCAATCACACAAACACACTATCACCACCAACACCACAGTAAAAGCAACTAACAATCACTGGTCACTAATATCTATCAACATCAATGGACTAAACTCTCCAATAAAAAGACACAGGCTAACAGAATACTTGTGTAAACAGGATCCAACATTCTGCCGCATCCAAGAAACAGAATGTTTCTGTAAGCCATTGAGATTAGTTTGCTCTTTTATGCAGCAGTAATGAAGCAGAAACTGATATGTAGACAGTATGTTTTGTATTGTAGAAACAGGCTCTTATTATTTCAGGCCACCCACTTGTTCTCTCTGTGTGAGGAGATGACCTTGAACTCCTGAGTCCCTTGCTTCTACCTCTCCAGTGCTGTGACTACTGTAGTCCACCAACACACTTAGTTTTATGCAGTGCTGAGGTTCAAATCCAGGGCAACATTCTTGTTAGAACAACTGAACCACAACCCCAGCTCATAAATTTTCTTGAGTAACATTTTAAAACACAGCTAAGACTATCACGAAAAAGCAGGAGTTTGTGGGGAAAAAGGATTAAAGAAAAAAAAAGATTCATGGTTCATGTGGCTCAGGATTTGAATTCTCATTTGTCCATACATTGTTAACTCAAAGTAACTGGATATTGATCTAATTATAAAAGAAGAATGACTTAAGACAGTGAACCATATGTGCAATTCTATCTTTATATGTTATCAGTACATAGTGACTAGACACATCTTATTCTCATACACATATGTAAATGGTTAACAAATCCCTGAAGTGATATAAAAATTATTTCCTTAAATTTTATACTCTAAAGAATTTAAATTTACCTAGTTAAGAGAATATACTTTGCGTTTTAAGTAGCTGCTTTTTAAAAAGCTCTTATTATCTACTTATTTTATGAAATTATATATTCACTTGACTAAAGTTCTACTGTTTCTAGTATGTCATCATGAAAACATGTATGTTAAAATATTATCAGTGGCCAATATTACTATTTTGAGAATATATTTTGTTACTCTATACTAGTAGTTAAAGCTCCTGAAAGCCTACATATAAGAGAAATGCATTTTGAAGGGTATGTGTCATGCAAAAGACAAATAGACATTTTGTATTGTGTAACTTAACAGACTGTTTTGATAAAAAGTACCTGGTCATTAGATTACAAATTCTTTCTTTCAGTCCACATTCTTGCTGTGTGCAAGAGCTGGAATCATGAAAAGTCACAAATAAAAACAAACTTTGAAAGCTTTGATTGATTGGTTTTACTTTAAAACAAGACCCATGATATAATATAACTATAAAAAGAAACGTTACAGTGGAAGTAAAAAATGGGGAACTGTCATTGAGAGGATTGATTTTCTCTATATACTTTTTTCTTTGAAATATTCTGAGTTTACATTGTTTTTCTAGTAAAGAACTTCAAAAATATTTGTCAATGATTAAAAGCAGATATGGTATATATAAAAAAAAGTTCTTCTAGACTCTGCTAGGGTCGACAGCTATCAAAAGAAGTCTCAATCGTAAGTGTGCCCCCCTTGGCACACTTATAGTCTTAAGCTATACAAAATCCCTTAATAATTTACCAGCAAATACATCTATTTCAGTGTCTTTCTTTTTGCTGCAACATGATACCCTGACAAGAGATGCTCAAAGGAGAAAGCATTTATTCTGCTCACTCACAGTTCAGGGACACCACCTGTCATGATGGGAAAGTCAAGGCCACAGGAGCTTAAAGCAGCTGATCACTGCATCCAGGGTCAGGACACAGAGGACAGTGAATGCACTGTGCTGTGGGATCCTAGCCAGGGAATAATGGTGTGGTGCCACTCACTGTGGTCAGGAATTGAGGTAGCCATCCACAGCATGGCCAGAGACCTATGTCCCAGGTCATTCTGTCAAGTTGATGTTTAGGATTATCATGATACCCAAGGATATAACTCTAGAACATAAAATGTAAGGTGTATAATAAACAAATTTGCAAATAGTGTTATTTCCTGTTTTAATGTTACGGAATAATATAAAGAAGTTAAGCAATGAGAAAAAGTTTTTTAAATTTAAGTTACTACAAACTCATACAAAAGAAACTTTACTCCATCTATCTATCTATCTATCTATCTATCTATCTATCTATCTATCTATCTATCATTTTATATCTCTAGCTATCATCATCTATCTATCATCTATCTGTCTGTCTGTCTATTTACCTATCATTTATCTATCTGTCAGTTCACCCATCTGGTGGAAACATAGATTTATAAACTGGGGAGAGTAATTTTAAGACGATCATATTCTGAACAAGGACTATTATATGTAACTGCATATGAATTCAAGGAAGATAAAATCGGAAGTATATTATCTTCTAAAAGACTTCTTTTAATTTTAAAGAAAGGGGCCATGAAACTCATTAAGGAGTAGAATCAGTCTTAGCTGGGCACTGGTGGCACACGCCTTTAACCTCAGCATTCAGGAGACAAAAGCAGGCAGATCTCCGAGTTTGAGGGTAGCCTGGTCTACAAAGTGAGTTCCAGAACAGCTAGGGCTACACGGAGAAACCCTGTCTTGAAAAACAAAACAAAATGACCAAATCCAACCAAACAGAGGGGTGCGGGTTTGAGTCATTCTTAAAATAACTCTTTCCATTTAAACAGTATTGATCAAAGTTGATGCTGTGGGAAACAGTAACACTTCTTGAGGAATTATTGTTTTCAAGTGCTATTCTAAATGGTGCACACATATGATGAAACCATGTTATTTTTAAAATCCTGCCAAGTAGAGGTACTTTTTGATTTTTTTTCCAGTTAGAAAACCAAGGTACAGAAAACTGACATGATTGCCTAGGACAATCATGCCTAGATAAAACAGAAATTCCCTGACATCACTAAAGACAAAACAGGCTAGAGCAGAGACCCATGCCCAGAACGTGGCAGGCTCCTGACTTCACGATAGAGCCTCTCTTCATAGTTTTTGCCTTCATCATCATTGGTGAGCTCCAGTGTTTTTACACAGTCCAATTCTATAATGCTTGGATCACATTATTTTAGCATTTATTCAATACTTGGATGAATTTTATGTCTATACTCAGTTTTCTTACATGATTTTTTATCCATTTGGAGTTTTGTAATTTTCTGTCCTTTGTTTTATCTCTTCTAGTAAGAACTCATGAATCTTGCTCATATCTGAGGTTTGTTTGAAATTCTGACATCTTTTTTTGAATATAATCTTCATGAATTTTATAATTTTTTTCCTATTGGAATTTTGCTTTATGTATTTTTCTCTCTGGACTCTATTATGTTCTGAGAAAGCAAAGAACGCCTCATTTTTTTCCCTTTATAGCAGATTTTCTTCAGCTTTATTCCTGATGAATATCTGTGTTCCTTTAACCTACTTTTTCTCCTTCTTAGTTTCTTCTTCTTTTGCTTCCTTATGTAATAATTATTGTAGTTAAAAGTGCTTGATACACAGTCGTAAGGTCTGAACCCCAGCATTCACATATAACAAGCCTGAAGTCCGGCACATGTTCACAGTCCCAGCTTGGGATGGGATGGAATGACAGGAGAAAGTTGGAGCATATTGGTTTCTAGCCTTTCCAAGGACATCTTAGCTTCAGGTTTAGAGAAAGACCTTGTCTCAAAGGAATAGGTAGCACATCTGCCTTGCACACGCATGCACAGGAGCTCACATTCGCAGGCATGCCGGTATGAACACACTCACACACATAATAGATGAATGAATAAATAAATTAAGATATACATTCTATTTAGGGTTACTATTGCTGTATGAAATGTCATGACCAAAAGCATCTGGGGAGGAAAGGGTTTATTTGGCTTACATTACCGGTTCCCTGTTCATTATCACAGGAAGACTCAAACAGGGCAGAAACCTGAAGGCAAGAGCTGATAAAAAGGCCATGGAGGGTGCTGCTCACTGGGTTGCTCAGCATGGTTTGCTCAGCCTGCTTTCTTATGGAACCTAGGGCCACCAGCCAAGGGGCAGCACAACTTTACAATGGGCTGGGCCCTCCCCAATTAGTCACTAGTTTAAAAAACTTCCTTACAAATGGATCTTATGGAAACATTTCTCATTTTGAGGTTTCTTTCTTTTAGATGACTCTAGCTGAGTCATTGACATAAAAGTAGCCAGAATAATATATTTCATTGTTTTAAGAATTCTTTTATTTTTAAGTATGAGAGAGAGAGAGAGAGAGAGAGAGAGAGAGAGAGAGAGAGAGAGAGAGAGAGAGAAGAGAAGAGAAGAGAAGAGGAGAGGAGAGGGGAAGAGAAGAGTGAGCCATCATGAATACATTTAGAATAACATTATTTTCACCAACATGTGCATTAGTGTTGTTTATTTAATGAAGTATTGGAGGTTTTTTGTTTGTTTTTGTTTTTAGTTTGAATGGATGCTGAGGCTACTGGAATCAGTATTTGAAGGTATTCCTTGTTGAGTAATTTCCTGAGTGTGTTTGTTTTGCATGGATTAAATTCACTAGCTTAAGAATAATGTCTGTGAAGTTGTGGAAATTTGTGCTCTATATTTATTTGTTTAAATTTGATACTTTTAAGAACCAACATCCTTTCCAATATTTTCCTTTGGTGACTGATTTATTGATGACTATTTCAAATGATTTCTTTGATGTTTCTTTATATTTGTAATTTTCACTTCTGCCATTATACTTCTAATAGCAAAATTGTAACTTTCTTTTTCTGTAATGTTTGGGCTTTTGGTTGATTTCATATAATCACAATTTCATTTATTTTCTTTCTGTTCTTTTTCATCACAATGTGTTCTGGTTTTTGTTTTTGTTTTAATTTGCTAATGTTGTGTCATAACTTTTCCTGTGAAGGCGAACAAACATCTATTTACTTGAGATAGAGAAGTAATGACAGAACAAAGACAGATGAGCGTTAAGTGCAGGCTCATAGGTAACTCAAATGCAGGCAAATCACCAAAAAGCCCAACCTACCACGGAAGATGAATCAGGAAAGCTGCATTTATGGAGAAACTTGTACAACTTCCAGACATATTAGCCAGAGAGAGGCTCTTCTGCTTATATATAACTTTGAGGAGGAGGCTTGTAAACCTTGTAAGTTTTAGGAACTTCCTGAGCAGTTTTATGTCCCGCGTCTTACAAGCCTCCCTTTTCTTTCTCCAATATGAGAACTTAGAAGAAATAGCTAATAACTAACATAGTAAATTATCTTCCCATTCCTTTCTCCTTTACTTATCACTTTTCTAACCACTGTTTTCTGCAACACAATTTAAAGACCTTATCTATGGCATAGAATATTATAGAAGAAAATAATTTCTCAAAGCAAAGTGTGTCTCCTGTTTGCAACAATGCCCAGGCTATGCTGCCCAGGGTCAACTATTCTTTATAACAAGTGATTCTCAAGCCTTGGTGATTTAATACAATGAAAGTTTGTTGTTGTTTACTACCATCTTCAGCAATGACCATTTGGATCACCATGAAAAAGGAAAACACAGGCTATATGTGGATCTGAAAATGGTATTTGTAACTTTATAATATTTCATTGGCTGAAACTCAGTTTCATGGCCTCTTTGTAGTTGTAAAGCAGAGCAAAGTACAGAGCAAAACTGTACTCAGGAGAACAATTATACAAATTTACTCACAGATACTATGATTTCTGTCACAGCCTCCCATGTCAGCGCTCACAAAGGAAAACTGCACCTACTGTCACATTCCCAATATCAGTGATCACAATGAAAAACTGAGTAACTCTTGGCTTGAGATCAGTTCTCTGGCTAAGTGAGACTCATTGAAACAGATTCAGTCCCATGATTGATTTTTTTATTGGACCTGTTTTACCTATCACTCATTTCTATGACAAAATATACATCATTTCACCTTAATACAAAACCTAAGAATTATAGTAACAAAGAACTCTTAGGAATTTGACTCTACTGAGCAGAGGAGTAAGTCCTAACATTTCAAGTCCTCCTGTGACATCTTTGAGCCTGACCACATCCTAACACACTGACTGTGAATTCTCTAGCTTTTAATGGACATGACCACCATGTGGGTCTCCTCACCTAGTCAATTCCTCTTTCATCTAGACCTGATGGATCCCCACTCAATCTTCCACTTAGTGGATATTTCCTCTATGGTAGCCTGCAAATTTGTTGAAATGAACAAATCATATCTGTAAGTGGGAAGCAGGAGGCCTTCCATCCCTTTGTAACAAGCCTGACCCCTCTGCACTGCAGAGCTTGCTGTCTCATTCTGCTCCTGAGTGCAGTCTCATTAGTACTGTAAGGTTCACTGAGATTTCCTCCCTGACTCATGAGTGTGTGTGACTAGCATACAGCTGGTGTTCACCTCTGTGTAGTGTTGGGTGTATACATTTAGACATGTACTATTGCCAGGTATCTCTGTGCATCAGAACAAGACAGCTAGGAGGCCTTAGCACACTGCATTACCCATTGTTGTTTCTGAATTTTGTGGGATTTTTTTCCTCATAGGTTTTGTTAAAAAAACTTATTAGGTGGCATGTCACTTGAGTGCTCCATGAAGAAAGCTATAAGGCCATCTTCTTTTGCTCTAAAGCTGGTTGCAATGATTTTGTAGAAAACAATGAATGGACAGTGCGTAGGGGTGTTCAAGACCTGTCAGCACCAGGATCAGTGCAGAACAGAAACAATAAACGAGAGGAACCTTGATGGGCAGTGATCTGCTCAGCAGGCAAACGTGCTTGGAGAGTAAGCCTGGTGGCCTGCTTCAATCCCTGGAACTTATGGAAGATGCTGATTGTAGAAAGTCATTGTTTGACCTCCAAAGGTACTCTGTGTCACATAGGCACACACTGCCCACATAGGCACCAAAAAATGTTTTAATTTAAAGTAATTTAAATTTTAATTTAAAACTTAAAATAAGAATGAGGTTAGTTGTACAGTGACATTTAAAATGGAATCAAAGTAATTGATAATCTATGAAAAGTGGACTCAAATAAGCTGTTAAATTGCTTAAACTATATGATGTCATTTTAATTTCACCATACTGAAATTCTCATTGTTTTATGAAAAAACTAATATACCCACCAAAGATAAAATACAGTTACTGAGTTCCAGAGCAATCTTACCCCCAAGGAGACTACACTTTAGGGCTTTACTCTGTTTATAAACTTCAAAAATTCTTCATTTAAAACTTCTAGATTTAACAAAAAATTGCATTTATTTATTTATTTATAACAAACTTACAACTTATGGGAATCAGTTACATCTACCATGTGGGTCTCAGAAATTGAATTCAGGTCATAAGGTAATGGTGTCAAGCACCATTACCTGCTGAGCCATCTCATTGGCTCAAAGTTTAGATTAAAGTAAAAACAATCTAAGATATTTTAGGATGTTTTAATTTCTTCCGCTAATATAATCTTTACTGTTTTTTCAATACTGCTTAGTCTCAACCTCTAGATTTTCCTCTTTCTGTCTTCTCGGTGCTGGGATTTCATGGATGAGATGCTGCATCAGCTAGAATATTGTTAAGGTTCTGTCTTCATACACCTCAATGCAACAAAGTAAGACTTTCATTATTAGTGAATTTTTGTCTCTACAGACTTTCCTCAAGCCGACAATTACAAGAACTACTTTGCATCTATGCTTGTGTTTGATATTAAGCTTGATAAGATGCCACATGCACCTTCAGTGTCTAAATCAGCTTCTATCATCCACAGGTCCTTTTGCTCTCACCAACATTTTATGAACACAGAGAGATATGACTCCTCCCCCTTTACTCTTTCTGTTGTTCATCTTTGTCTTCCTCCTGTTAGTCTGTTTTCCTTCATTTTCAGCAGTTTGCTTTGAACTTCCCCTTTGTGATTCTAGCTGTACCTCAAGGTCAATAAACTTCAGAAAATATTAGTATACTCATTTATTCAGTCAATGTTTTTATATTATCTATTCAGTTAGGTTTTTGTGCCCCTTGTAAGCAGCTTGTAAGAATAAAGATTTCTTTTCATGGTTTCTGAGGAATCATCACAGTACAGAGCACAGGACAAAGCAAGGCATTTTATAGCAGAGAGGAGTCATTGGGGAAATAGGGGTACAGGAAGGGACGAAGGCAAATTATAGCCCTGAGAATATCTTCCCAATTACTTCTTTAAGCCCTGTCTCTTATGCTTCACCATCACTTATTAAAGAAAATGTTTATTGAGACTGATCTATTGAGCAGAGTAAGACATTACAATCTAATTGCCTTTGAAAATCTGTCCTAGGCACCTCAGATGCATGTCTGCTCTGCTACCCATTTCTTAACCCAGTCAGATTGACAATTAAGATGAGCTACAATGTTAGAATCCAAGGCAGGTGCTAAGTTTCCAGAGACTATAACAGTACAGGTAGCCTTTAAAATGTTCAGAATATATATAGCAGGGATAATAAATAAGTGAAATAATGGATATAAATTAAAGGGATACAGAAAAGAGAGGTACCTGCTACATGAAAATTCAGTAAAATGCACAACAGTGTGTTTAGTTGTTCACAGCAGAGCTATAGCTACTTTGAATCAATAACACATTTCCATGTCTAGAGGTTCCTCTGGAATGTCTCATCTGTGTTATGATATTCTTGTAGCATGGCCTGGCACTTTCATTTTCAGTCACCTTTCTGAACAAAGTGGTCTTTATTTTGGTGTACCTGGAATGTGCTGCAAGCCAAGCATCTTTGCTGTTCCCAACGCATGACGTTCCACCACTCTAGACAAGAATGTTGATTTCAATAAAAATTTTGCTTATAACAATATGAACTTCATTTTTTTCCCCTGAAAGGGAAACTGCAGTTGGGAATACCAACAGGGAAGATGGTCTCAGATAACTCTGCCTCCCCTAGAAGGAAAAATGTTGCAGTTATTATCAGGTAGGTGCCCAGCACATCAGTCTGTAGATCTTTGCCAGCTCAGCTCACTGAGAAATCACCCAACAGTAATGTGTTCTGACTTTCTAGTTTGTTACTTTGTTTCTTATCTTGCAGGCTTTACTTAATCAGAACATTCAAGTGTCCCAAGGCAAAATTGTACCTTCTTTAGAGACATGGCAGACACCTCTTACAGGCCATTGCTGACTTGAGAGAATAGAGTCTGCTAGAGCAATTAGGCAGCTAGTCATGCTTCCAGGTTTGAAAACATTAATGGCTCATTTATGAACTAGCCCTCTGCCCTTCTTAATTGAATGGCAAGTGACCTTTTTTTTTTTTTAACGTGCTTCCTTATGGATGCCCATGCCAAAGTGTCAATCTACCATTTACAATTTCCATTTTAAAGTCCTTAGCCTTATTCCTTTCAAGTTTTTTAAAAACACATCAAAGGATAAGGTGGACTTTGAAAGAAAGAATGAGTGCATAACAACATTATTAGTTCAGAAAATTGTTAGTCAAACGTTTATTTCCTGAAAGGACCATTTCAGAAAAGATGCTGTAATCTTAAGCTTATGCTAAATACCTAAGATGGTGACGGTGATAACGGACGGCTACTAACATGCATGAAACACATTTCTCAGACTGTAACACGGATTATTATTTCTAGTCCTCACATCACACCATGCTGTGTATGTTCACTACTGTTGTGTTATAAGGATAATAAGGAATACAGAAGTTGAGTAAAGGTTCACAGGTATACAGCCAATATGCTGCTGAGAATCTGCCTAACTTTGGGTTTAAGCTCTACCACCAAATGGTAGAGTTAATTGGCTTTGTTAAATATTGAGACTGCAGGAAAGATAATTTGGAATAAGGACTAAGGGACTGACAGTCTTACAAGTCTTTTCCTATTTCAGCTTTAAGAAATGACTCATTTGAGGGCTTCAGATGTAGCTGAGCATACACAAAGCTGTGGGTTCAATCTATGGTAAAACACACACACACACACACACACACACACACACACACACACACACACACACAGAGTTTTTCAAATTCTACTTTAATAACTAATGCATTTGCCCAGCAGCTACTTAGTGACCAACTGTCTGGGGATTGTGCTTGCTTAATACTATGACTATGAAAATAAAGAATTAGTCACATTCTTCAAGCAACTCATTATCCAGTGGAAAATTAGTAAACAAATAATAAACAGGACTGAGGGTGTAGCTCAGTGCTGGAATATCTTCCCAAAGGCCTTGGGCCTCATGCAGAGTAATGAGAATGGCATGGAGCCAATCAAGAAGTGCTTGGCACCTTACAGTTAGCACTGCCTGAGAGGTTGGGGGTGGTTGTGATATGTTTTGCAGCAGTGTTATCACCCTGTGAGTTATCTTTTTTTGTTGTTTTTCTTTTTTTAAAAATTATAATTTCTTCAGATTACATGTCAGTTGTTATCCCCTCACTTGGATCTTCCCGTTCCCATCCTCCCTCCCTCTTTTGCCCTATTCCCCTTCCCTAGATCTCTTACAGAAGGGGTGGGGGCTCGAAACTTCCAACCAAGAGGAAGCAGTCAAATAGGGGGTACCAGAGTTCATGTCAGAGGCAGTCCCCACTCCCCCCACAACCGTGGAGAATGAGCTGTCTGTTGTCTAGATCTGAACAGGGAGTCTAGGTTTACTGCATGCACTGTGCTTGGTTGGGGCAACAGTTTGTGTAGCGCCCCCCCCCCCCCGTGTCCAGATCTGTCAACCTTGGTAGGGTTCCTGAACCCTACCTTCTATCCCCCCACTCTTCCATACCACTCTCATCTGGATTCCAGCATCTGTCCTGATCCCCCTCTGCTGAGTGGAGACTCTCAGAGGACATCTATGTTGGGCTAATATCCACTTACAAGTGAGTATTCACCGTGCATGTCTTTCTGGGTATGGGTTACTTCACTCAGGATGATCATGAGATCATGATTTACCTTTTTAAGAATTCCAAGTGTTTCTCTCACCTAAAGTCTCAATAGGATGTCCTCCTCTCTGACCCACTTTCCTGGTAGGTAAAGTTTTTCATGGGGATGTACCCCTTGGACTAGTGTCTCGATATAAGTGAGTATATACCATTTAACTCTTTTTGCTTCTGGGTGAACTCACTCATTATGATAATTTCTAGTTCAATCCATTTGTCCACACATTTCAGAAATTCCTTGTCCTGGAAAACTACAAGAGGAACTGTATGACAAGCGGATCTGGGCCCTGGGGTCCTCGTCAAACTATGGCTCCAGCCAAGGAAAATATAGGCAGTAAACTTCGAACCCCTACCCAGACTAGCCGATGGACAGGACATTCTCCACCGTTAAGTGGAGAAGGAGATCTGACTTTCACACAAACTCTGGTGCCCCATAGTTGACCATGTCCCTTGGATGGGGAGGCCTGGTGGCACTCAGAGGAAGGATAACAGGTCACCAAGAAGAGACTTGATACCCTATGAGCATATACAGGGGGAGGAGGTCCCCCTCAGTCACAGACATAGGGGAGAGGAGTAGGAGGGGAAGTGGAAGGGAGGGAGGAATGGGAAGATACAGGGGATGGGATAACAATTAAGATGTAATATGAATAAATTAATAAAAAAGACAAAAAAGACAAGAAAGAAAAAAAGAATTCCAAGTGCTCTCTCTCTCTCTCCCTCCCTCTCTCCTTTTTTTTTTTTCCCACCAAGCAGTGACTATAATTAGATAAAACAGCCATGAAAACCACACAACAGTTATGATAAAAAACCCTGAGGGCAGGGTCTACATCTATACTCCTTAGACAAGTGACCGTGGGTTAGTTTCTCACAGGCTCATATCTTTCATTCGTACTTCTTTAAAAAATGTTTTTTAAAGACAAGGTCTTGCTATGTTTCCTCAGTTAGCCTGAGATGCTCTGTAAATCAGGCTGTCCTTGAACTCATGGAGATTTGCTTTGCCTCTCTGCTGAGCTCAAAAGTATATGTCAGTATGCCTGGTCTTCATTTGTACTTCTTAAGCTTTTGTATTAGTAATGGTCTTACTTTCTTCACCTTTTCTCTGCTTTGTTTCCAGCATAGCCTCTTGATATGTTCTTTATTTTGGTTTCCCCTTTAGTATGTACATTCTGTGACAGCTGGAATATTGTCTACTTTCTTTGTTGCTATAGCCGATGTATAAGAATACTGTTTGGCACATAATAGTTGAACATGTAAGTGAAGAAAGCAAAGTACTGAGCAGTGTCTGGCTCGTAGTAAACAATCAATAAAATGAGTTTTGAGACTAAGATTCTTTTACGGCACATGTTCGCATTTTAAAGTTGGCAAAGCTAGTCTTAGTTGCAAAGGAAAATTGGCTAACATTTGTCTTGTGTGGTCTATTCAGTTGTCTTTGGTCTGTTCTTGCTTTTTCATTATTCTTATTTATTTGACTAATTAGTACCCTAACAGGTGTAAAGCACTATGTTTATCCGAAAGACTAGTATTTAAGAATTAACTAGATATATTGGGCCCAGAAGGGCAGCCTGAAACTACAGCTTCACAAGAGGCTGAGGCAGGAGAATCATGGGTTCAAGGCCTGCCTAGGTCACACAATGAATTCAAGGCTGTCAACTTCATGTGATTCTGTCTTAAAATAAAATGTAAAAAGAGGACTGGGATAACTCAGTGATAGAACACTTGAGCAAGGCCCTAGGTTCAGCACACGGTACCACCGCTGCATACTAAAGTCAACACAGAGTAAATCAAGATCATGGCCTCTCCTCAATTTTATTCTACTACCTCAGAGATGGCTCCATTGTTGTATCATTAACTTGTGTCTTGTTTTCTGCAACATTAGAGAAATATGCAGGAATATTTTATAGGGCTTCATAGGAAGACATAATCCACCAATGGAATGATCACAATAGTCCCGTCATTTTTTCACACAACTATACTGTTTTTCATTGGGATATCTGTTTTACTAGCAGTATTCTTTAACTATGTTTCTTTTTGATCATTTTAACATTAGATACTTATAATTATCATCAGGTGTTTCTTTATGTGATATATGTGATGAATAGGGGTAGAAGCAGGAAATGATAAAAACAGCAACATCTTAAGCTTATTCTGACAAAGGCACAATTCATATAAGTCAGTAGTGCTAAAGCCACTGTAATAACTTTATTTCCAGGATGAAATGCCAGAAAAATATTCCTTTGTTAAAAAGTGGTATGTTATAGATTGATATTGTTTTATTTATTTAATTTCTCATTAGAATTTATTTTCTCTATTGCCCCCCCCATGTGTACATGTACCATTGTGCATATGTAGAGGTGAAAGGGCAAGTTTCAGGAGTTGGTTCTCCCTTGCTACCATCTGGGCTCTGGAAATAAGACCAGTAGTTAATAAAATGGACCTCATGAAACTAAAAACCTTGCTTCTATAAAGCAAAAGACACATTCATTCAAGTGAAAAGGCAGCCTATAGAAAGTGTGAAATATTGTTGGCTATATTTGTGACAGAGGGTTAGTAGCTAAAATATAGGAACAACTAGACCAAAACCCAAAAGAAAAAACCCAAAAGTAAACATCAAATAATAAATAAATAAGCAACCCAGCTTTCAAAATGGGGCAAAGAGCTAAACAGAGTTCTCAAAATATGAAATAAATATAAATCCTGAGAGACTTTAAAATGCTATACATCCTTAGCCACCAAACATGCAAATGAAAACTGCTTTGAGATTTCTTACTCCAGTCAGAATGGCTAGAATCAATGGGACAGAGGGGGCTGGAGAGATGGATCAGTGTTTATGGACACTGACTAATCCTCCAGAAAACCTGGATTTTGGCTCCCCAAACCCACATGGCAGGTCACAGTCATCTGTAACTCACGTCCTAGGGGGAATCAGACATCCTTTTCTGGCCTCTGTGGGCACAGCGTATATGTGGTTTATAGACATATGTGCAGGCAAAACATACATATATGTAAAATAACAATCGAGAAAAGCTGTTTTAAAAAATGATGACAATGCTGGTATGGATGTGGGGAATGGAGAACACTCATTCACTGATGAGGGGAGCAATGGACTGGTGTAGGCACTATAGAAATCAGACTGAAGGACTTCACAAAGCTACACATAGATCTGGCACACGATCCAGCTATACCACTCTTAGGCACACACTGAGAGAACTCTATACTGCACTGATCGATACCAGTGCATCAGCGTTCATCGACGCTCTATCTGCAATAGCCAGAGCATGGGAATAACTTAGATATTCACCAGCCCTTGCGTGGATAATGAAACTGTGGTATATTTATCTAATAGAATATTCTTCAGCTGTTAAATAAAATAAAATTATGAAAAATTTGGGTAAGTGTATGAAGCTGGAAACAATCTTTCTGAGGAAGGGAACCCAGACTCAGAAGACATACATTATGTGCTTTTCCTCATTTGTGGATGTCAGGTTTGAATCTTCATATATGTGTTTTTCATTTGGAATACCCATAACAGTCAGGAAATTAGTAATGGACCCTGGCTTCAAAGAGAATGGAAGTATAACACAGTGGTATAATGGATTAAAGGGAAATAATGGAACAGAAAGGGTTAAAATTGGGCTGGTGTATGGGAGGACATGGTAAAAAACAGAATATTGAGAGTAATTAATAACCCTAAGGACCTTTCAAAAAAGTGATATGGAAACCTACCTACTATTGTAATACCACATGCCTTTAATCCTTGCATTCAGGAGGCAGAGCCAGGTATATCTGTGTATGTTTGATGGCCAGACTGTACAAAGAGACCCTGTCTCAAAATAAAAAACGTGTAGCCCCTTTTAAGTTAACCACACTCCTGAAGAAGGCCATACATCCAAGAACAGAAGAGTGGCACAAATTGTACTTGAGAATAAAAGAGAAAAAGAGAACATAAAATTGGATATTTAGGAGTGGACAGGGAAAGGGGTAAATCCCAGAGGACTTTGGGGAGGGATGAATATGACCAAAACACATTGTGCAAAATTCTGAAAGAACTAAGAAAGTGTTTAAAATTACAAATGGGAATAATTAAACAGCTGGATCATCATCTTTTCAACTCCAGGTATCACATTTGTCTGAATTTCTTTGAAAGCCACATCATGTGCTTAAGTTACATGTAACACTATTTTACAACTAAGACATGTTGGTCTTTATATAAAGTTGTGACATTAAGCTACACTTTCTCTTCTTGTATTTAATACCAACAGTACTTATGTGAAAGGTAATACCAGAGGAGGATAGTAACACAAGAAAATGAAGCAGAAAGAAAATATTTTCATAAACAGAACCATTTTTCTTTTTCTTTAATGCTTTGTAATTTTATATCCAGAGTATTGATAAGAATGTGCTTTTCCAATGTGTGCCGAGTCTGGGTCACAGGAGCTAGTGATAGAGTACCTTGTGCCAACTCCATGTCTACTGACATGGCCTTGAAGTTGGCAACATGTAGGAGTATTTATGTCATAGGAAATAGATGTATTGCACAAGAGCTCAGAGTATGACATGTGTAGAGTCCAACACATCTGGCACCTGCAAGTTCTGACTGGCCTGCCTGGTTAGTTGGTAGCAAGGGAAGAATTACAGCAGGAGACTATGATGATTTCCATGCTAATTCACAGGTCACAACTTCCACTAGTGGGAAAGTTCTGGGCTAGGGGATCAGTTAGATGGCTCACTGCTGGGACATACTTCTGTACTGAATGTTCAATCCGGAAAACCCGGTTTGAGATGTTCAAAATGTCATTGGATTCTGGAAGCTTCACTTGACAAACAACACAAACACTGCTATTTAAGAAAGTAAATCAGGCAGTGGTGTGCTCTTTAATCACAGCACTGGGGAGGCAGAGGCAGGTAGATCTCTGTGAGTTCAAGATCAGCTGAGTCTACAGAGCAAATTCGAAGAGAACAAGGGCTGCACAGAGAAACCCTGTCTTTAAAAACCAAAAACCAAACCAAACCAAACCAACCACCACCACCACCAACAACAACAAAAAGAAATTTATATATGGGTATGTCTGGATCAATAGATCTCAGCGTGTACGTTATGACCCTTTTGGGGGGTGGAAGGACCTATTCCCACAGGTCACATATCAGATATCATGAACATCAGATATTTACATTTTGATTCAAACAAGTAGCAGTTATGAAGTAGCCATGAAATAATTTTATGGTTTAGGGGAGTCATCACAACATGAGACACTGTATTAAAGGGTGGCAACATTAGGAAAGCTGAGAACAACTGGTTTAGATCTTAACTGATCTCAATAGCAGATAAAGCCAACCAGGACTTTATTTCTATTTAAATTATTTTTCATTCTAATTTTTTTTATTTTTGAGGACAATATGACATCTAGCCCCCTTCTAGCCTTCAAATATCCCCTATGCTCTCCAGCATACTCCCCTTGAAACTTCCTGTCTTAAAATTGTAAAAAGTCTGAGTAACTGGTTATTAAGAACTCACCAGCATGCTACTTGCCATCATTAGTATTTTTTCAGTTAATTTTAAAATATTGATAATTTTAGTAAAGTCATTCAAGTAGAGAAATCCTGAAATATCTTTGGAGAGAGGTTTTATTTCCACAGCTTACTTTCAAGGCATTGGAGGACAATGTTTTATACTTACATGTAATGCAAATACATATCACACAAAATGTATTTATAAAATATTTAAGAAGACATGAGAAAGAAACAGAGCAAATAACAGTATAAAACAAATAGGTAATGTTGGCGATGGCAGGGGTGACTGGAGAACTGCTGCTTCCCCATTCAGCCTTGGAGGATCCTTTCAGAAACTTCTTCTTAGATGAAGTAGATCCTTGCTTTTGATGAATCCGTATAAAGCAGAGCTGGAGTTTACTAAAAGAGATCTTAAGATTGGTCTGGTGGCCCATGACTTTAATCCCAGGTCTTTGGAGGCAAAGGCAAGCGAACCTCTGTTTGTTTCAGGCCTGCCTGGACTACGCAGTTAATTTCCAGCCAGCCAGAGCCAAAGTGAGACCCTGTCTCAAAGTGGGAAGAAAAGGAAAAAGTTTTCAACATAGATTTACACATGGAGGGGATGGAGTGGTCATTAATAGAGAGTTGCCCACTAGGAGAAAGAGTAAAACATAGTCAAAGGGGGTGGGTACGAGTTTCTCAAAGGAGAGTCTTTATTCATGATCTTTACAGGAGCCCAATTATAGGATTTGGTGAGTTCTGAAATTTGGAAACATCAGTGAGACTACAAGGTGGTTCCTGAGGCACAGCAGAGAAGATCACAGTTGACAATGCAGAACTCTAGATAACAGGGCTTCTGGGAAGGGAAGTTGGCATCTTCACTGTAAACAACCATCGATCTCTGGTTTATTGGATTCCTGGAAGATACTCAGTAAGACAAGAAAAATTGTGGGACATGAAAAGGGAAAGGAGCCCATCACTGGAGTTTTGAGAAGCAAGAATCCCATTGTGATTAACATTTGTTTGTGAAGGTTGCTGACAAAAGGAGTATTCCTTTCATATATAAATAGCTTATGTTCTGATAACAGAGAAACTCATGTCTCACCACTTACCCAGACATTTTCAGGGAATCCCAAACAAGATTACTGTCCCAGCTTGAGCTGACAACTTGACAAAATCTAAAAAGTCACCCAGGAAGAGGGAGATTCAACCGAAGAATTGCCTAGACCATAGGCATGGGTTGGGCTGTGGCCATACCTATGAGGTATTTTCTTAATTGCTAATTGGTGTAGGAGGGCCTAGCCTCCTGCGGGCGGCGCAATCCCTAGGCAAGTGGACCTGGGATGCATGAGCTGAGCAAGCTAGCAATCTGCATTGCTCCGCGATTTCTGCTTCAGTTCCCCACTCAAGATTCCTGCCCTGAGCTCCTGCTCTGGCCTTTCCTGCTGATGGACTGTAATGTGTAGGCCAAATGAATCCGTGCCCCCAACTCCGCTGCCCCCCGCCCCCTCCCCTCGCCGTGTTGCTTTCTGTCAATGTCTTAATGAAGCAAAAAAAGGCACACTAGGACAACTATTAACTTTGTTTGCATTAAAGATACCCTACTTTCCTTCATCTCTGTGATCTAGAGATATAACCTTCAGGAACTACCCTACAATCTCATTTAGTTTCCTTAGCAATCTATTCGAGATATGGCTCAAAGTTGCCCAAATCCTATATATATAACAGTTGTAAAGAAAATGAAGTATGACTCTTTCTTAGGGAAGCCCACACTTATGCTCTGTAGTGTATTTTTTGAAAGGTTTATTTATTTATTTATTTATTTATTTATTTATTTATTACATATACAGTGTGGTGCCTGCATGCCAGAAGAGGGCACCAGATCTTATTACAGATGGCCACGAGCCACTGTGTGGCTGCTGGGAATTGAACTCAGGAACTCTGGAAGAGCAGACAGTGCTCTTAACCTCTGAGCCATCTCTCCAGCCCCTCTGTAGTGTATTTTATTTTCTCCCAGGGGCCTCTAAGTATGTTAACCCGTGTACTTAAAATCTATTTAAAAACATATCTAATAACCCCCCAACCTTTCCTATCTAGCTAATCCTGAAAGTGATCAATCTTTTCTGTGTTGAAGCAAAGAATCAGGCTTTACCAGAGTAAAGATCCCAAAGATGTCTCCTTAGCTGCCCAGAAGTGTGTCTCAATCCCTGTTGCTAACAGGCCCACATCCCATTTGTATACACTCAGGCCTTAAGTCTGGTTTATCACTGTTTTAATCCTTCTTATTTGAAAACATTTCCACATAAAAGAAGTACTCTTCTCTGTGTTGGCAACCTTCGCAGCAAATGTTGCTAATCGTGCCGGATTCTTCATTCTCAGTTGGCAAGAAGCTAGAAGTAGACGGTGGGGTGAGGGGCGCCTTTCTCTTCCCACGTTGCCATAATTTTCCCTGTGTATCTTATTTCACTAAATATTTTCCTTTGAAGAATTTGGGTGATGGTTGAAACCAACTATTTGAACTCTTAGTATTTTCTCTCCACTCCATTTCCCTTCATTTCTCCATGGCTCCCCTCCTCCTTCCTAATTTCTCACCCCTCTCTTCCTAGCTCTCTACTTTGGCAGCACCACGCTGTATGTAGCTCCTGCTGAACTGTAACTTACTAAGTTGGAATTAAACTAACCCTCCTGCCCCTGCCTGGCTGTCTTTGGTAACTTTTGTGTAACTTTGAAATTCCCTTAAGGCTTTCTCAAGTAGTCTGAACTAGCTTTTTGTGCAGCCATTTCTTCTGAATTGAAACATCTCACTGGAAGAGCCGTCCAAACTCACAAGATACAAGGAACACCCCCTCCCCCCAAAAAATCTTGCAAGCCTCAAGATACTTCAAAAGTTATGATTCCCAAGGCCTCTCCCTGAGGTTGGAAATACAATCAACAATTTCTGGGGAGAGACTATCTGGTGGGGCTATATGAGAGTCTTCCAGGGAGCTCCATGTATGAAGGCTTTTCTGAATCACTGTTTATATTGGTGTGGGTTTTTCAGGGATGCCGTTGCTTTTGAGTCATCAATACATCTGTATATAGGACTCTATGGTCCTATAAGTAATCTCAGTAAATTCGTTGGTTCACTAGCCTAGACTCAGAAGGCATTGATTCTTTGATCTCTTGTTGATATACTATCTGTTTTTAATAAGCATTTGTTTATAGCTTCTCAATAACAGTCACACAATACAGTTGGTGACCAAACAAGAACCAAATGACAGAACCAAAGACCAGTTGAGGAAGAGAGTTTCATAGCTTTTGTGATAAGTTGTGACACATGTAACTGAGGCTGAACACAGAACACACACACAGAGGTAATCTCAGTGGGACTACATTTTTCCTTCTGTGATATGAGGTAGTGTGTCTCTTTATAGAGGCAGTTGAATGTTTTCTGTGGAGTGGAATTCCTGAAAGTAGAATGTCCTTTGAGAGAATCCCAGATGTCCTTCATACTCTATGTGGTGTCATATCTCTAGATAAATGGTGGTCATCTCACAAATATGGGATGCTTTCCCAAATGACTGATGGATGAAGGAATGTATTCCAGTCCCTGAAAGTAACCCACATGTGATAGGATTGTAAGCAGGCAGAGTAGGCTCTTACATGGACTTTCTATGGGAATAAAACCTGTAAATGAGGCCTTGCTGTTTGAATTTGCTCAAGTAAGGGAAATTACATTGAGGAAAAGACATGCAGATGCTGTTTTCTTCATTAGCCTCTGATTTGGCATGAAAATTGGAAAGGGGGGAAGATGAGATAGAGGTAAACATTACCTCTTAATTTCTTATCAATGGCAAGAAAAGTACAAATTTAGAGACTGAGGGTATATCTCAGTGGAAAAGCACTTCCCTACCATGCACTAGGCTCTGAGTTCAAATTTGAGTACCTCAAAAACAAACCAACAGGGCTGGAGAGATGGCTCCAAAGGTTAAGAGCGCTGCTGTTCTTCCAAAGTCCAGAGTTCAATTCCCAGCAACCACATGGTAGCTCATAACCATTTATAAAGAGATGTGATACTCTCTTCTGGCCTGCAGGCTTACAGGCAGGTAGAATACAGTATAAGCAATAATAAATAAATAAACAAACATACAAGAAAGCATTATTAGGAAAGTACAGTTTGGTCTGTGTGAAAAACCTATACCTGGGAAAAACCTCAGAAACTATTGGAAGCGTTTGACAGCAAAGAGGAAGAGAGAGAGAGAGAAACATACAGGAGATACTCTTCACCTCCAACTTTTAATCCAGAGGAAGAAAGACTGAGTGGTGCAGCATGCATGCAAGGGCCTTAATAAATGCACAGAACAGGAAACTATAATAACTATGTATCTGAACTCCGTAAATTGGGGGAGACTTTTCTAAAAGAAATGAAAGAGCTTCTTGCCACCTAACTCATAATGATGTGAGACATAGGGGCAAATAGCACCAATCTGAGTGCTCTAGAAGCAAATAAACTGAGCAATGCAATGATATAGATACATCTTTGAGACAAAGAGAGTGTAACCTGAGAAAATACAAGGTAAACCAGTCCCTGATGGACTGGTTCACACAGATCTTTGGGAGCACTTGGTTACCACTGACTGAAGTCGCTATGAATACAAAAAAGACAAAAAGAGTGTGGACCATCACTGACAAGAACTAGGCACAGGGAGAGGCAGTGTATGAGGGCCAGTTTATTGAGAAAACAGGACTGTATCCATAGGAGAGTTAAAGGGATTTTGATTCATCAAAGATCTCAAGACTTAGCCTCTGGATTTAGGGGTTTTCCCTAGTGTCCTGATATTAATGACATCAACTGGCTTGTAAATCATATTCACAAAGTACTAAAGCAATGAAGAGGGCAGGAAACAAGTGCAAAGCAAACTAAAGAATCTTTCTGGGTCACTTGAAAGAAACCATAAGTTTTGGGTCAAGCTGGAGATCCTTAGGAGGAAATAAAAATATAAATGAGTACTGTACTAGTGAGCTTCTAGAAGTCTTTGAAGCTTGAGCAATAGGTTCATAAAAGGCAAAAATGATAAAACAGTGCAGATGGAAAAAGACTGAGCTTGTCCGAGGATTAGGTAGCTATTCTCCCATAGTATATGGTGTATTTTAGAAGCATTCATGTCACTTGTTTATTTGTGTGAATTGTAAAATGGAGTTTATGATGTTAATAATGATTAATATTTGTTAATGATGGGTATAGTCAGGTGGAAAGGCATGAGGTATAACTGGCACATGTGTGCTGTAGGAGTGCTGGGGCAGAAGGTCATTTTTCATTGGTGAACAGAAAGCAGAAACATGGGGCTGGGAGCATAACTGGCCTACAAGCCACAGCCAGACCCTAAGTAGCCCACATCAGCCACCTACCTTGTATCCTAAATGTTCCACCCTCGGCAAAAGTGCCAATTTCTGGAAAGCAAATATTCAAAGACATAAGATTGAGACACACATTTTACATTCCAACTATAGCAGTTATGCAGTAAGAGTCACATTCTCATTAGTGTTTGTTTTCATTTGATTTTGGGGAACCAAAGAAGTGGTTCAGTGTGTAAAGGTAAAGATTCTTGCCACACAAAGCTACTTCATGCTTTATACTTAAGTGTAGATTATATCCTCTGAATAAGGTAACATTAGAAGCCACAAAATCATATATATATATATATATATGAATATATATATATGAATATATATGTATATATATTCAAGACACTTGGTCATGATTTTTTTCAGCAACCAATATGTCCTTTTGAGTAGATGTTATTTTTTTCTTCTTAAACATCTCCTTTTTCTTAATGCTAGTGATAAACCAAAGCTTGTGCTACCTTTTTCTTAATAAAACCATCCTTTGTTTCACACTAATTAATCCTTCAAGTCTTTCCTGCCATATAAGTTAAAGTTGTGGCTGCACTTGGGTGGATGTCCATGGAAAGAACCCTTTGGGCTGCACACTTCACAGTATGTAGCTGCATCTTCTGCTGCCAGTGACAAGACTTTCTGATATTTTTGGTGAATTACCTATATAATTCTACCATACAGGCTAGTGGTGGGGATCAGTATCTTCATTTTATACATGGAGAGTTTGAAGTCGAAACATTGAAATGCCCAGTTATGTAGTTAATAAGTTAGAAACAGAAAAAGAGCTCAGGTAGTAAATTCCAGAGTCCATATCATATCCGATGGGTTTGAGGGTCACAAAGATACCTTGGCTCTCGTTTGGAATGATGAAAGAATAGAAGTTTGATAGTATTCACATGAGAGTTAACCTCAAAGACGTCATCCATGGTGCTAGCCTCCTTATGAGGCTTATGGATATGATGGGAGATAATATCTAAAGTTTAGAATGTAAGGCTTGTCCTTGAAAGATAATGTGACTTTCTGTGCTGTTTGTCTTGTCAGGAGGAAGCTAGCTGCCTTCAGTAGCTCTACAGAGAAGCCCACAGGTGAGGATTTGAGACCTTTGGTCAGTTGCCAGGGAGGACTGCGTGTGCTTGGAACCTGACCTTCCAGTGCCATCCAGACTTTCAAATAACTGTAGTCTCTACTGACATTTTAATTGAAACCTCATAAAAGATATAAACTAGAACCATGCAATTGAATTCCTTCTGAATTCCTGAGTGGCAGAAGGAGATTATCCATGTTAATCATTTTAAACTACTGGTATTAGGCTAACATGTTATGTAGCAAGAAATAATTATCAATATAGCACCAACAGAAGGTGGCTGTTGCAGAAATAAGGGTGTTTGAGTGAAGTGAACACGAACTAGTCAGCCCCTCACCCAAATTCGTTCTGGCTAAGAATTAAGATTTGGCAAGAACCCCATGGCTTATGGAATCCAGTAACAGGATCTTCAAACCACACTCTTAGTAGGTTCAGAGGAACAAAAGCTCTGTTCTTAGAAGCTTCAAAAGGCTAGGCATGGCTATGTGTCCCAATATGCTAATTAAAGAGATGAGTAATAGTGAAAAGAAGAGACAGGATATTTAATTAGTACTGCCACATTGAGAAATACACATAAAAGGATTTGGTGTGGGCATATCTCTCTGTGTTCAGGGCTCTCACATTAGCTTCAGGTTTACATAGAGAAAAATTGGGCAGGGGCGAATGGTAGGCATAACTTAGCAGTCTTGGTCAAGTGTTGATCTGGTTCCATACTGTCTTAGCTCTGATTCTGCAGGATAGTTTGAAGAAGTTTGTTTTGGCATGCGGAGAGCACTCTGGCTCCTGTATGAGCCTTACTTCTGTTCCACAGTACAGCATTGCCATCCTAGATAATTATCTTCATTTGAATTGTGGTTGTCCTTTAAGGCTGGCATTCCTTAAGGGTAGTTATTGTCTCTTGTCATAAAGATATCTAGCAATCATATTTATTGCTGGAATCAATGGTAACTTGAGTTTTAAAGTAAAGAAGAGAACTTTAGGTGCCTTTAGTGGTCTGAAATAGGACATTGTAAAAAGAAAGTAGGATTAAAAAAATAGATGCAAAATGAAGGTAGGAATGCCAGATTTTTGCTTTTAGTCATCTCATGACTCCAAGTGATCAGTGTCCCCTCCCCCATAAAGCAGTTTGCAATAGACTGTTTTGCCAGCGGGAGTCATTCATGGGAGTATGAACAACATGCCAACCATTGTGTTCAGGCAGCTAGAACACCACACTAGATACAATTATGCCAGAGAAAAGACAGCACAGAGACACAGATCCTTCTTTCCTCACAAATGTAAGTATCTCCAAAACCTATAAAAATCTTAGGAATTTTATTTATGAAGAAAGGGTGAAATGGGGAGAGTAAAGAGAGTTATGTATCTTCGTTTTATAAACAATAAGTGACTAAAATACCTTGAATAGGTGAGAACAAATTTTCAGCACAGATAGATATTTGAGTTTGGGAATAAAATAATTTCGGTGATAGAGAATGACATTATTTATAAAGTTTTGCCCATACAGTATTTGTAGTCCAAATCTTTATACTCACCATTTCAGTTTTCATAGAGACCTCTTTGTTTTAGAGAAAGAGAAAAAGGAGGTCAATGGTGATGTAAAACAACAATGTCAATTTTCCTTTATTAGAATTTATAGCTTTACATCCTTTAGAATGTATAGAAATAAATCTTTGTGGAGAACAGGATATTTATATTATACTAATGATTCTGAATCCTACCGATGCATTCTCAGTCCCAGGGAATGGCTCTTAACATTTCCAAACTATTAAACTCATTTGGTTCTCACAGCAAATCTATGGAGTACTTAGTACAATCAATGACATTTCAAGTTAAACAAACCAAGACACAATGAAATTGGTGCCATGTGTCACAGACAGTCTGGTTCAGAAACTTGTGAACTTAAGAACTTCCTTTTCAGGAGAGCTCCTCAAGAGATACCTTATATTTAAGATATTTCATTTCTGACAGAACAAATTCATCTAGGTAACTGTGACTACACAGAAAATATGTTATATAAAATTTGGAAGCAGATTTCATATACACTCCCTAATACATGCATAATATTTTTGGTGACAATACTGTTGCACATGGGCTCCCCTTCCAAAGTGACTGGCTTTGGCTGTGACATCAGCTGTCCTGGCTGTGGAGTGGGAGACTTGCAAACCTGTAATTGGAAGAGCTGGTGTCATCTGAGAATCAAGAGCAGGATTTAAATAGCTCTAAGGGACCAAGCTGATCCTTTCAAGGCCAAGTTATCAAAAATAGTTTCTTGGTTTGTGTGCTTGACCTTTCCTGAACTCAGAGGTTGAGCTTTGAAGGCTACATTCAACTCTCTCTGGAGGCAGAAACAAACAAACTCATGCCATTCTTATGAATGAACTACAACGGAAACCATCCACATAATGTCAAAATAAGATGGTTGCACAGAGTCTTTGGAGGCCAATTAATTTTCATGAATTTGAGTCACCTTTTTACCAAATCTCTCTATAAAGCATGGCCTTAGTGCACATCCTGCATTTAGCAGAACATTCAGCTAGAAACACAATCTGAGAGCTCTACTCATTTCTTTTCAGTAAGACCAAATGGAACATTTCTTATGAACTTTCACTTAAGAAAATGATCAACACCTGTATGTAAAGCGAGAAAGAAGGAAGAAAAGTGATTTATATGTAGTGATTCCTATTTTCACCAGTTCTTGTGTAGAAATGCTTTGACATGTGAAAGTGAATTAATAAAGTTAGAGTACTTATAATTAGGGAACCAAATTTTAGCATGATTTTTTACTTAAGAAATTGAGTTGTTGGCCAAGAGGATCAAATGAAAATCCCCAAACAGCCAAAGCAGTTGTTAATATAAATGGGTTTCTCTCTAGAAACTGACAGTAAGACACCACTGCCAATGACAACACCCACACAACTTATTGAGCATGGAGTAGTCTACCTGGTGCCTATATGAAGCTCTCACCCCTATGTTCTAATCTCTGTGGTGTGGAATGATGCGGAAACGCACTCTATAGGCTACAGAAACACAAATGTGAGCACCAAACCAGCCACAAAATTTTTGACTTACAACCTTTCCTACTTCTGAAATTGCAAGCAAACCACAATTTAATGCTTTATTTTATAAGACAATATGGCCATTGTCTCTTCGAAGCAATAAAACACTAAGACCACCTTCACATATTGTTTTTTATTTTAATTTTATTAATTTAGTCAGATTACAACTCAATTGTTATCCCATCACTTGTTTTTTTTTAAAAAATTTTTTATTAATTTATTCTTGTTACATCTCAATGGTTATCCCATCCTTTGTATCCTCCCATTCTTCCCTCCCTCCCAGTTCCCCCTTATTCCCCTCCCCTATGACTGTTCCTGAGGGGGATTTCCTCCCGCTGTATATGCTCATTGGGTATCAAGTCTCTTCTTGGTAACCTGCTATCCTTCCTCTGAGTGCCACCAGGTCTCCCACTCCAGGGGACATGGTCAAATATGAGGCACTAGAGTTCGGGTAAAAGTCATACCCCACTATCCACTCAACTGTGGAGAATCCCATCACTTGTATCCTCCCGCTCCTCCCTCCCTCCCGCTTCACCCTATTCCCTTCTTCTAGGTCTAAGACCGAGGAGGACCTCCTCCCCTACTATATGGTCATAGCTATCAAGTCTTATCTTGGTATCCTGCTTATTCTTTCTTTGAGTGCCATCAGGCCTCCCCACCAAGAGTAGGTGGAAACCTACAAGAAGCACATATTGTTAATGAAAAAACCATTTGTCTTCATTTTCTTGGTAGGCTGAACACAACCTAATACTGCTTATTTTACTTAGTGATGATTGCAAGTTGGCTTTTATTCAAAGAATGGAATAAGTGTCATTTTATTTTCATTATAATAGCTATAGAGATAAAGTGCTCATTTCTAGGACACTTGCTGCTTAAACTCATGACTAAGTTAGGTGAATTATTAGGTGTTAGAGTTTGGATTTAAAAGTTATCCCAGGGAGTAATGGGAAAAAAATCCCCCAAAGAACCATGTGTTAAAGGTTAGGACTCCAGTGTGGTGCTACTGAGAGGTGATGGAAACATTTAATACATGGCTAACTCTACAAGACACTGTTAAGAGTCTTTTTTTTTTAATACATTTTTATTAATTTATACATATTACATCTCAGTTGTTAGCCCATCCCATGTATCCTCCCATCCCTCCCTTCCTCCCACTTCCCCCCCCTACTCCCCTCCCCTATGTCTGTGTCTGAGGGGGATCTCCTCCCCCTGAATATGCTCATACGGTATCAAGTCTCTCCTTGGTGACCTATTATCTTTCCTCTGAGTGCCACCAGGCATCTCCATCCAAGGGACATGATCAAATATGGGGCACCAGAGTTTGTGTGAGAGTTAGATCTTCTTCTCCACTCAACAGTGGAGAATGTCCATCGGCTAGTCCGGGTAGGGGTTCAAGGTTTTTACTGCCTATTTTTTCCTTGGCTGTTGCCACAGTTTGCGGAGGACCCCAGGGCCCAGACTCGCCTGTAGTTTTCCAGGACCCACTGGATCCTTCCATTTCCTCTTTCTCCCAGGCTTCTCACACCTAAAGTTTCAATAGGATGTCCTCCCCTCTTACCCATTATTCTGGTAGGTACAGTTTTTCATGGGGACGTACACCTTGGGCTAGTGTTAATTAGAACAATTAGGTCAAGAGAAAGAAATAAAATGATAACAAGTAGGCAAAGAAGTGCTTATTCACACAGGAAAACAACACAATCCTATACTGGAGACCGTAAAGACTCCACCAGAAAGCTCAGGCTTATTAAACGCTTTCAGCAAAGTATCCAGATATAAAATCAATATAAAAATTAGTAATTTCCTATATGACAATAATTGGATAAATGATCATATTTGTAATGGCTTCAGGAAAAAAAAAACAGCCATCAATACCTAGAGGTAAATCCAACAAAGAAGACAAAAGATCTTTACAATGAAGACTTTGAGACACTGAAGGAAGAATTTGAGGAAGACACAAGAAGATACAAATATTCCCCATACTCATGAATTGGCAGAATTAATATTGTGAAAATAGTTATATAACTGAGATTAATCTACATACTCAAAGCAATGCTTATCATATCCCAATGACATTCTTCATTGAACTGGCAAAAAACAGTCTTAAAAATGTTTTTTTTCTAGTCATATTTAGTAATTTTTTATTTCTTTCTTTAAAATTTTTTATTATAATTCATTTACATTACATCCCAATTGTAATCCCCTCATTCTTATCTTCCTGTTTCAATCCTCCCTCCCTTTTTTGACGTATTTCCCTCCCCTAGACGTCTGACAAGTGTGGTCCTTCTCCTCCACGATCTAACTACAGCCTATCAAGTCTTATCTGGCTACATTGCATCCACTTTCTCTATGTTCCCATAGGGCCTCTTCACCAACGGGCAGTGATCAAATGCTGGGCACCAGAGTTCCTGTGAGAGTCACTCCTGTGTGACACCCCTCCCCCTGCCTTAATGACCTGTCCTTTAGCTACATCTGAACAGTGGATCTAGGTTATCTGATTGCAATGTCCTTGGTTGGTGCACCAGTTGATGCACATATTGTTAATGAAAAAACCATTTGTCTTCATTTTCTTGGTAGGCTGAACACAACCTGGGTCCAGATTCACCATCTTTAATAGACTCTTTGTGGAGCTCCTGACAACACCCACCCACCCCATTCTTGCATCTACCAACTCTTCCATACAACTTGTAACTCTTAACCGAGAGTCCAGCTGTGGAACCCAGTATCTGTCCAGATCATCTGCTGGGTTGAGTCTCTCAGAGGACATCTTTGTTGGCCTAATATCCACTTATAAGTGAGTATATACCATGTGTGTCATTCTGGGTCTGGGTTACCTCACTCAGGATGATATATATTAGTTCCATCCATTTGCCTGCTAATTGCAAGATTTCTTTGTTTTTGATAGCTGAGTACTATTCCATGGTGTAAATGTATCACAGTTTCTTTATCCATTCTTTGGTTGAGGGACATCTAGGATGTTTCCAGATTCTGGCTATTATGAATAAAACTGCTATGAACATAGTTGAGCAAAATCCTTATTGTATTGTAGAACATCTTTTGGGTATATTCTCTGGAGTGGAATGGCTGGGTAGCGGAGGTATAACAATGCCCAACTTTCTGAGGAAGCACCACATAGATTTCCAAAGTGGTTGTACAAGTTTGTACTCCCTCCTGTAATGTAGAAGTGTTCCCCTTTCTCCACATCCTTGCCAGCATCTAAACTTGAGTTTTTGATCTTAGACATTCTGATAGGTATAAGATGAAATATCAAAGTCGTTTTGAATTGCATTTTCCTGATGACTAGGGATGTTGAGCATTTCTTTAAGTGTTTCTCAGCCATTTGGTACTCCTCTGTTGAGAATTCTATTTAGCTCTGTACCCCATTTTTAATTGGGTTATTTGTTTGGTGGTGTTTAATTTCTTGAGTACTTTATATACTTTGGATATTATCCCACTGTCAGACGTAGGGTTGGTGAATATCTTTTCCCAGTCTGTAGACTGTTGCTTCCTTCTCTTGAGTGTCCTTGGCCTTATGGAGGCTTTTCAGTTTCATGAGGGTCTGTTTATTAATTGTTGACCTTAGAGCCTGAGCTGTTGGTGTTCTGTTCAGAAAGTTGTCACCTGTGCTGGTGAGTTCTAGGCTCTTCCTCACTTTTATTTCTAATAGTGTGTCTGGTCTTGTGTTGAGGTCTTTAATCCACTTGGATTTTTGTTTTGTGCAGGGTGATAAATATGGGTCTATTTGATTTTTCTACATATAGACATCTAGTTAGTCTAGCACCATTTGTTGAAAATGCTATATTTTTTCCACTGTATGGATTTGGCTTCTTTGTCAAAATTCAAGTGTCCATAGGTATGTGGGTTTATTTCTGGGACTTTGATTTCATTCTGTTGATCAACCAGCCTATTTCAATGCCAGTACCATGCTGTTTTTTTTTATTTATTAAAGTTGCCCTATAATACAGCTTTTGACCTGCAATGGAGATTCTTCGAGAAGATCTTTATTTGTACAGGACTGTTTTGGCTACTTTGGAAGTTTTGCTTTTCCATATAAAGTTGAGAATTGATCTTACAATGTCTATGAAAGATTGTGTTGGAAATTTGATGGGAATTGCATTGAATCATCTATAAATTGCTTTTGGAAAGATAATTATTTTTACAATGTTGATTCTCCCAACATATATATATATATATATATATATATATATATATATATATATATATATAAAGCATTTTATATTTTAATATTATATCTCTTAGCTGAGTTGTATGTCTTCACCCATATCTGAAAAATAAGGTAGAGTTAAGTAAGAATTTTATGTAATAAATATTTTAAAATCATAGGATTAGAAAAATGGTTACTGTTGAGTCAAGCATATTGAAATTAGATTTATAGTGTTTCCCTCTACAGAATGGCACACTTGGATGGTATGCAAATTAGAGAAACAAATTAAAACATCTTTTTCTTAATCTGGAAAGTTCCACAGAAAGAATGGAATGCATTAAAAAAAAGTTTATTTTCCTGTGGATGACTGAAAATCTAAACTCACATTACTTAACTAGATTCCAAAGTTCAGGGCAAGTAGTAGAAAGATCCATAATTTAAAATTTAATTATTTATGAAATGTAAGCCTTTGCCCTCAACCTGTGAATTATTAAAATAAATAAATAAGCTTCCAGGTTTCCTTGTCAGATTATCTCATGTGGAGTGATTCTTTATTCATATTGTCAGGACCTGGAGTGGAGCCCAATGAGGCTGTGGGTGTGAATTATGCACAAAGTCCTGGGTTAAATCCCCAGCACCAGAACAAAAAGCAAACAAGAACAAGAAGAAAAGAATAGATGGGAAGGAGAAAAGAGCACATTTGTAGAGCAAGGGAATATTTTTGTCTCCTAGTGAAGATTTGAATCTTTAAGACTGTTGAAATAAACAGCAATAGATGGATTACAAGGAGAAAAACTACATGGATTTATTAATATTTATATGTATACAGGAGCCACACAAAATATGAAGTACAAAGAAGGCCCAGATGATTGACACTTATATGGAAAGATGGAAGTGAGGAAGCTGTTGGTAAATTTCACTAGGGTAATAAAATAATTTGTAGGGGGGAATGAGTGAGCTCATGGTGGCTGAGGAAAAATTCTTCTAGGCTTTATGTGATGGTATTTAATTTTCAATCTCTGTCTGTAGTCTGTTTAATCTTCCTTGATTAAAAGGATTTCTCATCTTTAAATAGTAACTTAGAGTGGCTTTTTTTTGTTGCTGTTTTGAAAACCAAGTCATTTGTAAGAATTTGGCCCTTGGCTCTTGGTTCTGGAGTTAGAGAAGGCACACTCATTCACAGCATGGAAAGAAAGATGAAGAAATCATCCTGAGTGTCTCTTTCTCTTCTTATGAAGTGACTATTGTCATGAGACTCTACCATCACGATCTCACCTAACTCGAATTCCAAAGGTTCTCCCCAATACCACTGACCTATAACTTTGCGAATTCATTTTCCAGTACATGAACACTTGTACCTTTCTGAGCACCTGGTGGTGCCACATTGCACTCGTGAGCTCTTGACCTATACTTGAGTCACACTTGAGGAAGTGATTCTTGTGCATCAGCCTCCTGACTGGCTGATATAGGCGCTTTACACCTTGACTCAGTGAAACTACTCTGTATTTTCCAATAAACTTTCATTATGTTTCTTTCCTAATCTTTTCCTTATTTTAAAATAGCCATGCAGTCTGGGTATGGTATGCATGCTGGTAACTCTAGCAATGTGGAGGCAGAAGCAAGAGGAATGCTATAAGGGTAGCCTTGCCTTGTATATATAGCAAGACCCAGTTCACAAACAGACAGACAGACAATACCCACAGAAAAACCTAGTGGTTCTCCGCTTTGAAGTTTCTTCTGCCTCATATCTTTCCCTGTGACTTTTAAGTTACCCACTTAATCTTGCCAGTTTAGCTTATCCTTGAATGTAGTGAAGACAATATAGACAAGTTCTTTGCAGCTTCAACAAGAACGTTCTTTATTCCCATTTCCAAAACCTTGGTTTCTTCAAAATTCCCTTTCAATTGAATGCTGGCCCTATTTTGATAATTATTAAAAGAAGGGTCAAACTAAGCCCTTACAGGCAATCTATTTTTTTTTTTACTTAAATGTGTTACACACACTTTGTTAATTATTGAAAATAGACCATATTTAATAGGCAGAACAAAAAGGGAGTCACAATTATATTTCAGAGCATCCGTAATCCTGTAGGCAGAAACGTTGACAAACTGTTGAGTTTTCTCAATGGCAATGGATACAGAGAAGAAAATACGGCTTAAGAGAGAACTTGGATATTTCTGGGGGACAAATTTTTTAATTATTAATATAATTGGGGCAGGAATTTTTGTGTCCCCCAAAGGAGTACTGCAGTACTCTGGCATGAATGTGGGAATCTCCTTGTGTATTTGGGCTGTCTGTGCGGTGCTGTCCTTGAGCAGTGCTCTCAGCTTCGCAGAGATTGGGACAACCTTCCCCTACACCGCGGCTCACTATTATTTTCTCAGGAGATGCTTTGGCCCCATGATGGCATTCCTAAGACTTTGGACCTCCTTGTTTCTGGGCCCAGGAGTACTTGCTAGCCAAGCTCTGCTACTTGCAGAGTACGGCATTCAGTCTTTCTATCCAAGTTGCTCTGCCCCGAATCTACCCAAAAAATGTCTGGCCTTGGCGGTGCTGTGGATTGTGGGGATTTTGAATTCTCGTGGTGTGAAGGAGCTGTCATGGCTTCAGACAGTGAGCACAGTGCTGAAGCTAGGCATACTCGGCTTCATTTCCTTTAGCGGGGTGTTCATACTGGTGAGAGGGAAGAAGGAGAATATGCGAAGACTTCAGAATGCTTTTGACCACGAGGTTCCAGATGTCACTCAGCTCATAGAAGCTGTCTTCCAAGGATACTTTGCATTTTCTGGTGGGGATTGCTTTACATATATAGCAGGTAATGATCAATTTCGGGGAGAAAATGAAGCCATGGCTGATATATTGCATGTATGAAGCGAGCATATTTCATTGTGTATTGACTATCATCTTATAAAAAAGAATTTAATGATCTTCTATTTTTACTTCCGAAATCACCTGCTTTTAATTCTTATCCATACTTAATCCATTTCAAACCTCTATGAAAACAAAGAAACAAACACTTCTCTTTTTTAATATTATTTTCTTGGGGCCAGGAATATGAGGCCACTGATTAATGTAGTTTTCTTTCTGTTACTGTATGGATGCTCAGATTTCCCTCCTGTGAAACTGTGGATCCTTGAAAAATATAAAACCAGACTATACTGCTGTGGTAAATGGCTGTGATACATGAGGGTGTGACTCACTCTTTTTATTTATTTATTTTTAGAATCACATTTTTTTTTATTCTGAAAATTTCTTTCATGGGTGAATGTGTGACTAAAGGCTCATATAAGAATATAATTGGGAGATGGGGTAGGGGCGTAGCTCAGTAGTAGTAGAGCAGTTACCTAGTGTGCCTAGCACAAGCCCCTCCCTAAAGATTTTTATTATTATAAGTACCAATGCTCATCAGAGCCTAGCAGAGGCTCCCATCTCCTCACCCCTCAGCCTGGCCCTCTGGACACATGAAGTTAAATTTCTCCTGTAGCTTCATGACCTTTTATTTACCATGGGAGTGCAGGGCTGCTGTAGCCAGTGTCTTGTGGGGCACTGCTTCCTTGCTCACTCTGAGAAGAGCACCATGCACTAGACTTTGCTTTGCACTTGCACCAGGCACTTTAGGGTTTTTGAACACAAGAGAATCATAATTGTCTTGATGGCTCTTGTGCACGATGTAATACTTTTCCCTTTAGAAACTTGTTCCTCCTCTTTTTGATTTCATGGTTGACCTCTATCTCTGAACTCTGCCTTCTTACCACCAGAGTCTCTTCTCTTTAATTATGTTACTCCCCCATTAACCTAAAAGTTACTTGGACAGCTTTCATTTTTCATGTTAAATATGAATGGGCTTGCCTCTTGAATAAACCTCCCATTAATTTCATGGATTCTTTCCCTGCTTCCTAACCATAGCAGCTATTTTCTCCTCCTTACACTTCCTCTTTAAATCTCTAAAATTGTTATTATGACTTAAGATTGGTATAGTTATTTATCTTAAAAACAAATAATTGTATATGAATTTAATACTAGCCATAAAGAAATGATGTGGTAAAAGCAAGTTCAGTAGAAAAGACGATCAATTTAATTGTTACTATCTGCAAAGAACTAGCAATTTGAATAGAATAAAACCTTCCCAGCCTTAAAGAGTAAGAATGAAAACTAGAAACAGAGAGAGCACATGTAAGGCACTGCAGGAAATGACGAGAGACCATACAACTGCTTTCTTTTGATGCCTTATGGCCTTAATAATGGGTGAGAATGTTCAAGCAAGTATATTGAGGAAAAGCATAGAATTGAGGATGGATGACTGGACAATGTCAACTCTTCTGCAGTAGGTAGAAAAAATAAAACCAGTAAGAAAGCACAGAAGGCTTAAAGAATCATAAAGAATAAGCCCTCATATGTTCCCAAAAGAGGGGGCTTTCCACAAGCCTAAATGTTCCAGAAGTTTGAGGAATCTGCAAAGAGATCAGCATGTTCTTCCTTGGTTAAGTGTGATATTAATGATGAGCTTTGTGGTTAAAAGTTAGTTTACATTGTGATAAAAAAAATGCGTAAGAAAAGAAGTCTGGGATAGTTCTCCTGAAGTTTGTGACTTAAATTGTGTGTGTGTGTTTGTGTTTGTGTGTGTGTGTGTGTGTGTGTGTAAATAATTGAACGTGTGTGTGTGTGTGTGTACATGTGTGTATGTGCGCACATGTGTTTGTGTATCATTGCGTGCATGCTCATGTGTGCGCACACACCTCAGAAAAGATATACTTTGAGGTAATTTTATCTTGTTTTGATGCTGGAGATGTTTTATCGTTATGTAATTAGATAAATTAGATAAAGAAAGGTCTACAACATTTAATAATCTGTAAACTAATGTAGAACTCCTTCCAAACAGCTGAAGGTAAACAAAAGTCTGTGGGAATTTCAGTGCATTCTGTCCCTACACTCCATAAAACTAGGTGTGGTGTATTACGCCTATAATAAGATCACTTCAGAGGTGCAAGAGGATGATCAGTAGTTCAAGGCCAGTTTGGCCTCATGATGGGTTCTGTTTCAAAAGAAAAACCAAACCAAAAACCATTTATTTCTTTCCTGTCAAGTTAGTAGTTAGGATTTGGCAGTCTCTCAATGTGTATGGCAGAAGTTAATTTACTAAATAAGTTTTAAGATTTCTATGTAGCACTTCTATTTATGAAATATGATTTATCAGTATCTGATGAATAGTGTCAGAACAACTTGTCTTTCAAGATCAAAGCCCAAGGATATTTGCTGCCTGTTTGGCTGTTATTATAAAGTGTCACAATAACGACCTCTTATTATATAAGCCTCTTATAAATTAAATTATGATCTCTGTCATCTTTCTACAAACAAACTATGTAGTGAGAATAACTAAAAGGCCCAGAAGAAAATATAGTTAATTTTAAAAGTTGCTCTTTTGCTTGTTCCAAGCTTTAACTAATACCATAGCTATTAAAATAGCCTCTGTTGGGGGAGGCACAGGTGTGTGCTAGGGGTCAAATTTTGTCCTTCACATGTTAGGCAAGTGTTCTACTGCTGAGATATAATCCAGCCCAACAATAACCATTTTTAAAAGGTACTATGATTGGAATTTTGTTGCACCACAATTTCTTCCTTTGGTGATTTGAATAAAGTAGAGGCTCATATATTTGAATGCTCAGTCACCAGGGAATGAAACTGTTTGAAAGGATTAGAAGGATTGGGGGCTATGGCCTTGTTGGAGGAAGTGTGTTACTAGGTGGGCTTTGAGGTTTAGACTATGCCTGGCCTACTTCTCTCCCACTCCCTCTCTCTGCTTGTGGATCAAGACATAAAGACCTCAGCTACTGTTCCTGCACCATGCCTACTGATATGCTGCCATGCTGCCATGTTCTCTGCCTTGATAGCAATGGACAAACTGTCTGAAACTGTAAGCAAGCACCCAGGCAAATGCTTTCTTTTATAAGATTTGCCACGGTCATGATAATGGAAAAGTGACTAAGCCACTTCTAACAAAAAGCTAAACAATAAGCGGTCCACAAGCAGTAAGTAGCAAGCAGAATTAAAATTAGATGCGTATTCACTCCTTACCCTTTTTATGCTTCATCAGTCTATAGCAGCTAGCTCCATGCTGGAAAAGCACTTCATTAGTGAGCTACAACTCCAAACTTGTTTTCTGTTTTTGTTTTACAAAAGGATGGTTTATAAGGCTCCTTGATTCTTGACCAATGTTTGGTTGTGCGTCTCAGCATCTGTTTTGGTCCACTGCTGTGTGGAGCCTCTCAGAGGACAGCTATGCTAGGCTCCCGATCATGAGCGTAGCAGATATCATTAATAGTGTCAGGGGTTGGTTTTCTCTCACGAGGTGGGTTTCAGGTTGGGCCAAGCTTTGGGTGGACATTCCTTCAGTCTTGCTCCATCTTCATCCTTGCACATCTTGTAGGCAGGGTAAACCTTGGGTCTAAATTTTTATTGATGGGTTGGTCCTCTCATCCCTCTACTAGAACTCATGTACAGTTTGAGAATGTCCTTTCCAGTATCCATGACCTCTGCTACTAGGAGGCTCAGCTACAGTCACCCTCACAACCCAGCAGAAGCCCACCCTGTCTTGGGTCTCCAGCTTGTCACAGAGAGGGCCCCACCTACAGTTTTTCTTCTCTCTATAGACTCTCTGTAGTAGGAGGAGCTGGGGCTGACTCTGACATGGACTCTGTTGCCTGCTCTTTGGTCACTCCCTGCTGGTGGGGCTACTTCACCAGGCCACAGAGAAAGAGGGTGTGCTCAGTCCTGATGCCACTCGATAGACTGGGATGAGATTTTGTGTTGGGGCTCCCCTTTTCTGGGGAATAGGGGAGGGGGAAGGGAAAGAGGGAGGGGGGTAAAACTAGGAGGAGAGGAGGGAGGAGGTTAAGATTGGGACCTAAAGTGAATACATGAATAAACTAATTTTAAATAGAGAATGATTTAATGGTTTAAAAATTATTAAACAAACAAATAAACAACAAAAAGAGGGAAACTGACTCTCTAATCCTTTTCAATACTTAATTTATGAATATATTCATGAAATGATCTTGCTGGCCAGAGATTTCCTCTCTTACTTTCCAAGAGGTAATAATTTTGCTGAGTTGAAGGAGAAGCAGCAGCCACATTGTTAGCTAAGAAGAAAAGATGTTTCACATAAAGGAAGAGGCACTTTATCAAGAAAGGGCATGATGTGTTCTTAAAGAGCCAGGCTACTAATGAAACAAGAATAATAAAAGGACCCATCAAACTATTGCATGACCTGTCTCCACAGCTCTAACACTTGTGTCTTAAGAAATGGATCAGTGGAGCCGGGCGTGGTGGTGCACGCCTTTAATCCCAGCACTCGGGAGGCAGAGGCAGGTGGATCGCTGTGAGTTCGAGGCCAGCTTGGTCTACAAAGCGAGTCCAGGACAGCCAAGGCTGCACAGAGAAACCCTGTCTCGAAAAACCAAAAAAAAAAAAAAAAAAAAAAAAAAAAAAAAAAAGAAATGGATCAGTGTGCAGTAGTTTTTTTGCCTCTGAGTGTGTGGGTGTTATAGCAGGATAAATGGAAATGATGCAGTCCAGTTTTTGAAACACATAAAACTTTTAAAATAAGTTTAAGAAGTAATTTTTCCCAAGTCTAATTTTTTTTTTATGTATTATAGGGGAGATGAAGAAACCCAGCAAAACAATTCCTAGAGCCATATTTACAGCGCTGCCTCTGGTAACTATGGTGTATTTACTGGCTAATATTTCCTACCTGACAGTTCTGTCACCCAGGGAAATTCTCTCTTCAGGTTTGTATACACAAATAGCAAAGACAGTTAATAAAATGCAGTTCTTTATGTACAGTTAGGACACTTTGCCAGTAAGGATGGCTGCACAGTCTTCATTATTCTATAAAGAGACCCATTTATGATGTTGTAAAAACAGGATGGAGAAAGTATGATTTGGTTTAAAAGGGAGATTCATTTTAACCATAATTATACATTTTCTGATAATGTGAAAAAGGTATGTATAATGCAGATGGATGACACAGATTCAAAACTGTTTGCATGACCTCAGGTGTAGTGATACTGCATAATCAGTAATTATGTTTATTAATACTTATACATGCTTGATTTTCAGTAATTCATGTGACAAATTTGAGATGAGGGATATTAACATCTGAATAAGTAAACATTAATAGTTAGTTGATGACTATAATCAATATTATTAATATGTAAAATAGATATTTATCTCAAATTACTCCAAATTTTATGCTGACAAATGACCCTAAACATATTGAAATTTTGATTAAAGCCAAAACTGAAGAATAGAGAACTAAATAATATACAAGGTATAATACTACATGCCTGTGATCTAGAGCCTGCTAGAGTCCTTGAGAAGCTGAGGTTGGAGGATCTTTAGTTTAGAGAGACCTTTTTTGAAAAAGAAGTAAACAAGAAACTCTTAAAGAGACATGCATAGCAGATTCAAGGGATTAAAAAAAAATTTAAATGAAAAGCAGAGAAAATTGAAGACTAGCTGTTTTCTCATGCCAACATCACATCTCAAGTCATCACCTTCTGAGATAGATGTGTCATATAGTAACATTGGACTAAGCAATATTGAGCAATTTCTTCTTGCTTTGATGAATATTTGATGGAGGTAAGTCTCCTTACTGACCTAGAACCACATGTTTATAAGGTATCATATGGTAATCTATTACACTGTATATTTTGCAATAGTAGAATCAGAATGTTTAGGATTCCTAACTCCTCAAACATGATCATTTGTTTACTTAGGGAGACTTCAAAGCTCAGAGTAGGTTTAATATAAAAACTCCAGTGACTTGACTCAATTGCAATGGGATTGCTGCAAGGTAGCATCCCACACCAGATTTAATTCATCAAGGGTCTAGGTATCTTTGGCATGAGAGGTGAGATAGGACCAAGCTTCTGTGGGAACAAACCAAGTTCAACCCTGGACAAACCACTGATTCACGAGCTACTTCAGAGCCGTCAGGGTTCATTTATAACAGTGCTTCTTAACCTTCCTAATGCTGAGACCCATTAACCCAGTTCCTCATGTGTGGTGACCCTCCAATCATAAAATTATTTTCATTCCTACTTCATACTGTAATGATGCTACTGTTATGGATTGTAATGTAAATGTGTGATGTGCAGGATATCTGATATATGATGCCTGTGAAAGAGTCATTCAATTCCAAAGGGGTTGCAACCCACAGATTGAAAACCACTGGATTATAATGGCAGCTATGATTGTGGCCAGGGTCACTTGCCAGTGACACTGAGACTGTAGTTCACGAAATCTAGCATTCTTTATGACTATATAACTATAGTTGGTGCTCTGGATATATTGATTATTAAAGAAATGTAAAATCTCTGGAATATCATATCAATTGCAACAATTTTGTAGCTATCACAATAATTTTAAAGCTTGTATGGAAAACTAGGGAAGCTTCTGCTGTTGTTTGTAATTTTGTTTTAATCACTGCCTTTTTCAGGCTTATAATCCTCAGACTTGATCTAAAATCTGAATTATTACTTTAAAGCTTTAATACATGTACTTAGACTGCATTAGAAATTCAAGTTGAGAAAATAATCAGAACTATATATAAAAATGTAACTTTAGGGAAGGCCATCATATCATCAGTATTAAAGACCATCAACTTATCCAATAAGTTTGAATTGTTCAGCTAAGTTCTATGTAATAGACCATCCTGGGTTTTTGCTTAAAATTTTAAATTGCATCTTATTTACTTATTTTGTGTGCATATGCATGTGTATCGTGTTGCACACATGGAGATCAAAGGACAACTTGCAAGAGTTGACTCTCTTTCTGCCATGTGAGTTGCAGGGTTGGAAGTCAGGTCTTCAGGTGTGGCAGCACAACAAGCACTTTACCTATGTTGTCCCCTCCCTGACCCAACTCGGAGGTTTTTTTTTAGAAGGTCATATTGTTTATTAAGTGATGGACTCTGATAGGGACAATGGTTATGATGGATTAGTGATGGAAAAAGCTCTATGCTTTCACGCAGAATTGAAAGGCACCAGTGAAAAATGGTACTCAGCTGGGATGAGCCTGTGAGTGATTTTTTTTCTTTATGGGGTGCATGATTTATATAACTACAGAGATGGTTACAAACCAATGAGGTAAGCTCCAGAGAGTTAGTAATTTGAATGGTTGGAGGCATGCTTTCAATCAATGACATAGAGATATTCCAAGAGAATATGGGATTTTTATAATATAGTGTGAATTGGTGCAACATTTTATTTGACGCATTTTGCAATCTGTGATAATACAAGTTTCTGAGGCTTATATAGCAAAGAAAGCAGGCAGTCACATGTAAGATATTTAATTTGTAGATGTCCAATCTCTGAAATGAAGTTCTTTTTAAAAAACCCTCTTTTAAATTAAAAAAACTCTTATTTATTTTTATTTCATGTGCATTGGTGTTTTGCATGTATGTGTGTTGGTGTGAGGCTGTTGGAGTCTCTGGAATTGGAGTTACAGATGGTTGTGGGTGCTGAGACCTGAGCCCGGGTCCTCTGGAAGAGCAACCAGTGCTCTTAACCATTGAACTCTCTCCAGCTCAAAAAAAAAAGTTCATAATCTGGGGTTGGAGGTGCATGCTTTTAATTTCATCCCTTTTGAGGTGGAGGCAGGTGGATCTCTATGAGTTGGAGCGAGGCGTGTCTGGTTCACAATTGTCATAGCAAGTTCAGGACAGCCAGGGCTACATAGAGAGATCTTGTCTCAAAACAGAACAAAATCCACAAACAAACAACTAACAAAAAGTCTTTATGGTGAAAGTTCTATACATGAAAAAGAAGGGCGCACCTTTAGAGTCTGGAGCGTGGAAGTAGCGTGTAAAGATTCCTGGTTCCAGTTCCAGAAGCCTTGCTGAGGGTGTTCACAGAATGCTCCCATGATGTTCTGGAGGTTTCCGACCACACTTAAAATAGGGGCTATTAACATAGGACAAGATAATCTAAATGATTAAGAAGTGATGCAGAAATGGGTGTTAAGTGCCCCATATGTGACAACGTCCCCTGGATGGGGAGGCCTGGCGGCACTCAGAGAAAGGATAGCAGGCTACCAAGAAGAGACTTGATACCCTATGAGCATATACAGGGGGAGGTAATCCCCCTCAGAAACAGTCATAGGGGAGGGGAATAAGGGAAATGTGAGGGAAGGAGGAAAGGGAGGATACAAGGGATGGGATAACAATTGAGATAGCATATGAATAAATTAATAAAATATATTTAAAAAAGAAAGTTTCCTTGTTCAGACAGTTTACAGGAAGTTTGTCTCGAATGCCTGGCTGCATGAAGAAATTTGAACTTTTAAGTGGAAATTTTAGAATTAGTTACTCATAAATTGATACAGTCATTTTTGATGCTGAGTTTGTAGGACTTCTTTTATTTAAGAAATACATATTATGGGCCAGCGGGATAGCCCAGTGGGTAAAGCACGTGCTGTGGGACACTAGTAACCTGAGCTGTGTTCTTGGAACTCACAGTGGAGGAAGAGGACTGACTCTTAAACTGAGAGTTTAAGATCTCTCTCTCTCTTTCTCTCTCTCCTCTATTTCTCTCTCCTATGCACACAATAATAATAATAATACATAAAATAAAATTAAAAATAATTGTACGCTCATAAATCCTACTTCTAAGGATGTATTCTGAGGAGAACATTATAAATATTAAGAATTGAAGGCATAGAAGCCAGGTGTGGCTGGTCTATACAAGCCAACCAGAACTATATAGTAAGATCTTATATCAGTTAACAGACAGACAAATAAATAAATAAATAAATAGATAAATGAATAAATAAATAAGTATAATTTGCAAGAGCAATTTTTGGCATCTTAAAAGATGCATCAAATAATTTCAAATTGTGTGTGTGTTTTTATTAGAGTACATTTTTCTTTTGGAGGCTAGCATTTTGCTATATAGCCCAAGCTGGTTTGGAACTTTGATCCTCTTTTTGGCCTTCATATTATGGGAACGATGCAATGAAGTTCAGCTTTAAAGTACATTTTCCATTAACAAAACATTGGAAACAGCTTGCAAATCTATCAATAGAGAACAAATAGATAATTTATGGTTATAAACAGACTACTGATAAGTAGCCAAAATAACTTTATAGATGTATGCGTCCTAATATGACCAAGATACACTGGAAAGTGAACAAAAACAAGTGCAAGCATTTAATAACACAAACACCTCCACATCCACACATGTGCACACACAGAACTCAAGCATGCAATCTTCATAGGCTAATGTGAGTAACTATAGAGAAACTCTGGAAAGGGAACCAGAGAGTAGTAGCAGCATTTACATTTGGAACACATGAATGACAATTTGATGAGGATAAGGAACTTTAAACTTTATAGAGTTCAATGTCATTCATTCATTAAAGAAACCATATATACATACACATCACATGTATAATAAAAATGTAGAAAGGAGCTTAAAAAGAGACATAATTTGCAGAATAGTGCTAAAGATCATGCAGGAATATTACGTTTAATTTTTGAGAGTTAGTGTGGGCAGAGCTGCCCTAATATAGTCCACCTTTGCTTTTAAGAAATCATGGTTTTGAATGTCCACTGAGAAGCTGAAAATTTCCTGTGCAGTGTGTGGGAGAAAGAATTTCAAAACATGTCAGAAAGTGTATAGTGTGTTGAGGTCTAGTTGTCCAACAACAAAACCTATTTGGAATAAGTACGAACTGCAATGGGATACTTTTAAATAACACCCAATGTTGTAGAATAGCATCCACAAGAAAGGTGAGCATGACAGTGCATAGCAGTGATTTCAGCTTTTAGGAACTGAAGCCAGCCTGGGATACATGAAGATCCTGTTTCTCAACTAGCAAACAAGCACTGGCTAAGAATTAAGATCTTATGGAGCATGATGGGACACACCTTTAATCTTAGCACACAGGAGGTAGAAGCAGGCATATCTATCAGTTTGACACCAGCCTTGTCTCCAGAGCCAGTTCCAGGACAGCCAGAGATAAATAGAGAATCCCTGTCTCAATAAAAAAAATTGAGGTCTTAAGGACAAGAGCCACTGATGGTGTTTTAATTTGGTTACATTTTTAAAAGTCTTAAGCTTTCTTATACATCAAAATTCTGATGTAACAGTGACTCATCTGAAATCCTGTGGACAAAATTATGAGCTCAAAGGACACCTACTTCCCAGGAGCATTGGGCTCTGCTATGCTCACTGTACTGAAACAGAACTATTTCCCTGGATAGAATCATCTGTCTAATATTTCCATAGTACAGAGTGGACTCAAAGGGATTTTCATAATGAATATATTTGTTTATTGGTGATTTTCATACATGTATATAATGTATTTTGGATCATGTCCCCTTCTTCACTTCCTTCCTCCAAATTCCTTTGGATTCCATCTATTGGTAGGTTTTATGATGACTGACATATTGAGTTAGGATTCACAAGGTCTTTTTTCTTTTGGCCTTAAGACAAGAATAACAACTCCAGAACATGCTGTAATGCAAAGTTTCTGAATTTCAACGCCATCAATATTTTGGATCATTCTGTTTTGGAATCCTCAGTATTGAACTCAGAGCTTCACATATGATAAGCAAGCACATTGCCATTGCACTATATCCAAAGTCTTAGACCACGTAACTCTTTTAAACTGTCCTATCAGCATCTGTGGCTGCTATCCATCAGGACGCCAACAGCAAATGCCTGTCTCTCCAGTTATAGGAAAACACAATTCTCCAGATATTGACACACGATCCATGAAGAGGAAAGTAACATCTACCTGAAAACCATTGGTCTATAGCTTTAAAAAGTCTCAAGAATCATAAATATTTTGATCTGTGTTGAATTGATGTTCACTTTTTTCATTTTATATTGTGCTATGGTTTGGGACAGTTGATACTCTGTCAGTAATGATATTTTCTGACCCTGGATAAGTCTGTCAGCATTCTATATGCTAATTTTAGTTCATAAGCATACTTTTAATTATTTACCTAACACAACTAATGCATTTCTCAAGTATTTATTGAAAACCCACTATTACAGTGTCTGGCCATGAATTAATTAATGATGTTATAGAAAAGGCATGTGGGCTATTTGCCTTCAAAAAGTTCCTGGTCTTTTGGGAAATACATAAAATCAACCATTCTTCTTTTTCTTCTTCTTTGTCTTCTTCTTCTTCTTCTTCTTCTTCTTCTTCTTCTTCTTCTTCTTCTTCTTCTTCTTCTTCTTCTTCTTCTTTTGTTTGTTTTTCGAGACAGGGTTTCTCTGTGTAGCCTTGGCTCTCCTGGACTCACATTGTAGAGCAGGCTGGCCTTGAACTCAGAGTGATCCACCTGCCTCTGCCTCATGAGTGCTGGGATTAAAGGTGTGCGCTACCACGCTTGGCTAAAACCAACCTTTCATGCAGTATGGTGAGCTGAAATAGGAACAAGCCCAAATAAGACTTAAATGTGAAAAAGGAAATAACAAAGTTCCCTTCATATATATATGTTTATATTTAAGAGTTTATGTTATGTCTTTGAAATCTTATTGTATAAAGATTTATCATCAGATTCTCTTTCTTAATACATCTCTTTTTGTGTGCTTTTTCCTCTGCAGATGCTGTGGCTCTTACCTGGACTGACAGGGTCATCCCCCAGTTCACATGGACTGTTCCTTTTGCTATCTCTGCTTCGTTGTTTAGCAACCTTGTGATTAATGTATTGGAGACAGCAAGAATAACATATATTGCAAGCCACCAAGGCCAGCTGCCACTGGTGCTTGGTACCCTGAATGTTCACTCCTCTCCCTTCCTAGCTGTGCTTCTAGATGTCTGTGTGGGATCCGTTGCAATTATCTTAACAAATCTAATTGACCTGATAAACTATCTCTATTTTGTTGTTTCTCTTTGGACTTTCTTAACAATTTTAGGAATCCTGAAACTGAGGTACCAGGACCCCACTCTACACAGACCATATAAGGTAAAGATAAATACATTTGTTCCATTTGAAATAAGACAAATGACTGTGTATTCGAAGACTATGTTCAGAATAGCCAAATGCAGATGTGTTACTCAGGAAATTGAGAAGCAAATATAGAGACTGGACTTCATTTTCATGGTGAATAGGTTTTACTTACTATGAAATCTCAAAGGTTCAATGTAAGGATTTGTTAGTGAGAAAGGCAGGTGTATTGGGGTGGTGGAACAGACCATTGGAGGACATTTGGCCCGAGGTTGCCTAGCTGACTAATATAGCTATTACACACACTATGTCTTTTACAGTAAAGACAGATATAGCAAATGATAGACAGGAGACAGAAAGTCAAGTCATAGATGATATTTACTGTCCTGAAATATTAGCTTATTTATTTAGATCATAAACAGATTCCTTCTCCTCAACTTTTTGCTTATAAACTCGAAGGGAGAAAATCTGGCATGGATAAGGAGAGCATTCTTTCATAACAGGATATTATTGGGGGGCAGAGCCTTTGCACATACTGGAATAGTCTTGATTGGCTGGCAGCATGTTCACAGCTTTGCTGTAGAATCTCCTGTCCTAGAAAAGTTAGATACCACTTCCTGTTTATATTCATATTAGAGAAGAGGAAATAGGTTTATAGAAGGTATGCCACTTGTCAAAGCTCATATAGCACAAAATAAAGCCAATATCCAAATGTCAGTAGTCTCTTTAGAGAGTTTGACTCTTGCTAAGTATAAAATATAAGAACCTAGAGTGAAAGGAAGTGATGTCCTCATTACCAACTTTTTTGATTTACCACTATCTTTTCTTTTCAGTCTTCCCTTCTGCTTCTTCCATTCATCCATCACAAAGTTCTTGGATATTTGAGAACACATTGTGGCGTGACTTTATTTCAAGTACCTTGTTAGGATCTCTTCTCTGGGTACTGAAATAAATGAGACTTGATCCTCATTCTTAGGCAGGGTGTCACCTATTTGGACACTTATTGATTGGTAACCAATGCACTGACAGTGACAACCAGAGGATGATCAGAGAGCGCCCATGTGTATCTAGTGTAAGACTGTGTTCCTTATCTGCTTGGAGTACCTTCCTGGGAGGTCCTGTCCTCTGAATTTCACATCTGTATACTTTTAAAATTCTTTGCTTCTTTGTTGTTTTCTGAGTCAAGCTTATACCGTGGATAGGCACAATTGCAGGGAAATTATGCATTTTGATAGAGTTGGAGCACATCAAGAAATACAAGGTAATCATTAAGAGTTTGGGCTCATGTCTAGTTCCTCATATCCTTTTTTAAGCTTACTCTTATTTCACTATTGACATATCTTTCCTATCTACAATGAACACAGTTAATATTTGCCTCTTAAGAATCTTGTATGGATTATATAAGTGAATGCATGCAAAAATCCAGGGCATGACATTATTAGCTATCATTACATTATTTGACTTATCTTTGCTTAAAAAGGATGGTAAGGGCAACTTCAAGAACAAATGGTTAAATGTTTCTTATCTGCCATTATGAATGCTCATATCTTTCCCTCAAGTATTTGACAAAAATAATGATCTATGAGGTGTTGACTTATGTTTTTTAACGGCCTTTAAACAATTAAAAGGAAACTGTTACTTAAGACTCAACTGAATAACCCTCTCATTAAAAAGTTTCATAATTTCAACTAGCTATACCATACAATTTGAGTATAGATTCATGTCTTCTACATATATCTCAAAATTGATTGCCTAGAGCCAGATGGTATATGTCTATAATTCAAGTTAATTTAGAGACTTTTGGGAACCTGAGGCAGGAAAACTATGAGTTCAAGGCCAACCTGAGCTACTTAGTGGGATCCTTGAGGGGAAAAAAAAAAAACAAAGGTAATGTTGTAATGTTAAGTGTTGTATGTTTATATTTCTAGCATAATCCAGATACCAAGGATGAATCTTTAGGATTTGGCTAAAACAAAAATAGGATTATTTCAGACAAAGAATTTGCTCTTCCTTTTGTTCCCTTATTGGTATGTGAGACCTATGCAATCCTAATATTTAACTGTTGATAATAACTCGGTTAACAGAGGGTAAAAGAAGTTTTTCTCTTAACTTGCTCACCCATTTGAAATAATGTCTACGGCAGATTGCCTGGAGCCCCAGTGGGTGGGTCTAGACACTCCTTTTGAATATGTTTATACCAGCTGTGCCTGCCGGTGACCATACTATTGGGCATCTGCTTCTGACTATCTCCACTCAGGAAGAGTCAAAAATAGATTCTGATGAGTCCCCAGCCAGCACCTTCCCTGAGGAATCTCCAGCATTTCCTTTCACTGTGACATTCTGAGTCCTGAGAAAATTGACCTAACACAAAGACTGACTTAGCCCAGTTTCTATCATCAGCTTCACATGATTTTTACTTTTGTGAACATTCAGCCATCACATGTGGATTTTCACATCTACTTACTTTCTTCAATGTTATGTTTCCATTCCAGGTGTTTTTACCGTTAATATTTGTAGCCCTGGCCATCACCCTGTGCTTGGTTTTGATTCCCCTGGTCAAGTCTCCAAAGATGCACTACATCTATGTGTTCCTCTTCCTCCTCAGTGGACTGCTGTTGTATGTGCCATTTATACACTTTAAAGTGAAGCTGGTTTGGTTTCAAAAGTTGACTTGCTTTCTGCAGCTGCTGTTTAATATTTGCATCCCCGATGCATCTGATGATCCCATATGGGAAGTAGAAAACTGAAAAAGAATAGCCTTTTATAACTGCTGCACGTTCCAGACAAAGGTCAAGTGGAGGCTAGGAGAGGAAAGATGGCTACTACGGAAACTGAAATGGCGGATAGAAAAGTACCCAGGGAGTTCCTGGTTTTCAAATGGCGAACAGAGTGGCTGGAGAGATGGCTCTGCTGTTAAGGGCACCAGTTGCTCTTTCAGAGGACTGGAGTTCAATTCCCAGACCACACATGGAAGCTCACAATTATCTGTAACTTTGGTCACAGAGGATCCAGTATCCTCTTCTGGATTCTGCAGGCAGTGCACCCATATGGTGTACAGCTATACGTGTAGGCAAAACACCTATACACATTTGCAAAAGAAAAATAGCAAAGAAAGTGTTACACACAACCAATCTCTGCTTCAATAAAAAAAAATTCCTCCTTTGTGTAGCGTCACATATTAATGATGCCTTTCTCAGTCTGTTTGTTTATCTCATCTATTTTCTACTTAATGTGTCCTTATAATAAAGGTTAATGATTGAAAATAAACATTCTCTTTTGGCTTCTGTGTGAACTCACTCATTATGACAATTTCTGGTTCAATCCATTTGTCCACAAATTTTGGAAATTCCTTGTTTTTAATAGCTGAGTAGTATTCCATAGTGTAGATGTACCACAGTTTCTTTATCCATTCTTCTACTGAGGGACACGTAGATTGTTTCCAAGTTCTGGCTATTATGAATGAGGCAGCTATGAACATGGTTGAGCATATGTCCCTGTTGTGTGGTAGTGCATCTTCTGGGTATATTCCAAAGAGTGGAATAGCTGGGTCTTGAGGAAGCCCTATTCCCATTTTTCTGAGAAAGCGCCAGATAGCTTTCCAAAGTGGTTGTACTAGTTTGCATTCCCACCAGCAATGAAGGAGTGTTCCTCTTTCTCCACACCCTCGCCGGCATGTGGTGTCAGTTGAGTTATTGATCTTAGCCATTCTGATGGGTGTAAGATAGAATCTCAGTGTCGTTATGATTTGCATTTCTCTGATGACTAAGGAGGTCGAGCATTTCTTTAAGTGTTTCTCAGCCATTTGATATTCCTCTGCTGAGAATTCTCTGTTTAGTTCTGCCCCCCATTTCTCTATTGGGTTATTTGGTTTGGTGGTTTTTAATTTCTTGAGTTCACACAGAAGCAAAAAGAGCTAAATGGTATATACTCACTTATATCAAGACACTAGTCCAAGGTGTACGTCCCCATGAAATTCTGTACCTACCAGGAAAGTGGGTAAGAGGGGAGGACATCCTATTGAGACTTTAGGTGTGAGAAGCCTGGGAGAATGAGGAAATAGAAGGATCCAGAGAGTCCTGGAAAACTACAGGCGAGTCTGGGCCCTGGGGTATTCCGCAAACTATGGCAACAGCCAAGGAAAAAATAGGCAGTAAACCTCGAACCCCTACCCAGACTAGCCGATGGACGGGACATTCTCCACTGTTGAGTGGAGAAGGAGATCTAACTTTCACACAAACTCTGGTGCCCCATATTTGAACATGTCCCTTGGATGGAGATGCCTGGTGGCACTCAGAGGAAGGATAATAGGTCACCAAGGAGAGACTTGATACCCTATGAGCATATACAGGGGGAGGAGGTCCCCCTCAGACACAGACATAGGGGAAGGGAGTAGGGGGGAAGTGGGAGGAAGGGAAGAATGGGAGGATACAAGGGATGGGCTAACAACTGAGATGTAATATGAATAAATTAAAAAAAAAGAAAAAAATAAAAAAAAAGAAAATAAACATTCTCTCATAGTTTTAATTTTTCAGTAGCACAACAAAACAAAACAACTTTAATAGGTATTTTTGTTGTTGTTTTGTTTATGTTAGAGACAGGAGCTCACCCTAGTGCAAGCACTCCCCCTGCCTTAGCCTTTCCTAGCAGTAGACTGACAGAGAGAGCCTCTGTTTCGGTTCCTGCAGCTCCTCACTGATAGGATGGGATCTGAAAGTTAAGATAAACCCCTTTCTTCTCCAAGTTGGTTTTGGCCGGTGTTTTATCACAGGAACAGAAAAAAAAAAAAGGAGTACAGACTGATATAGACACATTTACCATGCTTTTCACCTTCAAACTAAAAGTATTTTAACTAGTAAAAGTGGCCAAATATAGTGTTCTTAGGGGTCATGTTAGCTATCTTTCCTGTTGTGATAAAATACCCTGGCAAATGTAGTTTCAGGAAGAAAGGGCTTATTTTGGCTTCAGTGCTAGAGGGTTCATTGGTCAGGAAGACAAGGAAAGAGGCAGAACGCATGGTGGCAGGAACAAGATGCTGCCTGTCACAGTCACTGTCCGGGATTAGGATGTGAACAGAAGCGAGGCCATCCCACAGAGCCCCAAAACTGGTCCCTAGTAACCCATTGCATCCAGCAAGACTCCACCCTATGAAGGTTTCACAAGGCTCCCAAACAGCACTTGGGAACCAAGTGCTCAAACACTTGAGCCTCTGGAGGCATTTCACAGTCAAACACAACAGCATGTAGATTGGCTTTATGCGCCTGAATTTTCTTTCTTTCTTTCTTTCTTTCTTTCTTTCTTTCTTTCTTTCTTTCTTTCTCTCTTTTTTTCATTCATTCATTAATTCATTCATTCATTCATTGGATGAGTATCACTGTGTACCCTAGGCTGCCCTCATACTCAGAATACCCTCATCTCAGCTTCCCAAGATCTGAGACTACAGTCATAAGCCTAGCTTTAAATAGACTTTCTTAAAATGAGAATTAAATGAAGTAATAGACTAAACATTAAAAGAGAGTCAGTGATTGGCACAATGATAAATATCAAATTTTATGTTAAAAAATAAGCCCCTATATTATTTTATTTATTTATTTTAAATAACCATACTAGTAACACCCATGATTAGGCTAAGGAGTGTCAAGAGTATGTAGTGACTATTTGTTATTCAAAATTGCTAGAAGAAAAACAGGCATAGTACCCAAATGAATGTTGTGGAAAACTCAACAACTTAAGATAGCAAGGAGAATGCTAGGACATAAACTTTCCACAAAACATTGTGTTTTGCTGAGAACATGCTCTGTTGTACCACGAGAAGTCCCTGAAGCCCCTTGTAGGAAAGCTCTCTGAATTGGATTAAGGTTAGAGCTTGTCTCACCTTGTCTGGAACTTTATGTAATAATATTGCATACTTATCTAGTATAAAATTTCAATTTATGTAAAACACATTCAGTACCTGCCATAAACAGAACTCATTAAAACAAACAAAATGTACTAGGACAAGGTGTTCCTCATAAAAGCCAGTGATTTCTGTAATTCTCTTCTTTTTCTGAGTCTCAAGGCTCTTACTGAGCACAAGCAGAATTCCACCTAGAATTTCATTGACTGCTGATTCCAATCTTATCACAACAGCTCTGTACTTTTAAGGGAAAAACGTATCGCTGAAAGATAATATTTTCTTTTGCTCACAGGAAACATGCACAGTGTTTTTGCTTTTTTTCTTTTAACTGAAAGAATCTGGCTTGCATACTTTCTGACGTCATACCTGCCCTCAAAGCCCATTCTCCTTTTGGAGTTTTTAAAAAGCTGGATGGCAAGTGCAGCAGATGTTGTACTTTATGAAGCACAGCCCAACTCCTGTGAGACTGTCTTCTGGAATGAGCAGGGCATCCTCACATATGTTAGGCCAACAACATGGCTGCCTAAAAAGATCTGAAGGAGTACAATAACCAACATGCAAACTAACTAGAGGAGGGACATCTCATGGGGTCTAATGCCCTAGATGAAGAACTACATGCGACTGAGAAATGCTGAGAACTTGAGAAATAGCCTTCCCTAGGAAGATTTCCACTAAGCGATGATTGAATACCAAGCAGTCAGCTCTGAAATCATTGATGTACCAGTGACAATAAAGAGACAGAATAGGTTGTACTTATACATTCAGGCACATCTACCTATTATCTATCTATCTATCTATCTATCTATCTATCTATCTATCATCTATCTATCTATCATCTATCATCAGTTTATTTATCAGCTATCATCAATCTATCCATCCGTCTACCTATCATCTTCTCTCTCTCTCTGTCTCTCTCCCATCTGTCTATTTATCATCTATCTATCATGTGTCTATTTATTTATCATCTATCTGTCATGTATTCATCCATCATCTATCTACTTATCCTTTTGTAAACAAGAGGGGCCATGATTTTGAGAGGAAGCAGCAAGGGCATATTGGAGGGATTAAAAGGATGAAAGGGAAGGGGAAATCATACAATTATATTTTATTTAAAACAATCTGTAGCTGGAGTCTTTGTGATGTTTTTGATGCTTAGTCAGCAGAAAGTTACTTAAAGTGACATAAAGCAATTTCTGTAGGAGTGCAAAGCCCTCTGGAAAGGAGTAGATGAGTTCTGTTTAAATATTGTGAGCTGAAGGCTGTATCTTAGAGGTAGGGCTTTGAAGGAATTAACATTGTAGCTCCTTTCATTGCTCCTCAGGAAAACTTGAAAGATTAAGGGCATTTAACTCTGGTTGAGGGGAAACACTGTTCATGAAACAATACTATTGAAAAGGCACAGTCACACTGTTAATGACACTCTGGTATGCTTGCAGATGGGAGCCTAGCATAGCTGTCCTCTGAGAGGCCCCACCTAGCAACAGATTGAAACAGATGCTAAGATTCCCAGCCAAACATTAGGGGGAATACATGAAGACTTGTAGAAGACTGGGAGGAAGGATAGAAGGAGCCAGAGGGAACAGGAGCTCCACCAGAAGGCCAACTGAACCAACTACCCTGAGCCCAGGGGGCCTTGGCAGAGACTGAAATATCAACCAAGGATTATGTATGGACTAGACCTAGGCCCCCTACACATATGTACTCAGTGGGCAGCTCAGGCTTCATGTTTGTCCTCTAGTAAGAGGTGCAGGGTCTGTCTCTGACAAGGACTTCCTTGCATGCTTTTCTTTCACTTTCTCCTGATGGCACTGCGTTGTCAGGCCACCATGGTAGAGGGTAAATTCAGTTCTGATGTAATTTCATGTGCTGGTATAGGTAGTGGTGGGAGGCTTCTCTTTTCTAAGATGTAGGGGAGGGGAAGTACAAGGAAGAGAGAGAGAGAGAGAGAGAGAGAGAGAGAGAGAGAGAGAGAGAGAGAGAGAGAGAAAGAGAGAGAGAGAGAGAGAGAAAGAGAGAGAGAGAGAGAGAGAGAGAGAGAGAGAGAGAGAGAGAGAGAGAGAGAGAGAGAAGGACTGGGAGGAGAGGACAGAGGGGGTATGATTGGAATGGAAAGTGAATTAATTAATTAATTTATTAAAATTTTTAAAAGAGAAAAGAAAAGACAAGACACAGTCCTTGAGTCCCAAGAGTCCCAAGGGACATTGAGGTTTTTCTACACTGTGACGCATACTAGGAATTTCTCCTCTCCCTGTCCCTGTCCCTCCCTTTCTGTCTCTCTCTCTCTCTCTCTCTCTCTCTCTCTCTCTCTCTCTCTCTCTCTCTCTGTCTCTCTCAGAGAAGACCTCACTGTGTTGCTCACGGTCATATGGCATATGGCCACTCTCTCCACTTATTCAATATGCTGTTTATTTTAAATAAAATTTTATAAGTACTTATAAGATAGATAAATTCACAGGGGCAAAAGGTCCCACTCTACCTCTCAAATCACAGTGGTTTAAATCTCATTTTTGAGGAATTTCTCCCCACAATCTTCTTGAAAAGTCCACAGTTTGGAATCACAACCACAAGGCCCTTGTTGTCACAATTCGGACAGGTCTTCTTATGAAGCAGACCCTTCATTTGCATATGTGGCATTTAGAAAGATGTACCTGCAATGTCAAGGATGTTTAACCACAAAGGTGCATTCTATCCAAGAGACAAAGCTTCCAAGATAAAGCTGTAGTTTTCCTCAGTGTCTTGTATCTAATTCCTTGTCTATCTACTCTCACTGTCTGCAGCAAAAAATAAGCAAAAAGATAAATTATAAAGTAAGTTGTAAAACTGTCCAAGAAAACTATTACTCACTCATCATGTGTCCTGTTCTGATAAACAACACTGTCTTCTTTCCTGGTCTGAAATTTGATAACATATATGTATGTGTGTATGTATGTAATGTATATATGTATCACCATGTTGTGACTAAGTGCTGTATCTCATATATTTGTTTGTAACTTGCCACCTAGAATGCTCTGTCTGCTCCCAAAAGGTGGCCACTGGAGTCCTTTGATGAAATATATTCTCTAAGCTGTAGTAAGCCAGTCGAATAAACTCAGTCCAGCTGAGACCTGACTCAGCCCAAGCATGGAAATATATATGGCACATGCATTCATCCTCTTATTTATGATTGCAAGATTCTAAAACAAAGAGATACATTTTGTTAAGAAAGCATAATTTTCAAAATGGCGAAACTATGAATTTTACACATATGTAAAATGAATGTGTATTAAATGTAGGCTCAATTTTCTTAACAAATATATTTTATTACAAACTTATTAACTGAGAGTATCTCACCCGACTAACCTAAACAATAGGAAAAGGAGGTTAAAGAATACAATAACGAAACCGCAAGGATATCAGTTCCAAGGAACGATTCTCCTGGCATAATTAGCAGGATTTCTTCTGCTGGAACCTGGAGCAATGAGAACCTGGAACCTCAGCTGGAACCCGGAGCCCCCAAAGCCTTCCCTCGAGAGGTTCTCTCTAGGAGCATTTCAAAGTGGAGCAACAAACAGCCAAAACTATCCCAAGTCTCCAAAAAGGCCCCACCCCTTGCTTTTGGCTCACTTTTATACCTCCTCTCAGAATTGGTTCAAGGATGTTTTTCAGCTGGTTAACAACCAATCTCCCACACACAATGGTTTGACTTCTAAGGGATAAACATCACCTGCTCTTTCACAAGTCTTTTTCTCATCCCTCACTTGTGATCTAAACAAAAACCATTTTTTATCTCTTCTTAATTTACCCCTTTTATTAAATAAAATATACTATATACAACAAATAAGAATTATCCATTAAGTCACATTTATAAGGACCAGTCCATTTGTAGTTAACAATTTTTAAGAAATTATTCCAGTATCTCCCCTATGCTACTGCTTCTTATCCTAATGTCTAAAGTTTTTTTTTTTTTTTTTTTAACTAAACCTATATTTATACTGTGGTTATCTAGTCTTAAACCCCGTCAGAGGCCCCAGAATGAAACACTATCTAATATGAAGGAAGTGCAGGCAAGCAACTTCCAAAAGATTAACAAGATAGAGAGCTGACTGTCTGGACAGTCACAAATTCCTCTCCATAATCAGGGTATCCAGTCTTCAGGCAGCCAGGCCAAAGCATCTCACAGACTGCTCTGAAGCAGGAATCCTCTTGGTCTCTGCAAGCCTAGGCAGCCAATTTTTCATTATCAGGCTTGACCATAGTGGATGGTCATTCTGTCATCAGCAGTAGAGATAAGTAAAGTTCCTCGGACCAGTGGCTATTTGCCACTATCGTTTCTTGATACCTGAGTAATTAGTCTGGAGGTGCTGCCAGGAACAGATGTGTCTTTCTGTCATAAAAGCTGTTTATTATTAAATGCAATTTTCTGTGGATCTCTGAAGTGTTTGAAGACTATCTATCTATTCTATGCATCATCTATCTATTCCTTTGAAAACATATGCAAAAAATTAAAGCTTATCATATAAACAATTTAGTATCTTGTAAGATTTATAAGTGACCAACTATCAATTTCTATATCTGACCATCCTGAACAAGTGATAAGTTATTTTTCACCTTTTCAAATAAGTTGTACATGTATAATACATTAAATAAATGTCAAGCAAAATGATCTTAAATTTTTACCAATATGCAATATACAACTTAAGTTTCCATTAACATCCCTTATACAATACATAAAGCAAAAGTTAAAAAAGGAAAAATATCTTAAATTTCTACCAATCTACAATTAAAGAATGTGCTTATATCACTAGCTAATTGGAAAAATGTTAAGATGTTAAAACTTATTCAAGATACATGTGTGTGTGTGTGTGTGTGTGTGTGTGTGTGTGTTCCTGAAACAGTGTCTTACCTTTAGTCTAGGTTACTCTCAGACTATCTTCCTGACCAACCATCCCACTGGCATGTCAAGTATGTATTATTGTGATATTTGAGCTTTGAATACAAAATGGAATACAATGAATTTATATTGACATTGTGTTATTCCAGCTTTTTTTTCTTTTCTTTTCTTTTCATTTTTTTCTCCTTTATTAATTTATTCTTGTTACATCTCAATGGTTATCCCATCCCTTATATCCTCCCATTCTTCCCTCCCTCCCATTTTCCCCTTATTCCCCTCCCCTATGACTGTTCCTGAGGGGGATTACCTCCCACTGTATATGTTCATAGGGTATCAAGTCTCTTCTTGGTAACCTGCTGTCCTTCCTCTGAGTGCCACCAGGTCTCCCCCTCCAGGGGACATGGTCAAAGGTGAGGCACCAGAGTATGTGAGAAAGTAATAGCCCACTCTCCACTCTACTGTGGAGAGTGTTCTGTCCATTGTCTAGATCTGGGTAGGGGTTTAAGGTTTACCGCCTGTATTGTCCTTGGCTGGTGCCTTAGTTTGAGCAGGACCCCTGGGCCCAAATTTGCCTATCATAATGTTCTACTTGTAGGCTTCTAGGACCCTCTGGATCCTTCTACTTTGCCATTCTCCCATGCTTCTCTCATCTAGAGTCCCACTAGAATGTCCTCCCCTCTGTCTCAGTTTCCTGGTAAGTGAAGGCGTTCGTGGGACATGCCCCTTGGGCTAATATGCAGATATAAGTGAGTATATACCATTTGAGTCTTTCTGCTTCTGGGTTAACTCACTCATTATGATCATTTCTAGCTCAATCCATTTATCCACAAATTTCGGGAATTCCTTGTTTTTAAGGCAGGAGACACTGTCAAGAGAACAAAGCGACAGCCTACAGACTGGGAAAAGATCTTCACCAATCCTACATCTGACAAAGGTCTAATATCCAAAATATATAAAGAACTCAAGAAATTAAACACCACCAAACCAAATAACCCAGTTGAGAAATGGGGCATGGAACTACACAGAGAATTCTCAACAGAGGAATATCAAATGGCTAAGAAACACTTAAAGAAATGCTCAATCTCCTTAATCGTCAGGCAAATGCAAATCAAAACAACTCTGAGATTCCATCTTACACCCATCAGAATGGCTAAGATCAAAAATTCAAGCGACACCACATGCTTGCGAGGATGTGGGGAGAGAGGAACACTCCTTCATTGCTGGTGGGAATGCAAACTAGTACAACCACTTTGGAAATCTATCTGGTGCTATCTCAGAAAAATGAGAATAGGGCTTCCTCAAGACCCAGCTATTCCACACCTTGGAATATACCCAGAAGATGCTCCAGCACACAACAAGAAAATTTGCTCAACCATGTTCATAGCAGCCTTATTCATAATAGCCAGAACATGGAAACAGCCTAAGTGTCCCTCAATAGAAGAATGGTTATTCCAGCTTTTATTACTGTGCTAAAATATCTGAAGCAGGCTATCTATTAACGAGAGTTTATTTATTATAGCTTGTAATTCTGAAAACTCAAGAGGGCTCATATCTGCTAATAGCTTTTTTTACTAGTAGGGTCTCCAGGTGGTACAAGATATTATGTGTGAAGTATGTATTCATGTGTGTCTTCTAGTCTGTCTCTGTCTCTGTATGCCATCTCTTTCTCTCCCTCCCTCTGTCTGTCTCTCTCTTTCCACCAGGATTGAAATACAGGTGATACACCCTGATGAGCATATCCAATTCTAATCACTATTTAGACCTCACCCCACCCTCACAAACACCATGGCCAACCAAGACTCTATTCATTTAATGTTTAACAATAGGAACATACTCAAATTATGTCTGTGATACAGTAACCATGAACAAAGTAATTTGTTCATTTTTTTATGTAACATTTGGGAATAGTTTGTTTGGGTTAATGTGGGTACTACCAAATATTCCTCAAATATGACTTTTCCCAACAGAGACAGAGACAGAGACAGACAGACAGACAGACAGACAGACACACACACACACACACACACACACACACACACACACACACACAGAGAGAGAGAGAGAGAGAGAGAGAGAGAGAGAGAGAGAGAGACAGAGACAGAGACAGAGAGACAGAGAGAGAGAGAGAGAGAGAGACAGACAGACAGACAGACAGACAGACAGAGACAGACAGACAGATGGAGGGACACAGAGACAGATGGAGAGACAGAGAGACAGAGAGAGAGGAAGAAGAAGAAGAAGAAGAAGAAGAAGAAGAAGAAGAAGAAGAGGAGGAGGAGGAGGAGGAGGAGGAGGAGGAGGAGGAGGAGGAGGAGGAAGCAGCACTAAACCATACAAAAAGGACTCCACCTTGGGTCTTTCCACCCCCACCCCCAATCTATCCCACGCTTCCATTTTTGACTTCTACTCTGCAAATCTCTCAGAGAATGTGACCCTCTGTGAGAAAGCAGAATTCAAAAGACACTAGATTTCTGTTTGGTCTTGTAGTTCCCAGCTACAGAATGGCAAGAAATGTATTTTCATTGTTTGTAAGTCACGTGGGTTCATGGCTTCTCATGCGGTAGCCCCAGACAGACTAAGATAGGAATGACTTAGCCAGAACTCAAACAGGGCATGAAACTGGAAGCATGAGCTGATGCAGAGGCCATGGAGAAAGGAGTGCTGTTTACTCGCTTGCTCTCTATGGCTTGCTCAGCCTACTTTCTTGTAGGCCAGGGGTGGCCCCACCCACAATGGATTAGGCCATTCTGCAACAATCACTAATCTAAAAAAATGCCTCTTGTTGGTCTCCTGAACCCTCTGGGTTCTTTCATCCTCTCAAAGAGACCTTCAAGGCAGGAGGATCTGGGCCCAGAGGAGATTGCACAAACTGTTGGACCAACCAAGGACAATGATGCAGTAAACTTAGATCCCCCGTTCAGATCTAGCCAATGGACAGCTCATTCTCTGACATTGTGTGGAGAGCAGGGACTGCCTCTGACATGAACTCTCGTGACCCTGATTTGACCCCTTCTCCTTGGTGGGGAGGCCAGGTGGCACTCAGAGGACTCAGAGCTGGCTATCCCAAAGAGACCTGATAGGCTGTGGTCATATGGTGGGGGAGGAGGTCCCCTTCTGTCAGAAGTCTAGGGGAGGGAAATAGAGCAGAAGAGATAGGGTTGGAATAGGAAGATACAAGTGAGGGGATAACAATCAGGATGTAATCTGAATAAATTATAATAAATTAGAAAAGAAATGTCCACAGACATGCCTGAGGCCTTATTTTATGGAGGCATTTTCTCAATTGAGGTTTCTTCTTCTCAGATTACTATAGCTTGTGTCAAGCTAACATAACACTAGCTAGCATAAATCACATTTGTCTCATTCTAGAACAGATTAGAACACACATATTAAAACAACGACTCTTGCTTGTGTTCTAGTCTCCTCTAGGGCTTGGAGATAGAACTCAGGTCTGGGTCAGTAATCAAAGCCCTACAGTTTCAGCCTTAAGTTCTACAGGCTTTTGATTATGGGTTAGGAATCCTCTCCCAGTTTCTTTCAAACCTGCTAATATCCAACTAGGTGCTTCTTGGAATCCATTTACCTTTTCTTCTTCCCTGAAACAGAGCTGCCTACACTTCCCAGCCTCTGTTGAAGTCAGCTGAAGCCGCAGGATGAACTGCTGCCGATCAACTATAAGCAGAAGAGCTGTAAAACGATCTTTAAAGGGATTGTTGCTCTCCTTAGCCCTGGGTTGGATCTTCAGGAGCCCTCTTCGAATATAAGATGCAGATGTAAGAAGAATCAGATGCCAAGGGAGCCTAATGCCAGGACCAGCTGCTTAACTCCATACCTATACTATGAGAGAAAGAACTGCCACCTGTTGCTATACATCATCCTAGCTGGTGTATATTATTTTTGAGGCCCCTCTCATGCCTCCTTCCCATTCCTCTGCTTTCTTCTGTTAATTTATTCCTCCCTGTTCTTCTTCTTGATCTTCCAACTCAGTTTTCTTTTACCTGTTCTGTATCGCTGTCTTCAAGAATCCTGCCAGCACCTGTGTTTGATCTAAGTGTTGTACATCAAAGCCCACCCTTTGGACAGCTATATTGTACTGTTGACTCAGAACTACAAAACTCCATCTTTCTCTCCTTTCTGATCACAAACTCATGCTTGTTCTTGGCCTCGGAATGGTTGCAGCATTCTCCTTGTTTCTTTAACTCAGCTGATGACTTCACTACACGGTCTTTTACCCAGGAGAGAAATTGGAGATCACTTCATCAGTCTTAGCTCCAGCCTTCATTTATTCAAACATTCCTCTATGTTGCTAATGCCAAGGTTATTCCAAAACTAGTCTTCATCTTATCACGTCCCCGAATCTTAAATCCTGCAAAGACTTTGCATTGTCTAAAACGCCAAGCCCATTTGTTTTCATGCTGCATAATAAAAACTTTAGGAACTGTGCTGTGTCTCCCTCCAGGCTCCGGGTTTATAATCTTTATATTTCAAAGTCCCAACAGTTCTGAATTATTTAAGGTTCCCAAATCATCTTGCAGGTAGTGTATGCTCTACCATGCACTTTTCCTATAGGGCACACGTTTTTCCCGTTTCAGAACAAACTCCATGTTCCATGGAGTATGTTCCAAAACATACTCCCTTTTGGAAAAGTTTCTCTAAAAAGCCTTCAAGAATATGCATATTGACACCTATCATCACAGGTCCTAAAAGCTTCCTTGTGTCTGCTTGGTGCTCCGCACTTTTATTTCTGCTTCTCCTACTTGAGAGGGGGCTCATCTTCCTCCACCAAGAGTACCACCTTCTTCCAGGCACGCTTATGTGCTTACAAAGAATGCTGAAGGCAATCATTGGAAAAGCTGGCAGCATAGGAAAGCCATTGTTCTGCCTACAGCCACAAGGAGCAGCTCAAATAGAGTTACAAGCTTGCTAGTAATGATGAATCCAAACCGGAGTTGCTTTGAGGATACCATCACTTTCTGAGAGGCCTTGTTGATACTGCCTTCAGTTCTGTGCTCTGCTCGTGTCCTTGGCATTTAATCCAAGGGCAGAGATGCTAAATGTGTCTCGGCCAATCGGTTATTCCCTTCTCAGGCATTTAAAAAATGAATTGAGATGTGAAGAAACACAAGGCTTTCTGAGCTGAGTCATTGGCGTCTAACAGAGAAGTTCCCAAACAATTAAGCCCAATTGTGTCTCTAGATCTGCTTCCTTTTCTTTTTTCTTCCTTGGCTCTACATTTTGCTTTTTCTTTTCTTTTAAAAAAATTCTTGTTTGTTTACTTTTGAGATTATAATTTAATTACTAAATGTCTTCCTTCCCCTTTTCCCCTCCAAATCCTTCCATAAATCCACCCCACTATCCTTCAGATTCATGGCCTCTTTTTTCATCAATTGTTATTTTCATGTAAATACATATTCCCAAATAGGACCTGTTGAGTTCACATGTTACTTATATGCATGTTTTTAGGGATGTCCATCTAGCTCTGAACAGCCAACTCTTTTGAGAGCAAGCCCTTTTTTAGCATACTCCCTCATTTCCCCTGGTTCAGTTAAAGTCAATTTCTTTGGCTACAGATAAATCAACATTAACCTAAGCACTAACCATAGAAGGGCTAAAGGTGGCCAATTCCATGCTGTGAGGGTGAGTGGGAGGGTTAGTTAACCTGCAGCAGGAAGCTCTTTGAGCAAAGACAAATGCACAGCAGTATTTCCCACAAACCACAGGGACTCAAGTTGAATAGGTATTCTTTTTTGAAAAAGTAGGTTTCTGTTCTCATATATATTATTTCCTTACTCTCACTAGCATTAGGTATGATTTATTCTTTCTTTATTTTCCTTTTTAATTTAACTTTTTATTGATTCTTTCTGAATTTCACATCATGCAACCAAATCCCACTCATGTTTCAGTCCCTTCTTACTCACCCTCTGCCCTGCAACTTCCCCTCAAAAAGGAAAAAAGAAAACCATCTCATTGTGGAAGCTGTAGTGTGTCACAGTGTGTCCCACAGTGTACCCTTTTGTCCCCACTTCTTAGCTTGCAAATGTTCACTGCAATGAGCCATGGGTCTGGTTCAAGGCCCCTGGCTTCTGCTACACTATCAATCCTGGATCCTCACTGGGACTCCTTTCAGATATCCTCTGAATCCTTTGAATCTTCAGGACAGGCCCCTTCATGCACTCCAGCAGTTCATAGATGGAATCGATGTTAAGATGGACCAGTTCAAAGCACTGGATCTGGGCCTGAGTGATGGCTGAGCTCATTAGCTCGCCAGCTCTCCTGCACTCACACCACCAGGCAAGCTCTCCAGCACTATCCCTGCTAGCTCATCTAATGCCACAGCCCCCACCATCAGAACCAGCTTTGTTGTGCTGCCCAGGCAAGATGCAGGGCCTTTGCACTGAACTGGGCCATCTCTTCCATCTGCCAGAGGTGACAAAGGTTGCGAGGAGGAGGGCAGTTGGGGGATTCCATCCCATGGCAGACAAGTTGCTGGTCCAGCTGTCCCACACTCACATCCTCTGAGCCTGCTCACATGCACTACTGTGCTGCTCAGTTAAGGCACAGGACCCAGTCTCCTGAGTGCTGCTGCAGATGAGGGGCAGAGCCAGTCCTGTTCTCTGGCCTCCTGCAGATGGTAAGGGGCAAGGGGAGGAGGAGTGACAGTTTATTCTAAGTGTCACTTATTTCATGATTTTCACAAGTGAATACATTTTTCCCTTTCAAAAAATAGGCTTTCTATTTGGGAATGTCAGTACATACCTGTAATTCTAGCACTTAGGAGGGAGCTTAAGACAGTAGTTTATGAGTTTAAGGCAACACTGTAGCTACATAAGGAAAGCCTGTCCAATAAAAATAAAATAAAATAAGAAAGGAAGGGAGGGAGGGAGGGAGGGAGGGAGATAGATACTAGTAGACTTTCAACTTCAAATTTTAAAGTTACATGTTAACTTAGAAAAAACTTTGGCCTAGAATGTTCCCTCAGTAACAATTTGGACAATTCAGTCCAAATTCAGTCTGATATTTTTGTAAGAGCTAGCAGTGAGCCCTTCCTACCTAATTAGCTTAGAAGAACACAATAACATTCATTCTACACAATAAGGAAAGGTTATAAGATATGGCCTCTTTGTAAACATAACCATGCATGATAATGCATTGGTTAGTATTTTAAAAAGTAGAGTTATCTGGGAATGAGGAAATCTCCATCAGGATGTATCCATCAGATTGACCTGTAGACAAGACTCTGTAGCATTTTCTTTCTTTTTTTTTTTTTTAATTAATTTATTCATATTACATCTTGATTGTTAGCCCTTCCCCTGTTTCCTCCCATTCCTCCCTCCCTCCCACTTCCCCCCTTCTCCCCTCCCCTATGTCTGTGATTGAGGGAGACTTCTTCCCCCTATGTATGCTCTAAGATTATTGAGTCTCTTCTTGGTAACTTTCTGTAGCATTTTCTTAATTAATGATTGCTGTGGGAAGACCCATGCCACTGGGCACTATGCCACTTGTTGGCAAGTAGTCCAGGGTTGTATAGAAAATCAAATTGAATGAGCCATGAGAAGCAAGCCAGTAAGTAGCATTCTTCCAAGGCCTCTATGTCAGTTCCTGCTTCCAGCTTCCTGCCGTGCTTGAGTTCCTGCTTTGGTTTCCTTCAATAATGGACAGAATCCATTATTCATTAAAGGATGTATAAGCCAAATGAGCTCTTTCCTCTCTCAAGTTGCTTTTGGTCATGCTTTTTATCACAGCAATATGAAGTGAAGTAGACAAACAGGAACCTCCAACTTTATCCAAATAAAAGAGAAAGTGGAAATGCAGTCAGCCAGATTGTTAACTTCAAGCTGAGATTTGGCAGAACACTGGGAAGAAAATATCTTGTACTCTTTTGATTCTGCACACGTGTTCAGTGGACAGAAGCAACCCAAGGTTTTGTAAGACAGTTTTAAGTGCAGGGTGGGGGGGGGGTTGTCTAGCACCCAGTCTTCCTATATATTATTACAAGACATTTTAAAATACCCATTTAGAGGACATATCTCTCTGTTGATTCAGCTCACTACTTCCTGTCAACAATGATAATATTATTCCAATTCTTCACATACTCAGCGGTTACTTAACAAAGTAATTGCAACTCCCCGGAAACAGAATAATCCATCAAGCTAAAGAGCACACTGGGAATTCAGAGCAGCATGACAAAGTGCAGGTTTCCCAGGTTGCTCTGATCCCCATTCACTCTTACTTTAGAAATGATTCTAAGCACAAGCTCCATCTTTTTTTTTTTTAAATTAAATTTATTTTAAAAAATGTATTCATTGTACATCCCAATCGTAGCCCCCTCTTTCATCTTCTCCTGGTCCCACCCTCCCTTCCCCCCCACCACCCCAATTGCCTTCACTTCATCCTCAGAGAGGGGGAGCTCTTCTCCCCCATCAACTGACCAGGCCTACCAAGTTTCACCAGGACTGCCTGCATCCCCTCCCTCTGTGGCCTGCTAAGGTACCCTGCCAGGGGAAGCAATCAAAGAGCAGGCAACACATGGCTCCCAGTAAACAACATCTAAGGGGATGCTATAGGCAAAGGGTAGGAAAGCATACACACAGCTAACTCCTATGACACTGACAGTGAGGAAGCAGTGATATAATTAGGAAAAGCATGCAGCAGACTACTCAATGGGATCCTGTCTGCAGTCATTTAGACACAAGCAAACAGCCACAGGCAGCTTAGCAAACACTGAAGCAACCTCATCTTATCTCTTATGAGAGTGGGGCATATGGAGCTATTAGGAAGACTTCAAAGTCTATGTAGAGGCGTCTCTTCACAAATATAATGAGACAGTCCTGTAAACGTTTATAATAGATACTGGAGAGTTGCTTAGTGCTTGAGAGCCCTTGCTATGCTTCAGAAGACACAAGTTTGGTTCTCAGCACCCACATTACGCCACTCACAGCTACCTGGCACTTCAGCTCCAGAAGGTCCTACCCTCTCCTTAGGTCTCTATAGGCATGAGCTCTCACACACATACATTTTGTAAAAAAAAAAAAAAAAGAAAGAAAAAGAAAAAAAGAAAAAAGAAAAATCATAAACTTCTATGAGAATACATTATGTTTATTTAAAATTCTATCAGATTTATTTGAGGCATACAAGGGGAGGAGAGTGAAGGAAAAGGAGCCATGAGTCCCAGGCAATAAGACAGATATGACTAAGCGCTTGGTTGTCATGGTAGCACACAGCATCAGGAAGGACTTGGGAGTTCAAAGAAGAAAGGAAATTGGAAGATAAATGACTGAAATTTCAAGAGAAGTCCAGGACAGCCCTAGGGTGTTAGGAAAGGAAGTCCTAGGCTGGTGACAGGAGAAATCACTGTGCAAAGGGAATGAGACAATGTACATCAGGTAGATAAGGAAGATGAGATTCTCATGGTTTAGAATTAACCTACAATTCTGTGGGTTTGGAATAAACTGAAATAATTTTAGACTAAATCAATCAACCAACCACTCATACATACCATTTATCTATGCATATATCTTCAATATCAGTATCAAACAGTGTTTTTCTTAACAACCAGGTATACTGTTTTGAGCAATGCCATGCTATGAACCAGAAAGGAAGTGATGTTCCCTTTGTCGGTGTTTTCAGCTGAATGAATGAGCTTGCCACATGTACAAGACATTGCCATGCAGGGCTGGACCAAGTGGGTACAAAGGATCCTTTATTGAGCATCTACTTTATGCCAGCCTGTGTGCTAACCTTTAAACATATTACTTAATTCACATCTGATAGAAACCTCAAAACCTACCTGTCTGTCTGTCTGTTTATCTATCTATCTGTCTGTCTATCTATAATCTATTTTTGTATCATCTATTTGTCTGTCTATCTATCTTCTATCTAATTATCTATCTATCTATCTTTAGATTAATTTCACAGATGGAGAAAGTGAATCCAAAAAAAATTCAGTAACTTGCCTTAGGCTTCATGGCTGCAGAAATCAGAAATGATATATTTAGATTCCATTGATCCATAGACTAACTTTCTTTCTGTTCTAATTAGTTGATATCTTAGAACTTGATTGTATTTATTTGCTTCATAGCCAAGAAGAGTTGAAGCATTTATTTGTAAGGACTTTAGCAGTTAGGATCTGCCTAGTAGAGTGGAGGCAATCTGTTTTAGAAGATAGGTCAGTAAGAGGCTGTGAAGAGAGAGGCTGCTATGAGATTGGATACCTTCTAGTGACCCTAAAAGTAGACTGTGGAGAGAGGTTATGATCTCTGAAGTAATCTCTTTCAAACTTGTTTATCTCCAAACCTATGTTATTCAATATAACAAAGAAAACAAGAGTGTTTGAGGTATCCTCCCATTGGGATGTTTCTTCATGGCTACCAAGTAGACTTTAGAGAGTATATGAATAGAAATGGTTGAAAAGCAGCAATAAATAAATAAACTGAATCTCTAATGTAAGGACACACCCAAAGTGTGCTCATCATTTATGACTTAGGCTCTATTTCACAGGTATTTTTGTGTATGTGTACCACAGAATTGGAGACATTCAACCAGTTCATTAAGGTGGTGCCTCTTGAAAGCTCTTGGTTTTCACAGAGGCATAAGGAACTGGTTTATATTTCAAGTGATTGAGCAAAGAGGATGCCATTGAGAAGACAGCCCTGATATAGGATGTTTGTAGTTCAAGCATTCCTCATTCTGAAAGAATGTTGCATTTACAGGCCTGAATTCATGTGGTTTTCAGCATGTATAGAACATTGCTTCCTCATCTTAACCTAGACCTAAATGAGTCTATATTGAAATGTCCCTCCTTCCCTTTCTTCCTTCCTCCCTTCTTCTGCAAGAATTCCATATTCAAGTGAAGAAAACTATTCATTGGTTTGTTTCTAGCTAATGCATCTTTCTACTGAGTCCTGACTGGCAGCAGGATGCTAAATGTTACTGCATATGTGGAGTGATCTGGACATGCTGTCCACCTCCCTACTGCTCCACTCAGTGAACACTGTGCTTAAGGCAGATCATGAGTCTCACTTCTGCCTCTTTTGGTGGAGTGATCAATGGTGGTGCTTGCAAAGTTATTGCCCTAGATAGAATTTGTTCACTCAGCAAACCAACCAATTAACCAACCAACCAACCAACCAACCAACCAACCAACCAACCAACCAAAGAAATGTTATATAATTAGGAAAGATTGGCAGCACATAGTAAACATGGTAAATGTTAATTGTTTGAACAGGTAAACAAACTGGATTGAGAGTCATTGTCAGCTTTGGATTGGCATTTGCAGGAGGGGAGAGGAGGCATGGTAAAGCAATCTCAATGAATTTACCCATTCTTTCAATTGCCACCTGCAGATACTTCTGCTTGTAGGTCATGGGAATAACAGTTTCTAGCTAACAGGTATTTGTAATGAATCCTGACTGGTAGGGAGATGCCTGACTGGTCACTGCAGATGCAGAGTAATTTGGCTATCCCTTCCATCTCAACCCCTACAACTGGTGAATACATTACTTAAGGAAGATCCTGGGTCCTAGTTTGCTTCCTTTGGTCCAGTAGTCAGTTGTATTGACAAAGGAATTGTCCCAGATAGGAACTTGTTCACTCAACAATCATATGGTAGATGCTCAGTTTTTGGTGAACAGTGCAGTGATTCCAAGTCATTCATCAGTAAAGACAATAGCAGAGTCTTGAAGGGTCAAATCGCTGTGGGGTCCTGAAGATGTGTTTCTTTGTGGGTACTGAGGAGGGGAGTGGTAGTCTTTGGGTTTCAGTTCCTTTGCCTTTCCTACATGTGGGTAGCCAAATGTTTGTATGCAACTAGAAATTATAGGTCCATTTGCCTAGCTACTGTTTTACCCCTTCTTCTATGACTTAAACTTTATAGTGGGAATAATCTGCTCATTGTTCATTAAAATATATCCTTAAATGCTACTAGACACCAGGCTACGGGCCAAATACTGAATATAGAGCAGTCATCTAAAAGATAAGTTATCTTCCTTCCAATAACACAGTTAGATGAGCAAGAAAGATCAACATTATAAAACAAAAAGAGTATTTGTTATAAACTGTGATTGTAGCTGTTAGGCAAAGACAGAGTGTTCTGAGAAGGGGGACTACAAAGTACCTCCTTCTGTTTGGAGGAGGTTTTGAGTAGGCATATGCAGTGTTGTTGTGTAATGGAGACTTGCACAATTCTGAAGATATGAATGGTATCCACTGAGGTTGGGCAGCGTGGCAACACAGTGGCACTCCAGCTTAAGGGAAGGACTGGAGAGAGAGTGCAGCAGGTAAAGGTGTACGACCACTAAAATCTGTGGAAAGCTCAAAGGAGAGAAAGAATTCCCTAAAGTTGTTCTCTGATCTCCACACAATTCCCATGGTATACATACCCATCCATCTATGCACATGGATGTACACTCCCACACACAAACAAGGATACATCCCCATAACACACACACACACACACACACACATACACACCACCACCAACAACAACACCAACAATAACAACAACACTCTTAAAAGTAGGGAGAATCCAGGATAAGAAATTCTGAAATAATGAAGAACCTGTATGATGGCCACAAAATGTGTGTCAGAGCTCAGGGGTTTGGTGATCCCAGAAAAAGGCAGTGAGAGTGAAGGTGTGGACATGTGGATGCCAGCTGGAGAAAAGAACAAAAAGGCAGGCAAAGACCTGATTATTCTCCACCTTGCTCATCATGATAAATATCTGATTTGATGTTGAATAAAATGGGAAACCAAGAAAGAATTTTAAATAAGGAACTTACAGAATTTTGGTTTTAAAAGTTCTCTCAATTGTCGAGAGGACAGTGTGTTGAAGAGAAAGAATAGATACAAGCTAGAATTCTGTGGCCCTGATTTAGGCAAAAGATGATAAAAGGTTGGATTTAGATGGTAGATTATATAAATATTTTAAAGGCTGGAAAGATGGCTCAGTAGCGACTGCTCTTGCAGAGGACCTGGGTGTGGTTCCCAGAACCTACAGAGTGGGCCACAACCATTTATAATGCAGTCCCAGGTGGCTTGATGTACTCTTCTTGCCCCTGAAGCCACTAAGCACACAGTACACAGCTATACACTCCGGCAAAACATCCATACACATAAACTAATAATAATAACAACAACAACAACAACAACAATAATCATCATCATCAACATCATCACCCTAAATATTTTTTTTGTTAGTAGAGCTGAGAACTTGTTGAACTTTATATGGTACATTTGTTACTGTTGTTTTGTGAACTTGGTACAAGATACTGTCCTCTGGGAAGAGGAAATCTTAATTGAGAAAATATCTTCATTAGATTGGCCCATAGGCAAGCCTGTGGGGACATTTACTTAATTAATGATTGGCATGGGGTAGCTCATTATCTCTCATGAGCATGTAGTTCTGGGTGCTATAAGAAAGCAGGGTGAGCAAGCAATGAGGAGCAAGCTAGTAAGCAGCATCCTTCATGGCCTCTGCTTCTGCTCCTGTCTTCAAGTTCCTGCCTTGCTTGAGTTTCTGCCATGACCTTTGTCAATGATGAACTGTTACCTGGAATTTAAGATGAAATAAATCCTTTCCTCCTGAAATTGTTTTGGTCATGGTGTGTATCTCATCAATAGAAACCATAACTAAGACACATAGTGAGAGTGACTTAGGTCACAGCATAACTATTAACATTTACAACTTAATATTTCAAAAAACCAACTTTTTGATACTATCATTACACACGTAAAAATTATGGTTGAGCAGTGAGAGTATTGTTCTAAACTAGAAGTCTTCATTACACTCGGCATAATGACCTAGTGCTCAGCAAATGCACAAGCATTTGTGAGGTGAATAACTAAAGCTAGTAGTACTCCTACCATTCTAATAATTTACAAGAAAAAATTAATAACATATGTTGTTGCTATTGTATAAGAGGGACTCATTCCACTGGGCTGGGTCCCATGTAGACTGTGTGTTGAGCTGCTACTGAGTTCCTTGACACTTCACTGAAAAGTGCAGCTATGACATGAGAAAATAATTTCCCTTTTAACTTTAGGTTCTTCTAACAGGATGTCTTATTTTTCGCAGAATCACTTATCTTTTGAGGCTATGACTTACAAATGAATTCTAATAAGATCTCTCTCTCTCTCTCTCTCTCTCTCTCTCTCTCTCTCTCTCTCTCTCTCTCTGTGTGTGTGTGTGTGTTCTTTGAGAATTCCAATATGTATAATAATATAATGTATATATAAAAAATAAATGCTGTTTAATTAATAAAACATTAAATTTAGTTAAAAAAGAGAATTCCATACAATGTGTTTTGATCAAATTTGCCCCTCAACTCCTCCAAGATTAATACACCCATCCTTATCTATTAGATTTTGTGTCTTCTCCTTACACCCATCAAAGTCCATCTGTGCTGCCTATGTATTCTTTCATGTGTATTTTTCTACTGGAGTAGGGTTGCTCTATCAGGGGCTACACTTTTAAAAAAAAGATGTGCATGTTTGTGTCTGCATGTAGGTATGTATATGTTTGCGCAAATGACTGTGGAGGCTTGAAGCATGTTAACTGATGTGGGTGTCTGGAACTAAACTGGGCACTCTAAGGAGAGCACTAAGTGTTTTTAATTGCTGAGACATCTCTCCAGTTTCCTAGGGTTGGGTAAAGCCTGAACAAAGATGGCCACATCCAGACATAAGCAGGCTGTTGTGGATGTAGAGTGGACCTGTGTGGCCACAGCATTACACCACCGAGTAGACCATTCTATGTAATTCTCTAATTAAAACTATTTCCTAGTCTTCAACTCCCCCAGAGACTTGAGAAGGAGTAAACTTGATTATCTGAGTATGCCGGGACTGCAGGTTAGTAGCTTTCCAAATAAAAAGATGACAGAGACAGTTTTCTACCTGAATAGTCACCCAAAACTCTCTATAACATTGGAGCATCTTCTTCAGCCTTCTGGCCCAATATATCTGACCGACATATTTGTGGGGCAGGAACTATTGAGGACTTGCTTACTCTGTCTTGGCAGAGTTTGACCATCGACTCTGCTTGCATCCAAACTTGCCTGTTTTTAGGCAGAATTCTGTCTGTGGTAGAAATGAGGACCTTTTGCCCAGTGACTTGTTTGCCACATTTAAAGCCATCTCCATAATGAGGTTCTTTGATGTTCATCATCTTTGAGAGGTAGGCTGGGTGTTGCCAGGAGTTAGCCTGTCTCATTGTCAATGAATCTTTAAAGTAATAAAAGCCTTTTAAAATGCCATATTCTAAATGTCTCTGGGGTTTTTGAAGACCATGTCTTTCTATAGAGTCATATCTATCTGCTATACCTAAGATGTATATTTTTGTGATAAAAGTAGACCAGGTAGCTTAGTTTTACAATGAAGCTTAATTGCTTAGGGCTTAAGATGTTTTTAGGTCTAGATAGGTGTTTTAAGTTGATAATGACAATGTGTGATGGAGATTGATTATTTATATTCAGAAATTCAGATGCACCAAGACTGGAAAGATATCATCTTCAAGGCTGTCAAATACAAATACCCAGAACACTAAGAATGTAATAGTTATGTAATTCCTGATTGTCTCACAGTTCTTCTTGCCATAGATAATCTAGTGTGTGTGTGTACACACACACACACACACACACACACACACACACACACACACACAAAACACTAAAATAATTTTTAAAAAGTGTAAAATAAAAAAACCTATTTCCTAGTCATAAGTTGGGAGATGTAAAGTATTTACTGTGAGAGCACAAACACCTTTGTTTGGATTCCTAGCACCTGCTTAAGAGTTGTGCATATGTGAAAGGAGAGGGATATGCCAATCCCGGGACCTCATTGGCTAGGAAGTCCAGCCAAAACAGCAAGCCCCAGGTTCAGGAAAAGACCTTGTTTTAAAAACTAGGAGAGTACTAGAGGAATTGACATTGACTTGAGGCCTGTACACACACACACACACACACACACACACACACACACACACACACACACACACTTCTAACCCTGAAAATTGCTAACCTGCAACAGTTGGAGGAGGGAAAATATGTCACAAACTTACTATAACAGGATGATGTGGGGCGTCTGCTCTAAGGATCCTGGTGGGAAACCCCAGTGCCCAGTTAAGCTGAGACATTTCCCTGGGAAGTGAATCAGGAAACAGATGTAGAAGAAGCAGTATTCTGGTGAAAATAGACCATCTTCTGTAATACTTGCCTAACAAAATATTAGAAGCTCCCTGAGTGATTTCCTGCCATAGACTTAATAAGCCCTGAAATCTAATGAATCTCTCTCAATCTCTCTCTCTCTCTCTCTTCTCTCTCTCTCTCTCTCTCTCTCTCTCTCTCTCTCTCTCTCTCTGCTGGGAGGACTGACAAACCTGGTTGCTATAGCTCATTAGCTTTTAAAGTCATTAACACATTACTATTTTCAAAAATAAATAAATAATAAATAAACAAGCTGGTTTTAAAGAAAAATCATATATGTTAGTTTATTCATGGAGATATTTTGTTGGTTTTCAGTTTGGATTTCTGTTGCAAGATATTTGATCACAGTATAAACACTGAGATTGTGGACTGGAAAAATATGTTTCTAGTTGTGGTGTGGCTCGGCCCTAGCACACACCTTTAATCCAAGAGCTTTCTGTAAACAGGATTAAATAAAGTCAGCCATAGGTCAAGAGAAGGAGCAAGCAACCTGTTGACAGGGTGTGAACATAGGAAAAAAGAGTGAGAGGAAGTCAGGAGGATGGATAGAAGGATGTAGAGGAAGTAGAAATGTTGAATGGTTTTTAAGCCAGAGAAGGAGAAAGGGCTTTTCTTTCTGGGATGTTGACTGAGTAGGAAGGTCAGTTGGGTGCTTTCCCTGCCTCTCTGAGCTAGCAGGTTTTAACCCCAGCATCTGGCTCCTGAGTCTTTACTGGTAAAATAGAATGCTTGGGATTTTGTTTAAAAACAACAGATTTTGCTACAAGCCAAAGAATACCTCATCCCGATGCAGATAATGTAATAAATGCTAGTCTCTCAAGAACCTAAGAACCCAATTGTGAAGAACAGGTGTTTTGAAGTCCACAGAGGGTATAACAGCTACATAAAAATGGCTTCTGCTGGCCCGGATATCAATCTCTGGGGAAAAGCCTTGTTACTCATTTTCTAATTTGCTTGGTTAACAATGCTTAGCTGTTTTCCACATCACTGCACATGGATCCAATGATAATATTGGTACAGCACCCTGTGGTAGGCGGAAAAGTAATTCCAGTGAGAGGGTATTAGCGTGGTGGTACCCTGAGGGCTGTGAGATGAGCATCTCTACTCTGCATCACATAGTGGGCACAGCTGTGTGCTTTGACACAGTAGCTGAGAGACTGTGGATTTAAAAATAAACGTGTCATGTATTTTCCCGTTAGTGTTTTTTCCCCCCAAGTGAATATTTTTAAAAAGTCTTTTTCTTAAATTCTGACTTTGGGATTACAGTTGACAGTATTATTTGATTCGTAAAAGTGAATGGGGCTGTTTTCACTTTTTTTTAGGGATGGGGGTGTCTAAAAAATAGTCTCAGTTTATATAAGTTTATGCAATAGGTAGACACTTTCCACTTAATGGAGTGCTGTTCTGTTATGCCTGTAACCACCTCCACAGAGGTAGGAATCAGCCTCTGTTAACCCTTAGACTCTGAGCTGAGCCCTCTTAAAGTCCCAGTGGAGTACTCAAGACCTTGCTTCAGGGCCTTTGATGCTGAGCCACAGCTTTGGCACTGGCGTTCTTGGCTCCTCAGAGGCTGAACCTTGTTTTCACAGTGCCTCTGAGTTACATGTAAAGGTAGCACTTCTTTTCTTGTTCAGGGTCTATTCATCTCTAGTAGCATTACGTGCTTACCCTATACTTTCCTAATGGAGAAAAAAAGTGTAGGAAAAGCCGAAAACTGTGAGAAAAAGTAGGGAAAGGAGGCAAAATTTGCTCAAACATTAAGTTGACTTAAAAGGAGACAAAAGACAGTTTGCTATTCATTTGGCATAAGTGAGAGATTTTTGTCTATTTTTCTAAACTATCTCTCTAAGTGGGCAGTTCTCATGACTCTAAGCTGGAGGTAATTTTTTTTTTTTTAAACCATGCTCTACTGAGGTTTCTTCTGAAGTGAGCTCTCTGGTTTTGTTTTTACAGAGGCTTCCCTTTTTTCCTTCCTGCTGCTTTCCCACATTTTAAACCACTTCTGTGCATAGTGCAGGCTCTCTGTGGGGCTCAGGCATGGGTCAGTAGTGTCAGCTGCTACCGATTTGAGCCAATTTACTCTCGCCACAGTCTTTCCTGAAAATGACCTCACCCAGAACAGCAGAGGCCACTTCCTCCACACAGCGGCTTATGCTGCCCTTTGGAAATGGATAAACTGAAGTGTCTGCCTGTCTTACCTAGATTTCTAGCATCTCTAGCACTCAGTGACATAGTCCCATGACTGTGGCCACTCTTAGTCATCCCCTTGACTCATTGTACTCAGCGGTAAGCGAATAGATGACTATAAGATAGAACTGGTTCATCTCCAGGTTAAAATGAAGGAGTAGGGGAAACAACATTCTTTTTCTCTGACAATAAAGTCTCAAGAGTCGTTTTACTTACCTCCAATTTCATTCTCGAGTTGGGCTTCAGGAGATATCTCTTATCAGCATTTAGCTTAAATAATTCATAACATTTTATCTATTGATAAAAAAAATATTGCAAAAAACCAGGACCACTGTAGGTATCAATTTTAAGAAGCAGTTTATAGGCACTTTGGATTATAATTTCAATTTGGTTGGACCTCAAAATGGTTGTGACCTCAGTGCATATGCCCCCCTCGTGACTGACATGCATTACTTTGTTGGCCAAGTGTGGAGTACTTTTCCTCCTAAACCGGGAGCCCCTCCTTGGAGCCTGTTTGCTCTGCTCACTAGAGTTCCCTTGGGTAAGAGAGGTATAAGGAACACTTGCCTTTTATTTATTTTGGGGTGGGTGAGTGTGCCACAGTGCAGGTCAGAGGCCAACTTGTGGAGTCCGTTCTTTGCTACTGCCCAGTGGCCTGGGGAGTCAACCCAACCTTTTAGCTTTATCTCACAGGCCAATTATTTTAAAAATTAAAATCCTTTCCGTCCACCTTTCCCTAACCTGAGATTTTCTCAGCTTCTGTCATTGAGTTGTCTACCCTAGAGACCACAGATAGGTCACAGATTTTAGGCAAAATTCTTTAGCTATGAAGATACTCATTATTCTAGGAGAATGTGTCTTAGTGGTCATCAGATTCCTAAACTAACATGCGAATCCAAATTCTTAAATTTATTCAAAGGACTGACGTTAAGTGTCCAATGTTAACTAACGTAAGGCTAGTAGCTCATAAATTACACCCAGCATGGGGAATAAACTGTGGTGTTAATTTCTTATAGCACTTTATATTTATATGCATGATTTTGCCTGTTGTCCCCCTGAGATGTTTCTGCTGACAGGTTTCTAAGCCTCTGAATGATTTATTCAGCATGAACTACAGATATCACACCACCAGGGTAAACACCATGCATACTCACAGAATCTAGACTGTTGCAGGGAGATTTGTGGCCCGTTAGCTTCCTGGTCTCTCAAATGTATGAAATATACTAATGAATTGTAAAAGCTAATCATGAATATTACTAAAGTCTTAGCTGTGGATGTGGTGTAGTGCCATAGTGCCATTGTGGTCACCTAGCATGCATAAAGCTAGTTTGATGTCCAGTAGGGCAGAAACAAGACAAAACAAAGCAAACAGACAAAAAAATAAAGTAATAAAATAAAACAAGCCTCAGGTCTGTTTCCTTTTTAAAATATCTTTTGCTCCAGTGACCTAATGGACAGTCCATGATGATACTACAGAGATAACCCAAAAGACATTAGCAACCTCTCTTAAGAAACAAAATCGTCTTAAAGTCTAAGTAGAAACCACCCCAAATATAAAGCAGACAGTATATTATACAGTGAGTCATGATCTCAGCTTTAATAGCCAAGTTCAAGTTGGATAATTGGATGCTTTAACTTTAGAAAACCTACAAAAGCAAATCGTGTGTGTGTGTGTGTGTGTGTGTGTGTGTGTGTGTGTGTGTGTGTGTGTTATGGGGCTCTCCTCAAATGTTATGGCTAGTACAATAATGATCCAAATGAGGCAAGAAAGGAATCCAGTTCAACAGGACTTAAGTTAGCTATTGTTGCCTTAAACATCTTCAGCCATGCAGTCTATTTTAGACATATTTAGGAACAGTCCAATTTTGTGGAAAAAAGTTTCCTGGTGACAATGATTTCAATCCCATATGCAAAATAAAGCTTAACATGTGACTTCATTGAAACATTTTTGCGAAGCACATATGACCTCTTCCATAAAGACAGGTTCTATAGCTTAAGGTCTAGGGGAAGATCTATTGTGGCCTTGGTCTTACAGATAGCATAGAGGTCAACAAGCTATATCGTACATGTGACATCTCCCCTAAGTATGGTCTCTATTGGCTTAGAAGCCATGCTCGAGATAAAGGTATAGGAAGAAAGGATCTGATAAATATAATAATATAGGGGTTCCAGAGCGGCCTGGCCTTACAGATAGCACAGATTACCTATTAATGACAACTACTCCCAGCCTTCTACGAGGAAAATAGGTATACACATCCTTTCCATTGAGACAAGCCTAACATTCCTAGTTTTCTTACTGCTATCTGTGAGCATGAGAAAGTGTATAAATTACTGAAAAGTAAAACTGCTGTTCAAAAGGTAAGGAAAGTATGTACGTCACTGGTAGGCATATGCTCAGCATACAATGCCAATTCCAGCACCAACAGAATAAATGTTATGACTTTCACTGCTGAAGAACAAAATTAATATTGGTGGTTCTGCTGCTATCATGTTACTGTTAGTGAGAAAGCCGTGTGCTGTGTTACTGTTGCTTGTAGGAAAGCCATGTGCACGTTACAGTTTATTAGAAAGACAGGCTAAGCACTAGTACATGTAGCCCTGTAGGTGCTGGTGTCAGCCACGCTTGTAGAGCACCTTCTGCACTTTCTATGTGGTCAACGACTACAGGTTTAAGTGGCACTTGTGAATCTGGTCTTCCATGGATATGCTTGCTTATTCTTTTTACTCTCTAAAAGTAGTGCCAATTCACTTTCCTAGCATAAGCACTCACGCATCATCCCTGTTGAACCACTCTCCAGTGGGTTGGACTTCTCTTAGCAGTCATGCCCTCAGTAGGCGGTAGAAACTGGAAACTACATCGCTAGGTGACTGAGGACAGGGGTTAGGTGGGCAATAATTGATGAGAGCCCAAGTGGAATAACGAAGACGTTAGGAAGAAATGATTTAGGAACAGAGATTTGGCCCTTAGTATAACTTTTGCATTTCTTTTCTTTGTGTGTATGCATATAAGATATGTTTTATGACCATATCATCATCCAAAATGACATAAAAACTCCTGGACTCAACAGTTGTAAAGTATAAAGGGTGAAAACACCAAGAATGATGCCCTCTGATAAGGTAGTATATACTTTTTAGGGGTGTGTGTGTGTGTGTGTGTGTGTGTGCGTGTGTGTGTGTGTGTGTGTGCGCTTCTCCTTGCTGAATTGGAGAAAAAGTGGTGGCCACGGTAAAAGGAATGAGGAGGGCTAGGGTGTGAGTCGTCCGCGGAAGGTGTAAATCAGCAGGTGGGACGGACTGCTGACTGGAAGGAACCAAGGCTGTGGAATTTACTAGGCTATCCTGCTCCAAGATGACCTACAGATGATGCAGATGGCAACTGAGAGGTTAATGAAGCATTGGGAGAAGGGTGAGGAAAAGAATGGTGGAGGTCTCAGCTTCAAAAACAGCACGAATCAGGTGTAGTGGCATATGTCTGTAATCTGAGTCCTACGAGGCAAAGTTGCGCAGATCAAGGGCAAGCCTTGGCCACAGATCAAAACATGCTCAATAAAACAACAAAAAATGGAAACAGAAAGCTCACCCAGCCAACCAAAACCCCTCACTTAGATTATGAAATGAATTCTTCTCTCCTTGTTTGCTGTGGTTCAAAGTCTCTTCGGAAGACTCAAGACAATGTGCCACTTATAAACCACTATAACATAAAATTAAAAACCCAATTACACATTTCCAATATCTAATGGCATAGAATAAATACTTCCATTTAAAAAAATGAAGAACAGAAGAATATCAAAGAAATATGGAAACCCAGAAAGAAAAATGCCCACCATCATTTCCTCATATCTAGCATCTGGAGCTCGTGCTGGAATAATTTTCGCTCCTTACACATTCTGCCTCTCTAGCTCTGCTGCATCCATCACCTGTGACCTCTGTCTTGGACTGGTTCCCCTCTGGGTCTATAACTTTCTTCAGCAGACATCCCATAATGGGCACCTACAACATTCTAGAGTCTCCATTGGAACTTGGCGTTTACCTTCCACTCAAAGTGTTCTTTCCAAACCTGATTATGGGGAATATAACTCTTCCAGGAATTGCTTGGCCTCAGTAGGTTTCTAGATTCTTGGTGCAAGACTGCCTGGCTTCCTCACTCTTATATTTTTTATCTGTAAAAACTAATTTCTGCCAGCTTAAGAAGTATCCTGTCTCCCAAACTCTGACCATAGTTGCTGTAGTCTCTCTGTACTTTTGAGAATGAACCTATAAGCAACAACCACCACCACCACCACCACCACCAACAACAACACAACAACAACAACAAGTTCCCCAGGGACTTGGTTTTCAGCATAGAGTCCCTTCAGTTCTCCTGGCATTCTCAGTTCAAGCATGTGCCTTTCAAATTAACTTTCACATCATAGATTGGATCCTTTGACCAGCTGGGTCTTGCCCTCAGGACACCTTTCTAACTGCCCTGGTGCAGAGCCAGAGAGTTAATGGTGCTAATCCTTTTAGCAAATAGAGCTCCTTTGTCTACACCTACCTTGTGTGTAATTTCAAACTTGATCACATGCCTTCTTACCCTAAATGCATGTTTTCATGGCTTTCTGTCTTTGTTGCTTTCTCTCACTGTAGACCTTGATAAAAGCAGTGAGCAGTAACCATGACACGGCCTGAATGTTAACCTGTCCTGAAATTTTTTCTACCAAGAACACAGCCAATTCCCTTTGAACTCAGCCTCTGTCAGGTTTTGATGTTACAAGCAGAACCTCACAGAGACAGTTTCTATCGGAGTGCTCACCAGAGATGGGCCTCCACCGTCTGCCTTTCTCTTAGCATTCAGCTTTTCCAAACTCATATCAGCCTGGCCTGTTAAACACTGCTTAGAACATTCTAGCGCTTTCCTAATGCATACCTCCCAAATCCTCTGTGGTTCTCACACAAATCAACCCTGAAGATCTATGAACCATATAATTAAGTTTCGTGTAACAATTTCAGCATCAGTTTTCTGTATTAGTTCCTTTGTTGTGTTGCTATAACAAAATATCTGATGAAATAACTCAGAGAGGGAGGGGTTTATTTTGGCTTACAGTTTGAGAGTACAGTCAACCACGAGGCAGCTGAGAACATTGTATCTGCATCACGGAGCAGGCACTTGGCTTTCCTATTAGTTCAGCAGATCATTATTTTTCTTGTATTTAGAAATGATTTTTCTACATAAAAATGTTGTGCCCCTTAGTTGATGCATACTATTCTAGACAGTGTGTTTATGTATTTTGATAAGTATGCTTATATATAGAATGTTCCTCTCCCTCTCCCTCCCCCCCCCTCTGTGTGTGTGTGTGTGCATATGAAGGTTAAAGGGTTACATAGTTCCCTCATTCTACCCTGTGAGCTCTCAGGGATTGAAGTCATGTATTTAGAATTGACAGCAAGCTCTTACCTGCTGAGTCATCATGTTGATTGCACACGTGTGATTCTTGAAGCAGAGCAAGTACAGACTACATCTAAGAACACCTTTTCTATTTAGAGAAAAGATTGGAGACATATTTTGCTATTTTCCTTTTCTGAGCAGCTTCTGCACTGGTTCCAGGCTTTATGAAAAAAAACCACACTAAATTTGCGACTCGTTTCTTCTGAAGGAACATGCACAATTACTGGGATTTTCTTCTTGAATAAATTGACAGAAGCACAGGTAAAGAAATCTATATAAATTCTTCATTTTTCTCTCTTTCTGTTTCTCTTTCTTTCCATATATATGTATATATATGAGAATCTAATTTATTAACAAATTTACACTTGCATCTTTGGAGTTGATCTTCCTCAGGCTTACCTGTCAGACAGTCATGGGGGAAAAGAAGGTAGCATCATTCACCAAACCTGGTGTGTTTTGGCCACACACGGCTTTGCACTTTTGTGAATGCATGGAAGAAACAGGCAGAAGATAAAGCAGAGACTCAGTGTTTGAGCTTGGGAAGAAGAATGGAAAAGGAGGAGTGAAATATCTGATTACGTATGATTTTAACATGACTAAATGAGAGTAGGAAAAGTGTTACAGGGTCCATTAAAATGATCGTGTAAGGCCAGTGAGCAACAAGACATAAACATGAAAGAAATGATTAAGGGTTTATATAAACAAGAAAGTAATACTTTGCTTCAAGTTCAGTTTACTGGGCTTCCAGTGGACATGCAATTTATGGAAATGACGTATGACCTACTTTTATCTAATCTAGATAATGAGATAGCCCTTTTCTTTCCCTGATAATTTCCTTTCTCCATGTATGTTTTTCTGCATTTGAGGCCTCCCCTCTGGCTTATAAAATGGGAATGTAACTGTTGATTTTAGCTCGATGTCTCTGCGAGATGCATTCTGCTATCCACACAATGTTTCTCATCTCTTGCTCCTTCAACTTTATGTATGCATAAAACACACCGTAGTGGAACTGCCTGTTGAATGCCAGCACATTCATTTGCACCTAAGGAAAGAAAGAGATGACATGGACCATTAGCTTGTCTAGAAAATACTACATTTGTGATGTAATAAGCTAGAAATGGCTTCAGCTTGTATAGTGCTTATTTGTTCTTAAGTAGTGTGCAAGTTGGACCAACACTGGGAGCATAGGCAACTTCACACATGGACCTGCGTTTAAAATACGGGAAAACACTTCCTGTAAGAGGGACCAAACTGACAAGAGTTAGTATCTGTGAGGACACACTGGCTTTCCTTTTCTAGTTTTCTAACTATGGAAAAGCCACTTCTACAGCTCCTACTAAATACACATTCTTCATAGGACAACTGATGTGAAATTATGTGCAGCTGCAGGGCTCTGGCACTCTAAGGAAGTGATAATACACAATGTTTACGGAAAAGCATCAATTGTCCTGATGAACTATAAAAAGAAACTCCAAGTGAGAAAACATTTAAATCCCATGCAAACAACAACAGTGTATAAATGGTATTTCCACTTCTGCCATACCTCTCGCTCATAGAAAACATCTTCCAGGGTCTTTCCCCCGCTGCTACCTACGGCATCAAACAGAGGCTTGTAAACCTTAAAAACAAAGACAAGAGCTTAAATGTAACAGACTTTCCAATTTTTGCATATGCATATAAATATATTTTCTTAGAAAACAGATATTGATATTGCACATGTGCATGTTTGTGTGCATGCATGAGTGAATGTGTGTGTGTGTGTGTGTGTGTGTGTGTGTGTGTGTGTGTGTGTGTGTGCGTGCTTTAAAGAAAATTTGTAACTGAAGGCCTAAATATTTTTGATCAGGCCTTTGACTTCCTGACACCGCGCCCACCTTCCTCCCCAAAAATCAAAACAGGGAGTTGAAATTCTCACTTTCTCATTTGTGGGCTTACTCAGGGCTACAAGCACGGGCCAAAAGCTCCATTTTTCTCGATGTACATTGTCATTGTCACACATAAATACACTGGACTCAGTGAACTCTTACAGTCTGACCGGTATAGGTTTGTGGGTTTCTTGAGATGACAACTGGTTCACCTCATGGAATTTCAAGGGCACAAGGAGTGGGTACAGGGGAGAAGCTCAAATGTTAATATTATACTGAGGAGCTGCTCTCAGTTACAGATGGGTTACTACGGGGGTTATGTATATTGTTTGCTGGATGCCCCCTAGAAAGATTCAGACACCCAAGAGGAAACACCAGTGTCATTCTTAAGCCAAGGAGGTGAAGTGCAGGATAATACACGTGACTACCCACAAGCCTGAGGAAGTGGGATCTGGGTGAGGAGGAGAATCATGTATGAGGAGCTCCAGCCTGGCTTAGAGAGCTGGACACAGAGGGAGGAGAAGCGAATAAATGGTTCTGTTCCTCTCCCAGTTTCTTCCGTTAAGCAAAGGGAGTGGGAAACCCCACACGTATCCCATTTCCCCTGTAGTCCCTCTAGACAGTCTGTTTCTCCTGTGGGTCCTGGAAAGGAACACTGGGCTCAGGTTCTTTTATGTAATTTTGACATGAACTGCCACTTCCAGGAGCTTGCCCCAGCCTCTTGGGGGACTTGCTTTAAAAGGTACTTCTTGAAGTGCTCAGATAACCACTCCTTGGAGATTTAAACAAGGGCTTTCTTGGCAGGACTCTTTAAAGACACCAGCTTGCACTGGAAATTTGAAGTGTTTCTCTGGGAGGCATAATTACTGCAAGGGGCACCGCTCGCCACCGTCTGGATGTTACTCGGGCTGAGGTGTCTCAATGGGTGTGTGGGCTTCTCCACGGCCCCGTGCTGAAGTGATGCAAGGCACTCAGCGTGCTGGTGAAACCACTTACCCCATAATTGTCTGCTACTCTCTTCACCTGCTCGAAGTCTTCAGCTTGAGCTAACAAACGCAGCCCCTCAGGAAAGAGCTTGCCGCAGGTGGGGAACAGGGTCTCCCTGTCTTCTTTGCTCAACTCAGTGCCAAATGAGTTCAGAGTGATGGTTAAAGCACGTCTGTCGGCCTCAAACTGAAGGGGAAAGACAGAAAAGCAGCAAATCTAATAGTCTTTTACACAACAAGCTATGTGCAGAATTGCACTTCTGAAGCGATCTACTTCCCATGTCGAATTACAAAGTAGGCATGTGTTCCTAATGGCTCTTTAGTCTCCTCTTGAAAGGGAAAAATTTGTTTGCTTGGGAAAGTTGTGCAAGCCTGCCATGAGCTTTGGCTATCGAAATGCTACCAAAGCTCTATTTCCCAGGTTCCCTGAAATGAGTTACTCACATGTTGCTTTCATATATGGCACCAGAGTTATAAATCTATGTTCCATCAAGGTGAGAAAAATGCCACTATAGTGCAGCATGGAGGGAAAAACAATGTAAGTAAAAATGTCTGCTGGGGGTGTCTGAACAACAGGAGTGTGCATGTCTACATGTTACTAACTACTCCAAATTGCCACTGTCACTATTGTTGGTATTACCGTTATTCCTTGTCATGCTGGGGATCCAATCTAGGGCCTCATGCAAGTCACACTAGCTCTACCGTCAAGCCACATTCCCTACCCCTGTTACTTTATATAATTAAACTTTATACTGTATGCCATCTGTACTTTCATGGTTTGGATTTTTTTAATGACCTGCCATCTCTGATTCTGTAGCTAAGAACCGTGCAGCTTGGGGGTGATTTATCTTCCTTGCAAGGCCTGATTCCTTATGATCCTTAAGTAGGTCAATGTGTCCTCTGGACTGTACTGAACAGCACAGGCCACTGAGCTCTACCAATCCTGCTTCCTGTAATCACGCTGTCTTTCTAGAGATTTCTTTCCTCTTTGTTCCCCATGTTTCTGCTGTGTCTCAGTTAAGTATCCCATCTTCCTCCATTCCTTTTTGCACACACAATGTGCCCCGCCCCCCCACAAAACCTTTTAACCCACTGAGTCCAGTGTGTGGTAGCATACATGAATGGGTGTAGGGTCATCCAGCAAGTCCTGGGGAGCCTACCAATGGCCACGCCACACTCAGAGAGAAAAGTAACTCTTTCTTCTCAAGCAGCCACATCGACTGCCCACAGCTTAGCAGCTAGGGCTTGGGCCTCAGGGCCTCTTCTTCACTGTCTCCTGGGATTGGATCTGAGATTATCTTATGCAGGTCTTGTATAGGTAACCACAACTGCTGTGAGCTCATGGGTGCAACAGCTACGTCTTGTCCTAGCCTGCTCCCCAGCCACTGGCTCTTATCATCTTTCCTCCCATGCCTCTGTCCGTTCCCTCAAGGGCCCCTCCTCCTCTTCCTCTGGGTGTTGGCCTTCGGGCTTTACAGTTATCATGCCAGTTTGAAGTCTGTCCTTGAAATTTCCCACTACCTACTTTTAACACTTGGAAGAACCATCTCTTTTTTATTTGTTGCTCATTTCTGGACTCAGTGTCTGTCACATAGGAGTATTCTAACTACCTACTGAATCTAACAGAGCAGTCTGTTGATTTCATCATTTTTTATTTTTCTACAATATTTTCAACACTGATGCTACTTGAAGTCATGGCTTAGTAGCTTTGACACTGATGGAAGCTTACTAAAAATGCAGAATCTCAAACCGCAGTCTAAGGCAAATCAACTGAACCACACTCTGCCTTTTAACAAGAGTCCACAGCTGTTCACTAGCACAAGAAAGCTGAAAAGAATGGCTGTGCACTGTCATTCATTACTTTCCATACTTACTAGCTAGTAACAAAGACAGGCTTGCAACAGCTCTAATGGAACGCTTTTGTTAGAACAGGTGTTTCTTATCATTGGAGAGTGAGTCTTTCTACTGGTCCCTTTGATTACTCTCGTGGAAATTATGGGTGGCTCAGAAGCAAGGTAGCCTTATTTAGAAGCAAAAGCAGTTCCATTCTGGCTCCTGCATATAACCAGTCTTGTAAATCATTTTAGAACTTGCAGGAATAAGAGAAGAAATGTGAGTGGGATTGCTCATGGCAAGAAGAATCCTTGAAATAAACAACACGGGGGTAGCCATCCAAGATATTCTTTCTAGTTATAAGATGTTAGAATTTTAAAGAGGGAAATATGGGAGGGCAGGCAGCGTTGCAGACAGCAGACACTGTGCCAGGGGAGGTTGCTGCATGAGGGAGGGAGCATGTGGCACTTGGAGGATTGTCACAACTTAAACTTAGGGAAGCCACTGGAAAACGGGATGGACAGGGAGATGAGGAGAAATCAGGAAGCACTTTGAATGCCAGGTTAAGAAGAGAAGACTCTACCTGAACATAATGGATCATCCAAGTTATCTATTCATTTCCCAGGCCTTGCCTTTTTTTTTTTTTTTTTAGCTTATTCCTTAGGTTGTAAGCACACGTTCCATTGCACACCTCTGCAGGCTGAGTACTACCTGCAGTGTGGGAAGGGCTGTTCCCATCAAGAGCTTTCTTTTTTCATAAGGAGTGCTTTCCTGCCTACTTGGGTATGTTTTCTTTTAGATTTTTTTTTTATACTTTAATGTTCTTTAGTTTGAAAGCTTTTGCCATGGCTATGTAGCTTCATAGTGAAAACTACTATCATTTAAAAAGTTTAAAAATATTGTTCTTTGATCACCCATAAACACAATCTGACACAGCATGAGATGATAGGGGACTCTCCTCTTTCTCCTCCCTCTTCCTTCTTCCTCTGTCTTTATATCTCCTTCTCTCCCTCTTTTTCTCCCTGGCAGGGCTGGGCTTGAAGCCTGGGGACTTGTGCATTTTAGATAAATACTTTCCCTCTGAGCTACATTGCTAACCCTTCAATGCTCTCTTCTACTACAGCAAGTCTTTTGAGGTCTCTCTACCATCAATTGAATTAAAAAACATATATTTGGAATATTATAAGTTGTAGTGTTAGGTAAGTGTTCAACTGCTGAGCTACAATTCTGGGTTCCAAAAATAAATAAATAAATAAAAAAGAAAAGAAAAGAAAATGAACCAAAACAAAACACGAAACAAAACAAAAAACCCAAACTAAAAACAAAAACAACCCCCCCCCCAAAACAACCAACCAACCAACCAAACAAACAAAAACCACTGCTCTTGAGATATCAGTTGACATTGCTTATTGAATTGTCAGGTAATTTCTAAGATAAAGAAATACAGCTCAGTCAAAGTAAGGACAAGTATGCAAACTCATTATTTGGCAAAGATGGAGCCAAAGGCTCCTTCTTACCTCAAGAATGGGACACATAATTTCTGCTGTAACATCACCGTGATCCTTACAGAACTTGTAGAATGCTTCAAGGTAAGACTTAGAAAGAAGAAAGATTTTTAAACAATGAAATGAGTAATTTTCATTCTGGAAACTTCTAGGTCATCTTTTCACAGCTGATGAAATGTTTTAATGGAAACTGAATTGTTTCTACCATAGGAGGGTATTCTGTAGTAAATTTAAAAGAGATTTAATATGGCTGTGGCCCAGACTGAAAAAGAACTCCATAAAAGAACAAAATTGCTCTTATCACAATGTCTAATTACTTAACAAGCATTTTTGCACTATTCTTGGGTTATTTTATATAGTTAATTCCAGCTATTCTAACAAGAGTGCCAAATTCTTCTCTGAGCTCTGCAAATGATTTAGGAACCCTGGTAGTGAGTCTCCTAAGACACACTGGCTTTGACTGTGGGAATATATTGGAAAAGCATCGCCTGGGTTGTAAGTTTTGACTGCCTGCGCTTGCATTCCAGCTCTACTACTTCACTAACTCAATACTAAGTTGTTTCTGCTGAAGGAAGCCTAATCTCTCTGCATCCCTCAGGTTTGTATGAAGAATAAGAATTAGACAATCATATAGCTTTGCTACTGGATTGAGTGCATTAAGGCTATGAAGTAAGTGCTTATAACATGATGTCCTGTTAGTTACATCTCAGATGTGCCCCTTTACAGTTCAAGTGTCTCTTAATAAAACAGGAAGCTGTGCGTAACATAATACTATTGAGAGGACCATGTATTTGAGCTTATTTACATACCACAGTAATGTATGTTGATTCATAGCAGGGTACACTAGCAGATTTTGCTTGGCTTATAGTACACAGTCTACTCTAAAGGTGGCAACATGGTCCAGACAGTCAGACCATGCAGTGTTATGTATGACATAGTGTCTACCAGTTGGTAATACTGACATTGGCTTCAATTTGCATGGACAGATTAATTATAAGAATCAGAGATCTATAACAAGATCTACAGTAGAGATGAACAATATAAAACAGAATGCCTACTGTGTCTCCCTGCTGCCCTTGATGTAATTTTCCTCACACATTTATTTACCCTTTTACCATCATCTAACCGACACTTTTTGCACTCAAGACATTGGGACAAAGAACAAAGGGTACATAAGAATAGCGTATACTATTTATTCTTAAAAATCTTGGTGGATAGGAGAGACTGATGTTTATACATATAACTAAAACCAAGCCAGAACAATAAAAGTTATATAGCAAACATACATCACTTAATAATTGCAGAAGTTGGTCAATGGGCAAAGCAACATTTTTAATAAAGAGCTCCAATTATGTTATATTGTGCAAACAAGAAAAATACACTTGGAAAAGCCATTACCTTGTATAGTTTATTGCGTAGTAATTCAATATTCAGTTCATCGAGAGTTCTTTCAGACATACAATCTTGAAAGAAAGGAGCTGAAAGCCAAAGGATATAAATCACAAACCAGATTACAAACTTTGAGCATTTACTGTGCATGAACTCTAGGCACTGCTTGCTGTAGCAAACAGTAGGTGCATATTAGCTTGTTTAAACTTCACAACTTACTAAAACATCTTTACTAAAACTATATTTAAATTTATTCTCAAACTGAGCTTCCCTTCATATTCATATTCACAGCTCACTCACTCCAGCCTCACCTTGTCTCCACCTTAGCCTCAAAGGTGACCTAGCACGCCCTTGCCTTCTAAAAATATCTGTTGAAGGGTAACTTGTTTGGCTCAGAGTGTTGGCGAATGCACAGGATATGTTCTTATCATGCAAAATACTCTATGTTTAACATATTCTCTCCAAATTAATTATTTTATTTTGTTTTTATATTTTTATAAATGGGTATTTTGCCTATACGTATGTCTGTACATAATGTATATGCACAGTGCCTGTAGAGACCAGAAGAGGTTGTTGCCTCCCTCAGAACTGGAGTTACAGATAGTTTGAGGCACCCTGTAAGTGCTAGAGATTGAACTCAGGTCCCCCAGGATAGCTGCTAGTACTAACTACTGAGACACCTTTCCATCCCTTGCTCCCTAAATGAAAATGAAAGCTACTTTCCCCATGATCAACAATGACTTGCTACCATCTAGATAATGCTTGAACATATTCCCTATAATGATTTGAACAATGACATTATTATCAGTGCTAAATTATAATGAAATAGTCATTTCATAATTAATCTAGATAATTTCATGGAGGCTCCTGAGTAGCTCTTAGAGATGACATTTCTAAACTTCTTAAAACGAAATACTCTCTAGATATGACCTGACTTTCATAAGAGTTTAATATGAAAGGATAAAGAACTAATTGTATAAAACATAGAAAGGAAACCCATAGTTTGAGAATTACTAAATTCATCATTTAATTTCTATGACCGAGTAGAAAGCAGAAGGATTTTCAGGTTGGGATACAAGCTCCAGGCCCTTTCTCTAATCTGAATGGATAAAAATGACCAAGATCAGAGTGCCTGACTTGTCTTCATCTGAGAAATAAGAAAGCAAGGTTAGAAGATTTTTCTGCATGTGTGTCTATGTGTATTTCTGTACATGTTTCTATATGCATGGGTGCCCATACACATGTCTTGTGCATACAGGGAGAAGCCAAAGGACACTTAGGTGCCATTCCTTAAGGGCTGCCCACCTTGCTTTTGAGATAGGGTCTCTCTTGGTGGCTTGAAGCTTGCCAAGTAGGCTAGGCTAGGGGGCTCTAGCAAGTCCTATGGATCTTTACCTCCTCAGTGATGGCATTTATCGACTGTGCCACAGCACTTGGCTTTTTCAATAGGGTTCTGAGGCTCAAACTCAAGTCCTTATGTCTGCAAGACAAGTGCTTTACCATTTGAGCCATTTCCCCAGGCCTAGATGATTTTTTGGTGGTGTCTGTTTTCATAAACTAGGGTCTTTCTGTGTACCCGGACTGACCTCAGCTTTCCCAGCTTTCAACCTCATACATCTACATATGTATGTATGTGCCACTATGTCCAGCTTAGACCTCCTGTACACAGCTATGGATCTGTATATAAAACTACATACATAAAAATGTTGCATCTTGAAAGTGCATTTTCTAATGACTCTGCTAAAATTCACAGGCCATTTCACAAATAAGTATTCATACCTAATGGTGTTTCAACCAGCACAGCCTTGAAGAGATCTGAGGGGGTTTCTGCAATGTTGACAGCTTCCATCTCTGTGAAACGGCCCAAAGGGTAACACTTGGCTAGTACTTCTTTCACAGATTTCTTTTGCAGTGCCCCATTCATCAGCAGAATTATGTTGTCTATCATATAGCTGCATCTGCAATAATACTCAAGCATTAGAAAACACATTAACTGGGTGGTGAGGCGATTTGTAGCTGGGCCCTGAGGATATCCACAGGTCAGACTCCTTGGGAGATGACATTCAGGCTGAAATTTGAAGAATGTGTGGATTTTTTTTTTTACATAAAGGACTGAGACCTGAGGAAGAAAATGTTTTAAGACAGAAGCAAGACGATTTGAAAAAGTAATAATTGTTTCTCTCCTCTGTCTCTCTCTGTCTCTCTCACACACACAGATATACGTCTCTCTCTCTCTCTCTCTCTCTCTCTCTATATATATATATATATATATATATATATACACACACACACACACACACAAACACACACAAACCTATATTTCTCTATCTAGCTATCATCTATTTGTCTATCTATCTATCTCTTTATCTATCTATCTATCTATCTATCTATCTATCTATCTATCTATCTTCTTCTGGATTACTGGGGTAGGCCCAAGGTGGCTCATGCATATACAGCGTATATTAGCAGCTCTAGCTAACAAGTAGGGCAGCTGAGATCCAAACTCTGGCTATATGCTTCTAGGACATTACTTTTAATCACCGTATTATTCTGCCTTTAGTGTTTAGGACCACAAGTAGATTGGGGAGCTCTTGGTCGTGAAGAGACAATGTGAGAGGAAGACATTTTCATCATGTGCAGATATTTAGACAGAATGAGCTCAAGGTGCACAAGAGACACGCAAGAAGATGCTCTTGGAAGCCTAGAAGTGTAACCTAAACATATCGGCTTGAAGAGGGCAGTTTAAAGATAGAAGATGGAGCCCTAGAGAGTATGTGTTCTGCTAGTTTTATGTCCACTTGGCACAATCTAGAGTCATCAGAGAGTAAGGAACCTCAATTGAGAAAAACACCTCTATAAGACTGGGCTGTAGGCAAGCCTGTAGGATATTGTGTTAATTACTTATAGGTGTGGGAGGGCTATCCCTGCGCTGGTGGTCCTGGGTTCTGTTAGAAAGCAGGTTGAGCAAACAAGTAAGCAGCAATCCTCCATGGCCTCTTCATCGGCTTCTGCCTCCAAGATCCTGCTCAGTTTGAGTTCCTGCATTATCTTTCTTCATGGACTCACATTCAGGGTGTATAAGGCAAATAAACCCTTTCCTACCTCCTTTGCTTTTGATCATGGTGTTTTATCACAGCAATAGAAACCCTAACTAAGACAGTATGCAAAGTGCCCACTCTGTACAACCATAGGAGAAACCTCAGCATTTAAAGGATGAAGGATCTGGAGAATGGCTCAATGGGAAGAAAGCCAGGGCAGTGAACTCCAAAAAGTTCTAGAATGTTATAAGGAAATGTTATAGAGTGTCAATGACCACAGGTACATTAAGGTAGACAGTGGCAGAGGCATCCATAGGCTGTAGCAACTAACAGACCATCTGAGATAGTAAAAGCACTCAGTGGAGTATGCCTGTGGGAGAGTTAAAGGAAGAGAGAAAGACAGAGCCTGGTCAGTGTATGTCTTAATGGATGAGAAAAGAGAAGGCCAAAGAGAGAGCGAGAGAGAGAGCTCATACCACAAGCTGACCTCAATGTAAGGGGGGAATGGCATTGGCGGGGACAGGAACCTTGTGATTTAGATTTAGGTGAGAGAGAAGAGGGAATGTGAGGTGCCAAGGCACCTGTAATGTGCTTAGATGAGGCAAATGAACATAAGTTTGAGGGCAAATTGAGCCTTATAATGAGACCCTACTTGAAAAATTGTAAGTAAACATTAGTCATCCCAGAGTTTCTAGTACGTGGCAAGCACTTACACGTATTTACTCCTAGCAGTCTACTGCAGAGACCTCACAGCTCAGGGTGTCAGGGCTGGGGCTTCAGGTTATCCTGCTCCAATCTGGCAGCAACTTGTTGGCAGTAATGTCTGCCTGCCTCTCTGTGAAACCTCTTTTCCATTCCAAGTATCCACCACTTCCTCAGGTTGTTACGTGGGTGTGTGTGTGGGGGGGGATGGTGAATGATTTATAAGGAAAATACGTCAGTGATGATCTCCAGTGCCTATTACATTGACAATTTCAGGAGTACTGATCAAGTACGGAACAGGAGGTTTCACTGCTAGAATCTGTCTTAGCAGAAGGCTCAGATTATGGGTGACCAAGAGGAATACCCATGAAGTGTCATTTCCTTTCTATCCTATCAAGGGTAAATAAATGTTAACATAATTTTTCATCTTTATGTTGACCTCGATCTTGGCTGAGGTAGCATATGACAGGTTTCTCCAAAGAACAATTGCTCCATCCACTCTTTGCATGTAGCACCTTTTGAAAGTCTCCATGTGCAGTGTCCCTAAGAGGTAGCAATGTTGCTTATCTCCCTTTAGCACAGACTATCTACAATAGTTACAGGAATCATTCTACAAGGGAGATTTATTCTTTCTCCTTTATTTATTAATTAATTTAATCATTTGCACCAATATTAACATATAGTATTTAGTTTATTCCAGCTGGGCATAGTGGTGTACCCCGTTAATCCCAGCACTCAGGTGAGCAGAATCAAGTGGTTTTCTATGAGTCTGAGGCCAGCATGATCTACAGAGTGATTTCCAGGACAGCCAGGGCTACACAGTAAGATAGAGAGAGACAGAGAGATACACATATTAGCATTTGGGGGGAAAAGGATGTTTGTGTCACTGTGCAAGTCTGAGGATCAGAGGACAATTTTTAGGAGATTACCTTTCTACCAAATGGGTTTCTATGATCATACTTAGGTCCAGGCTTGGCAGCAAGCACCTTTACCCACTGAGTCACGTTGCCAATTATTTTAACTATCATTTCCCTGCTTAGCAAATTCTATCCTACATTCCTTGTCCTTCCTACTTGTTCAAACCCTTGCTGCTTATGGTGATGGAAATCCTGAGGTTTATGAATCTCCAGGTTCTTCCTACCTCAATTCATACTACAGAATGCTACTAGATTAATGTTTCTAAACAACGGTTTTAAATCATTTCTCAAACTCAAAAATTAGCTGTGGGCCCTACCCTGCCTAGTAACCTAGTCATCCACCTGGCATTAACGTTACTCTTATTCCAAGAGTGCTTCCAGGGCTGGAAGTCAGAGAGATGTGTCCAAGGCTAGCCTGGTCCACACAGAAAGCAAGTTCCAGGCCAGTCACAGCTACATGGCAAGTCCTTGTCTCAAAACAAAACAAAAGGAAGCACAACAAAAAGAAAATGATTTTGTTACTGGTGTGGTTTTTGTTTCAAGCTTTCTTACCCTAAGAACAAATCCTTTAGACTCCATCCAAACCCTCTCAGATCCTTCTGCGTCAACTGCCTTACCCTACTGAGGAAAAGCTGGTCACCCTTCAATACAGCATCTTCAAAATGAGAAGCCCCTCGACTCATCTGAGAGCCAGCCTCTCTGGACTTGAATTGAGATAACTTTTATATTTATGAAACATCCACATACACGCACGCACGCACAGAACATACACAAACATACACATGCACGAACATGGGCACATTCTCAGGAACATACCCCCAGGATTCTGGACATCTAAGGCAGAAAGATGCCAAGTTCAAGGCCAGATTGGGCTACGCAGTGAGACCCTGCCATTCATTCCCACATACATAAAAGAGGCATCTGTATCTAACCTAACACACAAAGCTCCCCCACAGGCTGTAAAGACAGAAGCGGCCAATCATCTCATCTACAGACACCCCCCAAAAAGCTCACCCTGTAATGCAGTTGGAGCTTAATAATTGTGCAAGAATGTACTAGAAGTAAATTCAGCCAACTGAGGCGATTACCATCTCTTTGAAGGCAAGGGAACTGATCAGCCATGTCCTGGGTTTCAAGAGCACGGTGTCTTAAAAGCAGTCTTCAAAACATTTGAAAATGTTGATAATCTATGTCTCAAAGAGCTAAGCCACATTCTCCACGAATTCAATTTCGATAGCTCCAACACTTGGCCATCATCTTTGAATTTAAAATACTAACTAGTTATTAAAAAATGATAATTTCCAGTCAAGTCTTAAGTATACTGCTTTATAGCTAAAACCAGTCAGTTAAATGAAAGAATGCCTTTCTATTTTAAAAGGTGAGTTTTACTAACAGTTACACACAGACTTGGTGAGATATGTCAAGTGGATTTATACACAAGCATAAATTCATGCAGAAACCTACAGACAACTGTGAAATGGGCATTTCATAAGAAGAAAAAGAAAAAGAAAAAAAATCAAATGATAGTAGAAAGATAACTCTGGCATTATTGTTTTTCATATCTGTAAGTTGCAGCCTTTTAAGAATAGAAACTTAACCTTTATTGCACACAAAAAGATAAACCCTTAATAGAAAAAGAAGGCATTTGTGAGTTATCTTACGGTGAAAGAGTAAAATATTTCAAAAGTATATAGATACACCTTCTTTTTGGTAATAAAGAGGTTTCACTTAGAGCTGAGGAACTTTAACTACAAATGGATGAGTAAAAGAAAAGGGCCATACAGTCCCTATGTATAGAAAACGGATCATTTTAAGGACTGTAAAGGCTCTGGACAAAGTACTATTCCTAACAATAGTAAAAAAATTTTTAAAAAAGAGTTAAAGGAAAGGACCTAAATCACAAGCTGAGGATTAGAAAATTTTGCAAGGTCACTTGCACCTACCAGGTCACCAAAGGTGGAGACTAAGAGTGTTGGTGAGAGGAGGTGCAGAGTCAGTGAAAAGCCCTGAATACTAAAAACATGTCAGTAAAGGACGTTCAGGGGCTGGAGTCGCGAGCCAGGAGGATCAGGGTGAAAGTCAGGGCAGCAGTTCTGAGGTAGGAAAGCTGGAACGCTAGCGAGCCCCCGGCCAGGAGGCTGAGCACTGCAGTCACTGAGACACTTCCCCAGGCTCCGGTGTCACCCGCACAGGCCGGTGCCAGGGCCAGCTCGGGGCAAGCCCGGCGACCCCACCCCAGCGAACTCCGGCCCGGCCGCCCTCCCGAGCCCCGCCGTGCTTACCCGCGCGAAGCTGTGGCTCCCGGGGCCGGCGGCCACCGCAGCGGCGCCTCCTCAGCCCTCCGCGCCCAAGATCGCCATCTCGCAGCAGGCGTCGGACAGGCAGCCCAGGCCGCAGGCAGCCACTTGGATCCCGCACGCTCGGCGCGCCGACACCCGGCTTCCCGCCCCCCCCACCCCCCCCTGCCTTCCCTCCCCCCCTCCCTCGCCCCCCCTCCCTCGCCCCCCCCCCCCCCCCCCCCCGCCTACACCTCCCTTCCTCGGGAGCGCGCAAGCGTGCTCGCGACGCCGGTGCCGCGCACAGGCGCGCCTCCGCGCCTCCCAGCCTGGGCCGGTCTGTGCCTCCGGTCCAGACCCCGAATCCAGCCGCCCTCGAGCATGCGCAGCGAGCGCGCGCCGAGGCCGCCTGAGGACCGGTCCGTTCCTCCGGGTCTTCCAGGTGGTCCTGTGGAGGGGCACGCCAGCCAATACGATGAGGGGGGCGGGGTCAGAACCGGAAAGGGGGCGGGGCAGCCGTCGGGAAGCAGGTGGGGACTTCTCTCCACAGCACCTACCTGCCCAGTCAGCTGCAGAGCCTTCCTGCACAACCACAGGGAAGGTCCTCCAGGCAATTTTGTGCTTTACTCCAGCACTTCACAGTAAAAGTGCGCTGTGAGTGAACACTCCTTGACCTCACTTAATATCAGACTAGTAAATGGTCACACGAGAAGACTTTTATTTGTGTTGATAACCAAATAGTTCCCTTCACTTGGCACCAGACTGGCCCAATAACAAAGCTACTAATGGTGCAAGCGCACAGGGCCACTTCCGTGCTGTTAATCCGCATAGTAATCCTGAAAGGTAGGGTCTCTTGACTCTGTTATACAATGAGTCAACCGGTTTAGAAAAGCACTGTTCGTAATTTACATTGCTCTTGCAAGAACGGTCACACAGCAGTGTGATGAGCACACTGCCCACCATATGGCCTGCTCTTTTGCTTCAGAGAAAGAACAAAGTTCTTCCAGCATGAATGGTTCAGTTAGCCACCCACCCCACCAAGACCCCATAGACGACTCACACCCACCCCACAGCCTACTAGTCCTCTTGTCTCAAAGGTTCAGAACTCCCGGCTTCTCTTCAAGAAAGACCTCTCCATTTATTTGCCTTTAACATCAGGTAACAATTTCTCAGTCAAATCACCCTTTAACGTTTCTGTTCTAAATTTTTCGTTATTTTAAACCACCTTTCTGATTCACTCTTTTGTTGCTGCTGCTGCTGCTCTGTTGTTGTTGTTATTGTTGTTGTTGTTGTAATTTTGAAAGAATAGTATACCAAGGAGACTAGTGTACCACACAACGCTAAGGCCCCATGCGTATTTGTAAATACCTCTTGAGTGAACAATGCACATTCTCCTCAGTCTGGTACATTAGTTATTGTCCCCTAACTTCACATACAAGTTAAGTGCATGCGCATCCAAAACATAAAAATCACTCGAAAATGTACGTGACAATTTTACTTGTCTTCATTCTCTTCCTCTTGCTATGATAAAATACAAAACCAGGTTTTACTCTGGCTCATATGCGGTGGCAGGAGCTTGAAGCAGCTGGGTCACAATAACTCAGAAGTCAGGACGTAGAGAGAGACGATGGTGCTTGTGGTGTTTTTCTGTCGTGTGCAGTCCTGGGTCCTCTGCCCACAATTAAAGTCGGTCTTCCCACCTCAGTTACCACAACCAAGGTAATCCTTCACAGGCAGTGTCGGAGGCCCATCTCCCGGGGATTCTAGATTCTGTCAAATGACCGATCATCATTTCACTGTGGGTTAAAATCACTGGCTCCTCGGCTTGTATGAATATCTGTTCTTCAGAGCACCTTCAAGCTCGTGTGCTCTGTTTGTAGTGCTAGGAAATCACTGAATGTGGTCACTTGGCTCTGTGTTTAAACAGTGTTGCCTTTACATTTCCTGGCCCTTTTCGCTGTAAGAGCTCTTTAAACAAAAGCAGTAGCAGCTTCCAAACGCCTGCCACAGAGTGCAGCCTTCCTTGGGGACCTTGTAGAGATTTCTTCTTTGGTCTTCTGGCTCACTGGCTCACTTCTTCAGTGCCTCAAACTTTCCCCGAGGCCCTGAAAGGAGTTCCTAAGGTTCTTCTATCCCCTAAGTTGGCACCTAAAATCAAACATTGGTTATTAGAATATTCCTTCATTTCCAATGAACACTGTCATAAGTGTCTTTTCATAAATCATTTCTCATGTCCTTGTTTACGGTCACATGATAAATCCTCCAAAGTAATCACAGAATATGAATAAGTGTAGCCCTTTTGAAACACATTGGCAAGTTGCCTTGCAGAGGGAATGTAGGGTTAGGTAACACATTGCTGGGATCAAAACACAGCTTGGCCCTGTAGACACATTCTCTTAGACCTTGGACCTTAGACCTTAGACACTACCTGCCAGACCTCTTCTTTCATTTAAAAAAAAAAAATCAAAGCAACAAAATACTGTTAATTCTGTTTTCTGGTTATATTGATCCACTAGAACATGTATTGACATATTTAAACCATTATATTTTATATTTACATTTTCCCTCAATATTTATAGGAATTCAGCTGGTATGGGCTCTGAAAGTACCCTGAACCAGAGCTTTGCCTCTCTGCCACCTAACACACAAGCTGTGAGTTCCTTGGTCTGATTGTACCTAAGCTAGAAAATCACCATAGGGATGTAATATTACCACTTTCCCCCATGTCACTGTATGAGACTACTCTGCCCAAGTGATCACGGGATAGTCCATGTAAGCAAATATATGCTTCTTATGGTTCTATCATTGTCCACTTTCTTATAGAACTATTCACTGGTCCTTCATATAATAAAATATTGATTTAGGTGAAACCATTGTCTTTCATTTTTGTTTCCTTTTTGACTTTGCACATCCATTTCATCCTAACATTATATAATTAGTCTGTTTTCTACTTGCTTAACAATTTCATTAAACAGACAGTCAGCATTGGTTTTTAGAATTATACTAATTATTTTCTCTCCATTTTATGATACTCTCTATTCTATTTGCCAAAAGACTTTTCTCTTCAGTAGTGGTCTTTAAAAAATGTTTTCACGCCTGGTGGCACTCCTAGGAAGAGGAAACAGGCTATCCAGATGAGACATGATAGGCTGTGGTCAGATGATAGCGGAGGACGTCCCCTTCTATCCCAGGGGAGGGCAATAGGGTGAAAGAGGGAGAGAGGGCGAGGGGAATGGGAAGATACAAGTGAGGGGATAACAATCTGGATATAATCTGAATAAATTATTTAAATTAAAAATGCTATGAACAAAAAATATGTTTACAAATTTGTGGACACTTCTTTTATCACAAACCAGAGGCCAGTTCTCTTCCAATATGGCCACAGTTAGCAACTTGGTTCTAACATAAGTAACAAAGCAGAATTTGTCACTTCTGACATTGGGTCACATGCCCCTGTCCCCCCAAATCACTAGCAGCTGCCAAGTGGCAAGGACATTCCTAAGCAGCCCTAAGAAGAAACTGACATCTAAACAATGGCATCTTGCTTGAGACCAGGAAGGACCTGAGGCCTCCTGACAACTGCCACTTGAATGATACAGAGAAGTGGATCCTTCAAGACTTCAGAGGTGCCATCTTCAGTAAATCCATTCACACGCCTGACACACAGAACAATGAATTTACTAGGATGGCTTCGTGATAGTTCAGAACCACTAACTCTTAGAACATAACTTGATATCCAGCAATAGAGAAAAACCACATTAATGTAGTAGTTCTCAACCTGAGACAGTTTTGCATCTGTGAGGAATTAAGTGATGCCTCTAAGTTGTGTGTGTGTGTGTGTGTGTGTGTGTCTGTGTGTGTGTGTGTGTGTGTGTGTGTGTGTGTGTGTGTGTGTGTGTGTGTGTTTGTCTTGGTGCTTTCGTAGGAAGGTGCTTTTGATATTTAGGGAGTCCCTGGGAGTTAGAGAGGTCAGTTAAGGTCAAAATGCATGGTACACACATGTAGACCTCTCAGAGAACTATAAAAACACTATATTTTTTAAAAATGTTAACAGTTTAATATCTTCTGGACATCAGTTCAAAAGTTTTAACGTTTTAAAATCCGTGAAAAGAAAAGATTTTGTTTTCAGCTAGTAGATCCAAGCCCGGAGTGGAGATTGGATTATGAGCGCTCCTCGGAAAGATATGACTTGTCTGCTGATGCTTCCTGTCTCCTGGCAGCTTTCTAGACTAGTCTGAGGTGAATAGTTTGCACACGATGTAGTGCCTCAACACCGGCAAGAAACAATGGAACCTGCAACCACGGGCTGAAACATCTCATACTGTAAAGAAAATAAACCTGGTGTCTGCTAAGTCCCTTCTCTCAGGTATGTTGTCATAGTGATGAACATTTTGATGCAGCCCTTCAAATTCTTTGCTAGTCTGACCACAAACCTGGCCTCATGGATTTTGTTCAGCTATATGTGCCCACAGCTGCCTATGTTTGTCCTACCTCTGACCACAAGGTACCTCCTAGACACCTGACATTTTTTAAAACTAACTGATGAAGTTTTCTTGGCAAACGGGCAGAGCAGAACAAGAATCTAGTTATTTCATATATGATCTTTTACAACCAATGCTTAAAATATAATCACTTACCTTGACTTGAAAACCCTTTCTAATCTAATATAGATATCTAGGACACTACAGGGCTAGAACATATCTCAGTAGTTGAGCACATAGATTTGATTATCATCACTGGAGAGGGAAGACACAAAAAACAAAAACAATAGAGCACTTGTGAGAATAAATATGCTGGCCAAATTCCTGGTGTTGACACAGGGAAAGCAGAACCACGTTCTGCTAGAATCGCATTTTTGTGAAACATGTTGCCAGCATGTTCTCTTCAAGTCCCAACAATTAGAGAGGGTAAAGTCCTGGGTAAAATCAAGCAACTTGACTTGTCTCAGAAAGCAAGCAGAATGTTCCAGATATGGTAGCACGGAAGAGGTAAGATTCAAGGTTAAACAGAATGTGATATCAATGGCATTAAAACGATCAGGAAAAATAAACAAGCCGACCATAAATCAGGACATGCTTGGAGAGAGCAGCTATTTCAGTCAAGGAGTATGTGCTGAGAGAGGCCCAAGCTACTGGAACAGATCCAAGCTACTGGACAACGTCAGTGTTTACGGATCATAGCAAACATTTTGTGGCCAGAGAAAGCTCCAGGACCAGTCAGGGAACTTCAGAGATAGGAAGACTGCAGTTTCAGGCTTTGACTGGCCCACAATTCTCTTAAGAGCCCTGGGGGTGGGGTGAGGATGTTTACTGGAGCCACTTTGGCACCTTGGAGAGGATTTTCTTATTGAATATCCATTTCTTAATTGCTTAATTTCTTCATACCACTTATCATCATCTGAAAATCATATTTATTTGCTTGTTGTCTGTTTCTCCACCCTTGGAAACCAAGTTTCTCTAGAGGAGAGACTGATCTGCTTCTCTTTCCTGACCCATTGCTATGTTCTTAGTCCACTGAAGAAACACTGTCTGGCTCCTGTTATGTTCTCAGTAAATACTTACCAAATAAACAAAGACTGTGAATTTGCTGGCATGGGCCAAAGGCATATACTGCAGTGCTCTGTGATGATTCTGACAATCCTTGGTTAGACTGCCTGCATGCGCAATACTTCTATAAGACAAATGGCATTGATCTTCACCCCTGCATGCTTGAGTCTGTCCTCAGGTCTGATGATACAAGTTTTCTAAGAATGGTTTATGTAACTGTCCTCACTGTTGGCTCCTGCTTTGCAAAGCCTCAGCCATAAATGCTTCCCTCCTCCTATCTGCTTCTGAGATGTTGCTTTGAGTCTCCTTAAGCCCAACTTTTGTCTAATTCTTCTCCATAAATAAATTCCTCAACTCTCACAGCTAGTAAAACACACCTCTCAGGAAAGCATAAGTGTCCACTGTTTCCATTTTAGGAAACAGATGAAATTGCTGATGCACTCTGCCCTTTGAATAACAGCCACGTGATCCAATATGTATACAGTGCTTGTTTACTAATTAACAAGCTGCCTTCCACTGAGTCAGTCACCTTCTCTCTATTTCCTTTCCGTTCTTAGAAAATTGTATGAATAAATACAAATTTGGCCTTGCTCTTTCCAACATGTATTATAGTATTCCTTATTAGCCTGCATATTACCATCTCTGAAAACATGTCTTTAGAAGGCATGATCAAAGTGACAAAAAGTATTCTATTAACAAAGATAAGGTCTGCAGGTGGAGGTCAGTGGTTGAGCACTTGCCTAGTATGCACAAGACCTTGAGGATTTGATCCCTGGTACACAACAGACACATAAACCCTGAAACACACACACACACACACACACACACACACACACACACACACACACACACACATACTGTGATAACTATTGGATGACTCTGCATTTTAAGATCACAGTTTTGCCATGCCCATTTAGCTATCCTGAGCTAGGTAGAAAATGGAGGATTCCCCTCATCAGCAAGGCGGCTTCTTTATCTCTGCCTGAATTCATCTGGAGACTGTTTCAAAATGCCCATTCAACTTCCGTTCTCCCAATAAGAAATTTCCCAATGAGTATTTAGAATTTCCAGTATGTAAATAAAGCATTCTTAGAACCTCAAGCCCCAGCCAATAGTGTACACCTACCCTGGGAAACCTCTACCCACTCTCCAAAAACTATACAGCCTTTGTTCACCCCAAATAAAATTGGGCAGTCTTGCTGAAGCTGATCCCAGAAAATTATTCCATCATACTCTGGGCCTTCTGAATCCTACCTTCCCCCTTCTCTGTTTTCCTTTTCCTCATGGACTGGTAGTCGGCAATCCATAACAGAACGGGGGCCCACAATAACTTTATATACAATCTTTCTTTCTTTCTTTCTTTCTTTCTTTCTTTCTTTCTTTCTTTCTTAGAACAAAACACCAGAACAGATTTTATGAAATTGAAGAACAAAATAATGAGCTTTAAAATATGGTGACTATATTTATATTAATGAGTAACTTAACTAGTAGTTACTTACTGAACATCTATTATTTACAAGCTTCTGAGGTAGATAATAGATAATAGATAATAGATAACAGATAATAGATAAATATAATACAAAGAAGCAAACTAGCACCAGACTTGTTATATCTGTTGGATAAGATAAGCTGTAAGCAAACCCATTAGAGGGTGGGAGCGGAAGATCGCTCTTGTCTAGAACAGTCATTAAAGGTTTCAGAGAGGAAGTAGTGTTAGGATACTGCCCCAGTCTGCCTAGCAACCTGTGATGTCATTGCCTACCTGCTATTGGGCATCCCACTGCCAGGGTATATAAAAGGACAAACCTACCTACCTTTCTCTCTTACTCTCTTGCTCTTTTACCTGTCTCTATCTCTCTTCTCTGTCTCTGTCTCTGTCTCTGTCTCTGTCTCTCTCTGTCTCTCTGTCTCTGTCTCTGTCTCTCTCTCTCTCTCTCTCTCTCTCTCTCTCTCTCTCTCTCTCTCTCTCTCTCTCTCTCAGCCATCCTTTACTTCTTCCCCCACCCCATGCTCATATAATAAACTTGTCCATATCACATTTGTTGTGTGGCACATATTTTATAATTCATTTTCTTTTTCATATTTAAAGTTGGCAGGCCATGCAGGGAATGCTCTTTCAGAATTGCCTAGCCTGGGATCCTGTCCATCAGGCTCGTTATACCTGCCACACAGCCCTCAATAATTTGCCTTTTGTTCCAGACTTTACTTTCCTATGCCCTTTTCTCACTCCAAAACTCCTGTCTTGGGAGCTCAGCTGCAGCTTCAAGACTCATTCACTTCCCAGCTGTCGTCACAGGGGAGCACAAGCCTTGCCATCAGCTCTCGTTCTCTGTTGAGGTAAATTTAAAATTATACTTAAAAAAGCTCACGGGGTCTACCGAAGGTGACCCTGGCCAAAGGCTGCCACTTCATGGCCAGGGCTCGACCACACTGACCACACTGGTCACTAGCCCTTGTGGTGATACGAGCACAAGCTGAGCTACCCTCACCCTCTGCAGCACCTGTCCAAGAGTATCTTTCCCCCTCCTTTCCCCTGCCCCCCTTGCCCTCCCCCACTCTCTGCTACCCATTAGCACTGCTTTCTGGGATGGAACATTGGGCTCCCAGCTGGAGCTGGGCACCTAGCACTCTCCTCAGCCACTGAAGCCTGCCACCACCTCTGTGAGTTCCTCCCCTCTCTGCATCTTGGGCCAGACACTGTTGATCTGGGTGAGCTCTGCAGCATGCATGTCTCCTGCAGCTCCACTCCTGCTTCACATGCTGCTGCACTCTGGGACCCTCAACTAGGTAGCTGGGATTTTTGTTTAGCTTCTTAGGAATCTTATTCTGGGGTTTGGGTCACTTCCACCAACCATTCCCCCTCGCTGGCAGCTACCAAAGCTGGACATCATGGTAGCCGATCACATTTTCAAATCTTTCTAGTACAGGCTACACACAACACGTAGCAAGTCACCATGTTGGTTTTGGGGTAAAGGGAGTAGAGCTATTGCCCCATCACAATCTTGGCTAAAGGTCATCAAGTAACTAGCCTCCATTTTTGTTTTGGGAAAAATCACAGTTAAGATGTAGAGTTAGTGCCTCATCAGCAATCAGGTGGTTAGCCACCATCTTTGTTTTGGGAATTTTGTGGCTGTGCCAATGATCTTTACTAAGGGCTCCCAGCCCTGTTCAAATTCATACTAAACTCCAAACACAGCTTCTGTCTTTTCAGCCTTTTGTTACTTGGTAGACAACGAAACAATTAATTACAGGTTTAAGGTTACTTAGTTACTACTTTTATACTTTCAAAGTTATATTTTTACCCTGGTTCAAAGTGTTTTATTTTTAACTTATGTCTTTACTAATTTCTAGACAAATAAATGTTGTTTCTCCTGTCACCAACTACCCTGGATTCACCTGCAGGCTTTCTGATCAATGGATTTGGGATAATGTCTGCTGTATTGATAGTTCTAGCAACATTCATTTGTTTACAATGTTAGAACTTGATTGTCATTCCTTACCTTATTCTCAAAGCCTAAAAATCACTGTCTTAAAACATGTTTATCCTTATTTTCTAACTATGATGTTATTAAACATACAAACAGCTGTTCTGCTCTCTTTTAATGGACTGTTTATATTTTTTTAAGACTCCAACTTAATAGACATAAAACCTAAAGTTAGTCTTTAATGATTAAGGTAAACTATAAACAAAGTTTGTCTATCTAAGTATTCTTAAGATAGATTTTGGTCTCACTGCCAACGTAAATAAAAGGCTGAGGATGGTTCCTAAACTCCCATATAGGAACTGGTAAAACAGTTTAAAAATCTTTAAAGCCCAAGCAAAGACTTCCCGACAGGCTCAAATACAGCAAAAAGACTATACTTAAGGCCTAAGCCACTGTTCTGAGTCAAGGAAATAGAGGTCTGTGATGCTCTCTCCCACTGGGGTTCAGCCTGAGCCAGCTCCATCAGGGACCTGTTTTAGATGCAGCCAAAATGGGGGCATTGGTCCCACAGGTGCTGCAGCCAGAGGGGACACCAGTCTCATAGCTGCCTAAAAGTTATACCCCACCTGTTGGCAGACTGGCCTCTGGATGTCAAAATGCTCATATGCAGGCTTGTCCTCTGTGCCCAGACACTGGAGGTTCAACCAGAAAAAGAGCTATAGACCTAACCCTTCAAGCTCCTTGACCTGGTGGAGTATGGATGGCTCTGAGATTCAGCAACCTCGCAAAACCCATGGTACCGCAGGTCTGTTTTTCCCTCATATTTGTGCAACACAGTCTCATTGCCAACTTCTGTCATGGCAGGCTTCAGTTCTTCCCATCTGCAGGAGACCAAACTGTAACTGTGAAGTCTAGATACAGTCTACCTCATTACCAGAATTAAAAGACAGGTCTCAGATACAACTTTTTACCATTCTTTTAGCTAAAGAACAGTGACTGCTCACAGCAATTTCACCTAGATCTTAAAGCTTCCAAGAAATATTTTTATGAATGTTAATACAGGCAGTAAACCCCTACCCAGATGTAGACAATGTACAGAACACTCTCCACAGTAGAGTAGAGAGTGGGATATTACTTTCTCACATACTCTGGTGCCTCACCTTTGACCATGTCCCCTGGAGGGGGAGACCTGGTGGCACTCAGAGGAAGGACAGCAGGTTACCAAGAAGAGACTTGATACCCTATGAACATATACAAGGGGAGGTAATCCCCCTCAGAAACAGTCATAGGGGAGGGGTATAAGGGGAAAATGGGAGGGAGGGAAGAATGGGAGGATACAAGGGATGGGATAACCATTGAGATGTAACAAGAATAAATTAATAAAGGAGAAAAAAAAGAATGTTTTATTTCTTCCAGTTGCTATCCTGTTGCTATGCTATTGTTATATTAACTGTCTAGAGTTTTGACACTAATCAATGGAGCTCTGGTTTATTGATTCTAACTATGGTAAAACAAACAAACAAACAAACAAACAAAAACATTCCACTATACGATCCTATCATAATTCCAAACTCAAGATATTAAATCTCCCCAGCCTGTCTTTTAAATATGGACTTAAATTGTTTTCAATTGTGCTTTAATTTTATACATCCAGTCTTCTGGACAGATATCTTTCATGATGTGTACTGATGCTCCGCTCTACAAGAGATTTCTGTCCTCCCAATGATAGTGTTCCACAGATGTCAAAAAGGTCCATAAGGTTTCTGCCTTTCCTAAGCTCACCTCAAAGAGTATTCATGCATTGAACACAAAGTTTTCTCCCCAAGCCTCTGCTGGGCTCTATCTACTGCCTTTTCCTCCAATGTGTGCTTCACTGCAGCTTACAAACAATGATGATGGTAACATGTTTAAAATGTATCTCTTTTGTAAATTTAAAAGGATTCTTGTAAGCTACAGCAAATCCACCTCTCAGGTCACATTGATAAGTACTGTCAATCAACAGCCTCAGTTTCTCACCTATCACCTATCTCTGAGGGTGGGATTCCTCCCCCTTTCTCTGGTTTCAGGATTAGCCTATTGCTACATTCTTGCATAAAACACTGGTTGATTGCTGAATCTTCCTTTCTGGTTGGGGAAAATGCTTCCTGTCATTCTTGCCAACCTACATCTAAACCCTTCAGCTAGAACCTTCTCCCTTGGGTGAGATTTCCCTCTGCCAGCATGGTTCCGACCTCCTCCCCTCTCATTTGTGTTCAGAAACCCTAGTGCTAGGTAACTGGTTCTACACTTGGACCACACCCTTGGTCTCTGACCAGTGCTGGCAAGCTGCTGCAACAGTTGTACCAATCCCATCAAGTTAAACCTTGAGCAGGGGCACCCAGACAGCTCACTGACTTCTACTCACCCCATGGGAACAGCCCATTCTCTGTCCCTTCAGGGTCCCCTCTGGGATGACTTCTAGAGAATTTAAAGTCCCTATGCCCACATTAAAGGCTGTTAAGCTTACATGCTCTGCAACCAAACATGGACAGATCTAAAATGTGGCTTTTTAACTACCACTGGCAGTTGGGGAAAATGGAAGGCAGTTCCTCATGTCCACACCGTTTCTAAAGGAAGTTCCCTACATTCAAACTTTTCTCCTCTTCACTCCAAAACTGCCATCCCTGTTTGTTCAATGTACACTGAAAGGAATTTCTCCCTAACCTACTAAATGTGTCTTCTACCCACACGTATGTTCCAGTACCCTGCCAGATGTTCAACATCCAGGGCAGCACCAAAGCAGCTATCTACCCACAGGTGCTCCAGTTCAACCTCACAGATCGTGCCAGCTGGACCTACATTGCCTCTCCTAGCTACAGATGTCCTCAGACCCTGGACAGTGAATACAAGAGCCTGCTCTTCCTAGACCTGGCCACCATGTCAGCCTTTTAACCCCCGGTTGCCACCCTATTGTCAGCAGGAAGCAGTCAAAGATGATTGATTTCTTCTTATCCATTCACCCCTTATCCATTTACAAAAGGCTGAAATGGTGTGCTTCAGACCCAGGACAAAGAGCTCCAGGCTCTCCCCAGCACTCCTCAGTCCCTATCTCCTGCAGGACATGCCTGACATAACTTGCCCTCTACCCTGAACGTTCCAGAGCAGCGCTTTTCCTTCCCCTCCACCATATCATCTGGACATTTTATTGCTGTTGCTTTCTCTTTCTCTCTTTCCCCCTTACATGGCAGCCAAAAGCTGCTTTCAATGAACCTACATTTATATACTTTAACCTACCTTACATAAAATACAATCCAATGTCCTCATTTTTTTAATTATAGGAAAAAAGAATGCTGAGATACTGCCCTAGTTTGCCTAACAACCTGTGATGTCATTGCCTACCTGCCACTGAGTATCCCCCTGTCCAGGAGTATATAAAAGGACAAACCCTCCTTCCTCTCTCTCTTACTCTCTTATCTGTCTATTTCTCTCTTCCTCTGTATCTGTCTCTGTCTCTGTCTCTGTCTCTCTGTCTCTGTCTCTGTCTCTGTCTCTCTCTCTCTCTCTCTCTCTCTCTCTCTCTCTCTCTCTCTCTCTCTCTCTCTGGGTCACCCTTCCTTCTCCCTCTGTGCTAATATAATAAACTTCTCCATATCATATCCGTTGTGTGGTACATATTTCATATCTTACTTTTCATATTTAAAAGGTAGAACTAAAAACGTATTGAGGATTGTATAACAGAATCTATCCTAAGAATTTCTTTGTAAATCCTGAGAAAGCCACAAAAAAATATAGCTGACTTGAATGTAATTATGACAACTTGGAAATATTATCATTTCAGCTGATAAGAAAATTTTGAAAACATAAGATCTTTAAGAAAATAATTTCATTTAATAAATGCCTCTTTTCTGTCTGGATGTGTTGTTTCTTTCAGTGATGTTTTGGTTATTATTGCCATATAAAAACTGTACCAACTTAAACTTAAACACTGTGTATGCCTCGGGAGATGGCTCAGTAGAAAAAGTGTTTATTGTACAAGCATCAGGATCTGAGTTTGGATCCTCACCACCCAAAGTGAAGCCCCCATAGCAGTGTAACACCTGAGCTCTGGTACCAGGATACAGATATAGGCAGCTCTTACAGGCTCACTGGCTAGCCAGTTTAGCTGAAGTAGTGATCTCCATGTTCAGTGAAAAACTGTGTATCCAAAAATAAACAATGGAGAATGGATTGAGGAAGACAGCTCCACACAAGCCTCTGACCTCCAACTAGAGCATTCTCTATCCTACCTGCATGAATACAAGCATACTCCACAAACACAGAAAACACTCACACCCCACCCCTGTGTATTATAGATATTGCTCCTGTAAGCTAGAAAAAAAGAAGAGGGCTCACGTGGGTGAATGCCTTGTCCGTGCTTCATAATATATGGAATTTCAGCTAAAAATAGATGGAAGTCAAGGCTGATTTGATGCTTCAGATCTGGAATTGCCTGTAGAATCATTAATTCACATGTTTGTCTAGTAATTTGTTTTTTATTGAACGTTAGCATGATGCTGAACATCCTTATCAATATTAGGCTTCCGTGTATGGCTTGAACTTTCCTCATATCAGGACAGATTTATTTAGACTTCTTATATGGTAGCTCAAGACTGTAAAAACAGGCCCCAGCAAAGATGGAGAAGATGTGCTGCCCTTCCCCACCTAACGTCAAAGATGAGCTGCATCCCTTCCAGCTGTTAGAGAACCACCACCCTACCAACAGGGTCCTCATACGGCTACTTGGAACCACTCTATTCCTTATTAGTTTGGGTCTTCAAACTGTTTAACAAAATATTAGGCACTTGACAATTTTAAAGGAGCTATGTTTAGACGATGTAGACCTGAGGGCACTGTTCTGTGATCTCCACAAAGTCCATGTAAAGAGCTGGCTTTAGAAGGACAAAAAACAAAACAAAACAAAAAAAAAAGCACATGGGAGAAATAAAACAGAATGAACCATGCCCCTCAAAAGAAATAAATAAAGATAGATAGCAAGAAAAGAAGGAAGAGAGAGAGACAGACAGAAACAGAGACAAAGAGACAAAGAGAGACAGAGACAGAGACAGAGAAGGATGGCTTCATTTGACTGTGAAGCCTAGTAAAGTAGAGGCAAGAATAGAAACTGACGTGTTAGCTGACTTGCTTCTCTTCTTCTCTTGTACACCCACACTCTTGCCAGCCAAGCCTTTGTTCTTTAGCTTTGAGGTGAAGACAGAATTTGACCACTCCTCATATCATTCACCACTTTGTATAATCCTTTCCACCTAACACTGCACATGAGCTTCAAACTGTCTGCACGCTTCAGTTCTGCTATTCTACAGTGGACTCTGCATATTCATCCAGAATGGGAAAAAATAACACATATAAACACAAAGAAAATCCTTTGAAAAATAATTTACTGCTGAGCTGTATACTCATTCTTTTTGTCTTTGTCTTTTCTTCCTTTTAAATGTTTTATCTGGAGATAGGCTTGCTACATCAACTCACTCTGTAGCCTAAGATGTTTTGAACTTGGTATCCTTACAATTCTACACCAACAGTGCTACTTTTCTTTCCTATTTTGAGACAGATACCCAATGTAGCTAAGTTAATCTCCAACTCAAAGAGATCTGCCTGCTTCTGCCTCTCTGGAGAGCTGTGACTAAAGGCTTCTACTTCCACACCTAGGTGTTTTGGGGTTTTGTTTTTGTTTCTTTGTTTTTTGTTTTTAACAAGATTTTGCTAAGTAGTCCAGGCTGACTTTAGGACTCCCAGGCTTGAGCCTCCCATCTCCAAGAATACAATCAAACACTACCAAGTCCAATGTATGAGAATTCTTTACCGTCACCTACAGGTACTGTGTGAGGCAGAATGCAAAGACGGGAAAAATGAAGGGGACAGAAGGAAAAGCCACCCTTTGATCTCACAGTCTTGTTGAACCCCAACACAATCAGCAGCGTTCGTCCTGAAATGGGGATAATACTCCTTTCATAAACAGATATTTCAAGTTAAATATAAATAATTCAAGCAACGACCCAGGCTGAAGGCCTGATGTGTGACTTAGATATGACCTTATTCCTTTCCTTTCTAGGAATCTCAAACAAGACTTCTAATTCTGTTTACAATAGATAACCTACCTTCTTGCACCCTGATGCACTAGACTTTCACCTTATCAATTGTGAAACCCATCTCTTGGCATGTTAATGTTAGTTTTGTTTTTCAAGACAGTGTTTCTCTGTGTAGCCATCGCTGTCCTGGACTCACTATGTAGACCAAGCTGGCATAAAACTCAATGATCCGCCTGCCTCTGCCTCCTGAGTGTACGCTAACTTAATACATTAAATTTAAATATTCTGCTTGTGCGTTTACTATGGTAGCTCTGTGGAAAAGCACCTTTGTCTAAGCCAATGTGAAGACTAGGTTTGATTCTCATCACTAAAATTAAAAAAAAAAAAAGGCTTGTGAAGGAAACTTCTTTCAAACTTTTTCTTGAGGCCAGATTCCAGAACTTGGGAGGCAGAGGTGGTCAGATCTCTGAGTCTAAGGCCAGCCTGGTCTACAGAATGAGTTCCAAGACAGCCAGCCCTAATCAGAGAAATCTTATCTTAAAAACAAAAACAAAAACAAACTTAATTTTTAAATTTACATGAGTTATATTTACAAACCCACATATATTTGCAGTGTTAAAAGTTAAAAGAGAATTAAAAAACATTCTTTATGTAAGTTTTTAAAAATAAACACATTATTACAAACAGCATATTGATTAAAAAAACTATAGTTTCTCCAAACAAAAATGGTTTCCCAAGCCGGGCATAGTGACACACACCTTTAATTACAGCCCTTGGGAGGCAGAGGCAGGCGGATCGCTGTGAGTTCAAGGCCAGCCTGATTTACAAAGCAAGTCCAGGACAGTCAAGGCTACACAGAGAAACCCTGTCTCAAAGGAACCAAAAAAAAAAAAAAAAAAAAAAAAGACTTCACATTTTTGTGAACATATTTAATATTTACCTTGGCAGTAAAAAGCTGAAATGTTAAATCAACTTCTGTGTTTAGTCTTTTGAGGTAAGTTGCTTCTACTGGAGTAAATGAAGAAAACCTGGCATCGTACAAATATACAATAACAAAACAAAGGGCACTTTAGTTCACCTTTTCAGGTGATCACGGAAGAAAAGTACTAAACTTGAAGCAGAAACAACAGCCTGGAAGTCTGCAGACTTGGCTGATGGAAGCACACCTCACTAGAGGATGTAGAGAGCAGGGAAGGCCCAGGGGAGGGACGCCTGTTTCCTGCCTCCCTCCCCCGTTTTCATCTTCCATCACTTCTGAAGGCAAGACAAGACCAAGACTGAATTCAAGTTTCTACTGGCTGATACCAAGTTCCGAATGAAGCTCCCTTATGACTGGGGTTTTCTGGATCGGAAATTCAGAAGGTTCCCAGCTGTCTGTAGTAATCCTCAAGCCCGCACACTCCCTTCCCTCCTCTGAGTGTCCACGGCGTCTCTGACATCCACACTGTGTTCAGTGCAGATCTTGAGTTTTGCCATCTTCCAGGACTGATTACTGAAGTACCAAGGCTTTAAGTCCTATGCTATAGGAGGTCTCATATTAACCGATTCCTCCTTAATCAGGTTCACAGCCCATAATTCTTGATCCTGCTCTTTCTAGATACACTCACTTTCTCAGTTCCTGGCATTGATGGAACCTGAGCAAACAAGATGGTTCCTGGGACCCTGAGGCAACTCAGCATAAGTCGACACTATAAGTTGATCTTCATAGTAATATTACTTAAACCATAGAACAATATGCACGGATTCTTAGAATGTTTGCCATTGTTGACACCAAATACTGAAGGGAAAAGTGTCTGTCTGATGTTCTATGCATCACAAGTTTTGAAAGGTTATCACCTTGAAAACAGCTTCTACCGCTACTGTTTTATTTTATTCCACACAATTGTCATGAACACCTCTGCAAAGGACCTGAGCAAATCTCAGTGTTATTGTATAAACGCTCAAAGTATTCTTTCATTTTGCACTTCGACCTTTTCCTCCAAAACATTATTGTCAAACAGTAGAGAGATTTCAAGACTGGGAAATTCTATGGAATCCTGTAGTACAATTTAGTGAACAAGGAAGAGGTTTTACGTCTTTCCTTCCTCATTGTCCACCACATTGCACCTTTCCTCCTTGTGCACTCTCTTTTCTTTCTTTACCCCTTTTTTACATTCTCTTTTCTTTTATTGCTTCCGTTCTTCTCCCTGTCTAGTGTTCAGTCTTGGGCCTATGTACTGTAGCCACATTTCTCCTTAGATTCGGTTCTTTTCTGGAACCATCCATCTTTGTATCACATGGGTACTTTTTTCATACAGTTAGGGATTCTGTTTATTATGCCATGGAACAGATTGGAAAGCAGACGAATTTCCAGATTTTTGACTTTTAAACTTTTAAGACTATCTCCCCTAGAGAAAAGTAATTCTTTTTGGGAACATATGTTGGCTGCTACAATTGTGAATTTTTAGTCTAAGTCAAAAGGAAAAGAACAGAAAGAAAATTGAGTACTCAAACTTTTATTATGGAGAATTTTCCCTTTAATATTAAACAAAGCCAGCATCTTGCTGCAGTGCTATGGTACTGTCTCTGTTTTCTGGGGCTACAATGAGAAAACACTGAAAATTAAAGAATAACATTTTGGTCAGGCCCTTTAATCCCAGCACTCAGGAGGCAGAGGCAGGTTCTCTATGAGTCTGAGGCTTCTAGAGGCAAGAACCCTAAGATAAAGGTGTCAACAAGGTTGGTTCCTGTTGAGATCAAGACCTCTCTGCACTTGGAGAGCATCACTTTCCCCCTGTCTCCTCACATGGCTATCTTGTTCAGCCTGTCTGTCTTTCAGCCTTAGCTTACAAGGCCGAAGTTACATTGTGTCAGGGCCTGTCTTCATGCTGTCATTTTAACTTAAGTAGCCCTTTAGAGATAGATTGCACAAACATGTTCATTTTCTGAGGGACCAGGTGATGATTTCAGTGTCTTCAGGTTGTGCTGAGACAACGCCTTTGTATGACCCTATAATATATTCCAATGCTTCAAGAATCTAAACAGAGGATGTCTGCTTCCTAGAAGATGAAGTAAACATCCTTTACACCATCTTTCTGTTGACTATAACGATGGGAATTGCATACTTAACAGAAAAGTTCTGAAAGACACAGAAGAAGTTTAACCAGAGAGGAAGCAGCTCTATACCCCAGAAATGACATAGAAAAAAGTTTTCTGGGTTAAGTTTTTGCCTTATATAGTACTTTTCCCTATGTGTGAAGATTATGTTATAAAAAAAAAGATGCCTGAGACCATCACTGAACAGCATATACTATACTTTTTCCTGTATATACATAAGTTAAAGATTAATTTACATGTGAGGTACAGTAAGAAATAACAGCAACAATAACATAATAATATATTGTGATAAAAGTTATGTAAATATGGTCTCTCAATATCTTATTACATTTTCACCTTGGCCTTAAAGCATTTGATAGCTTCTCTGTCACATGCCTGACATGTAATAAGTGTGTAAATACAAACATTAAATTACAAGTGGCTCAGCAGTTAAGAGTGATGCTGCTCTTGTAGGGGACCTAAATTCAGTTTCTCGCATCCACATCCATCAGCTCCAGAGAAATAAATCAGAGCCTCTGACCTCCAAGGGAATCTGAACATACCTCCTCCCCAACACATACATAATACAAATACAGAAAGACAATAAACCTCAATAAAAAAAGAAATAAAAACACAATGCTGAGCTAACGCTAGTTAAATTTACTAGTGGCTATGGTTGGTTCACAGGCCACACTGAGGAGATATTTCAGACTGTTACATTGGAGCTAGAGGTATATAGTTCAGTAGTAGAGTTCTTGCCTAAAGTGTACAATGGCTGGACTCAATCTCCAGTACAAAAGCAGGGAGAGAGAGGGAGAGAGACAGAGAGAGACAGAGAGAGAGAGAGAGAGAGAGAGAGAGAGAGAGAGAGAGAGAGAGAGAGAGAGATGGATGGAGAGAGAGAGAGGGAGGGAGAGAGAGAGAGAGAGAGAGAGAGAGAGAGAGAGAGAGAGAGAGAGAGAGAGAGAGAGAGAGCGCTCCTGAGAGATGTGTATTGGTACTTGCTTGTCATAACTGACACCCTGAGTTCAATCTTCAGTCCCTAGGACCCATATGATTGAATGAGAAGACTGGCCTCTATGACTCCTAGACCTCCCACAGGTACTATGCCAAATCACAGCCAATTAGTTAATTAATTAATTAAATAAAAATTTAAAGTGTTCAAAAATTTTACTATAAATAGCAGAATGTAGAAAGACATAAAGGAAGGTGGTTTCTACAATTTAATAGAATTCATAAAATATGAACTCCAGAGACTTAGTAAATTATGTGTTAATGTAATCCATATTAAGTAAAGTTTCCTAGGTAATAACAAATTGGGTGGTTGATAGATTGGATAGGAGGATACATATGTTATATTATTTTGTGTGGCATTGAAAGCTTTTCATATAGAAGGCTAGTGCTCTGATATTGAGGTACATTCATTTAAAGAACTGGCTTGTGTGATTAGGCATACTCTCAGGTCCCAATACACACACAAGAAAGATTTCAGACTGTTATATTGGGTCTAGATGTATAGTTCAGTGGTGGAGTTCTTGCTTAAAATGTACAAGACCTGGTCTTGATCTACAGTTCAAGAACAGGGAGAAAGAAAGGGAGAGAGAGAAACAAGAGACAGAGAGAGAGAGAGAGAGAGAGAGAGAGAGAGAGAGAGAGAGAGAGAGAGAGAGAGAGAAATGAATGAGGAAACAAGAAAGAAAGAGACAGAGAAAGCAAGAGGGAGAGAGCTGCCTCTTTACATTTTCAGATTTTGCAGTTAACATGGCAGCCCTACCAATGAGCCAGTGTTGCTGATGGGTAGTTATTTCCTCTGAATTGAAATGTTTTCCCCCTGGAGAGAGGAGGATGACTTAAGACCGAGACACTAGAACTCCCAGGTAACTAAGGAGCTCCTCTAGGAAACAGGGTTCACATTCTATAAGCATTGGCTGGAGAAAGGAGATTCTGACCACCTGACCATCACAAACTGCCTGAATACATGTAATTCGGGGAGTTCTTCCCCATGTTGGCTTCTTGGTGATGTGTATTTTAGAGGCATCTGTAGCTAACCCCTCCCCCATGTTCTTGCAAGTAACTCATCAACTCCCTGCTTCACTAAGCTCGCCTTGAATGGAATCTTGTCTCTAGGCTGCCATCAATGCTCTGTCCAGGGCAAAGACAGATACCTATCTTCCAGGGAAACTCCCATGACAGCTGTAGTTCAAGTCCAAGGGCCACACTGATGGCTGAATAATAATGTTTTGATCTCGGGAACTCAGTCTTCTGTTCCTTTTAATTGTACCTCTGATGGACAGGGCCTGCACACATTAACAATGCTAATCTGCTTCGTTATTCTAATTAGTTTTAAATTTTGCATACAAATGAATGGAATTTCATGACAAAATTTTTATGACAGAACTTTTTCTTGTTGCTCCTCATGGACCACTTCTTCCCTTTGTCTATTTTCTTTTTCTCTCTGTATTCTATTACTTTCTCTCTCTTTTCCCATGTCCTCCCTTAAGATCTTCCTTTCTTGTGAACCCTTTTCTTATTTCATGGTTTCAGTCCCCCACATGTATATACATATATAAAATTAAAATCTAAGATGCACATATGAGAGAAAAACACATGGGTTGTCTACATCTGGCTTATTTCAGTTAAAATCCATCTCACTTTCCAGTTCCATCTATTTTATTTCAAATGTGAGTGTTTTATTTTATATTTTTATAGCTGAGTAAAGTTCATTGTGTGTGTATATATATATATATATATATATATATATATATATATATATATCACATGTTGAATTCATTTATCTCCATTGTGTTTTCTTGTTTTTTTCTTTCTCGTCCCTTTAAGCTGTTATCTCCATAATCTTTTTTCTACTTTCCTGTTATATGTACATACACACACATATATGTCATATGAAGAATCTAGTTCATATTTATATTATATTTGTGGGTTGTAAGCCAGGGAGATACTGTACACATAAGTACAGAGGTTTCACAAAAATTAAAAATATAATTAGCACACTAGCCACCTATACCACCTTAGGTTATATCTACAGGGCTTTAGGTCTTTCCATAGAGATACTGCCACATCCATGTTTATTGCTGCACTATTCTCAAGAACTAAGAAATGTAAACGTCCTATTCTACAGAAAAGCACAGCAGGATGAACATAGTGGACCTATATAGACCATAAACTGAAAATTTTGGACGATAACAGAAGTGAAACTCTCAGATCTGAGAGCTTATAGCTATTAGACAATATACTATGACATGATTCATAAAAGCAAAAATTGATGAGTGGCTGTATCAAAATTAAAAACATTTGCCCTTTGAAAGACTTGTTGTTGAGAGAATGAAAGGACAGTTTTACAGACTGGGAGAGCATTTGCATTCTATGTACTTATCAAGGAGAGACAAAGAATTCTCAAGTAACCAATGTTAGAGAGACCAGTTCCAATCTGAAAATGAGCCAAACACATGAAAACAGTTCTTGAGAGCATATAATATGTGTTCAACCTTACTAGTCATTTCACTAAGGCTATATCTGCTAAGACAATTAAGTGTACAGTTACAAAAATCATCCTGCAACTAAATTTCTCATCATATGTTCCACAGAAATGAATACCGATTCATGCTAAATTTGTGTCAGTTTTTCAGAGCAGCAATTGTTACAATAGTGAAAATATGTAAGCAACCAAAATGTCAATTTGTGAGTTAATAATTAAACATCCTATCTCCATAGAATACCATTATTGATTACAATCAATACCATATCCAGGACTTAGCAGAAAAGGAAATACTTCTAAACACAAAATTTGATAGATTTAAAGAGCTTTATGCTAAGTGAGCAACAATATCAGTAAGTCATATACTATCTGATCTCATTTATGTGCTTAGATAATAGTCTTTAAGTGAAAAAATATGGGGAGGGAATGCTGATTAATGGCTGTCCAGGATGGCTACAGTGAGGGCGAGAAAGGGAGCGGGCATGCTATAAAGAGGTGCCACAAGTGAGAACTTTGCAGTGAGGAAACTATTTTGTATTTTGGCTGAAGTAGTATTTATGAATGTACATGTCTAATTAACTCATATAGAAGTATCCACATGTGTGCTGATGTTAAACTTCTAGTTTTGCTATGACACTGTATGTCATAAAAAAAAAAGATATTGAGAAGAACTGGGCAAAAGGGACATAAGACCTCTGTGCAATTTCTGTAATTACTTGTACATTTAGCTATTTCAAAGAAAGAGCTTAAGCACATGGCTAAACTGGATCAGACAAAATGCTGAATTCACTCCTCTGTTTCGTTGTTGTCCAACTATTTCAGGAGTGATTAGATGAGAGTAATGAGGGAAGGCAGCTGGCCAGCGAGCAAGTCAGATACGTGACTGCTCAGTCGATAAGCAAGCCCTACTCCAGGGCTTAGTCCAGGCATGGATTTGGAAAAGAAATATTACCAAAACTTGAACATAAATAATTACTTAGAGATGTACATTTTTATTCCCAAACAATGAATTATTACAAAAACCTAAGCCAACCAAGCAAAAAACCTACAACGAGTCCCCTGCATTCCCATTACTTCTGCTGTTCCCACATTAGCTGTGTCACTAATCGAGGCTGATAGGAATATTTTCATGTTTCCAAAGATCATGGTGAAATTAAACGTTTGTCTGTTTTTTATTTTTTTTCTGTTCTTTGCTTCCTATGCTTTAAGATTAATGGCTCATTCCAAATATCTTTCTGGTTAGAGTTTTCTGACTTTGGTAGCTGGTGCCCTAACTGAACAGACATACGGGTGCTGTCTGTCCTGTCTCATCTGCTTGCTCAGGTGAGTGACTTTTGACTTACTTGAGAGTCATTTTCATCCTCTGTGAAGTGGGCTTATACTATTTTTATAATATAGATGTAATATAGGTTGTCTCTAATGATATGAAATGGGAGGGCACTATAAAGAACACCAAAGGGAAGTTCACACAAGCCCAAGAAATTTCCTCTTGTAGGCTCACACAAAAGACAAAAATCTAGTCAAGAGTCTAGAAGATCGCATTTAGAGAGCTCTAGCAAACTGCAAAATCAGGCGTCTATCAATTGAATCAGAGCCCGTAGACAGAAAATGGCGGAGGATAAAATGGGAAGGAGACTTTTTAGGCTGTTTTGAGGTGATTGGTGGTCTCCCAAAGTGAATGAAGGATGAAACCACATCACACTGATTCTGGGACCTCAAGAGACAGCGGTTCCTATGATACCACCTGAAAGAAAGACGTGACAGAGTGATAATATGAAAAGAAAGCAGAATAGAAAATTGCCATGCTGACTGTAAAGCTTATGCAGGCACCATCTAGCTTTGTCTTGTCCTGAAGAGGGAAAACACAATTCGGTACCAGATTCTACGGGCAGCGTTAGTAGAGCTGGTACATAGATAGTTCGCCTCCAGGTCTCTCACCTTCTCTTGGCATCACAGATTTCAGTAGTAATGATGTCTACAGTTGGGGGACAAGTCACTGTGGGCTCATGAAGCATGTAGAGCTTGAAATAAAATGTTCCTTGCACATGAGTAATTTAAAAGCTTTTGAACTGACTCACATGAAAAGTATTTATTCTGCTGTGTCTAGGCTGAAAGGACCGATGATAAAGATATCTTATTATTTTTTGATGAACATAAATTCTAAGATTTACTTCTTTGCGCAAGTTTTATTTCCTGTGAGTAAAAACAAAGACACAAATAGTCTAAATTAGCAATATTTTAGTGGTTGTGTTGGAACAAAGAAATATGGGCAAAGAACACATTATAGATCACAAAAATCTCAGGGAAAGTAACATATTAAATGAGATGTACACCTGCAAGGATGGTGAGGACAGTTCTAAAAGACAAGTCATGAGGGAATTAGTAATTTTTGAAATAAACACTGAGAGAAAATTCCTTCCATGTTTCCTCTGTAATGAATGGCTTAGTGGTTTAAGAAGGTTTCTGTGGGGCTTTAATCATTTCTATAGCTTTGTGTGCTTTTAATTTGTGCTGAACAGATGATGTTGGATTTTAACCACTAGCTCTACTAGACATGTGCTACCCATACCAAAGCAGAATTGATATTTGTTAAATGGTGTGAAATAAACCAAATTAAAGGCATTTAGATATGAATAAGAAATGATTAATTCACCTCCAGTGTGAAGCATTGTGAATATGATACTCTTTTAATGTAATACAAGATATGTGATTAAAATGTGACCTGACTTCTTCTTCTTCTTCTTCTTCTTCTTCTTCTTCTTCTTCTTCTTCTTCTTCTTATTATTATTATTATTATTATTATTATTATTATTATTATTTGGTTCTTCAAGACCAAAGGTTTCTCTGTGTAGCCTTGGCTGTCCTGGACTCACTTTGTAGACCAGGCTGGCCTCAAACTCACAGTTATCCACCTGCCTCTGCCTCCTGAGTGGTGGGGTTACAGGTGTGCACCACCATGCTCAGCTTTCTGACTTTGTTTTTCTAATGTTGCTTCTAAGACCAGTTTGGTCATACTTTAAATTTCAAAAGTTTAAGGCATACCTTTTGGTTCTACTTCTATATACTTATTAATTCAGATTGCCCCTGAATGCCAACAATATGCTACAGATTACCGGGAAGAAGAATAAAATTAGTTTTCATAGAAGAACTTAGAGCTTTACATCCTCATCCACAGGCAGAGAGAGAGAGAGAGAGAGAGAGAGAGAGAGAGAGAGAGAGAGAGAGAGAGAGAGAGAGAGAGAGAGAGAGAGAGAGAGCTTTCAATTTATCATTTGCACCCAGGTGCTGAGTTTTTTTCTTTTTTTAAAATTTTTTTTATTAATTTATTCTTGTTACATCTCAATGGTTATGCCATCCCTTGTATCCTCCCATTCTTCCCTCCCTCCCATTTTCCCCTTATTCCCCTCCCCTATGACTGTTCCTGAGGGGAATTACCTCCCCCTGTAGATGCTCATAGGGTATCAAGTCTCTTCTTGGTAACCTGCTGTCCTTCCTCTGAGTGCCACCAGGTCTCCCGCTCCAGGAGACATGGTCAAAGTTGAGGCACCAGAGTATGTGAGAAAGTAATATCCTACTCTCCACTCTACTGTGGAGAGTGTTCTGTCCATTGTCTAGATCTGGGTAGGAGTTTAAGGTTTAACGCCTGTATTGTCCTTGGCTGGTGCCTTAGTTTGAGCGGGACCCTTGTGCCCAAATCTGCCTATCATAATGTTCTACTTGTAGGCTTCTAGGACCCTCTGGGTCCTTCTACTTTGCCATTCTCCCATGCTTCTCTCATCTAGAGTCCCACTAGAATGTCCTCCCCTCTGTCTCAGTTTCTTGTTAAGTGAAGGCTTTTGTGGGACACGCCCTTTGGGCTAATATGCAGATATAAGTGAGTATATACCATTTGAGTCTTTCTGCTTCTGGGTTAATTCACTCATTATGATCATTTCTAGTTCAATCCATTTATCCACAAATTTTGGGAATTCCTTGTTTTTAATTGCTGAATAGTATTCCATAGTGTATATGTACCACAGTTTCTTTATCCATTCTTCTATTGAGGGACACTTAGGCTGTTTCCATGTTCTGGCTATTATGAATAAGGCTGCTATGAACATGGTTGAGCAAATTTTCTTGTTGTGTGCTGGAGCATCTTCTGGGTATATTCCAAGGAGTGGAATAGCTGGGTCTTGAGGAAGCCCTATTCCCAGTTTTCTGAGATAGCACCAGATAGATTTCCAAAGTGGTTGTACTAGTTTGCATTCCCACCAGCAATCAAGGAGTGTTCCTCTCTCCCCAGATCCTCGCCAGCATGTGCTGTCACTTGAATTTTTGATCTTAGCCATTCTGATGGGTGTAAGATGGAATCTCAGAGTTGTTTTGATTTGCATTTCCCCAATGACTAAGGAGGTTGAGCATTTCTTTAAGTGTTTCTCAGCCATTTGATATTCCTCTGTTGAGAATTCTGTTTAGTTCCAAGCCCCATTTCTCAATTGGGTTATTTGGTTTGGTGGTGTTTAATTTCTTGAGTTCTTTATATATTTTGGATATTAGACCTTTGTCAGATGTAGGGTTGGTGAAGATCTTTTCCCAGTCTGTAGGCTGTTGCTGTGTTCTCTTGACAGTGTCTCCTGCCATACAGAAACTTCTCAGCCTCATGAGGTCCCATTTATTAATTGTTGACATTAAGGCCTTGGCTGTTGGTGTTCTGTTCAGGAAGTTGTCTCCTGTGCCAACATGTTCCAGTCTCTTCCCCACTTTTTCTTCTAAGTGACTTAGTGTCTCTGGTTTTATGTTGAGGTCTTTAATCCACTTGGATTTGAGTTTTGTGCAAGGTGACAAATATGGGTCCAGTTGAATTTTTTTTACACATAGACATCCAGTTAGACCAACACCATTTGTTGAAGATGCTATTTTTTTTCCCATTGAATAGATTTGGCTTCTTTGTCGAAAATCAAGTGACCATATGTGTGTGGGTTCATGTCTGGGTCTTCGATTCAATTCCACTGATCAACCAGCCTGTTGCTGTCCCAGTACCATGCTGTTTTAATTACTATTGCTTTATAGTACAGTTTGAGATCAGGTATGGAGATTCCTCCGGAGCACCTTTTGTTGTACAAGATTGTTTTCACTATTCTGGGTTTTTTGTTTTTTCATATGAAGTTCAGAATTGAACTTTCAATATCTTTAAAAAACTGTATAGGTATTTTGATAGGGATTGCATTGAATCTGTAGATTGCTTTTGGTAGGATGGCCATTTTTACTATGTTAATTCTCCCGATCCATGAGCAAAAAAAAAAATCATTCCATTTTCTCATGTCATCTTCAATCTCTTTCTTCAGAGTTTTGAATTTTTTTCAAACAAGTCCTTCACTTGCTTAGTTAGAGTAACTCCTAAGTACTTTATATTGTTTGTGGCTAATGTGAAGGGTGTAGTTTTCCTAATTTCTTCCTCTGCAAGCTTATCATTTGTGTATAGGAAGGCTACAGACTTTTTTGAGTTAATTTTGTATCCAGCCAATTTGCTGAAGGTGTTTATCAGCTGTAGGAGTTCTCTGGTGGAATTTTGAGGGTCACTTATGTAGACTATCATATCATCTGCAAATAGGGATAATTTGACTTCCTCCTTTCCCATTTGAATACCCTTAATCTCCTTTTGTTGTCTTATTGCCCTGGCTAGAACTTCGAGTACTATATTGAAGAAATATAACGAGAGTGGGTAGCCTTGCCTTGTTCTCAATTTTAGAGGAATTTCCTTGAGTATCTCACCATTTACTTTGATTTTGGCTATTGGCTTGCTGTATATAGCTTTTATTATGTTGAGGAAAGTGCCTTGTATCCCTGATCTTTCTAAAACTTTAAACATGAATGAGTGTTGGATTTTATCAAATGCTTTCTCTGCATCTAAAGAGATGTTCATGTAGTTTTTTATTTTCAGTTTGTTTATATGGTGGATTACATTGATGGATTTCTGAATATTAAACCATCCCTGCATGCCTGGAATGAAGCCTATTTGGTCATGATGAATGATATCTTTGATGTGTTCTTGTATTCGTTTTGCAAGTATTTTATTTAGTATTTTTGCATCGATGTTCATAAGAGAAATTGGTCTGAAATTCTCTTTCTTTGTTGAGTCTTTGTGAGGTTTAGGTATCAATGAGACTATGGCCTCATAGAATGAATTTGGTAATGTTCCATCCCTTTCTATCTTTTGGAGTAGCTTGAAGAGTATCAGTATTAGCTCGCCCTTGAAGGTCTGGTAGAATTCTGCACTGAAACCATCGGACCTTGGGCTTTTTTTGGTTGGGAGACTATCAGTGATTGCTTCAATTTCTGTAGGGGAAATGGGACTATTTAGCTTGTTAATCTGTTCTTCACTCAACTTTGGCAATAGAAATTGTTCAAGAAAATCGTCCATTTCCCTTGGATTTTCAAATTTTGTGGCATATATGCCTTCAAAGTAGGATCTTATGATTCTTTGTATTTCTTCAACGTCTGTTGTTATGTCTCTTTTTTCATTTCTGATTTTGTTGATTTCAATACTGTCTCCCTGCCTTTTAGTTAGTTTGGCTAACAGTCTGTCTATCTTGTTGATTTTCTCAAAGAATGAGGTCTTGGTTTTGTTGATTCTTTGGACTGTTTTCTTAGTTTCTAATTTGTTAATTTCACCCCTGACTTTGATTATTTCCAGACCTCTTCTCCTTTTGGGCGTTTCTGCTTCTTTTTTTTCTAGGGCTTCCAGTTGTGTCGTTAAGGTGTTTATGTGTGATGCTTCCAATTTCTTTTTAAAGGCACTTAGTGCTATGAATTTTCCTCTTAGCACTGCTTTCAATGTATCCCACAAATTGGGTATGTTGTTCCTTCATTTTCATTGAATTTCAGAAACTCCTTGATTTCTTTCTTTTTTTCTTCCCTGACCCAGGTGTCATTTAGCAGAGAGTTGTTTAGTTTCCACATACGTGTAGGCTTTTTGTTATTTCTGTTGTTGTTGAATTGCAGCCTAAGCCCATGGTGATCTGATAGGATACAATCAGATAGGATTTCAATGCTCTTGTATCTGTTGAGGCTTTCTTTGTGAACTACGATGTGATCAATTTTGGAGAAGGTTCCATGGGATTCAGAGAAGAAGGTATATTCTTTCTTGTTTGGGTGCAAGGTTCTATAGATATCTGTTAGATCCATTTGACCCATGGCATTGGTTAATGATGTTATTTCTCGGCTTAGTTTCTGTTTCAATGACTTGTCCTTCAATGAGAGTGGGGTGTTGAAGTCTTCAACTATTATTGTGTGGGGATCAATGTGTGGTTTAAGCCTTTTTAGCAAATCTTTTACAAATGTGGATGTGCTTGTATTGGGAGCATACATGTAAAACATCTTTTTCTTAATCTGGAAAGTTCCACAGAAAGCATGAAGGAATGCATTAAAAAAAAAGTTTATTTTCCTGTGAGTGACTGAAAATCTAAACTCACATTACTTAACTAGATTCCAAAGTTCAGGGCAAGTAGTAGAAAGATCCCTAATTTAAAATTTAATTATTTATAAAATGTAAGCCTTTGCCCTCAACCTGTGAAATTTTAAAATAAGTAAGTAAGCTTCCAGGTTTCCTTGTCAGATTATCTCATGTGGAATGAGTCTTTATTCATATTGCCAGGACCTGTAGTGGAGCCCAATGAGGCTGTGGGTGTGAATTATGCAAAAAGTCCTGGGTTAAATCCCCAGCACCAGAACAAAAAGCAAACAAGAACAAGAAGAAAAGAATAGACGGGAAGGAGAAAAGAGCACATTTGTAAGGCAAGGGAATATTTTTGTCTCTTAGTGAAGATTTGAATCTTTAAGACTGTTGAAATAAACAGCAATAGATGGATTACAAGGAGAAAAACTACATGGATTTATTAATATTCATATGTATACAGGAGCCACACAAAATATGAAGTACAAAGAAGGCCCAGATGATCGACACTTATATGGAAAGATGGAGGTGAGGAAACTGTTGGTAAATTTCACTAGGGTAATAAATAATTTGTAGGGGGGAATGAGTGAGCTCATGGTGGCTGGGGAAAAATTCTTCTAGGCTTTATGTGATGGTATTTAATTTTCAATCTCTGTCTGTAGTCTGTTTAATCTTCCTTGATTAAAAGGATTTCTCATCTTTAAATAGTAACTTAGATTGGTATTTTTATTTTTTTGTTGCTATTTTGAAAACCAAGTCATTTGTAAGAATTTGGCCCTTGGCTCTTGGTTCTGGGCTTAGAGAAGGCACTCATATTCATAGCATGGGAAGAAAGATGAAGAAATCATCCTGAGTGTCTCTTTCTCTTCTTATGAAGTGACTATTGTCATGAGACTCTACCTTCACGATCTCACCTGACTCAAATTCCAAAGGTTCTCCCCAATACCACTGACCTATAACTTTGTGAATTCATTTTCCAGTGCATGAACACTTTTACCTTTCTGAGCACCTAATGGTGCCACACTGCACTCGTGAGCTCTTGACCTTTACTTGAGTCACACTTGAGGAAGTGATTCTTGTGCATCAGCCTCCTGACAGGTTGATATTATAGATGCTTTACATCTCGACTCAGTGAAACTACTCTGTATTTTCCAATGTACTTTCATTATGTTTCTTTCCTAATGTTTTCCCTTATTTTAAAATAGCCATGCAGTCTGGGTATGGTATGCATGCTGGTAACTCTAGCAATATGGAGGCAGAAGCAAGAGGAATGCTATAAGGGTAGCCTTGCCTTGTATATATAGCAAGACCCAGTTCACAAACAGACAGACAGACAATACCCACAGAAAAACCTAGTGGTTCTCCGCTTTGAAGTTTCTTCTGCCTCATATCTTTCCCTGTGACTTTTAAGTTACCCACTTAATCTTGCCAGTTTAGCTTATCCTTGAATGTAGTGAAGACAATATAGACAAGTTCTTTGCAGCTTCAACAAGAAAGTTCTTTATTCCCATTTCCAAAACCTTGGTTTTTTAAAAATTCCCTTTCAATTGAATGCCCTATTTTGATAATTATTAAAAGAAGAGTCAAACTAAGCCTTTACAGGTAATCTATTTTAAATGTGTCACACACACTTTGTTAATTATTGAAAATAGACCATATTTAATAGGCAGAACAAAAAGGGAGTCACAATTATATTTCAGAGAATCCATAATCCTGCAGGCAGAAACCTTCACAAACTGTTGAGTTTTCTCAATGGCAATGGATACAGAGAAGAAAATACGGCTTAAGAGAGAACTTGGATATTTCTGGGGAACAAATTTTTTAATTATTAATATAATTGGGGCAGGAATTTTTGTGTCCCCCAAAGGAGTACTGCAGTACTCTTGCATGAATGTGGGAATCTCCTTGTGTATTTGGGCTGCCTGTGCGGTACTGTCCTTGAGCAGTGCTCTCTGCTTCGCAGAGATCGGGACAACCTTCCCCTACACCGCGGCTCACTATTATTTTCTCAGGAGATGCTTTGGACCCGTGATGGCATTCCTAAGACTTTGGACTGCCTTATTTCTGGGCCCAGGAGTACTTGCTAGCCAAGCTCTGCTACTTGCAGAGTACGGCATTCAGCCTTTCTATCCCAGTTGCTCTGCCCCGAATCTACCCAAAAAATGTCTGGCCTTGGCGGTGCTGTGGATTGTGGGGATTTTGAATTCTCGTGGTGTGAAGGAGCTGTCATGGCTTCAGACAGTGAGCACAGTGCTGAAGCTAGGCATACTCGGCTTCATTTCCTTTAGCGGGGTGTTCATACTGGTGAGAGGGAAGAAGGAGAATATGCGAAGACTTCAGAATGCTTTTGACCACGAGGTTCCAGATGTCTCTCAGCTCATAGAAGCTATCTTCCAAGGATACTTTGCATTTTCTGGTGGGGCATGCTTCACGTATGTAGCAGGTAATGATCAATCTCGGGGAGAAAATGAAGCCATGGCTGATATATTGCATGTATGAAGCGAGCATATTTCATTGTGAATTGACTATCATCTTATAAAAAAGAATTTAATGATCTTCTATTTTTACTTCGTAAATCACCTGCTCTTAATTCTTTTCCATACTTAATCAACTTCAACTTCTATGAAAACAATCAAAGAAAAAAAATCTTCTCCTTTTCATATTATTTTCCTGGGGCCAGGAATATGAGGCCACTGATTAATGTAGTTTTCTTTCTGTTACTGTGTGAATGCTCAGATTTCCCTCCTGTGAAACTGTGGATCCTTGAAAAATATAAAACCAGACTATACTGCTGTGTTAAATGGCTGTGATACATGAAGGTGTGACTCACTCTTTTTATTCATTTATTTTTAGAATCACATTTTTTTTATTCTGAAAATTTCTTTCATGGATGAATGTGTTACTAGAGGTTCATATAATAATATAATTGGGAGATGGGTTAGGGGCATAGCTCAGTAGTAGTAGAGCAGTTACCTAGTGTGCCTAGCACAAGCCCCTCCCTAAAGATTTTTATTATTATAAGTACCAATGCTCATGAGAGCCTAGCAGAGGCTCCCATCTCCTCACCCCTCACCATGGCCCTCTGGACACATGAAGTTAAATTTCTCCTGTAGCTTCATGACCTTTTGTTTACCATGGGAGTGCAGGGCTGCCAGTGTCTTGTGGGGCACTGCTTCCTTGCTCACTCAGACCCTCTGAGAAGAGCACCATGCACTAGACTTTGCTTTTCACTTGCACCAGGTACTTTAGGGTTTTTGAACAGAAGAGAATCATAATTGTCTCGATGGCTCCTGTGCACAATGTAATACTTTTCCCTTTAGAAACTTGTTCCTCCTTTTTGATTTCATGGTTGACCTCTATCTTTGAACTCTGCCTTCTTACCACCAGAGTCTCTTCTCTTTAATTATGTTACTCCCTCATCAACCTAAAAGTTACTTTGACAGCTTTCATTTTTCATGTTAAATATGAATGGGCTTGGCTCTTGAATAAACCTCCCATTATTTTCATGGATTCTTTCCCTGCTTCCTAATCATAGCAGCTATTTTCTCCAACCTACACTTTCTCTTTAAATCTCTAAAATTGTTATTATGACTTAAGATTGGTATAGTTCTTTATCTTAAAAACAAATAATTGTATAGGAATTTAATACTAGCCATAAAGAAATGATGTGGTAAAAGCAAGTTCAGTAGAAAAGACGATCAATTTAATTGTTACTATCTGCAAAGAACTAGCAATTTGAATAGAATAAAACCTTCCCAGCCTTAAAGAGTAAGAATGAAAACCAGAAACAGAGAGAGCACATGTAAGGCACTGCAGGAAATGACGAGAGACCATACAACTGCTTTCATTTGATGACTTGCGGCCTTGATAATGGGTAAGAATGTTCAAGCCAATATAATGAGGAAAAGCATAGAATTGGGGATGGATGACTGGAGAATGTCAACTTTTCTGCAGTTGGTAGAAAAAAATAAAACCAGTAAGAAAGCACAGAAGGCTTAAAGAATCATAAAGAATAAGCCCTCATATGTTCCCAAAAGAGGGGGCTTTCCACAAGCCTAAATGTTCCAGAAGTGAGGAATTTGTGAAGAGATCAGAATGTTCTTCCTTGGTTAAGTGTGATATTAATGATGAGCTTTGTGGTTAAAAGTTAGTTTACATTGGGATAAAAAAATGAGTAAGAAAATAAGGCTGGGATAGTTCTCCTGAAGTTTGTGACTTAAACTGAGTGTGTGTGTGTGTGTTTGTGTGTGTGTGTGTGTGTAATAAGTGAACATGTGTGTATGTGTGCACATGTGTTTGTGTATCATTGTGTGCATGCTCATGTGTGAGCACACACCTCAGAAAAGGTAAACTTTGAGGTAATTTTATCTTGTTTTGATGCTGGAGATGTTTTATCGTTATGTAATTAGATAAATTAGATAAAGAAAGGTCTACAACATTTAATAATCTGTAAACTAATGTAGAACTCCTTCCAAACAGCTGAAGGTAAACAAAAGTCTGTGGGAATTTCAGTGCATTCTGTCCCCTACACTCCATAAAACTAGGTGTGGTGTTTTATGCCTATAATATGATCACTTGAGAGGTGCAAGAGGATGGTCAGTAGTTCAAGGCCAGTTTGGCCTCATGATGGGTTCAGGACACTGTTTCAAAAGAAAACCAAACCAAAAACCATTTACTTCTTCCCTGTCAAGTTAGTAGTTAGGATTTGGCAGTCTCTCAATGTGTATGGCAGAAGTTAATTTACTAAATAAGTTTTAAGATTTCTATGTAGCACTTCTATTTATGAAATATGATTTATCAGTATCTGATAAATAGTGTCAGAACAACTTGTCTTTCAAGATCAAAGCCCAAGGATATTTGCTGCCTGTTTGGCTGTTATTATAAAGTGTCACAATAATGACCTCTTATTATATAAGCCTCTTATAAATTAAATTATGATCTCTGTCATCTTTCTACAAATAAACTATGTAGTGAGAATAACTAAAAGGCCCAGAAGAAAATATAGTTAATTTTAAAAGTTGCTCTTTTGCTTGTTCCAAGCTTTAACTAATACCATAGCTATTAAAATAGCCTCTGTTGGGGGAGGCACAGGTGTGTGCTAGGGGTCAAATTTTGTCCTTCACATGTTAGGCAAGTGTTCTACTGCTGAGATATAATCCAGCCCAACAATAACCATTTTTAAAAGGTACTATGATTGGAATTTTGTTGCACCATAATTTCTTCCTTTGGTGATTTGAATAAAGTGTAGGCTCATATATTTGAATGCTCAGTCACCAGGGAATGAAACTGTTTGAAAGGATTAGAAGGATTGGGAGCTATGGCCTTGTTGGAGGAAGTGTGTTACTAGGTAGGCTTTGAGGTTTAGACCATGCCTGGCCTACTTCTCTCCCACTCCCTTTCTCTGCTTGTGGATCAAGACATAAAGACCTCAGCTACTGTTCCTGCACCATGCCTACTGATATGCTGCCATGCTGCCATGCTCTGCCTTGATAGTAATGGACAAACTGTCTGAAACTCTAAGCAAGCACCCAGGCAAATGCTTTTTTTTATAAGATTGGCCATGGTCATGATAATGGAACAGTGACTAAGCCACTTCTAACAAAAAGCTAAACAATAAGAGGCCCACAAGCAGTAAGTAGTAAGCAGAATTCAAATTAGATCCGTATTCACTCCTTACTCTTTCTAAAGCAGATAGTTCCATGCTGGAAAAGCACTTCATTAGTGAGCTACATCTCTAAACTTGTTTTCTGTTTTTGTTTTACAAAAGGATGGTTTATAAGGCTCCTTGATTCTTGACCAATGTTTGGTTGTGCATCTCAGCATCTGTTTTGGTCCACTGCTGTGTGGAGCCTCTCAGAGGACAGCTATGCTAGGCTCCCGATCATGAGAGTAGCAGATATAATTAATAGTGTCAGGGGTTGGTTTTCTCTCACGAGGTGGGTTTCAAGCTGGGCCAAGCTTTGGGTGGACATTCCTTCAGTCTTGCTCCATCTTCATCCTTGCTCATCTTGTAGGCAGGGTAAACCTTGGGTCTAAGTTTTTATTGATGGGTTGATCCTCTCATCCCTCCACTAGGACTCATGTACAGTTTGAGGGTGTCCTCTCCATTATCCATGACCTCTGCCACTAGGAGGCTCAGCTACAGTCACCCTCACAACCCAGCAGAAGCCCACCCTGTCTTGGGTCTCCAGCTTGTCACAGAGAGGGCCCCACCTACTGTTTTTCTTCTCTCTATAGACTTTCTGTAGTAGGAGGAGCTGGGGCTGACTCTGACATGGACTCTGTTGCCTGCTCTTTGGTCACTCCCTGCTGGTGGGGCTACTTCACCAGGCCACAGAGAAAGAGGGTGTGCTCAGTCCTGATGCCAATTGATAGACTGGGATGAGATTTTGTGTTGGGGCTCCCCTCTTCTGGGGAATAGGGGAGGGGGAAGGGGAAGAGGCAGGGAGGGTAAGACTAGGAGGAGAGAAGGGAGGAGGTTAAGATTGGGATGTAAAGTGAATACATGAATAAAATAATTTTAAAAAGAGAATGATTTAATGGTTTAAAATTATTAAACAAACAAATAAACAACAAAAAGAGGGAAACTGACACTATAATCTTTTTCAATACTTAATTTACGAATATATTCATGAAATGATCTTGCTGGCCAAAGATTTCCTCTCTTACTTTCCAAGAGGTAATAATTTTGCTGAGTTGAAGGAGCAGCAGCCACATTGTTAGCTAAGAAAGAAAAGATGTTTCACATAAAAGAAGAGGGACTTTATCAAGAAAGGGCATGATGTGTTCTTAAAGAGCCAGGCTACTAATGAAACAAGAATAATAAAAGGACCCATCAAACTGTTGCATGACCTGTCTCCACAGCTCTAACACTTGTGTCTTAAGAAATGGATCAGTGTGAAGTAGTTTTTTTTTTTTTTTTTGTTGTTGTTGTTTTTGCCTCTGAGTGTGTGCGTGTTATAGCAGGATAAATGGAAATGATGCAGTCCAGTTTTTGAAACACGTAAAACTTTTAAAATAAGTTTAAGAAGTAATTTTTCCCAAGTCTAATTTTTTTATGTATTATAGGGGAGATGAAGAAACCCAGCAAAACAATTCCTAGAGCCATATTTACAGCGATGCCTCTAATAACCATGGTGTATTTACTGGCTAATATTTCCTACCTGACAGTTCTGTCACCCAGGGAAATCCTCTCTTCAGGTTTGTATACACAAATAGCAAAGACAGTTAATAAAATGCAGTTCTTTATGTATAGTTAGGACACTTTGCCAGTTAGGATGGCTGCACAGTCTTCATTATTCTACATAGAGACCCATTTATGATGTTGTAAAAACAGGATGGAGAAAGTATGATTTGGTTTAAAAGGGAGATTCATTTTAACCATAATTATACATTTTCTGATAATGTGAAAAAGGTATGTATAATGCAGATGGATGACACAGATTCAAAACTGTTTGCATGACCTCAGGTGTAGTGATACTGCATAATCAGTAATTATGTTTATTAATACTTATACATGCTTGATTTTCAGTAATTCATGTGACAAATTTGAGATGAGGGATATTAACATCTGAATAAGTAAACATTAATAGTTAGTTGATGACTATAATCAATATTATTAATATGTAAAATAGATATTTATCTCAAATTACCCCAAATTTGATGCTGACAAATGACCTAAACATATTGAAATTTTGATTAAAGCCGAAGTTGAAGAATAAAGAACTAAAGAATATCCAAGGTATGATACTACATGCCTGTGATCTAGAGCCTACTAGAGTACTTGAGAAGCTGAGGTTGGAGGATCTTTAGTTTAGAGAGACCTTTTTTGAAGAAGAAGTAAACAAGAAACTCTTAAAGAGACATGCATAGCAGATTCAAGGGATAAAAAAAATTTTTAATGAAAAGCAGAGAAAATTGAAGACTAGCTGTTTTCTCATGCCAACATCACATCTCAAGTCATCACCTTCTGAGATAGATGTGTCATATAGTAACATTGGACTAAGCAATATTGAGCAATTTCTTCTTGCTTTGATGACTATTTGATAGAGGTAAGTCTCCTTACTGACCTAGAACCACATGTTTATAAGGCATCATATGGTAATCTATTATACTGTATATTTTGCAATGGTAAAATCAGGATGTTTAGGATTCCTAACTCCTCAATCATGATCATTTGTTTACTTAGGGAGACTTCAAAGCTCAGAGTAGGTTTAATATAAAAACTCCAGTGACTTGAATCAATTGCAATGTGACTACACAATAGAATGCTGCAAGGTAGCATCCCACACCAGATTTAATTCATCAAGGGTCTAGGTGTCTTTGGCATGAGAGATGAGATAGGACCAGGCTTCTGTGGGAACAAACCAAGTTCAACCCTGGACAAACGCACTGATTCACGAGCTACTTCAGAGCTGTCAGGGTTCATTTATAACAGTGCTTCTTAACCTTCCTAATGCTGAGACCCATTAATCCAGTTCCTCATGTGTGGTGACTCGCCAATCATAAAATTATTTTTCATTCCTACTTCATACTGTAATGTTGCTACTGTTATGAATTGTAATGTAAATGTGTGATGTGCAGGATATCTGATATGTGATGCCTGTGAAAGAGTCATTCAATTCCAAAGGGGTTGCAACCCACAGATTGAAAGCCACTGGTTTATAATGGCAGCTATGATTGTGGTCAGGGCCACTTGCCAGTGACACTGAGGCTGCAGTACAGGAAATCTGGCATTCTTTATGACTATATGACTATAACTGGTGCTCTGGATATATTGATTATTAAAGAACTGTAAAATCTCTGGAATATCATATCAATTGCAACAATTTTGTAGCTATCACAATAGTTTTAAAGCTTGTATGGAAAACTTGGGAAGCTTCTACTGTTGTTTGTAATTTTGTTTTAATCACTGCCTTTTTCAGGCTTATAATCCTCAGACATGATCTAAAATCTGAATTATTACTTTAAAGCTTTAATTCATGTACTTAGACTGCATTAGAAATTAAAGTTGAGAAAATAATCAGAATTATATATAAAAATGTAACTTTAGGGAAGGCCATCATATTATCAGTATTAAAGGCCATCAAAATATCCAATCAGTTTGAATTGTTCAGCTAAGTTATATGTAATAGACCATCCTGGGGTTTTGCTTAAAAATTTAAATTTCATGTTATTTACTTATTTTGTGTGCATATGCATGGGCATCGTGTTGCACACATGGAGGTCAAAGAACAACTTGCAAGAGTTGACTCTCTCTTTCTGCCATGTGAGTTGCAGGGTTGGAAGTCAGGTCTTCAGGTGTGGCAGCACAACAAGCACTTTACCTATGTTGTCCTCTCCCTGATGCAACTCTGAGGTTTTTTTTTTAAAGAAGGTCATATTGTCCATTAAGTGATGGACACTGAAAGGGACAATGGTTATGATGGTTTAGTGATGGAAAAAGCTCTATGCTTTCACGCAGAATTGAAAGGCACCAGTGAAAAATGGTACTCAGCTGGGATGAGCCTGTGAGTGACTTTTTTTTCTTTATGGGGTGCATGATTTATATAAGCTCCAGAGAGTTAGTAATTTGAATGGTTGGAGGCATGCTTTCAATCAATGACATAGAGATATTCCAAGAGAATATGGGATTTTTATAATATAGTGTGAATTGGTGCAACATTTTATTTGAGGCACTTTGCAATCTGTGATAATAGAAGTTTCTGAGGCTTATATAGAAAAGAAAGCAGGCAGTCACATGTAAGGTATTTAATTTGTAGATGTCCAATCTACGAAATGAAGTTCTTTTTAAAAACCCCCCTTTTAAATTAAAAAAACTCTTATTTATTTTTACTTCGGTGCATTGTTGTTTTGCGTGTATGTGTGTTGGTGTGAGGCTGTTGGAGTCTCTGGAATTGGAGTTACAGATGGTTGTGGGTGCTAAGACCTGAGCCTGGGTCCTCTGGAAGAGCAACCAGTGCTCTTAACCACTGAACTCTCTAGCTCCAAAAAAAAAAGTTCATAATCTGGGGTTGGAGGTGCACGCTTTTAATTTCATCCCTTTTGAGGTGGAGGCAGGTGGATCTCTAAGAGTTGGAGCGAGGCGTGTCTGGTTTACAATTGTCATAGCAAGTTCAGGACAGCCAGGGCTACATAGAGAGATCTTGTCTCAAAACAGAACAAAATCCACAAACAAACAACTAACAAAAAGTCTTTATGGTGAAAGTTCTATACATGAAAAAGAAGGGCACACCTTTAGAGTCTCGAGCGTGGAAGTAGTGTGTAATGATTCCTGGTTCCAGTTCCAGAAGCCTTGCTGAGGGTGTTCACAGAATGCTCCCATGATGTTCTGGAGGTTTCCGACCACACTTAAAATAGGGGCTATTAACATAGGGCAAGATAATCTAAATGATTAAGAAGTGATACAGAAATGGGTGTTAAGTGCCCCATATGTGACAACGTCCCCTGGATGGGGAGGCCTGGTGGCACTCAGAGAAAGGATAACAGGCTACCAAGAAGAGACTCGATATTCTATGAGCATATACAAGGGGTGGAGGTCCCCCTCAGTCACAGTCATAGGGGAGGGGAGTAAGGGAAAATGTGAGGGAAGGAGAAAAGGGAGGATACAAGGGATGGGATAACAATTGAGATGTAATATGAATAAATTAATAAAATATATTTAAAAAAGAAAGTTTCCTTGTTCAGACAGTTTACAGGAAGTTTGTCTCAAATGCCTGGCTGCATGAAGAAATTTGAACTGTTAAGTGGAAATTTTAGAATTAGTTACTTATAAATTGATACAGTCATTTTTGATGCTGAGTTTGTAGGACTTCTTTTATTTAAGAAATACATATTATGGGCCAGCAGGATAGCCCAGTGGGTAAAGCATTTGCTGTGGGACACTAGTAACCTGAGCTGTGTTCTTGGGACTCACAGTGGAGGAAGAGGACTGACTCTTAAACTGAGAGTTTAAGCTCTCCTTCTCTCTTTCTTTCTCTCCTCTATTTCTCTCTCCTATGCACACAATAATAATAATACATAAAATAAAATTTAAAAATTAATTGTACACTCATAAATCCTACTTCTAAGCATGTATTCTGAAGAGAACATTATAAATATTAAGAATTGAAGGCATAGAAGCCAGATGTGGCTGGTCTATACAAGCCAACCAGAACTATATAGTAAGATTTTTAGCAGTAAACAGACAGACAAATAAATAAGTAAACATATAAATATAAGTATAATTTGCAAGAACAATTTTTGGCATATTAAAATATGCCTCAAATAATTTCACATTTTGTGTGTATGTTTTTATTAGAGTACATTTTTCTTTTTGAGGCTAGCATTTTGCTATATAGCCCAAGCTGGTTTGGAACTTTGATTCTCTTTTCGGCCTTCATATTACGGGAACATTGGGTTCTGCTTTGCTCACTGTACTGAAACAGAACTATTTCACTGAGATAGAATCATCTGTCTAATATTTCCATAGTACAAAGTGGACTCAAAGGGATTTTCATAATGAATATATTTGTTTATTGGTGATTTTCATACATGTATATAATGTATTTTTGATCATGTCCACTTCTTCACTTCCTTCCTCCAAATTCCTTTAGATTCCATCTATTGGTAGGTTTTATGATAACTGACATATTGAGATAGAATTCATAAGGTCTTTTTTCTTTTGGCCTTAAGACAGAAATAACAACTTCAGAACATGCTGTAATGCAAAGTTTCTGAATTTCAACGCCATCAATATTCCGGATCATTCTGTTTTGGAATCCTCAGTATTGAACTCAGAGCTTCACATATGATAAGCAAGCACATTGCCATTGTACTATATCCAAAGTCTTAGACCACGTAACTCTTTTAAACTGTCCTATCAGCATCTGTGGCTGCTATCCATCAGGACGCCAACAGCAAATGCCTGTCTCTCCAGTTATAGGACATCACAATTCTCCAGACATTGACACACGATCTATGAAGAGCAAAGTAACATCTACCTGAAAACCATTGGTCTATAGCTTTAAAAAGTCTCAAGAATCATAAGTATTTGGATCTGTGTTGAATTGATGTTCACTTTTTTCATTTTATATTGTGCTATGGTTTGGGACAGCTGATACTCTGTCAGTAGTGATATTTTCTGACCCTGGATAAGTCTGTCAGCATTCTATATGCTAATATTAGTTCATAAGCATATTTTAATTATTCACCTAACACAACTAATGCATTTCTCAAGTATTTATTGAAAACCCAGTATTACACTGTCTGGCCATGAATTAATTAATGATGTTATAGAAAAGGCATGTGGGCTATTTGCCTACAAAAAGTTCCTGGTCTTTTGGGAAAGACATAAAATCAACCATTCTTCTTCTTCTTCTCCTTCTCCTTCTCCTTCTCCTTCTCCTTCTCCTTCTCCTTCTCCTTCTCCTTCTCCTTCTCCTTCTCCTTCTTCTTCTTCTTCTTCTTCTTCTTCTTCTTCTTCTTCTGTTTGTTTTTTCAGACAGGGTTTCTCTGTGTAGCCTTGGCTGTCCTGGACTCACATTGTAGAGCAAGCTGGCCTTGAACTCACAGTGATCCACCTGCCTCTGCCTCATGAGTGCTGGGATTAAAGGTGTGCGCTACCAGGCTTGGCTAAAACCAACCTTTCACGCAGTACGGTGAGCTGAAATAGGTACAAGCCCAAATAATACTTAAATGTGAAAAAGGAAGTAACAAAGTTCCCTTCATATATATATGTTTATATTTAAGAGTTTATGTTATGTCTTTGAAATCTTATTGTATAAAGATTTATCATCAGATTCTCTTTCTTAATACATCTCTTTTTGTGTGCTTTTTCCTCTGCAGATGCTGTGGCTCTTACCTGGACTGACAGGGTCATCCCCCAGTTCACATGGACTGTTCCTTTTGCTATCTCTGCTTCGTTGTTTAGCAACCTTTTGATTAATGTATTGGAGACAGCAAGAATAACATATATTGCAAGCCACCAAGGCCAGCTGCCACTGGTGCTTGGTACCCTTAATGTTCACTCCTCTCCCTTCCTAGCTGTGCTTCTAGATGTCTGTGTGGGATCCGTTGCAATTATCTTAACAAATCTAATTGACCTGATAAACTATCTCTATTTTGTTGTTTCTCTTTGGACTTTCTTAACAATTTTAGGAATTCTGAAACTGAGGTACCAGGACCCCACTCTACACAGACCATATAAGGTAAAGATAAATACATTTGTTCCATTTGAAATAAGACAAATGACTATGTATTTGAAGAGTATGTTCAGAAAATCCAAATGCAGATGTGCTACTCAGGAAACTGAGAAGCAAATATAGAGACTGGACTTCATTTTCATGGTGAATAGGTTTTACTTACTATGAAATCTCAAAGGTTCAATGTAAGGATTTGTTAGTGAGAAAGGCAGGTGTATTGGGGTGGTGGAACAGATCATTGGAGGACATTTGACCTGAGGTTGCCTAGCTGACTAATATAGCTATTACACACACTGTGTCTTTTACAGTAAAGACAGATATAGCAAATGATAGACAGGAGACAGAAAGTCAAGTCATAGATGATATTTACTGTCCTGAAATATTAGCTTATTTATTTAGATCATAAACAGATTCCTTCTCCTCAACTTTTGCTTATAAACTCTGAGGGGAGAAAATATGGCATGGATAAGGAGATCATTCTTTCATAACAGGATATTATTGGGGGGCAGAGCCTTTGCACATACTGGAATAGTCTTGATTGGCTGGCAGCATGTGTACAGCTTTGCTGTAGAATCTCCTGTCCTAGAAAAGTTAGATACCACTTCCTGCTTATATTCATAGTAGAGAAGAGGAAATAGGTTTAGGGAAGGTATGCCACTTGTCAAAGCTCATATAGCACAAAATAAAGCCAATATCCAAATATCAGCAGTCTCTTTAGGGAGTTTGACTCTCGCTAAGTATAAAATATAAGAACCTAGAGTGACAGGAAGTGATGTCCTCATTACCAACTTTGTTGATTTACCACTATCTTTTTTTTTCAGTCTTCCCTTGTGCTTCTTCCATTCATCCATTACAAAGCTCTTGGATATTTGAGGACACATTGAGGCGTGACTTTATTTCAAGTACCTTGTTAAGATCTCTTCTCTGGGTACTGAAATAAATGAGACTCGGTCCTCATTCTTAGGCAGGGTGTCACCTATTTCAATACTAAGTGAATAGTAACCAATGCACTGACAGTGACAACCAGAGGATGATCAGAGAGTGTCCATGTGTATCTAGTATAAGGCTGTGCTCCTCATCTGCTTGGAGTACCTTCCTGGGAGGTCCTGTCCTCTGAATTTCACATCTGTATACTTTTAAAATCCTTTGCTTCTTTGTTGTTTTTTGAGTCAAGCTTATACCGTGGATAGGCACAATTGCAGGGAAGTCATGCATTTTGATAGAGTTGGAGCACATCAAGAAATACAAGGTAATCATTAAGAGTTGGGCTCATGTCTAGTTCCTCATGTCCTTTCCTAAGCTTGCTCTCATTTCACTGCTGACATATCTTTCTATCTACAATGAACACAGTTAATGTTTGCCTCCTCAGAATCTTGTGTGCATTATATAAGTGAACGTATGCAAAAATCCAGGGCATGACATTAATAGCTATCATTACATTATTATTATTTGAATTATCTTTGCTTAAAAAGGATGGTAAGGGCAACTTTAAAAACAAATGGTTAAATATTTCTTATCTGACATTATGAATGCTCATATCTTTCCCTCAAGTATTTGACAAAAATAATGATCTATGAGGTGGTGAGTTATTTTTCTTAACGGCCTTTAAATAATTAAAAGGCAACTGTTACATAAGACTCAACTGAATAACCCTCTCATTAAAAAGTTTCATAATTTCAACTAGCTATATCATACAATTTGAGTATAGATTCATGTTTTCTACATATATCTCAAAATTGATTGCCTAGAGCCAGATGGTATATGTCTATAATTCAAGTTAATTTAGAGACTTTTGGGAACCTGAGGCAGGAAAACTATGAGTTCAAGGCCAACCTGAGCTACTTAGTGGGATCCTTGAGGGGAAAAAAAAAAAAACCAAAGGTAATGTTGTAATGTTAAGTGTTGTATGTTTATATTTCTAGCATAATCCAGATACCAAGGATGAATCTTTAGGATTTGGCTAAAACAAAAATAGGATTATTTCAGACAAAGAATTTGTTCTTCCTTTTGTTCCTTTGTTGGTATGTGAGACCTATGCAATCCTAATATTTAACTGTTGATAATAACTCGGTTAACAGAGGGTAAAAGAAGTTTTTCTCTTAACTTGCTCACCCATTTGAAATAATGTCTAAGGCAGATTGCCTGGAGCCCCAGTGGGTGTGTCTAGACGCTCCTTTTGAATATGTTCATACCACCTGTGCCTGCAGGTGACCATACTATTCGGCATCTGCTTCTGACTATCTCCACTCAGGAAGAATCAAAACTAGATTCTGATGAGTCCCCAGCCAGCACCTTCCCTGAGGAATCTCCAGCATTTCCTTTCACTGTGACATTCTGAGTCCTGACAAAATTGACCTAACACAAAGACTGACTTAGCCCAGTTTCTGTCATCAGCTTCACATGATTTTTACTTCTGTGAACATTCAGCCGTCACATGTGGATTTTCACATCTACTTACTTTCTTCAATGTTATGTTTCCATTCCAGGTGTTTTTACCGTTAATACTGTTAGCCCTGGCCATCACCCTGTGCTTGGTTTTGATTCCCCTGGTCAAGTCTCCAAAGATGCACTACATCTATGTGTTCCTCTTCCTCCTCAGTGGCCTGCTGTTGTATGTGCCATTTATACACTTTAAAGTGAAGCTGGTTTGGTTTCAAAAGTTGACTTGCTTTCTGCAGCTGCTGTTTAATATTTGCATCCCTGATGCATCTGATGATCCCATATGGGAAGTAGAAAACTGAAAAAGAATAGCCTTTTATAACTGCAGCACGTTCCAGACAAAGGTCAAGTGGAGGCTAGGAGAGGAAAGATGGCTACTACGGAAACTGAAATGGCGGATAGAAAAGTACCTAGGGAGTTCCTGGTTTTCAAATGGCGAACAGAGTGGCTGGAGAGATGGCTCTGCTGTTAAGGGCACCAGTTGCTCTCCCAGAGGACTAGAGTTCAATTCCCAGACCACACATGGAAGCTCACAATTATCTGTAACTCTGGTCACAGAGGATCCAGTATTCTCTTCTGGATTCTGCAGGCAGTGCACCCATATGGTGTACAGCTATACGTGTAGGCAAAACACCCATACACATTTGCAAAAGAAAAATAGCAAAGAAAGTGTTACACACAACCAATCTCTGCTTCAATAAAAAAAATTCCTCCTTTGTGTAGCGTCACATATTAATGACGCCTTTCTCAGTCTGTTTATCTCATCTATTTTCTACTTAATGTGTCCTTATAATAAAGGTTAATGATTGAAAATAAACATTCTCTCATAGTTTTAATTTTTCAGTAGCACAACAACACAAAACAACCTTAATAGGTATTTTTGTTGTTGTTTTGTTTATTTTAGAGACAGGAGCTCACGTTAGTACAAGCTGGCTTGAGGTCACAGCACTCCCCCTGCCTCAGCCTTTCCTAGCAGTAGACTGACAGGGAGAGCCTCTGTTTCGGTTCCTGCAGCTCCTCACTGATGGGATGGGATCTGAAAGTTAAGAGAACCCCTTTTCTTCTCCAAGTTGGTTTTGGCCGGTGTTTTATCACAGGAACAAAACAATACAAAACAAACAAACAAACAAACAAAAAAAGACTAGTACAGACTGATATAGACACATTTACCAAGCTTTTCACCTTCAAACTAAAAGTATTTTAACTAGTAAAAGTGGCCAAATATAGTGTTCTTAGGGGCCATGTTAGCTATCTTTCCTATTGTTGTGATAAAATATCCTGGCAAATGTAGTTTCAGGAAGAAAGGGCTTATTTTGGCTTCAGTGCTAGAGGGTTCATTGGTCAGGAAGACAAGGAAAGAGGCAGAATGCATGGTGGCAGGAACAAGATGCTGCCTGTCACAGTCACTGTCCGGGAAGTGGGATGTGAACAGAAGCGAGGCCATCCCACAGAGCCCCAAAACTGGTTCCTAGTAACCCTTTGCATCCAGCAAGACTCCACCCTATGAAGGTTTCACAAGGCTCCCAAACAGCACTTGGGAACCAAGTGCTCAAACACTTGAGCCTCTGGAGGCATTTCACAGTCAAACACAACAGCATGTAGATTGGCTTTATGCGCCTGAATTTTCTTTCTTTCTTTCTCTCTTTCTCTCTTTTTTTCATTCATTCATTCATTCATTCATTCATTGGATGAGTATCACTGTGTACCCTAGGCTGCCCTCATACTCAGAATACCCTCATCTCAGCTTCCCAAGATCTGAGACTACAGTCATAAGCCTAGCTTTAAATAGGCTTTCTTAAAATGAGAATTAAATGAAGTAATAGACTAAACATTAAAAGAGAGTCAGTGATTGGCACATGATAAATATCAAATTTTATGTTAAAAAATAAGCCCCTATATTATTTTATTTATTTATTTTAAATAACCATACTAGTAACACCCATGATTTAGCCCAAGGAGTGTCAAGAGTATGTAGTGACTATTTGTTATTCAAAATTGCTAGAAGCAAAACAGGCATAGTACCCAAATGAATGTTGTGGAAAACTCAACAACTTAAGATAGCAAGGAGAATGCTAGGACATAAACTTTCCACAAAACACTGTGTTTTGCTGAGAACATGCTCTGTTGTACCATGAGAAGTCCCTGGAGCCCCTTGTAGGAAAGCTCTTTGAATTGGATTAAGGTTAGAGCTTGTCTCACCTTGTCTGGAGCTTTATGTAATAATATTGCATACTTATCTAGTATAAAATTTCAATTTATTTAAAACACGTTCAGTACCTTGCCGTAAACAGAACTCATTAAAACAAACAAAATGTACTAGGACAAGGTGTTCCTCATAAAAGCCAGTGATTTCTGTAATTCTTTTTCTGAGTCTCAAGGCTCTTACTGAGCACAAGCAGAATTCCACCTAGAATTTCATTGACTGCTGATTCCAATCTTATCACAACAGCTTTGTACTTTTAAGGGAAAAACATATCGCTGAAAGATAATATTTTCTTTTGCTCACAGGAAACATGCACAGTGTTTTTGCTTTTTTTCTTTTAACTGAAAGAATCTGGCTTGCATACTTTCTGACGTCATACCTGCCCTCAAAGCCCATTCTCCTTTTGGAGTTTTTAAAAAGCTGGATATCAAGTGCAGCAGATGTTGTACTTTATGAAGCACAGCCCAACTCCTGTGAGACTGTCTCCTGAAATGAGCAGGGCATCCTCACATATGTTAGGCCAACAACATGGCTGCCTAAAAAGATCTGAAGGTGTACAACAACCAACAAGCAAACTAACTAGAGGAGGACATCTCATGGGGTCCAACCCCCTAGATGAAGAACTACACGTGACTGAGAAATGCTGAGAACTTGAGAAATAGCCTTCCCTAGGAAGATTTCTACTAAGCAATGATTGAATACCAAGTAGTCAGCTCTGAAATCATTCATGTACCAGTAACAATAAAGAGACAGAATAGGTTGTATTTGTACATTCAGGCACATCTATCTATCTATCTATCTATCTATCTATCTATCTATCTATCATCTATCATCAGTTCATTTATCAGCTATCATTGATCTATCCATTGTCTACCTATCATCTTCTCTCTGTCTCTCTCTCTCTCTCTCTCCCACCTGTCTATTTATCATCTATCTATCATGTGTCTATTTATTTATAATCTATCTGTTTTCCTCAGTGTCTTGTATCTAATTCCTTGTCTATCTACTCTCACAGTCTGCAGTAAAAAATAAGCAAAAAGATAAATTATAAAGTAAGTTGTGAAACTGTCCAAGAAAACTATTACTCAGTCATCTTGTGTCCTGCTCTGATAAACAACACTGTCTTCTTTCCTGGTCTGAAATTTGATAACATATATGTATGTGTGTATGTATGTAATGTATATATGTATCACCATGTTGTGACTAAGTGCTATATCTCATATATTTGTTTGTAACTTGCCACCTGGAATGCTCTGTCTGCTCCCAAAAGGTGGCCACTGGAGTCCTTTGATGAAATATATTCTCTAAGCTGTAGTAAGTCAGTCTAATAAATTCAGTCCAGCTGAGACCTGACTCAGCCCAAGCATGGAAATATATATGGCACATGCATTCATCCTCTTATTTATGATTGCAAGATTCTAAAACGAAGAGATACATTTTGTTAAGAAAGCATAATTTTCAAAATGGAGAAACTATGAATTTTACACATATGTAAAATGAATGTATATTAAATGTAGGCTCAATTTTCTTAACAAATATATTTTATTACAAACTTATTAACTGAGAGTATCTCACTTATAAATCGACTAACCTAAACAATAGGAAAAGGATGTTAAAGAATACAATAACAAAACCACAGGGATATCAGTTCTGATCAATGATTCTCCTGGCATAATTAGCAGGATTTCTTCTGCTGGAACCTGGAGCAATGAGAACCTGGAACCTCAGCTGGAACCCGGAGCCCCCAAAGCCTTCCCTCGAGAGGTTCTCTCTAGGAGCATTTCAAAGTGGAGCAACAAACAGCCAAAACTATCCCAAGTCTCCAAAAAGGCCCCACCTCTTGCTTTTGGCTCACGTTTATACCTCCTCTCAGAATTGGTTCAAGGATGTTTTTCAGCGGGTTAACAACCAATCTCCCACACACAATGGTTTGACTTCTAAGGGATAAACATCACCTGCTCTCTCACAAGTCTTTTTCTCATCCCTCACTTGTGATCTAAACAAAAACCATTTTTATCTCTTCTTTATTTATGCCTTTTATTAAATAAAATATACTATATACAACAAAATAAGAATTATCCATTAAGTCTCATTTATAAGGACCAGTCCATTTGTAGTTAACAATTTTTAAGAAATTATTCCAGTATCTCCCCTATGCTACTGCTTCTTATCCTAATGTCTAAAGTTTTTTCTTTTCTTTTCTTTTCTTTTTAACTAAACCTATATTAATACTGTGGTTATCTAGTCTTAGACCCCATCAGAGGCCCCAGAATGAAAAACTATCTAATATGAAGGAAGTGCAGGCAAGCAACTTCCAAAAGATTAACAAGATAGAGAGCTGACTGTCTGGGTATCCTGCCTTCAGCCAGCCAGGCCAAAGCATCTCACAGACTGCTATAAAGCAGGAAGCCTGAAGGACTGGCCCACCTAGTCTCTGCAAGCCTAGGCAGCCAATTTCTCATTATCAGGCTTGATCATAGTGGATGGTCATTCTGTCATCAGCAGTAGAGATAAGTAAAGTTCCTCAGACCAGTGGCTATCTGCCACTATCGTTTCTTGAAACCTGAGTAATTAGACTGGAGGTGTTGCCAGGAACAGATGTGTCTTTCTGTCATAAAAGCTGTTTATTATTAAATGCAATTTTCTGTGGATCTCTGAAGTGTTTGAAGACCATCTATCTATCTATTCTATCCATCATCTATCTATTTATTCCTTTGAAAACATATGCAAAAAATTAAAGCTTATCATATAAACAATTTAGTATCTTGTAAGATTCGTAAGTGACCAACTACCAATTTCTATCTCTGACCATCCTGAACAAGTGATAAGTTATTTTTCACCTTTTCAAATAAGTTGTACATGTATAATACATTAAATAAATGTCAAACAAAATAATCTTAAATTTTTACCAATATGCAATATACAACTTAAGTTTCCATTAATATCCCTTATACAATACATAAAGCAAAAGTTAAAAAAGGAAAAATATCTTAAATTTCTACCTATTTACAATTAAAGAATGTGCTTATATCACTAGCTAATTGGAAAAATGTTAAGATGTTAAATCTTATTCAAGGTGTGTATGTGTGTGTGTGTGTGTGTCTGTGTGTATGTGTGTTCCTGAAATAGTGTCTTACCTTTTAGTCTAGGTTACTCTCAGACTCACTATCTTCCTGACCAACCATCCCACTGGCATGTCAAGTATGTATTATTGTGATATTTGAGCTTTGAATACAAAGTGGAATACAATGAATTTGTATTGACATTGTGTTATTCCAGCTTTTATTACTGTGCTAAAATATCTGAAACAGGCTATCTATTAACAAGAGTTTATTTATTATAGCTTGTAATTCTGAAAACTCAAGAAAGCTCATATCTGCTAATAGCTTTTTTTTACTAGTAGGGTCTCCAGGTGGTACAGGATATTATGTATGAAGTATGTATTCATGTGTGTCTTCCAGTCTGTCTCTGTCTCTGTATGCCATCTCTTTCTCTCCCTCCCTCTGTCTGTCTCTCTCTTTCCATCAGGATTGAAATACATTTGATACACCCTGATGAGCATATCCAATTCTAATCCAATTCCACGCCACCCTCACAAATACCATGGCCAACCAAGCATCTATTCATTTAATGTTTAACAATAGGACATACTCAAATTATGTCTATGATACAGTAACCATGAACAAAGTAATTTGTTCACTTTTTATGTAACATTTGGGAATAGTTTGTTTGGGTTAATGTGGGTACTACCAAATATTCCTCAAATATGACTTTTTCCAACAGAGACAGAGACAGAGACAGAGACAGAGACAGCGACAGACAGACAGACAGACAGACACACACACACACACACACACACACACACACACACACAGAGAGAGAGAGAGAGAGAGAGAGAGAGAGAGAGAGAGAGAGAGACAGACAGACAGACAGACAGACAGACAGACAGACAGACAGAGAAACAGAGAGACAGAGACAGACAGACAGATGGAGGGACATAGAGACAGATGGAGAGATAGAGAGACAGAGAGAGAGAAAGAAGAAGAAGAAGAAGAAGAAGAAGAAGAAGAAGAAGAAGAAGAAGAAGAGGAAGCAGCACTAAACCATACAAAAAGGACTCCACCTTGGGCCTTTCCACCTCCCCCTCCCAATCTATCCCACGCTTCCATTTTTGACTTCTACTCTGCAAATCTCTCAGAGAATGTGACCCTCTGTGAGAAAGCAGAATTCAAAAGACACTAGATTTCTGTTTGGTCTTGTAGTTCCCCAGCTACAGAATGGCAAGAAATGTATTTTCACTGTTTGTAAGTCATGTGGGTTCATGGCTTCTCATGCGGTAGCCCCAGACAGACTAAGGTAGGAATGACTTAGCCAGAACATGATTCGTCTACACTCTGTTCTTCTCTACAGCAATACATTTTCCACTGTGCCATTTATTTTGAAGGAACACTCTTGGGAAGGGTGGAAAAGACGCAATAAGGTACAAAATGATCTGTGCTGATACTCTCTAAGAAGCTTGGCCAAGTTCAGGTTGAACATGAGTTTTCCTGGATGGAAAGCACTGAAAGTTGAGGAAATGGTACTTTCTTCCCCTCTTTCCCCAACTCGATGTGGTGAGGATCCCACATGCACACACATGCACACCATGTAAAGCTACGCATTCATTGGGACAGACAGTGAAGTTCAGTTTTGTAATAAATGCAGAAAGTTTTCATGTCTGTAAATAATTAACTTTTTTTTAATTAAAAAAATTAAGCCAAGTCAGAGCACTGTCTTTTTCTCTCTTCTGTATTTGCAAATGTTCCCTTTAAATGGCAAACTTCTGTTCTCCACAAAAGCCCTGCTAGCAGCTGCAAGTTGCCTGTGGGTGGTGGGGAGAGGGGGAGTATTAGTCTGTGTCCTACCTAGGCTATTGCTATGAAGAAACACCATGGCCACGGGCAACTCTTAGAAAGGAAAACACTTACTTTGGCTTGGCTTTCAGCTTTAGAGGTTTAGTCCATTATCATCATGGTGCGAAGCATGGTGACACACTGGCCGACTTGGTGCTAGAGAGGTGGATGAGAGTTTTACATCTGGATCAGCAGGCTACAGGAAGAGGGAAAGACTTTGGGCCTGGCTTTAGGCCTGAAGACTTTAGAGCCTGACTCCAAGGCTCAAAGCCCATCCCTAGTGATTCACTTCCTTTAACAGGGTTACACATAAGGCCACACCTCCTAATCCCTGTAAAGTAGTTCTGCAATAACCAAGCATTCAAGTGTATGAGCCTATGAAAGGCATTGCTGTTCCAACCACCACAGTCTAGTTACCTCTTGTTCCCCAGTGCATTTTAAAAAAGAGAAGTAAGCCTTTATTTCCATGTTTCTCAAATTAAGCTGGTTGAATTGGTTGCTTTGAGAGGTCAAAGAGACCAAATCCCATATCCTCATTTGATACCTCTGACTCTGCCTTGGCTTCAGCCTTGGCTGGAGCTGCAGCAGCAGGGGCGGCAGTGGTGGCTGCAGCCACAGGGACAGCAACCACAGATGCAGATCGATCAGCCAGGACGGCCTTGACCTTCTCAGCAAGAGGGAAGGTGTAGTCAGTCTCCACAGACAAAGCCAGGACCCTCTTGTACCCATTGATGATAGAGTGTGGCACCGAGGCAACAGTTGGGTAACCAATCTGCAGACAGACACTGGCAACATTTTGGACACCCTCTAGGAAATGAGAGTGCAGAGTCTGCTCAGTGATGTCAAGCACTTCAGGGTTATAAGTGCTCCCGTTGTCAAGCACTCTGCTGGATGATCAGCCCAAAGGAGAAGGGCGAGATGTTGAGCATGTTCAGCAGTGTGGCCTCGCAGGCTCCTACTTTGTCTCTAGTTCCGATCAGCTGCACATTGCTCATCATTTCAATGGTGCCTCTGGAGATTCTAGTGGTGATGCCCAAAGCCTGGAAGAACAAGGTCTTCTCAGGCCCCAGACCAGAGTTCAGAGCTCTGTGACCTCACATGGGGCGATGGAGCCAACAGGAACAACAGCTGGCACTTTACTGGCCAGCAGCATGTCCCTAATCTCAGTGAGGTTCCCCCACATTCCCCCAGATATGAGGCAGCAGCTTCTCCAGAGCTGGGTTGTTTTCCAGGTGGCCCCTGATGGCCTTGCACATGATGGTGTTCTTGCCCATCAGCATGAGGGCTTTCCCTCACAGGGACATGCTGATCTACTTGGAGCCCACATTGTCTGATCCGGCAATGAAGCATTTTGGAGAATCTTCCAACTATTGGATGATCTGAAGGAAGAAGTTGGACTTCCAGTCACTATGCCCTTCCCTGGGTGGTGCCTCAGGTATTGCCATGCAGGGTTTAAAGATTATGTTTTTCTAATGCAGACACGTGCTGAGACAGACCACAGTGCATTTTTTAACAATTATTCTGGGGAATGACTCATTTACTGTTCACTTTCTTATCCACTTGTACTGTATTCAATAATATTTATTGACTATTACTGTGTGCTATTTGGTGCTGTAAGGGGATATAAATATAGTCACAATATATTTCCAGACTACAAATACCTTACAAAATAATTAGCTTTAATACTCTGTGAAAAATGTCAAAGGGAGACAGGCACAGGCACAGACCAGCAGACCTGCTGTTGACTTCTGGTGACTTTAGTAGGCTCAGGATTCTTCCTCTCCATCAACCAATCTTTGTATTACCCACATTAAGCCATGTATGTTCCAACTGACACCTCTATAAGTTTGGATGTGTAAGCCAGCAAGACCAGAGCTACTGCAAGAGACAATGAAGGCAGCAGGGAAGGGACACTTCAGAGCCTGGCTCTGATTTAGAGCCCACTTTCCAGGGGCTCCTGATCACCTCAGAGGAAGAAGCCTGAAGACTTTAAGAGCCTGGCTCCTAGGTGACTCACTTACTGCAGAGGGAAGTCTTGCTGAGGACAGATTCTCCAGAGGCTCCCCTGGTACAGGACTCCACAGTGGCTGCAGAAGAGGGTCTCTTTCCTGCTTTAGTCTCCAAGAGTCCTCACTTAGCTGCAAAAGAGAATTCATCAATGCAGCTGCTCTTACTCTGCAAGCCTGCTGCTACTGAGATCTTCTGTTTCTTCCCTGCAGAGAGAGTCAGGCATCCTGACCTGCAGTCTGCAGGGGACTGCTCTCAGCCAGCATCTCAAAGCTCCTGAGAGCTCTTGAGTTGAAACACTTTCTCAGAAAGCATCTTACAGCTGCTGGGGATTCAAACTGTTCTTTTAAATGCCCCTATGGCAGTCTGTTTTCAGTTGTTTTGTCTCTTTAAAGTCTGTTACTCCTGAATTGACAAATAAACTAAACAAGGCCTGTTTGTATCTTTTCCTGTCTGTGCACTCCACTCTTGGAGGAGGCTGCCATAAGGACTTGGTAGGAGGCAAGAGGTCTCCACTAACCCCTTTAATTTGAGAAACCTTGGTGCTAAATTCTCTAAAGGTCTGACAGAGTTTGAATTTATCTGTGTCGGGGTCTGAACTTTTTAGATGGTAATTTTTATTTATTTTTGATTCCACCTTGTTACTTGATAAAGATTTGTTTGAATTATTCAATTTCATTTTAGTTTAATTTTGGTAGATCATAGCCATCTAGAAAACTATCGTTTTTGTTTTTGTTTTAGGTTTCCCAATTTCGTCTAATATAAAATAAGGTTTTCCCCAAACTTTTCTCAATTTCTTTTATGTCTGTTATAATATTAACCTTTACATATCTAATTTTAGGGTCTGTTTTCCGTTTTGCTCAGTTTTGTAGATGCTTTCTTGATCTTCTTTATCTTTTCAAAGATTCAACTCTACTTCAATACTTCTTTGTAGTTTTTTCATTTCATTAATTTCTGGCATGATCTTAATTATTTCCCTTTGTTTACAGATTTTGGATTTGTTTTCTGTTTTTTCAGGGCTTTAATATGCACTTTATTAGAACTCCCCCAATCTCTTAAATATAGATGCTTGCACCTATAAATGCCTTTCTTGCACTGCTTATCTAGTACTGCACCAGTTTCAGTATGCTGTTTTTATTTTTACTTGATTGTAGTTTTTTTCTTTCAATGTCCCATCAGCACTCAAGAGAGTGCTAATCAATCTCCATGGGTTTCTGCATTTCACTTAGCTGTTGGTTTCTATTTTTATTCCATTATGGTCAGGTAGAATACCTTTTTTAAAAAAAAAATCAGTTTTTCTATATTTTTCAAGGCTTGCTTTGTGTTCTTTATGTGATCTATTCTGGAATGACCATGAGGCATTTGTGCTCTACATTGTTTGTAGGGTGTGTTCTGTCTATGCCTCTTATGGTCACTCAATCTATGGTGTCATTTAACTGAGATAATCTCTGCTGATTTTGCTATTAGCTTGATTTGTCTATTGATGAGAGTTGAGTTGAGGTCTCTCATTATTATTGTATTGGAGTGAATTTATGCCTCTATATCCTTATATGTTTTAATGAAATTGGCTGTGCCCATATTTGATATCTATGTTTAAAATTGTAATGGCCTCATGATGGACTTCTGTCTTAATAATGTCAACAGAGCTTCCTCATCTCTTCTTGCTAATTCTGGAGTCAAGTCTTGTCTTAGTCAGGGTCACTACCCCTGTGATGAAGCACTGTAAACAAAGAAATGAGGGAGGAAGTATTTATTTCACTCACACTGTACGCCATTAAAGAAAGTAAGGGCAGGAACTCAAACAGGGCATGAACATGGAAGCATGAGCTGATGCAGAGGCCATGGAGAAAGGAGTGCTGTTTACTCGCTTGCTCTCTATGGCTTGCTCAGCCTACTTTCTTGTAGGCCAGGGGTGGCCCCACCCACAATGGATTAGGCCATTCTGCAACAATCGCTAATCTAAAAAAATGCCTCTTGTTGGTCTCCTGAACCCTCTGGGTTCTTTCATCCTCTCAAAGAGACCTCCAAGGCAGGAGGATCTAGGCCCAGAGGAGATTGCACAAACTGTTGGACCAACCGAGGACAATGATGTAGTAAACTTAGATCCCCCGTTCAGATCTAGCCAATGGACAGCTCATTCTCTGACATTGTGTGGAGAGCAGGGACTGCCTCTGACATGAACTCTAGTGACCCTGATTTGATCCCTTCCTCTTGGTGGGTAGGCCAGGTGGCACTCAGAGGACCGGGTAGCTGGCTATCCCAAAAAGATCTGATAGGCTGTGGTCATATGGTGGGGGAGGAGGTCCCCTTCTGTCAGAGGTCTAGGGGAGGGAAATAGAGCAGAAGAGATAGGGTTGGAATAGGAAGATACAAGTGAGAGGGTAACAATCAGGATGTAATCTGAATAAATTATAATAAATTAGAAAAGAAATGTCCACAGACTTGCCTGAGGCCTTATCTTATGGAGGCATTTTCTCAATTGAGGTTTCTTCTTCTCAGATTACTATAGCTTGTGTCAAGCTAACATAACACTAGCTAGCATAAATCACATTTGTCTCATTCTAGAACAGATTAGGACACACATATTAAAACAACGACTCTTGCTTGTGTTCTAGTCTCCTCTAGGGCTTGGAGATAGAACTCAGATCTGGGTCTTCTGGTCGGTAATCAAAGTCCTACAGTTTCAGCCTTAAATTTTACAGGCTTTTGATTATGGGTTAGGAATCCTCTCCCAGTTCCATTGAAACCTGCTAATATCCAACTAGGTGCTTCTTGGAATCCGTTTACCTCTTTTTCTTCCCTGAAACAGAGCTGCCTACACTTCCCAGCCTCTGTTGAAGTCAGCTGAAGCTGCAGGATGAACTGCTGCCGATCAACTATAAGCAGAAGAGCTGTAAAATGATCTTTAAAGGGATTGTTGCTCTCCTTAGCCCTGGGTTGGATCTTCAGGAGCCCTCTTCAACTATAAGATGCAGATGTAAGAAGAATCAGATGCCAAGGGAGCCTAATGCCAGGACCAGCTGCTTAGGTTCATACCTATACTATGAGAGAAAGAACTGCCACCTGTTGCTATACATCATCCTAGCTGGTGGTTATATTTTTTGAGACTCCCCTCCTTCCCATTCCTCTGCTTTCTTCTGTTAATTTATTCCTCCCTGTTCTTCTTCTTGATCTTCCAATTCAGTTTTCTTTTACCTGTTCTGTATCGTTGTCTTCAAGAATCCTTCTGGCACCTGTGTTTGATCAAAGTGTTGTACATCAAAGCCCACCCTTTGGACAGCTATATTGTACTGTTGACTCAGAACTACAAAACTCCATCTTTCTCTCCTTTCTGATCACAAACTCATGCTTGTTCTTGGCCTCGGAATGGTTGCAGCATTCTCCTTGTTTCTTTAACTCAGCTGATCACTTCACTACACAGTCTTTTACCCAGGAGAAAATTGGAGATCACTTCATCAGTCTTAGCTCCAGCCTTCATTTATTCAAACATACCTCTACGTTGCTGCTGCCAAGGTTATTCCAAAACTAATCTTCATCTTATCACGTCCTCGAATCTTAAATCCTGCAAAGACTTCGCATTGTCTAAAACACCAAGCCCATTTGTTTTCATGCTGCATAATAGAAACTTTAGGAACTGTGCTGTGTTTCCCTCCAGGCTCAGGGTTTATAATCTTTATATTTCAAAGTCCTAACAGTTCTGAATTATTTAAGGTTCCCAAATCATCTTGCAGGTAGTGTATGCTCTGCCATGCACATTTCCTATAGGGCACACATTTCTCTGCTCAGCTTGCATCACAGCAGGAAAACTGCTGCTGCGCTGAGCTGAAGCCTAGGGTGGAAGTGAGCATTCTGCTCAGCCTGTGTCACAGCAGGGGAGCTGTGCCTCAGGTAGAATTGCTTTCTGAGCTCAGCCAGCTTCTCCATGGCACAGCTCACTGAGCAAACCCAGGACTCTGGGGCTGAACTGTCTGCTGAGTCTAGTTTGGGTCTCAAGGCACCATGTGACCCAAATCCTGTCCAGACTCCCCTCTCCCGCAGAACTCCCACCGTCCACCACACCAATCGCCTCCACTGGAAGTCTCTGAGCTACAAACCTCAGCCACCGCCGCTGGTGCCGCTGGAGCCACTGCTGTCTCTGCCGCTGCTGCCACTGGTGCCATTGGTGCAGCTGGTGACACTGCTGTCTCTGCCGCTGCTGCTCTGATCTGAGAAAGTCCGCGCTTCTCTCATCCCGTGTGCAGGGGCAAGCAGGTCCTCTGCACCCTGGTCCCTCCGAACTGTGGAGCACTTCTGCTGCCGTGGTGTGGGGACCTTGGTGTTCCTGGCTCAGAAATCTGTGCAATTCCCTGAATTGTTCACTGGAGCTTTCAAACACGGTCCACACTGCTCGCCGCCATCTTGGATCTCCCCCTATTTTTTCCTTCTTAAACATCTCTTTTTTTCTTAATGCTATTGATAAACCAAAGCTTGTGCTACCTTTTTCTTCATAAAACCAACCTTTGTTTCACACTAACTAATCCTTCAAGTCTTTCCTGCCATATAAGTTAAAGTTGTGGCTGCACTTGGGTGGATGTCTATGGAAATAACTCTTTGGGTTGCACACTTCGGAGTATGTAGCTGCATCTTGTGTTGCCAGTGACAATACTTTCTGATATTTTTGGTGAATTACCTATATAATTCTACCATACAGGCTAGTGGTGGGGATCAGTATCTTCATTTTATACATGGAGAGTTTGAAGTAGAAACATTAAAATGCCCAGAGTTATGTAGTTAATAAGTTAGAAACAGAAAAAGAACTCAGGTAGTAAATTCCAGAGTCCATATCATATCCGACCAGTTTGGGGGTCAGAAAGATGTCTTGGCTCTCGTTTGGAATGATGAGAGGATAGGAGCTGGATAGTATTCATGTGAGAGTTCACCTCAAAGACGTCATCCATGGTGCTAGCCTCCTTATGAGGCTTATGGATATCATGGGAGATAATATCTAAAGTTTAGAATGTAAGGCTCGTTCTTGAAAGATAGTGTGACTTTCTGTGCTGTTTGTCTGGTCACGAGGAAGCTAGCTGCCTTCAGCAGCTCTACAGAGATGCCTACAGGTTAGGATTTGAGACCTGTGGTCAGTTGCCAGGGAGGACTGCGTGTGCTTGGAACTTGACCTTCCAGTGCCATCCAGACTTTCAAATAACTGTAGTCTCTACTGACATTTTAAATGAAACCTCATAAAAGACGAAATTAGAACCATCCAGTTGAATTCCTTCTGAATTCCCGAGTGGCAGAAGGAGATTATCCATGTTAATCATTTTAAACTACTGGTATTAGGCAAACATGTTATGTAGCAAGAGATAATTATCAATATAGCACCAACAGAAGGTGGCTGTTGCAGAAATAAGGGTGTTTGAGTGAAGTGAAAATGAACTAGTCAGCCCCTTACCCGAATTCTTTCTGGCTAGGAATTAAGATTTGCCAAGAACCCCATGGCTTATGGAATCTAGTAACAGGATCTTTAAACCACACTCTTTGTAGGTTCAGGGGAACAAAATCTCTGTTCTTAGAAGCTTCAAAAGGCTAGGCATGGCTATGTGTCCCAATATGCCAATTAAAGAGATGAGTAATAGTGAAAAGAAGAGACAGGATATTTAATTAGTACTGACACATTGAGAAATACACATAAAAGGATTTGGTGTGGACATATCTCTCTGTGTTCAGGGCTCTCACATTAGCTTCAGGTTTACATAGAGAAAAATTGGGCAGGGGCGAATGGTAGGCATAACTTAGCAGTCTTGGTCAGGTGTTGATCTGGTTCAATGCTGTCTTAGCTCTGATTCTGCAGGATGGTTTGAAGAAGTTTGTTTGGCTTGCGGAGAGCACGCTGGCTCCTGTATGAACCTTACTTCTGTTCCACAGTACAGCATTGCCATCCTAGATAATTATCTTCATTTGAATAGTGGTTTTCCTTTAAGGCTGGCATTCTTTAAGGGTAGTTTTTGTCTCTTGTCATAAAGATGTCTATCAATCATATTTATTGCTGGAATCAATGGTAACTTGAGTTTTAAGGACAAAGAGGAGAACTTTAGGTGCCTTTAGTGGTCTGAAATAGGACATTGTAAAAAGAAAGTAGGATTAAAAAAGAGAGAGAGATACAAAATGAAGGATAGGGATGCCAGATTTTTGGTTTTAGTCATCTTATGAGTCCAAGTGATCAATGTCCCCTCCCCTATAAAGCAGTTTCTAACCACTGGTTACAGGACAAGCCACACCAGGGCAATAGACTGTTTTGCCAGTGGGAGTCATTCATGGGAGTATAAACAACATTCCAACCATTGTGTTCAGGCAGCTAGAACACCAGTCTAGATGTAATTATGCCAGAGAAAAGGCCTCACAGAGACACAGATCCTTCTTTCCTCACAAATGTAAGTATCTCTAAAACCTATAAAAATTTTAGGAATTTTATTTATGTGGAAAGAGTAAAATGGGGAGAGTAAAGAGAGTTATGTATTTTGGTTTTTTGAAACAATAAGTGACTAAGATACCTTGAATAGGTGAGAACAAATTTTCAGCACAGATAGATATTTGAGTTAGAGAATAAAATAATTTCGGTTATAGAGTATGACATTATTTATAAAGTTTTGCCCATACAATATTTGTAGTCCAAATCTTCATACTCACCATTTCAGTTTTCATAGAGACTTCTTTGTTTTAGAGAAAGAGAAAAAAGAGGTCAATGGTGACATAAAACAACAATGTCAATTTTTCTTTATTAGAATTTATAGCTTTACATCCTTTAGAATGTATAGAAATAAATCTTTGTGGAGAACAGAATCTTTTATATTACACTAACGATTCTAAGTCCTACTGATGCACTCTCAGTCCCAGGGAATAGCTCTTAACATTTCCAAACTATTAAACTCATTTGGTTCTCACAGCAAATCTATGGAGTACTTAGTACAATCAATGACATTTCAAGTCAAACAAACCAAGACACAGTGAAATTGGTGCCATGTGTCACAGACAGTCTGGTTCTGAAACTCGTGAACTTAAGAACTTCCTTTTCAGGAGAGCTCCTCAGGAGATACCTTATATTTAAGATATTTCATTTCTGACAGATCAAATTCATCTAGGTAACTGTGACTACACTGAAAATATGTTATATAAAATTTGGAAGCAGATTTCATATACACTTCTTAATACATGCATAATAATTTTGGTGACAATACTGTTGCACATGAGCTCCCCTTTCAAAGTGACTGGCATTGGCTGTGACATCAGCTGTCCTGGCTGTGGAGTGGGAGACTTGCAAACCTGTAATTGGAAGAGCTGGTGTCATCTGAGAATCAAGAGCAGGATTTAAATAGCTCTAAGGGACCAAGCTGATCCTTTCAAGGCCAAGTTATCAAAAATAGTTTCTTGGTTTGTGTGCTTGACCTTTCCTGAACTCAGAGGTTGAGCTTTGAAGGCTACTTTCAACTCTCTCTGGAGGCAGAAACAAACAAACTCATGCCATTCTTTTGAATGAACTATAACAGAAACCATCCACATAATGTCAAAATAAGATGGTTGCACGGAGTCTTTGAAGGCCAATTAATTTCCATGAATTTGAGAGAATCACCTTTTTACCAAATCTCTCTATAAATCATGGCCTTAGGGCCACATCCTGCATTTAGCAGAACAATCAGCTAGAAACACAATCTGAGAGCTCTACTCATTTCTTTTCAGTAAGACCAAATGGAACATTTCTTATGAACTTTCACTTAAGAAAATGATCAACACCTGTATGTAAAGCGAGAAAGGGAGAAGAAAAGTGATTTATAGTAGTGATTCCTTTTTTCACCAGTTCTTGTGTAGAAATGCTTTGACATGTGAAAGTGAATTAATAAAGCTAGAGCACTTATAATTAGGGAACCAAATTTTAGCATGATTTTTCACTTAAGAAATTGAGTTGTTGGCCAAGAGGATCAAATGAAAATCCCCAAACAGCCAAAGCAGTTGTTAATATAAATGGGTTTCTCTCTAGAAACTGACAGTAAGACCCCACTGCCAATGACAATACCCACACAACTTATTGAGCATGGAGTAGTCTACCTGGTGCCTATATGAAGCTCTCACCCCTATGTTCTAATCTCTGTGGTGTGAAATGGTGCAGAAAAGCACTCTATAGGCTACAGAAACACAAATGTGAGCACCAACCCAGCCACAAAACTTTTGACTTACAACCTATCCTACCTCTGAAATTGCAAACAAACCACAATTTAATGCTTTATTTTATAAGAGTTCCCATGGCCATTGTCTCTTCGAAGCAATAAAACACTAAGACCACCTTCACATATTGTTTTTTTATTTTAATTTTATTAATTTAGTCAGATTATAACTCAATTGTTATCCCATCACTTGTATCCTCCCGTTCCTCCCTCCCTCCCGCTTTCACCCTATTCCTCTCCCCTAGGTCTAAGACCGAGGAGGACCTCCTCCCCTACTATATGGTCATAGCTATCAAGTCTTATCTTGGTAGCCTGCTTATTCTTTCTTTGAGTGACATCAGCCCCCCCCTCAAGGGTAGGTGGAAACCTACAAGAAACACATATTGTAAATGAAAAAAACATTTGTCTTCATTTTCTTGGTAGGCTGAACACAACCTAATACTGCTTATTTTACTTAGTGATGATTGCAAGTTGGCTTTTATTCAAAGAATGGAATAGTGTCATTTTATTTTCATCATAATAGCTATAGAAATAAAGTACCCATTTCTAGGACACTTGCTGTTTAAACTCATGACTAAGTTAGGTGAATTATTAGGTGTTAGAGTTTGGATTTAAAAGTTATCCCAGGGAGTGATGGGAAAAAACCCCCCAAAGAACCATGTGTTAAAGGTTAGGACTCCAGTGTGGTGCTACTGAGAGGTGATGGAAACATTTAATACATGGCTAACTCTACAAGACACTGTTCAGAGTCTTAATTAGAACAATTAGGTCAAGAGAAAGAAATAAAATGATAACAAGTAGGCAAGAAAGTGCTTATTCACAGAGGAAAACAACACAATCCTATACTTGAGACTGAAAGACTCCACCAGAAAGCTCAGGCTTATTAAACGCTGTCAGCAAAGTATCCAGATATAAAATCAATATAAAAATTAGTAATTTCCTATATGACAATAATTGGATAAATGATCATATTTGTAATGGCTTCAGGAAAAAAAAACAGCCATCGATACCTAGAGGTAAATCCAACAAAGAGGACAAAAGATCTTTACAATGAAGACTTTAAGACACTGAAGCAACAATTTGAGGAAGATACAAGAAGATACAAATATTCCCCATACTCATGAATTGGCAGAATTAATATTGTGAAAAAAGTTATATAACTGAGATTAATTCTCATACTCAAAGCAATGCTTATTATTCTTCTGAGAATTGGAAAAAACAGTCTTAAAATGTTTTTTTAGTCATATTTAGTGATCTTTTATTTCTTTCTTTAAAAATTTTTATTATAATTTATTTACATTACATCCCAATTGTAATCCCCTCATTCTTATCTTCCTGTTCCCATCCTCCCTCCCTTTTTTGACGTATTTCCCTCTCCTAGACCTCTGACAGGTGTGGTCCTTCTCCTCCACTATCTGACTGTAGCCTATCAAGTCTCATCTGGCTACACTGCATCCACTTTCTCTATGTTCCCATGGGGCCTCTTCACCAAGGGGCAGTGATCAAATGCTGGGCACCAGAGTTCCTGTGAGAGTCACTCCTGTGTGACACCCCTCCCCCTGCTTTAATGACCTGTTCTTTGGTTACATCTGAACAGTGGGTCTAGGATATTTGATTGCAATGTCCTTGGTTGGTGCACCAGTTGATGCAGCCCCCCTGGGTCCAGATTCACCATCTTTAATAGACTCTTTGTGGAGCTCCTGACAACACCCACCCACCCCATTCTTGCATCTACCAACTCTTCCATACAACTTGTAACTCTTAACCGAGAGTCCAGCTGTGGAACCCAGTATCTGTCCAGATCATCTGCTGGGTTGAGTCTCTCAGAGGACATCTTTGTTGGCCTAATATCCACTTATAAGTGAGTATATACCATGTGTGTCATTCTGGGTCTGGGTTACCTCACTCAGGATGATGTATACTAATTCCATCCATTTGCCTGCTAATTGCAAGATTTCTTTGTTTTTGATAGCTGAGTACTATTCCATGGTGTAAATGTATCACAGTTTCTTTATCCATTCTTTGGTTGAGGGACATCTAGGATGTTTCCAGATTCTGGCTATTATGAATAAAACTGCTATGAACATAGTTGAGCAAAATCCTTATTGTATTGTAGAACATCTTTTGGGTATATTCTCTGGAGTGGAATGGCTGGGTAGCAGAGGTATAACAATGCCCAACTTTCTGAGGAAGCACCACATAGATTTCCAAAGTGGTTGTACAAGTTTGTACTCCCTCCTGTAATGTAGAAGTATTCCCCTTTCTCCACATCCTTGCAAGCATCTAAACTTGAGTTTTTGATCTTAGACATTCTGATAGGTGTAAGATGAAACATCAAAGTCGTTTTGAATTGCATTTTCCTGATGACTAGGGATGTTGAGCATTTCTTTAAGTGTTTCTCAGCCATTTGGTACTCTTCTGTTGAGAATTCTATTTAGCTCTGTACCCCACTTTTAATTGGGTTATTTGTTTGGTGGTGTTTCATTTCTTGAGTTCTTCATATATTTTGGATATTAACCCACTGTCAGTCGTAGGGTTGGTCTGGTCTTTTACCAATCTGTAGGCTGTTGTTTCCTTCTCTTGAGTGTCCATGGCCTTACAGGGGCTTTTCAGTTTCATGAGGGTCTGTTTATTAATTGTTGACCTTAGAGCCTGAGCTGTTGGTCTTCTGTTCATAAAGTTGTCTCCTGTGCTGGTAAGTTCTAGGGTTTTCCTCATTTTTATTTCTATCAGATTCAGTGTGTCTGGCCTTATGTTGAGGTCTTTAATCCACTTGGACTTTTGTTTTTTGCAGGGTGATAAATATGGATCTATTTGATTTTTTCTACTTGTAGACATCCAGTTAGTCTAGCACCATTTGTTGAAAATGCTATATATTTTCCACTGTATGGATTTGGCTTCTTTGTCAAAAATCAAGTGTCCATAGGTATGTGGGTTTATTTCTGGGACTTTGATTTCATTCCATTGATCAACCAGCATATTTCTATGCCAGTACCATGCTGTTTTTTCTTATTATTATTATTAAAGTTGCCCTATAATACAGCTTTTAACCTGCAATGGAGATTCTTCGAGAAGATCTTTATTTGAACAGGATTGTTTTGGCTACTTTAGGATTTTTGTTTTTCCATATGAAGTTGAGAATTGATCTTACAATGTCTGTGAAAAATTGTATTGGAAATTTGATGGGAATTGCATTGAATCTGTAAATTGCTTTTGAAAAGATGACTATTATTACAATGTTGATTCTCCCAATCACAAGCATGGGAGATCTTTCTATCTTCTGATATCTTTTCCATTTTCTTTCTTCAGAGACTTGAGTTTTTTTTTTCATGTTGGTGTCCATGATCTGTGCTCCCAATGGAGGCCCTGTTATTGTTTGTGGTCCCTGTTCTCTCCTGTGTTCATGATGATGACGTCTATAATCTGTAATATAGTTGGGTGCCGTGTTGACATCCATGGTTCATGTTGGTCTCCCTGGTCTGTGTGACTGCTAGGTACCATGTTGGTGTCTATGATCTGTCCTGAGACATGAGACCACGTTGATGTTTGTGGTACATACTACCACCAGAGAACATGTGGACGTCCATAACCTGGGCTACACTGAGGCCATCTGGATGTCTGTGGACCATGCTGTCACCAGGGGCCATGTTAATGTGCATAGCCTGTGCTTCCAGTAAGGACTATGTTGAGGTTTCTGGTTCATCTTACCACCAGAGACCATGTGGATATGCATAGCTTGGGCTGCTTCCTAAGGCCATGTGGATGTCTGTGGTCTATGCATCTTCCAGAGACCATGTTGATGTCTATGATCAGGACTACCTAAGGAGAACTTGTTGATGTCTGTGGTCCATGCTGTGATGCTGCTATTGGCAAAGATGCTTCTGTTATAGTAGTATTGATGACTGACTCCAGGCTCAAAATTAAAAATGAGCGACGACTCCTTTCTGGTGGTTGACAATGGGTGAGGTAGCATCACTGAAGGCTCCCATCTCCCTGCCATCATGTCTAAGTCTGAGTCTCCTGAGGAATCTCTTTGTCGGAGGGCGGAGCTTTGAAACAACCAATGAGAGTCTGAGGAGCCATTTTGAGCAATGGGGGACATTCACTGACTGTGTGGTAATGAGGGATCCCAATGCCAACAGATCTAGGGCCTTTGTCTTTGTCACACATGCCATTGTGGAGGAAGAGGATGTTACTATGAATGCTAGACCACTCAAGGTGATTGGAAGAGTTGTGGAAACCAATAGAGCTGTGTCAAGAGAAGATTCCCAGAGACTAGGTGCTCACTTAACTGTGAAGAAGATCTTTGTTGGTATTAAAGAAGACACTGAAGAACATCTCCTACGAGTCTACTTTGAGCAGTATGGGAAAATTGAAGTGATCGAAATCATGACTGACAGAGGCAGTGGGAAGAAGAGGGACTTTGCTTTTGTCACCTTTGAAGACCATGACTCTGTGGAAAAGACTGTTATTCAAAAATATCATACTGTGAATGGCCATAACTGTGAAGTAAGAAAAGCCCTGTCAAAGGAAGAGATAGGTAGTGCCTCATCCAGCCAGAGAGGTTGGAGTGGTCCTGGAAACTTTGGTGGTGGTTGTGGAGGCAATTTTGGTGGCAATGACAATTTTGGTCAAGGGGAAATCTTCAGTGGTCATAGTGGCTTTGGTGGCATTTGTGGTTGTGGTGGATATGGTGGCAGCAGGGATGGCTATAATGGAGTTGGTAATGATGAAACAATTTTGGAAGTGGTAGAAGCTACAAGGATTTTGGCAATTACAACATCCAGTCTTCAAATTTTGAACCAATGAAGGGAGGAAACTTTGGAGGCAAGAAACTTCATGGTGGTGGAGGCCAGGAATTTGCTAAACCACAAAACCAAGGTGGCTATGGAGGTTCCAGTAGCAGCAGTAGCTGTGGCAGTGGGAGGATGTTCTAATTACATTACAGACAGGAAACAAAGCATAACAGGAGAGGAGAGTGAGAGAATTCATTGGGAAGTTACAGATTACAACAAATTTGTGAGCTTGGACAAACACATTGGTGGCAGGGTCTAGCTGCTACAAATAAGACATGTTTTTAGATAATACTCAGGTGTATGGGCAAAAAGAACTCTAGGACTGTATTTGTGACTATGGTAATTGTATAACAGGTTATTTTAGTTTCTGTTCAGTGGGAAGTGTAAAGTATGCCAACAAAGGGTTTTACTGTAGACTTTTTTTCACCCATGGTGCTGGTTGCTAAATGTTATAGTCTGATCATGACTCTGAATAAATGTGTCTTTTTTTTTTTAAAGAGAGTGATATTGAAGGCTTCTGTGACAACCCTCACACCACAATAAAAGAAATAGTCTAGACATAAAGCCATTGAAGAGAGCTCTTAAAAATTGTGATAAAGATGCTGAAGTGTAGCTCTTCATAGTTGATGCCTTCTGGAGGTGGGGTGGGAAACTACTCGATTATCTTTAAGGAGCTGGCCACTGGGAGTTTGGCCATGTTCCAATGAGTATACAGGCAACACAAATTGGAATTGGTGTATTTTTTGTGGGATAGGATACAAGGTTGGGAAGGTGGACCTAGGAGGACCGTGAGAGTGGGTCAGGGTGTACTGTATGAAATTCCAAAACAATTACTAAAATTATATATGTCTTAGTTTGGGTTTTATTCCTGTGAAGACACACTATGATCATAGCAACATTTATAAAGGAAAGGGTTTAATTGGGGGTCGATTACAGTGAGAAACATGGTGGCGTGACAGCAGACATGGTGCTGGAGAAGGAGCTGAGACCTCTACATCTTACTCCACAGGCAGCAGAGGAAGATGTTGGGCCACAGTGGGCATAGCCTGAGCATATATTACCTCAAAGCCCTCCTCCACAGTGACATATTTCTTCCAAAAAAGTCACACCTTCTCCAATAAGGCCACATCTCCTAATAGTGCCCCTCTCTATGGCCAGGCATTCAAGAACATGAATTATGGGGGAGTCATAGCTATTCAAACCACTGCATTCCACTCCCTGACCCCCATAGGCTTGTAGCCATAACATAATGCAAAACACATTCAGTCTCCACAGTCTATCACAGCCTCAACAATGTTTAAAAGTCCAAAGTTCAAGTCATAAGGGAGGGGAGTAAGGGGAAAATGGGAGGGAGGGAAGAATGGGAGGATAGAAGGGATGGGATAACCATTGAGATGTAACAAGAATAAATTAATAAAAAAAAAGAAAGAGAACCCCCCCCAAAAGAGTAAATAAACTGAAATTTTTATATCATGGCAAAAAAAAAAAGTCCAAAGTTCAATTTCTTTTCTTGCACAGGATATACATTAGTGTTCCAGAACACAGAGAGGGAGCATCATGAGGGAATGCTGGACTAAAGCAAGACTGAAAACCATCTGGGCAAACTGCAAACTGCATCTCCAGGACTGATGTTAAAATGCTCGTCAGATTTCCAACTCCTTTTGACAGCAACATACTTCTTTCTGTGGGCTGTTTCTACTGCCTGTTAGTGGATTTCCCGGGTGGATAGCCTATTGTTGTTGTTGTTTTAAACAAAACTCAAATATTTAACTTTTACCAATAAAGACTAGAAAGCAAAATGGTGGGGTGAACGTCGGCTAACTCAGGGATACAGAGAAATCCCCCAGCTGAACTTCCCCCTCAGCCCTGTCTCAAAAGAAAAGGAATTCTACATGCTGTCTCAAAACCCCTTCAAACTGAATGTCTCTCCCTTTTACAACCTGTGCATCTCTCTATCCATCTTCCTGACTTCCTCTTACTCTCTATGATTTTTTTCCCTATGTTTATTCCCTGTCCCCTGTCAACTGGTTGCTTGCTCTATCTCTTGACTTATGATTGATTTTATATAATTCAAGCAGAAAACTCTTGAATTAAAGGTGTATACTAGCACTGAACCACACCACAACTACAAACATTTTTTTTTCTCCCAGTAAACAGTACAGTCTTGGGGTTCATAGTGTAATCTAAAATCCTGCAACACTATCCCACAACTTTGGCATTTCCAGCATCTTATAGTCTCCAATGCAATGCAGGCTTTGTCTTCCCAGCTTTATGTATTGGCCTCTCTAGGCCTCCTTGCAGGGACATGCCTAACACACTCTGGGCCTCACTGGCTTTCCTGAGTCAAAGAGGGAAATTCCACAACCTCTTTATTTTATCCTTGATTCTAAAGCCAGTATCAGGTGGATAAAGCTGCTAAGTTCTGCTGTTTGCTGGCTTCTTTGTTTTATTATATCTTCACCAGCTTTCTGTTTTAAAGGGTTTCCTCCTTTGCCTAAGTTTTGCTATCCTGGAACATATTCTGTAGACTGACCTTGAACTCAGAGATCTGCATGCCTCTGTCTGCTGAGTGCTAGGATTAAAGGTGTGTACCACCACACCTGGATCTAAACCATTCTTTTTTTTTTTCCTTTTTTATTTTTATTTTTATTTTTTATTTTTTTTTACTTTTTTTTCTCCTTTATTAATTTATTCTTGTTACATCTCAATGGTTATCCCATCCCTTGTATCCTCCCATTCTTCCCTCCCTCCCAATTTCCCCTTATTCCCCTCCCCTATGACTGTTCCTGCGGGGGATTACCTCCCCCTCTATATGATCATAGGGTATCAAGTCTCTTCTTGGTAACTTGCTGTCCTTCCTCTGATTGCCACCAGGTCTCCCCGTCCAGGGGACATGGTCAAAGGTGAGGCACCAGAGTATGTGAGAAAGTCATATCCCACTCTCCACTCTACTGTGGAGAGTGTTCTGTCCATTGTCTAGATCTGGGTAGGGGTTTAAGGTTTACCGCCTGTATTGTCCTTGGCTGGTGCCTTAGTTTGAGCGGGACCCCTGGGCCCAAATCTTCCTATCATAATGTTCTACTTGTAGGCTTCTAGGACCCTCTGGATCCTTCTACTTTGCCTTTCTCCCATGATTCTCTCATCTAATAACCCAATCGAGAAATGGGGCATGGAACTAAACAGAGAACTCTCAACAGAGGAATATCAAATGGCTGAGAAACACTTAAAGAAATGCTCAACCTCCTTAATCATCAGGGAAATGCAAATCAAAACAACTCTGAGATTCCATCTTACACCCATCAGGATGGCTAAGATCAAAAATTCAAGCGACACCACATGCTGGCGAGGATGTGGGGAGAGAGGAACACTCCTTCATTGCTGGTGGGAATGCAAACTAGTACAACCACTTTGGAAATCTATCTGGTGCTATCTCAGAAAAATGGGAATAGGGCTTCCTCAAGACCCAGCTATTCCACTCCTTGGAATATACCCAGAAGATGCTCCAGCACACAGCAAGAAAATTTGCTCAACCATGTTCATAGCAGCCTTATTCATAATAGCCAGAACATGGAAACAGCCTAAGTGTCCCTCAATAGAAGAATGGATAAAGAAACTGTGGTACATATACACTATGGAATACTATTCAGCTATTAAAAACAAGGAATTCCCGAAATTTGTGGATAAATGGATTGAGCTAGAAATGATCATAATGAGTGAGTTAACCCAGAAGCAGAAAGACTCAAATGGTATATACTCACTTATATCGGCATATTAGCCCAAGGGGCATGTCCCACGAAAGCCTTCACTTACCAGGAAACTAAACCATTCTTTAATTCCTTTTCAGGAGGTGGCATTTTAGCAAGATGAAGTCTTGCTCTGAGGACACAACTCCCTTTATTTGATTTTTTCTTTAATCTGTTTATCTCTGTGAACACAGGATTTAGCTCCATTCTTCCTGGTGTCTCTTTTCATTATAGATCTTTATAAACATGGATATTAATAAGCACAGGACCCATTCTACACCAGCTTGTTTTGAAATTTCTGGAACTGCAATTAATTAAACTTCAATTTAGCCTCAGGCAGATTTATTTTGAATGAGGACAAAAAGCAGCCATATTCTTTGCCAAAATATCAGCAGGCTGGTACTATAGGCCACATTGGTCATAGCTTGAGCATATATGACCTCAAAGCCCTGCCTCCATAGTGACACACCCTCCAACCAGGGCATACCTCCTCCAACAAGGCCACACCTCCCAATACTGCCACTCCCTATGGCCAAGCATTCAAGCACATGAATCTATGGGGGACATACTTATTCAAACCACCACATTATGTTAAAAAATCAAATCAACATTATAAAATATAAACAACAGTTAATATTTTTATTTGCCTATGTTTATATATATATAAATATATAAAACAGTTTATATTTTAATATTATATCTTTTAGCTGAGTTGTATGTCTTCACCCATATCTGAAAATAAGGTAGAGTTAAGTAACATAATTTTATCTAATAAATATCTTAAAATCATAAGATTAGAAAAATGGTTACTGTTGAGTCCAGCATATTGAAAGTAAATTTATACTGTTTCCCTCTAAAAAATGGCACACTTCGGATGGTATGCAAATTAGAGAAACAAATTAAAACATCTTTTTTTCCTTTTTTAATTAATTTATTCTTGTTACATCTCAATGGTTATCCCATTCTTTGTATCCTCTCATTCTTCCCTCCCTCCCATTTTCCCCTTATTCCCCTCCCCTATGACTGTTCCTGAGGGGAATTACCTCCCCCTGTATATGCTCATAGGGTATCAAGTCTCTTCTTGGTAACCTGCTATCCTTCCTCTGAGTGCCACCAGGTCTCCCCCTCCAGGGGACATGGTCAAATGTGAGGCACCAGAGTACGTGAGAAAGTCATATGCAACTCTCCACTCTACTGTGGAGAATGTTCTGACCATTGGCTAGATCTGGGTAGGGGTTTAAAGATTTACGGCCTTGTATTGTCCTTGGCTGGTGCCTTAGTTTGAGCAGGACCCCTGGGCCCAAATCTGCCTATCATAATGTTCTACTTGTAGGTTTCTAGGACTCTCTGGATCCTTCTACTTTGCTATTCTCCCATGCTTCTCTCATCTAGAGTCCCACTAGAATGTCCTCCCCTCTGTCTCAGTTTCCTGTTAATTAGGTGAAGGCTTTTGTGGGACATGCCCCTTGGGCTAATATGCAGATATAAGTGCTTCTGGGTTAACTCACTCATTATGATCATTTCTAGCTCAATCCATTTATCCACAAATGTCGGGAATTCCTTGTTTTTAATAGCTGAATAGTATTCCATAGTGTATATGTACCACAGTTTCTTTATCCATTCTTCTACTGATGGACACTTAGGCTGTTTCCATGTTCTAGCTATTATGAATAAGGCTGCTATGAACATGGTTGAGCAAATTTTCTTGTTGTGTGCTGGAGCATCTTCTGGGTATATTCCAAGGAGTGGAATAGCTGGGTCTTGAGGAAGTTCTATTCCCATTTTTCTGAGATAGCACCAGATAGATTTCCAAAGTGGCTGTACTAGTTTGCATTCCCATCAGCAATGAAGGAGTGTTCCTCTCTCCCCACATCCTTGCCAGCATGTGGTTTCGCTTGAATTTTTGATCTTAGCCATTCTCATGGGTGTAAGATGGAATCTCAGAGTTGTTTTGATTTACATTTCCCTGATGACTAAGGAGGTTGAGCATTTCTTCAAGTGTTTCACAGCCATTTGATATTCCTCTGTTGAGAATTCTCTGTTTAGTTCCAAGCCCCATTTCTCAACTGGGTTATTTGGTTTGGTGGTGTTTAATTTCTTGAGTTCTTTATATATTTTGGATATTAGACCTTTGTCAGATGTAGGGTTAGTGAAGATCTTTTCCCAGTCTGTAGGCTGTTGCTTTGTTATCGTGATAGTGTCTCCTGCCTTACAGAAGCTTCTCAGCCTCATGAGGTCCCATTTATTAATTGTTGACATTAAGGCTTGGGCTGTTGGTGTTCAGGAAGTTGTCTCCTGTGCCAATATGTTCCAGGCTCTTCCCCACTTTTTTTTCTAAGTTACTTAATGTCTCTAGTTTTATGTTGAGGTCTTAAATCCATTTGGATTTGAGTTTTGTACAAGGTGACAAATATGGGTCCAGTTGCATTTTTTTACACATAGACATCCAGTTAGACCAGCACCATTTGTTGAAGATGTTATCCTTTATCCATTGAATGGATTTGACTTCTTTGTTGAAAATCAAGTGACCATATGTGTGTGGATTCATATCTGGGTCTTCGACTTGATTCCACTGATCAACCAGCCTGTTGCAGTGCCAGTACCATGCTGTCTTAATTACTATTGCTTTATAGTACAGTTTGAGATCAGGTATGGAGACTCCTCTAGAGTACCTTTTTTGTACAAGATTGTTTTAGCTAGTCTGGGTTTTTTGTTTTTCCATATGAAGTTCAGAATTGAACTTTTAATGTCTTTAAAAAATTGTGTAGGTATTTTGATAGGGATTGCATTGAATCTGTAGATTGCTTTTGGTAGGATGGCCATTTTTACTATGTTAATTCTCCCGATCCATGAGCAAAAAAAAAAATCATTTCATCTTCTCATGTCATCTTCAAAGTATTGAAAATTTTTTCAGACAAGTCCTTCTCTTGCTTTGTTAGAGTAACACCTAAATATTTTTTCTCCTTTATTAATTTATTCTTGTTACATCTCAATGGTTTTCCCATCCCTTGTATCCTCGCATTCTTCCCTCCCTCCCATTTTCCCCTTATTTCCCTCCCCTATGACTGTTCCTGAGGGGGATTACCTCCGTCTGTATATGTTCATAGGGTATCAAGTCGCTTCTTGGTAACCTGCTGTCCTTGTGGCTAATGTGAAGGGTGTGGTTTTCCTATTTCTTCCTCTGCAAGCTTGTCATTTGTATATAGGAAGGCTACAGACTTTTTTGAGTTAATTTTGTATCCAGCCAATTTGCTGAAGGTGTTTATCAGCTGTAGGAGTTCTCTGGTGGAATTTTGAGGGTCACTTATGTAGACTATTATATCATCTGCAAATAGGGATAATTTGACTTTCTCCTTTCCCATTTTGATACCCTTGATCTCCTTTTGTTGTCTTATTGCTCTGGCCAGAACTTCAAGTACTATATTGAAGAGATGGAGAGAGTGGGCAGCCTTGCCTTGTTCCCGATTTTAGAGGAATTTCCTTGAGTATCTCACCATTTACTTTGATTTTGGCTATTGGCTTGCTGTATATAGCCTTTATTATGTTGAGGAAAGTACCTTGTATCCCTGATCTCTCTAAAACTTTAAACATGAATGGGTGTTGGATTTTATCAAATGCTTTCTCTGCATCTAAAGAGATGATCATGTGGTTTTTTATTTTCAGTTTGTTTATATGGTGGATCACACTGATGGATTTCTGTATAATAAACCATCCCTGCATGCCTGGAATGAAGCCTACTTGGTCATGATGAATGATATCTTTGATGTGTTCTTGTATTCGTTTTGCAAGTATTTTATTTAGTATTTTTGCATCAATGTTCATAAGAGAAATTGGTCTGAAATTCTCTTTCTTTTTTGAGTCTTTGTGAGATTTAGGTATCAATGTGACTATGGCCTCATAGAATGAATTTGTTAACGTACCATTCATTTCTATCTTTTGGAGTGACTTGAAGAATATCAGTATTAGCTCGCCCTTGAAGGTTTGGTAGAATTCTGCAGTGAAACCATCTGGTCCTGGGCTTTTTTTGGTTGGAAGACTATCAGTGATTGTTTCAATTTCTGTAGGGGAAATGGGACTATTTAGCTTGTTAATCTGTTCTTCACTCAACTTTGGCAAGTGAAATTGATCAAGAAAATTGTCCATTTCCCTTAGATTTTCAAATTTTGTGGCATATATGCCTTCAAAGTAGGATCTTATGATTCTTTGTATTTCTTCAGTGTCTGTTGTTATGTTTCCCTTTTCATTTATGATTTTGCTGATTTCAATACTGTCTCCCTGCCTTTTAGTTAGTTTGGCTAACAGTCTGTCTATCTTGGTGTTTTTCTCAAAGAACGAGGTCTTGGATTTGTTGATTCTTTGGACTGTTTTCTTAGTTTCTATTTTGTTAATTTCACCCCTGAGTTTGATTATTTCCAGACATCTACTCCTTTTTGGTGTTTCTGCTTCTTTTTTTTCTAGGGCTTCCAGTTGTGTCCTTAAGGTGTTTATGTGTGATGCTTCCAATTTCTTTTTAAAGGCACTCAGTGCTATGAATTTTCCTCTTAGCACTGCTTTCAATGTATCCCACAAATTTGGGTATGTTGTTCCTTCATTTTCATTGAATTTCAGAAACTCCTTGATTTCTTTCTTTATTTCTTCCCTGACCCAGGTGTCATTTAGCAGAGAGTTGTTTAGTTTCCACATACGTGTAGGCTTTTTGTTATTTCTGTTGTTGTTGAATTGCAGCCTAAGCCCATGGTGATCTGATAGGATACAAGGTATTATTTCAATGCTCTTGTATCTGTTGAGGCTTTCTTTGTGAACTACGATGTGATCAATTTTGGAGAAGGTTCCATGGGATTCAGAGAAGAAGGTATATTCTTTCTTGTTTGGGTGCAAGGTTCTATAGATATCTGTTAGATCCATTTGACCCATGGCATTGGTTAATGATGTTATTTCTTGGCTTAGTTTCTGTTTTAACGACTTTTCCTTCAATGAGTGTGGGGTGTTGAAGTCTCCCACTCTTATTGTGTGGGGATTGATGTGTGGTTTAAGCCTTTTTAGCAAATCTTTTACAAATGTGGATATGCTTGAATTGGGAGCATAGATGTAAAACATCTTTTTCTTAATCTGGAAAGTTCCACAGAAAGCATGAAGGTATGCATTAAAAAAACATTTATTTTCATGTGAATGACTGAAAATCTAAACTCACATTACTTAACTAGATTCCAAAGTTCAGGGCAAGTAGTAGAAAGATCCCTAATTTAAAATTTAATTATTTATAAAATGTAAGCCTTTGCCCTCAACCTGTGAAATTTTAAAATAAAGTAAATAAGCTTCCAGGTTTCCTTGTCAGATTATCTCATATGGAGTGATTCTTTATTCATATTGCCAGGGCCTGTAATGGAGCCCAATGAGGCTGTGGGTGTGCATTATACACAAAGTCCTGGGTTAAATCCCCAACACCAGAACAGAAAGCAAACTAGAAGAAGAAGAAAAGAATAGACGGGAAGGAGAAAAGAGCACATTTGTAGAGCAATGGAATATTTTTTTCTCCTAGTGAAGATTTGAACCTTTAAGACTGTTGAAATGGGCAATAGATGGATTACAAGGAGAAAAACTACATGGATTTATTAATATTCATATGTATTCAGGAGCCACACAAAATATGAAGTACAAAGAAGGCCCAGATGATTGACACTTATATGGAAAGATGGAGGTGAGGAAGCTGTTGGTAAATTTCACTAGGGCAATAAATAATTTGTAGGGGGGAATGAGTGAGCTCATGGTGGCTGGGGAAAAATTCTTCTAGGCTTTATGTGATGGTATTTAATTTTCAATCTCTGTCTGTAGTCTGTTTAATCTTCCTTGATTAAAAGGATTTCTCATCTTTAAATAGTAACTTAGAGTGGCATATTTTTTTTTGTTGCTGTTTTGAAAACCAAGTCATTTTTACGTATTTGGCCCTTGGTCCTTGGACTTAGAGAAGGCACTCTCATTCATAGCATGGGAAGAAAGATGAAGAAATCATCCTGAGTGTCTCTTTCTCTTCTTATGAAGCGACTATTGTCATGAGACTCTACCTTCACGATCTCACCTAACTCGAATTCCAAAGGTTCTCCCCAATACCACTTACCTATAACTTTGCGAATTCATTTTCCAGTACATGAACACTTGTACCTTTCTGAGCACCTGGTGGTGCCACACTGCACTCATGAGCTCTTGATCTATACTTGAGTCACACTTGAGGAAGCGTATCTTGTGCATCAGCCTCCTAACTGGCTGATATTATAGGCACTTTACATCTTGACTCAATGACACTACTCTGTATTTTCCAATGTACTTTCATTATGTTTCTTTCCTAATCTTTTCCCTTATTTTAAAATAGCCATTCAGTCTGGGTATGGTATGCATGCTGATAACTCTAGCTATGTGGAGGCAGAAGCAAGAGGAATGGTATAAGGGTAGCCTTGCCTTGTATATATAGCAAGACCCAGTGCAACTGGAGGTATATAGCAAGACCCAGTTCACAAACAGACAGACAGACAATACCCACAGAAAAACCTAGTGGTTCTAGGCTTGGAAATTTCTTCTGCCTCATGTCTTTCCCTGTGGTTTTTAAGTTACCCACTTAATCTTGCCAGTTTAGCTTATCCTTGAATGTAGTGAAGACAATATAGACAAGTTCTTTGCAGCTTCAACAAGAAAGGTCTTTATTCCCATTTCCAAAACCTTGGTTTTTTAAAAATTCCCTTTCAATTGAATGCCCTATTTTGATAATTATTAAAAGAAGAGTCAAACTAAGCCTTTACAGGTAATCTATTTTAAATGTGTCACACACACTTTGTTAATTATTGAAAATAGACCATATTTAATAGGCAGAACAAAAAGGGCGTCACAATTATATTTCAGAGCATCCATAATCCTGTAGGCAGAAACGTTGACAAACTGTTGAGTTTTCTCAATGGCAATGGATACAGAGAAGAAAATACGGCTTAAGAGAGAACTTGGATATTTCTGGGGAACAAATTTTTTAATTATTAATATAATTGGGGCAGGAATTTTTGTGTCCCCCAAAGGAGTACTGCAGTACTCTGGCATGAATGTGGGAATCTCCTTGTGTATTTGGGCTGCCTGTGCGGTGCTCTCCTTGATCACTGCTCTCTGCTTCGCAGAGGTCGGGATAACTTTCCCCTACACCGCGGCTCACTATTATTTTCTCAGGAGATGCTTTGGCCCCATGATGGCATTCCTAAGACTTTGGACCGCCTTTTTTCTGGGCCCAGGAGTAATTGCTAGCCAAGCTCTGCTACTTGCAGAGTACGGCATTCAGCCTTTCTATCCCAGTTGCTCTGCCCCGAATCTACCCAAAAAATGTCTGGCCTTGGCGGTGCTGTGGATTGTGGGGATTTTGAATTCTCGTGGTGTGAAGGAACTGTCATGGCTTCAGACAGTGAGCACAGTGCTGAAGCTAGGCATACTCGGCTTCATTTCCTTTAGCGGGGTGTTCATACTAGTGAGAGGGAAGAAGGAGAATATGCGAAGACTTCAGAATGCTTTTGACCACGAGGTTCCAGATGTCTCTCAGCTCATAGAAGCTATCTTCCAAGGATACTTTGCATTTTCTGGTGGGGCATGCTTTATGTATGTAGCAGGTAATGATCAATCTCGGGGAGAAAATGAAGCCATGGCTGATACATTGCATGTATGAAGTGAGCATATTTCATTGTTTATTGACTATCATCTTATAAAAGAGAATTTAATGATCTTCTATTTTTACTTCCTAAATCACCAGCTCTTAATTCTTTTTCATACTTAATCCATTTCAAACCTCTATGAAAACAATCAAGGAAACCAAATCTTCTCCTTTTCATATTATTTTCCTGGGGCCAGGAATATGAGGCCACTGATTAATGTAGTTTTCTTTCTGTTACTGTGTGGATGCTCAGATTTCCCTCCTGTGAAACTGTGGATCCTTGAAAAATATAAAACCAGACTATACTGCTGTGGTAAATGGCTGTGATACATGAGGGTGTGACTCACTCTTTTTATTCAATTATTTTTAGAATCACATTTTTTTTATTCTGAAAATTTCTTTCATGGATGAATGTGTGACTAGAGGCTCATATAATAATATAATTGGGAGATGGGGTAGGGGCGTAGCTCAGTAGTAGTAGAGCAGTTACGGACTATGCCTAGCACAAGCCCCTCCCTAAAGATTTTTATTATTATAAGTACCAATGCTCATGAGAGCCTAGCAGAGGCTCCCATCTCCTCACCCCTCACCATGGCCCTCTGGACACATGAAGTGAAATTTCTCCTGTAGCTTCATGACCTTTTGTTTACCATGGGAGTGCAGGGCTGCCAGTGTCTTGTGGGGCACTGCTTCCTTGCTCACTCTGAGAAGAGCACCATGCACTAGACTTTGCTTTGCACTTGCACCAGGCACTTTAGGGTTTTTGAACACAAGAGAATCATAATTGTCTTGATGGCTCTTGTGCACAATGTAATACTTTTCCCTTTAGAAACTTGTTCCTCCTCTTTTTGATTTCATGGTTGACCTCTATCTCTGAACTCTGCCTTCTTACCACCAGAGTCTCTTCTCTTTAATTATGTTACTCCCCCATCAACCTAAAAGTTACTTTGACAGCTTTCATTTTTCATGTTAAATATGAATGGGCTTGCCTCTTGAATAAACCTCCCATTATTTTCATGGATTCTTTCCCTGCTTCCTAACCATAGCAGCTATTTTCTCCTCCCCACACTTTCTCTTTAAATCTCTAAAATTGTTATTATGACTTAAGATTGGTATAGTTATTTATCTTAAAAACAAATAATTGTATAGGAATTTAATACTAGCCATAAAGAAATGATGTGGTAAAAGCAAGTTCAGTAGAAAAGACGTCAATTTAATTGTTACTATCTGCAAAGAACTAGCAATTTGAATAGAATAAAACCTTCCCAGCCTTAAAGAGTAAGAATGAAAACCAGAAACAGAGAGAGCACATGTAAGGCATGGCAGGAAATGACGAGAGACCATACAACTGCTTTCATTTGATGCCTTATGGCCTTGATAATGGGTAAGAATGTTCAAGCAAGTATAATGAGGAAAAGCATAGAATTGGGAATGGATGACTGGAGAATGTCAACTCTTCTGCAGTAGGTAGAAAAAATAAAACCAGTAAGAAAGCACAGAAGGCTTAAAGAATCATAAAGAATAAGCCCTCATATGTTCCCAAAAGAGGGGGCTTTCCACAAGCCTAAATGTTCCAGAAGTTGAGGAATCTGCGAAGAGATCAGAATGTTCTTCTTTGGTTAAGTGTGATATTAATGATGAGCTTTGTGGTTAAAAGTTAGTTTACATTGGGATAAAAAAATGAGTAAGAAAAGAAGGCTGGGTTAGTTCGCCTGAAGTTTGTGACTTAAACTGAGTGTGTGTATGTGTGTGTGTGTGTGTGTGTGTGTGTGTAAATAATTGAACGTGTGTGTGAGTGTGCACATGTGTGTATGTGTGCACATGTGTTTGTGTATCATTGTGTGCATGCTCATGTGTGCGCACACTCCTCAGAAAAGATATACTTTGAGGTAATTTTATCTTGTTTTGATGCTGGAGATGTTTTATCGTTATGTAATTAGATAAATTAGATAAAGAAAGGTCTACAACACTTAATAATCTGTAAACTAATGTAGAACTCCTTCCAAACAGCTGAAGGTAAATAAAAGTCTGTGGGAATTTCAGTGCATTCTGTCCCTGCACTCCATAAACCTATGTGTGGTGTATTACGCCTATAATATGATCACTTGAGAGGTGCAAGAGGATGATCAGTAATTCAAGGCCAGTTTGGCCTCATGATGGGTTCAGGACACTGTTTCAAAAGAAAAACCAAACCAAAAACCATTTACTTCTTCCCTGTCAAGTTAGTAGTTAGGATTTGGCAGTCTCTCAATGTGTATGGCAGAAGTTAATTTACTAAATAAGTTTTAAGATTTCTATGTAGCACTTCTATTTATGAAATATGATTTATCAGTATCTGATAAATAGTGTCAGAACAACTTGTCTTTCAAGATCAAAGCCCAAGGATATTTGCTGCCTGTTTGGCTGTTATTATAAAGTGTCACAATAATGACCTCTTATTATATAAGCCTCTTATAAATTAAATTATGATCTCTGTCATCTTTCTACAAACAAACTTTATAGTGAGAATAACTAAAAGGCCCAGAAGAAAATATAGTTAATTTTAAAAGTTGCTCTTTTGCTTGTTCCAAGCTTTAACTAATACCATAGCTATTAAAATAGCCTCTGTTGGGGGAGGCACAGGTGTGTGCTAGGGGTCAAATTTTGTCCTTCACATGTTAGGCAAGTGTTCTACTGCTGAGATATAATCCAGCCCAACAATAACCATTTTTAAAAGGTACTATGATTGGAATTTTGTTGCACCACAATTTCTTCCTTTGGTGATTTGAATAAAGTGTAGGCTCATATATTTGAATGCTCAGTCACCAGGGAATGAAACTGTTTGAAAGGATTAGAAGGATTGGGGGCTATGGCCTTGTTGGAGGAAGTGTGTTACTAGGTAGGCTTTGAGGTTTAGACCATGCCTGGCCTACTTCTCTCCCACTCCCTCTCTCTGCTTGTGGATCAAGACATAAAGACCTCAGCTACTGTTCCTGCACCATGCCTACTGATATGCTGCCATGTTGCCATGTTCTCTGCCTTGATAGCAATGGACAAACTGTCTGAAAATGTAAGCAAGCACCCAGGCAAATGCTTTCTTTTATAAGATTTGCCATGGTCATGATAATGGAACAGTGACTAAGCCCCTTCTAACAAAAGGCTAAACAATAAGAGGCCCACAAGCAGTAAGTAGCAAGCAGAATTCAAATTAGATCTGTATTCACTCCTTACTCTTTCTATAGCAGCTAGCTCCATGCTGGAAAAGAACTTCATTAGTGAGCTACATCTCCAAACTTGTTTTCTGTTTTGTTTTACAAAAGGATGGTTTATAAGGCTCCTTGATCCTTGACCAATGTTTGGTTGTGCATCTCAGCATCTGTTTTGGTCCACTGCTGTGTGGAGCCTCTCAGAGGACAGCTATGCTAGGCTCCTGATCATGAGCGTAGCAGATATCATTAATAGATAAATGGAAATGATGCAGTCCCATTTTTGAAACACGTAAAACTTTTATATAAGTTTAAGAAGTAATTTTTCCCAAGTCTAATTTTTTTATGTATTATAGGGGAGATGAAGAAACCCAGCAAAACAATTCCTAGAGCCATATTTACAGCGATGCCTCTGGTAACCATGGTGTATTTACTGGCTAATATTTCCTACCTGACAATTCTGTCACCCAGGGAAATTCTTTCTTCAGGTTTGTATACACAAATAGCAAAGACAGTTAATAAAATGCAGTTTTATGCACAATTAGAACAGTTTGCCAGTTGGGATGGCTGCACAGTCTTCATTATTCTATATAGAGACCCATTTATGATGTTGTAAAAACAGGATGGAGAAAGTATGGTTTGGTTTAAAAGGGAGATTCATTTTAACCATAATTATACATTTTCTGATAATGTGAAAAAGGTATGTATAATGCAGATGGATGACACAGATTCAAAACTGTTTGCATGACCTCAGGTGTAGTGATACTGCATAATCAGTAATTATGTTTATTAATACTTACACATGCTTGATTTTCAGTAATTCATGTGACAAATTTGAGATGAGGGATATTAACATCTGAATAAGTAAACACTAATAGTTAGTTGATGACTATAATCAATATTATTAATATTTAAATAGATATTTATCTCAAATTACTCCAAATTTTATGCTGACCAATGACCCTAAACATATTGAAACTTTGATTAAAGCCAAAGTTGAAGAATAAAGAACTAAAGAATATCCAAGGTGTGACACTACATGCCTGTGATCTAGAGCCTGCTAGAGTCCTTGAGAAGCTGAGGTTGGAGGATCTTTAGTTTAGAGAGACCTTTTTTGAAAAAGAAGTAAACAAGAAACTCTTAAAGAGAGATGCATAGCAGATTCAAGGGATAAAAAAAAATTTAAATGAAAAGCAGAGAAAATTGAAGACTAGCTGTTTTCTCATGCCAACATCACATCTCAAGTCATCACCTTCTGAGATAGATGTGTCGTATAGTAACATTGGACTAAGCAATATTGAGCAATTTCTTCTTGCTTTGATGACTATTTGATGGAGGTAAGTCTCCTTACTGACCTAGAACCACATGTTTATAAGGTATCATATGGTAATCTATTACACTGTATATTTTTCAAATGGTAAAATCAGGATGTTTAGGATTCCTAACTCCTCAAACATGATCATTTGTTTACTTAGGGAGACTTCAAAGCTCAGAGTAGGTTTAATATAAAAACTCCAGTGACTTGACTCAATTGCAATGTGACTACACCATAGAATGCTGCAAGGTAGCATCCCACACCAGATTTAATTCATCAAGGGTCTAGGTATCTTTGGCATGAGAGGTGAGATAGGACCAGGCTTCTGTGGGAACAAACCAAGTTCAACCCTGGACAAACGCACTGATTCACAAGCTACTTCAGAGCTGTCAGGGTTCATTTATAACAGTGCTTCTTAACCTCCCTAATGCTGAGACCAGTTAATCCAGTTCCTTATGTGTGGTACCCTCCAATCATAAAATTATTTTCATTCCTACTTCATACTGTAATGTTGCTACTGTTATGAATTGTAATGTAAATGTGTGATGTGCAGGATATCTGATATATGATTCCTGTGAAAGAGTCATTCAATTCCAAAGGGGTTGAAACCCACAGATTGCAAACCACTGGTTTATAATGGCAGCTATGATTGTGGTCAGGGCCACTTGCCAGTGACACTGAGGCTGTAGTTCAGGAATTCTGGCATTCTTTATGACTATATGACTATAGCTGGTGCTCTGGATATATTGATTATTAAAGAACTGTAAAATCTCTGGAATATCATATCAATTGCAACAATTTTGTAGCTATCACAATAGTTTTAAAGCTTGTATGAGAAACTCGGGAAGCTTCTACTGTTGTTTGTAATTTTGTTTTAATCACTGCCTTTTTCAGGCTTATAATCCTCAGACTTGATCTAAAATCTGAATTATTTCTTTAAAGCTTTAATACATGTACTTAGACTGCTTTAGAAATTCAAGTTGAGAAAATAATCAGAACTATATATAAAAGTGTAACTTTAGGGAAGGCCATCTTATTATCAGTATTAAAAGCCATCAACATATCCAATAAGTTTGCATTATTCAGCTAAGTTCTATGTAATAGACCATCCTGGGTTTTTGCTTAAAAATTTAAATTGCATGTTATTTACTTATTTTGTGTGCATATGCATGTGCATCGTGTTGCACATGTGGAGGTCAAAGAACAACTTCCAAAAGTTGACTCTCTCTTTCTGCCATGTGAGTTGCAGGGTTGGAAGTCAGGTCTTCAGATGTGGCAGCACAACAAGCACTTTACCTATGTTGTTTCCTCCCTGACGCAACTCTGAGGTTTTTTTTTTTTTAAAGAAGGTCATATTGTCCATTAAGTGATGGACACTGAAAGGGACAATGTTTATGATGGTTTAGTGATGGAAAAAGCTCTATGCTTTCACGCAGAACAGAAAGGCACCAGTGAAAAATGGTACTCAGCTGGGATGAGCCTGTGAGTGACTTTTTTTTCTTTATGGGGTGCATGATTTATATAACTACAGAGATGGTTACAAACCAATGAGGTAAGCTCCAGAGAGTTAGTAATTTGAATGGCTGGAGGCATGCTTTCAATCAATGACATAGAGATATTCCAAGAGAATATGGGATTTTTATAATATAGTGTGAATTGTTGCAACATTTTATTTGAGGCACTTTGCAATCTGTGATAATACAAGTTTCTGAGGCTTATATAGAAAAGAAAGCAGGCAGTCACATGTAAGGTATTTAATTTGTAGATGTCCAATCTCTGAAATGAAGTTCTTTTTTTAAAACCCCTCTTTTAAATTAAAAAAACTCTTATTTATTTTTATTTCATGTGCATTGTTGTTTTGCGTGTATGTGTGTTGGTGTGAGGCTGTTGGAGTCTCTGGAATTGGAGTTACAGATGATTGTGGGTGCTGAGACCTGAGCCCGGGTCCTCTGGAAGAGCAACCAGTGCTCTTAACCATTGAACTCTCTCCAGCTCAAAAAAAAAAAAAAAAAGTTCATAATCTGGGGTTGGAGGTGCATGCTTTTAATTTTATCCCTTTTGAGGTGGAGGCAGGTGGATCTCTATGAGTTGGAATTAAATAATGATGTTATAGAAAAGGCATGTGGGTTATTTGCCTTCAAAAAGTTCCTGGTCCTTTGGGAAAGACATAAAATCAACCATTCCTCCTCCTCTTCCTCCTCCTCCTCCTCCTCCTCCTCCTCCTCCTCCTCTTCTTCTTCTTCTTCTTCTTCTTCTTCTTTTGTTTGTTTTTTGAGACAGGGTTTCTCTGTGTAGCCTTGGCTGTCCTGGACTCACATTGTAGAGCAAGCTGGCCTTGAACTCACAGCGATCCACCTGCCTCTGCCTCATGAGTGCTGCGATTAAAGGTGTGTGCTACCACGCTTGGCTAAAACCAACCTTTCACGCAGTACGGTGAGCTGAAATAGGTACAAGCCCAAATAATACTTAAATGTGAAAAAGGAAGTAACAAAGTTCCCTTCATATATATATGTTTATATTTAAGAGTTTATGTTATGTCTTTGAAATCTTATTGTATAAAGATTTATCATCAGATTCTCTTTCTTAATACATCTCTTTTTGTGTGCTTTTTCCTCTGCAGATGCTGTGGCTCTTACCTGGACTGACAGGGTCATCCCCCAGTTCACATGGACTGTTCCTTTTGCTATCTCTGCTTCGTTGTTTAGCAACCTTGTGATTAATGTATTGGAGACAGCAAGAATAACATATATTGCAAGCCACCAAGGCCAGCTGCCACTGGTGCTTGGTACCCTTAATGTTCACTCCTCACCCTTCCTAGCTGTGCTTCTAGATGTCTGTGTGGGATCCGTTGCAATTATCTTAACAAATCTACTTGACCTGATAAACTATCTCTATTATGTTGGTTCTCTTTGGACTTTCTTAACTATTTTAGGAATCTTGAAACTAAGGTACCAGGACCCTAATCTACACAGACCATATAAGGTAAAGATAAATACATTTGTTCCATTTGAAATAAGACAAATGACTGTGTATTTGAAGAGTATATTCAGAGAGCCAAATGCAGATGTGTTACTCAGGAAATTGAGAAGCAAATATAGAGACTGGACTGCATTTTCATGGTGAATAGGTTTTACTTACTATGAAATCTCAAAGGTTCAATGTAAGGATTTGTTAGTGAGAAAGGCAGGTGTATTGGGGTGGTGGAACAGACCATTGGAGGTCATTTGACCTGAGGTTGCCTAGCTGACTAATATAGCTATTACACACACTGTGTCTTTTACAGTAAAGACAGATATAGCAAATGATAGACAGGAGACAGAAAGTCAAGTCATAGATGATATTTACTGTCCTGAAATATTAGCTTATTTACTTAGATCATAAACGGATTCCTTCTCAACTTTTTGTTTATAAACTTGAGGGGAGAAAATATGGCATGGATAAGGAGAGCATTCTTTCATAACAGGATATTATTGGGGGGCAGAGCCTTTGTACATACTGGAATAGTCTTGATTGGCTGGCAGCATGTTCACAGCTTTGCTGTAGAATCTCCTGTTCTAGGAAAGTTAGATACCACTTCCTGTTTATATCCATACTAGAGAAGAGGAAATGGGTTTATAGAAGGTATGCCACTTGTCAAAGCTCATATAGCACAAAATAAAGCCAATATCCAAATATCAGCAGTCTCTTTAGAGAGTTTGACTCTCGCTAAGTATAAAATATAAGAACCTAGAGTGAAAGGAAGTGATGTCATCATTACCAACTTTGTTGATTTACCACTATCTTTTCTTTTCAGTCTTCCCTTCTGTTTCGTTCATTCAGCCATCACAAAGCTCTTGGATATTTGAGGACACATTGAGGCGTGACTTTATTTCAAGTACCTTGTTAGGATCTCTTCTCTGGATACTGAAATAAATTTGACTCGGTCCTCATTCTTAGGCAGGGTGTCACCTATTTGGACACTCAGTGAATAGTAACCAATACACTGACAGTGACAACCAGAGGATGATCAGAGAGGGCCCATATGTATCTAGTATAATGCTAGTATAAGGTGCTCCTCATCTGCTTGGAGTACCTTCCTGGGAGGTCCTGTCCTCTGAATTTCACATCTGTATACTTTTAAAATCCTTTGCTTCTTTGTTGTTTTCTGAGTCAAGCTTATACCGTGGATAGGCACATTGCAGAGAGGTCATGCATTTTTATAGACTTGAAGCACATCAAGAAATACAAGGTAATCATTAAGAGTTGGGCTCATGTCTAGTTCCTCATATCCTTTTCTAAGCTTGCTTTCATTTCACTGCTGACACATCTTTCCTATCTACAATAAACACAGTTAATGTTTGCCTCCTCAGAATCTTGTGCGTATTATATAAGTGAACGTATGCAAAAATCCAGGGCATGACATTAATAGCTATCATTACATTATTATTATTTGAGTTATCTTTGCTTTAAAAGGATGGTAAGGGCAACTTTAAGAACAAATGGTTAAATATTTCTTATCTGACATTATGAATGCTCATATCTTTCCCTCAAGTATTTGACAAAAATAATGATCTATGAGGTGGTGAGTTATTTTTCTTAACGGCCTTTAAATAATTAAAAGGAAACTGTTACTTAAGACTCAACTGAATAACACTCTCATTAAAAAGTTTCATAATTTCAACTAGCTATATCATACAATTTGAGATAGATTCATGTTTTCTACATATATCTCAGAATTGATTGCCTAGAGCCAGATGGTATATGTCTATAATTCAAGTTAATTTAGACACTTTTGGGAACCTGAGGCAGGAAAACTATGAGTTCAAGGCCAACCTGAGCTACTTAGTGGGATCCTTGAGGGAAAAAAAAACTCAGGGTAATGTTGTAATGTTAGGTGTTGCATGTTTATATTTCTAGCATAATCCAGGTACCTAGGATGAATCTTTAGGATCTGGCCAAAACAAAAATAGGATTATTTCAGACAAAGAATTTGCTCTTCCTTTTGTTCCTTTGTTAGTATGTGAGACCTATGCAATCCTAATAGTTAACTGTTGATAATAACTCGGTTAACAGAGGGTTAAAAGAAGTTTTTCTCTTAACTTGCTCACCCATTTAAAATAATGTCTAGGGCAGATTGCCTGGAGCCCCAGTGGGTGTATCTAGACGCTCCTTTTGAATATGTTCGTACCACCGGTGCCTGCAGGTGACCATACTATTCGGCATCTGCTTCTGACTATCTCCACTCAGGAAGAATCAAAACTAGATTCTGATGAGTCCCCAGCCAGCACCTTCCCTGAGGAATCTCCAGCATTTCCTTTCACTGTGACATTCTGAGTCCTGACAAAATTGACCTAACACAAAGACTGACTTAGCCCAGTTTCTATCATCAGCTTCACATGATTTTTACTTTCGTGAACATTCAGCCGTCACATGTGGATTTTTACATCTAATTACTTTCTTCAATGTTATGTTTCCATTCCAGGTGTTTTTACCGTTAATACTGTTAGCCCTGGCCATCACCCTGTGCTTGGTTTTGATTCCCCTGGTCAAGTCTCCAAAGATGCACTACATCTATGTGTTCCTCTTCCTCCTCAGTGGACTGCTGTTGTATGTGCCATTTATACACTTTAAAGTGAAGCTGGTGTGGTTTCAAAAGTTGACTTGCTTTCTGCAGCTGCTGTTTAATATTTGCATCCCTGATGCATCTGATGATCCCATATGGGAAGTAGAAAACTGAAAAAGAATAGCCTTTTATAACTGCTGCACGTTCCAGACAAAGGTCAAGTGGAAGCTAGGCCAGTAAAGATGGCAAAGATGGAAACTGAAATGGTGGATAGAAAAGTACCCAGGGAGTTCCTGGTTTTCAAATGGCGAACAGAGTGGCTGGAGAGATGGCTCTGCTGTTAAGGGCACCAGTTGCTCTTTCAGAGGACTGGAGTTCAATTCCCAGACCACATTATCTGTAACTCTGGTCACAGAGGATCCAGTATTCTCTTCTGGATTCTGCAGGCAGTGCACCCATATGGTGTACAGCTATACGTGTAGGCAAAACACCCATACACATTTGCAAAAGAAAAATAGAAAAGAAAGTGTTACACACAACCAATCTCTGCTTCAATAAAAAAAAAATTCCTCCTTGTGTAGCGTCACATATTAATGACGCCTTTCTCAGTCTGTTTACCTCATCTATTTCCCACTTAATGTGTCCTTATAATAAAGGTTAATGATTGAAAATAAACATTCTCTCATAGTTTTAATTTTTCAGTAGCACAACAAAACAAAACAAAACAACCTTAATAGGTATTTTTGTTGTTGTTTTGTTTATTTTAGAGACAGGAGCTCACGTTAGTGCAAGCTGGCTTGAGGTCACAGCACTCCCCCTGCCTCAGCCTTTCCTAGCAGTAGACTGACAGGGTGAGCCTCTTTTCAGTTCCTGCAGCTCCTCACTGATGGGATGGGATCTGAAAGTTAAGAGAAACCCCTTTTTTCTCCAAGTTGGTTTTGGCCAGTGTTTTTTCACAGGAACAGAAAAAAAAAAAACTAGTACAGACTGATATAGACACATTTACCAAGCTTTTCACCTTCAAACTAAAAGTATTTTAACTAGTAAAAGTGGCCAAATATAGTGTTCTTAGGGGCCATGTTAGCTATCTTTCCTGTTGTTGTGATAAAATACCCTGGCAAATGTAGTTTCAGGAAGAAAGGGCTTATTTTGGCTTCAGTGCTAGAGGGTTCATTGGACAGGAAGACAATGAAATAGGCAGAATGTATGGTGGCAGGAACAAGATGCTGCCTGTCACAGTTGCTGTCTGGGAAGTAGGATGTGAACAGAAGCGAGGCCATCCCACAGAGCCCCAAAACTGGTTCCTAGTAACCCTTTGCATCCAGCAAGACTCCACCCTATGAAGGTTTCACAAGGCTCCCAAACAGTACTTGGGAACCAAGTGCTCAAACCCTTGAGCCTCTGGAGGCATTTCACAGTCAAACACAACAGCATGTAGATTGGCCTTTATGCTCCTGAATTTTCTTTCTTCCTTTGTCTTTCTTTCTTTTTTCATTCATTCATTCATTCTTTGGATGAGTATCACTGTGTACCCTAGGCTGCCCTCATACTCAGAATACCCCTATCTCAGCTTCCCAAGATCTGAGACTACAGTCATAAGCCTAGCTTTAAATAGGCTTTCTTAAAATGAGAATTAAATGAAGTAATAGACTAAACATTAAAAGAGAGTCAGTAATTGGCACATGATAAATATCAAATTTTATGTTAAAAATTAAGCCCCTATATTATTTTATTTATTTATTTTAAATAACCATACTAGTAACACCCATGATTTAGCCCAAGGAGTGTCAAGAGTATGTAGTGACTATTTGTTATTCAAAATTGCTAGAAGCAAAACAGGCATAGTACCCAAATGAATGTTGTGGAAAACTCAACAACTTAAGATAGCAAGGAGAATGCTAGGACATAAACTTTCCACAAAACACTGTGTTTTGCTGAGAACATGCTCTGTTGTACCATGAGAAGTCCCTGGAGCCCCTTGTAGGAAAGCTCTTTGAATTGGATTAAGGTTAGAGCTTGTCTCACCTTGTCTGGAGCTTTATGTAATAATATTGCATACTTATCTAGTATAAAATTTCAATTTATGTAAAACACGTTCAGTACCTTGCCATAAACAGAACTCATTAAAACAACAAAATGTACTAGGACAAGGTGTTCCTCATAAAAACCAGTGATTTCTGTAATTCTCTTCTTTTTCTGAGTCTCAAGGCTCTTACTGAGCACAAGCAGAATTCCACCTAGAATTTCATTGACTGCTGATTCCAATCTTATCACAACAGCTTTGTACTTTTAAAGGAAAAACGTATCGCTGAAAGATAATATTTTCTTTTGCTTACAGGAAATATGCACAATGGGTTGTTTTGTTTTTGTTTTTGTTTTTGTTTTTGTTTTTTTGTTTTTGTTTTTGTTTTTACTGGCTTACATACTTTCTGACGTCATACCTGCACTCAAAGCCCATTCTCCTTTTGGAGTTTTTAAAAAGCTGGATGGCAAGTGCAGCAGATGTTGTACTTTATGAAGCACAGCCCAACTCCTGTGAGACTGTCTTCTGGAATGAGCAGGGCAGCCTCACACATGTTAGGCCAACAACATGGCTGCCTAAAAAGATCTGAAGGTGTACAACAACCAACATGCAAACTAACTAGAGGAGGGACATCTCATGGGGTCCAACCCCCTAGATGAAGAACTACACGCGACTGAGAAATGCTGAGAACTTGAGAAATAGCCTTCCCTAGGAAGATTTCCACTAAGTGACGATTGCATACCAAGTAGTCAGCTCTGAAATCATTCATGTACCAGTGACAATAAAGAGACAGAATAGGTTGTACTTGTACATTCAGGCACATCTATCTATTATCTATCTATCTATCTATCTATCTATCTATCTATCTATCTATCTATCATCTATCATCAGTTTATTTATCAGCTATCATCGATCTATCCATCCGTCTACCTATCATCTTCTCTCTCTCTCTTTGTCTCTTTCTCCTATCTGTCTATTTATCATCTATCTATCATACGTCTATTTATTTATCATCTATCTGTCATGTATTCATCCATCATCTATCTACTTATCCTTTTGTAAACAAGAGGGGCCATGATTTTGAGAGGAAGTGGCAGGGGCATATTGGAGGGATTAAAAGGATGAAAGAGAAGGGGAAATCATACAATTATATTTTATTAAAAACAATCTGTAGCTGGAGTCTTTGTGATGTTTTTGATGCTTAGTCAGCAGAAAGTTACTTAAAGTGACATAAAGCAATTACTATACCTGTGCAAAGCCCTCTGGAAAGGAGTAGATGAGTTCTTTTTAAATATTGTGAGCTGAAGGCTGGATCTTAGAGGTAGGCTTTGAAGGAATTAACATTGTAGCTCCTTTCATTGCTCCTCAGGAAAACTTGAAAGATTAAGGGCATTTAACTCTGGTTGAGGGGAAACGCTGTTCATGAAACAATACTATTGAACAGGCACAGTCACACTGTTAATGACACTCTGGTATGCTTGCAGATGGGAGCCTAGCATAGCTGTCCTCTGAGAGGCCCCACCTAGCAACAGATTGAAACAGATGCTAAGATTCCCAGCCAGCATTAGGGGGAATACATGAAGACTTGTAGAAGACTGGGAGGAAGGATAGAAGGAGCCAGAGGGAACAGGAGCTCCACCAGAAGGCCAACTGAGCCAACTACCCTGAGCCCAGGGGGCCTTGGCAGAGACTGAAATACCAACCAAGGATTATGTATGGACTAGACCTAGGCCCCCTACACATATGTACTCAGTGGGCAGCTCAGGCTTCACGTTTGTCCTCTAGTAAGAGGTGCAGGGTCTATCTCTGACAAGGACTTCCTTGCATGCTTTTCTTTCACTTTCCCCTGATGGCACTGCATTGTCAGGCCACCATGGTAGAGGGTGAATTTAGTTCTGATGTAATTTCATGTGCTGGTATGGGTAGGTGGTAGTGGTGGGAGGCTTCCCTTTTCTGACGGCTAGGGGAGGGGAAGTACAAGGAAGAGGGAGAGAAAGTGGGATTGGGAGGATAATATAGAGGGGGTTATGATTGGAATACAAAGTGAATAAATAAATTAATTAATTAAAAATTAAAAATATAGAAAAGACAAGACACAGTCATTGAGTACCAAGAGTCCCAAGGGACTTTGAGGTTTTTCTACACTGTGACGTATACCAGGAATTTCTCCTCTCTCTCTCTCTCTCTCTCTCTCTCTCTCTCTCTCTCTCTCTCTCTCTCTCTCTCTCTCCCTCTGTCTCAGAGAAGGACCTTGCTATGTTGCCCAGGGTCATATGGCAGAAGACAAGGGTGCCCACTCTCTCCACTTATTCAATATGCTGTGTATTTTAAATAAAATTTTATAAGTGCTTATAAGATAGATAAATTCACAGGGGCAAAATGTCCCACTCTACCTCTCAAATCACAGTGGTTTAAATCTCATTTTTGAGGAATTTCTCCCCACAATCTTCTTGAAATGTCCACAGTTTGGAATCACAACCACAAGGCACTTGATGTCACAATTCGGACAGGTCTTCTTATTAAGCAGACCCTTCATTTGCATATGTGGCATTTAGAAAGATGTACCTGCAATGTCAAGGATGTTTAACCACAAAGATGCATTCTATCCAAGAGACAAAGCATCCAAGATAAAGCTGTAGTTTTCCTCAGTGTCTTGTATCTAATTCCTTGTCTATCTACTCTCACTGTCTGCAGCAAAAAATAAGCAAAAAGATAAATTATAAAGTAAGTTGTGAAACTGTCTGAGAAAACTATTACTCACTCATCTTGTGTCCTGTTCTGATGCACAACACTGTCTTCTTTCCTGGTCTGAAATTTGACAGCATATATGTATGTGTGTATGTATGTAATGTATGTATGTATCACCATATTGTGACTAAGTGCTGTATATCATATATTTGTTTGTAACTTGCCACCTGGAATGCTCTGTCTGCTCCCAAAAGGGTGGTCACTGGAGTCCTTTCTTGAAATATATTCTCTAAGCTATAGTTAGCCAGTCTAATAAACTCAGTCCAGTTGCAACATGACTCAGCCCAAACATGGAAATATATATGGCACATGCATCCATCTTCTTATTTATGATTGCAAGATTCTAAAACGAAGAGATACATTTTGTTAAGAAAGCATAGTTTTCAAAATGGCGAAACTTATGAAATTTAAACATATGTAAAATGAATGTGTATTAAATGTAGGCTCAATTTTCTCAACAAATATATTTTATTACAAACTTATTAACTGAGAGCATCTCACTTATAACCCAACTAACCTAAACAATAGGAAAAGGAGGTTAAAGAATACAATAACAAAACCGAAAGGATATCAGTTCTGAGCATTGATTCTCCTGGCATAATTAGCAGGATTTCTTCTGCTGGAACCTGGAGCAATGAGAACCTGGAACCTCAGCTGGAACCCGGAGCCCCCAAAGCCTTCCCTCGAGAGGTTCTCTCTAGGAGCATCTCAAAGAACAATGAACAGCCAAAACTATCCCAAGTCTCGAAAAGGCCCCACCTCTTCCTTTTGCTCACGTTTATACCTCCTCTCAGAATTGGTTCAAGGATGTTTTTCAGCTGGTTAACAACCAATCTCCTACACATAATGGTTTGACTTCTAAGGGGATAAACATCACCTGCTCTCTCACAAGTCTTTTTCTCATCCCTCAATTGTGATCTAAACAAAAACATTTTTATCTCTTCTTCATCTGCCCCTTTTATTAAATAAAATATACTATATACAGCAAAATAAGAATTATCCCTTAAGTCACATTTATAAGGACCAGTCCATTTGTAGTTAACAATTTTTAAGACATTATTTCACTATCTCCCCTATGCTACTGTTTCTTATCCTAATGTCTAAAGTTTTTTCTTTTTTAAATTAAACTTATATTAATACTATGGCTATCTAGTCTTAAACCTCATCAGAGACCCCAGAATGAAAAACTATCTAACATGAAAGAGGTGCAGGTAAGCAACATCCAAAAGTATTGACAGGACAGAGAGCTGACTGTCTTGACAGTCACAAATTCCTCTCCATAGTTGGGGCGTCCAGTCTTCAGCCAGCCAGACCAAAGCATCTGACAGACTGCTTCTGGACTGTCATAAGTTTCTCTCCATCATAGGTGCATCCTGCCTTCAGCCAGCCAGGCTGAAGCATCTCACAGACTGCTGTAAAGCAGAAATCCTGAAGGACTGGCCCACCTAATCTCTGCAAGGCTGGGCAGCCAATTTCTCAGTGTCAGCCTTGATCATAGTAGATGGTCATTCTGTCATCAGCAGGAGAGATAAGCAAAGTTCCTCAGACCAGTGGCTATCTGCCACTATCATTTCTTGATGCCTGTGTAATTGGACTGGAGGTGCTGCAAGGAACGGATGTGTCTGTCATAAAAGTTGTTTATTATTAAATGCCATTTTCTGTGGATCTCTAAAGTGTTTGAAGATTATTCTATCTAGTCTACCCATCATCTATCTATTCCTTTGAAAACATACAAAAAACTAAAGCTTATCATATAATTAAGTAATTTAGTATCTAGTAAGATTTATAAGTGACCAACTACCAATTTCTATCTCTGACTATCCTGAACAAGTGATAACAGCTATTTTTCACCTTTTCAAATAAGTTGTACATGTATAATACATTAAATAAATGTCAAACAAAATGATCTTAAGTTTCTACCAACATGCAATATACAATTTAAGTTTCCATTAACATCCCATATACAATACATAAAGCAAAAGTTAAAAAAGGAAAAAATCTTAAATTTCCACCAATCTACAATTAAAGAATGTGCTTATATCACCAGTTAATTGGAAAACTGTTAAGATGTTAAAACTTATTCAAGGTGTGTGTGTGTGTGTGTGTGTGTGTGTGTGTGTGTTCCTGAAACAGTGTCTTACCTTTTAGTCTAGGCTACTCTCAGACTCACTATCTTCCTAACCAACCATCCCACTGGCATGTCAAGTATGTATTATTGTGATATTTGAGCTTTGAATACAAAGTGGGATACAATGAATTTGTATTGACATTGTGTTATTCCAGCTTTTATTACTGTGCTAAAATATCCAAAGCAGGCCATCTACTAACAAGAGTTTTGTGGAGAGCCACAGATAGCAGCGCCTCCTGCTGCTTCCCCGGTGCAATGCACCCCTTTTGCACATGCGCAGTGAGCCCCTTTATGCACACGCACAGTGAGTAAACCTTATGCACATGCGCAGTGAGCAAGCCCCTTATGCGCATGCCTGAAGGCATAGCGTGAGGTGGCGTGATCCGAACGCACCAACCAGGAGCGACAACATGGCAGTCTCTGATAGGACCAGGCACACTATAAAGGTTCTGTGGGAGCTTTTCCCGGGGTCACTCCGGTAGTCCAGGATCCTGAGTAAAACTGCAGCAAGAAGAGTTCCTGGTGTTGGTGTCTTTCCTGCTGGTTGGGGGCGGCATCGACATTTTGGTGGCCCGTATGGGGAATCTCAGAACTCGCAGCAGCCAGGGCAGCTAGCTGGTAAGGTCCCGGTCAGTGGGACATAATTGTTAAGTTCTCAGGTTTTGAGACAATAAAGTTCCGGGACTCAGACAAAATGGGGAATTATATTTTGGGGAAAGTGAAAGAGGAACGGTTTGAAAGGGACGATTCTGGCCCCGAGGACGAAGAATTAGAGGAGTTGGCTGAACAGCTAGATAGCATTATACCAAAAAAGAAGGGGATCATGATTACGCAGCCTTCAGCTCCTGAACTAGAACCACCTAAATCTCCAGGTGGAATAAGACCCCTGCCCCATATACCAGGGGGAGGTAGGTCTGCCCGTCCTGAGGTATGGAGGCAATTTCATTTGCAAAATGCCCCTCATTGTTACTCAGATTTTCAGAATGCACAAGGGAATCGTTATCACGAACCCTTGGATTTTAAAATTGTCCAAAGACTGGCTGAGTCTGTTCATGCTTATGGCACGACCACAGCCTTTGTTATGGCACAGTTGGAATCCCTAGGGAGATATTGCATGACACCCTCAGATTGGCAAAATTTAGCACGAGCCTGCCTTTCACCTGGCGCCTATTTAGATTGGAAAGCTTATTACATTGAGTTCTCAGCTGAGCAGGCAACTGCCAATGCAGCTAACGGACAACCGGCATGGGACCAGGATATGCTTATGGGGCAGGGATGTTTCGCTAACCATCAGACAGGATATCCGGTGCAAGTTTTTGAGCAAATTAATTTTATTGGCACAAGGGCATGGAAAGCCCTTCCTAAATGAGGGGAAGTATCTGGAAATCTCACAAAAATTATTCAAGGAGGCAATGAAATATTTGCCGACTTTGTGGCCAGATTAGTTGATGCTGCTGGAAAGATCTTCGGTGACCCAGATACTGCAATGCCTTTGATAAAACAACTTATTTTTGAGCAGTGTACCAAGGAGTGTAGACAAGCTATAAATCCATACAAACATAAATCTTTAGATGTGTGGTTAAAGATCTGCAGAGAGATAGGAGGACCATTATCAAATGCAGGATTGGCTGCAGCCATGATGCAGGCAGCCCAAAGAAGGAATAGAAATGGAATTACTGGTCCTCAAAATTGCTTCAAGTGCAGCAAAGAAGGACATTTCAGATGCCAGTATCCCAGGGGGATTAATCAGACTAGTCAAAATCCTCCTCCATGTAGGCCTGGCCTCTGTCCCGAATGCAGTAAAGGAAATCATTGGGCTAATGAATGCCAGTCAGAAAAAGACATTAATGGTCAAACACTAGCAGCAGGATTTAGGGGAGCATGGCCAAAAAACGGGACACGGGGCCCTCATCCTCAGGGCCCTCAAATATATGGGGCAACGGAGGAGACCAGAGCTCCAGAACAGTGGCCGCGTCTGCGTTCTCCCGTAGAATGGCAACGCCCCAGAGAGCCACTAGAGAGAGGGCAGGCCTCGATCTCTGTTCCACCACCAGACTCCACTACTGACCCCACAAATGGGGCCTCAGTTGGTGGCCACTGATTTCACTGGCCCTCTACCAAAAGACACAGTGGGACTACTAATTGGCCGTAGTTCTACTACATTGCAAGGCCTTATTATTCATCCCAGTGTAATTGATTCAGATTATGCAGGCACTGTAAAAATTATGATCTCATCGTGGGGTGAGCGCTACAGGAAGAGGGAAAGACTTTGGGCCTGGCTTTAGGCCTGAAGACTTTAGAGCCTGACTCCAAGGCTCAAAGCCCATCCCTAGTGATTCACTTCCTTTAACAAGGTTACACAAAAGGCCACACCTCCTAATCCCTGTAAAGTAGTTCTGCAATAACCAAGCATTCAAGTGTATGAGCCTATGAAAGGCATTGCTGTTCAAACCACCACAGTCTAGTTACCTCTTGTTCCCCAGTGCATTTTAAAAAAGAGAAGTAAGCCTTTATTTCCATGTTTCTCAAATTAAGCTGGTTGAATTGGTTGCTTTGAGAGGTTAAAGAGATCAAATCACAGATCCTCATCTGATACCTCTGCCTCTTCCTTGGCTTCAGCCTTGGCTGAGGCTGCAGCAGCAGGGGCAGCAGTGGTGGCTGCAGCCACAGGGGCAGCAACCACAGATGCAGATGGATCAGCCAGGAAGGCCTTGACCTTCTCAGCGAGAGGGAAGGTGTAGTCAGTCTCCACAGACAAAGCCAGGACCCTCTTGTACCCATTGATGATAGAGTGTGGCACCAAGGCAACAGTTGGGTAACCAATCTGCAGACAGACACTGGCAACATTTCGGACACCCTCTAGGAAAAGAGAGTGCAGAGTCTGCTCAGTGATGTCAAGCACTTCAGGGTTATAAATGCTGCCATTGTCAAACACCTGCTGGATGATCAGCCCAAAGGAGAAAGGTGAGATGTTGAGCATGCGCAGCAGTGTGGCCTTGCTGGCTCCTACTTTATCTCCAGTTCTGATCAGCTGCACATTGCTCAGCATTTCAATGGTGCCTCTGGAGATTCTACTGATGATGCCCAAACCCTAGAAGAACAAGGTCTTCTCAGGCCCCAGACCAGAGTTCAGAGCTGGCACAGTGACCTCACATGGGGCGATGGAGCCAACAGGAACAACAGCTGGAACCTTACTGGCCAGCAGCATGTCCCTAATCTCAGTGAGGTCCTCCTTGGTGCACACAAAGCCCATATTCGCCCAGATGTAAGGCAGCAGATTCTCTTGAGCTGGGTTGTTTTCCAGGTGGCCCCTGATGGCCTTGCACATCATGGTGTTCCTGCCCATCAGTATGATGGCCTTCCCTCCCAGGGACATGCTGATCTGCTTGGAGCCCACATTGTCTGATCCCACAATGGAGCATTTTGGATATTCTACCAACAATTGGATTATCTTAAGGGAGAAGTTGGTCACTCTGCCTTCCCTGGGTGGGGCCTCAGGTATTGCCATGCAGGGTTTAAAGACCATGTTGCTCTAATGCAGACACGTGCTGAGACAGACCACAGTGCATTTTTAAACAATTATTCTGGGGAATGGTCGTCTTTGGGTTTCGGTTCCTTTGCCTTCCCTACATGTGGGTAGCCAAATGTTTGTATGCAACTAGAAATTATAGGTCCATTTGCTTAGCTACTGTTTTACCCCTTCTTCTATGACTTAAACTTTATAGTGGGAATAATCTGTTCATTGTTCATTAAAATATATTCTTAAATGTTACTAGACACGAGGCTACGGGCCAATACTGAATATAGAGCAGTCATCTAAAAGATAAGTTATCTTCCTTCAAATAACACAGTTAGATGAGCAAGAAAGACCAACATTATAAAACAAAAAGAGTATTTGTTATAAATTGTGATTGTAGCTATTAGGCAAAGACAGAGTGTTCTGAGAAGGGGGACTACAAAGTACCTCCTTATGTTTGGAGGAGGTTTTAAGTAGGCATTATGCAGTGTTGTTGTGTAATGGAGACTTGCACAATTCTGAAGATATGAATGGTATCCACTGAGGTTGGGCAGCATGGCAACACAGAGACACTCCAGCCTAAGGGAAGGACTGGAGAGAGAGTGCAGCAGGTAAAGGTGTACGACCACTAAAATCTGTGGAAAGCTCAAAGGAGAGAAAGAATTCCCTAAAGTTGTTCTCTGATCTCCACACAATTCCCATGGTATACATACCCATCCATCTATGCACATGGATGTACACTCCCACACACAAACAAGGATACACCCCCATAACACACACACACACACACACACACACACACACACACACACACACACACACATCACCACCACCACCACCACCACCAACAACAACAATAACAACAACACTCTTAAAAGTAGGGAGAATCCAGGATAAGAAATTCTGAAATAATGAAGAACCTGTATGATGGCCACAAAATGTGTGTCAGAGCTCAGGGGTTTGGTGATCCCAGAAAAGGGCAGTGAGAGTGAAGGTGTGGACATGTGGATGCCAGCTGGAGAAAAGAACAAAAAGGCAGGCAAAGACCTGATTATTCTCCACCTTGTTCATCATGATAAATATCTGATTTGATGTTGAATAAAATGGGAAACCATGGAAGAATTTTAAATAAGGAACTTACAGGATTTTGGTTTTAAAAGTTCTCTCAATTGTCGAGAGGACAGTGTGTTAAAGAGAAAGAATAGATACAAGCTAGAATTCTGTGGCCCTGATTTAGGCAAAAGATGATAAAATATTGGATTTAGGCGATAGATTATATAAATATTTTGAAGGCTGGAAAGATGGCTCAGTAGCGACTGCTCTTGCAGAGGACCCAGACGTGGTTCCCAGAACCTACAGGGTGGGCCACAACCATTTATAATGCAGTCCCAGGTGGCTTGATGTACTCTTCTTGGCTTGAAGCCACTAAGCACACAGTACACACCTATACACTCAGGCAAAACATCCATACACATAAAATAATAATAATAATAATAATAATAATAATAATAATAATAATAATAATAATCACCCTAAATATTTTTTTGTTAGTAGAGCTGAGAACTTGTTGAACTTTATATGGTACATTTGTTATTGTTGTTTTGTGAACTTGGTACAAGATACTGTCCTCTGGGAAGAGGAAATCTTTTTTTTTCCTTTATTAATTTATTCTTGTTACATCTCAATGGTTATCCCATCCCTTGTATCCTCCCATTCTTCCCTCCCTCCCATTTTCCCCTTATTCCCCTCCCCTATGACTTTTCCTGAGGGGGATTTCCTCCTCCTGTATATGCTCATAGGGTATCAAGTCTCTTCTTGGTAACCTGCTATCCCACAAAGTGTTTTTAATTGCTGAGACATCTCCCCAGTTTCCTAGGGTTGGGTAAAGCCTGAACAAAGATGACCACAGCCAGACATAAGCAGGCTGTTGTGGATGTAGAGTGGATCAGTGTGGCCACAGCATTACACCACAGAGTAGACCATTCTATGTAATTCTCTAATTAAAGCTATTTCCTAGTCTTCAACTCCCCCAGAGACTTGAGAAGGAGTAAAGTTGATTATCTGAGTATGCTGGGACTGCAGGTTAGAAGCTTTCCAAATAAAAAGATGACAGAGACAGTTTTCTACCTAAATAGTCACCCAAAACTCTCTATAACATTGGAGCATCTTCTTCAGCCTTCTGGCCCAATATATCTGACCGACATATTTGTGGGGCAGGAACTATTGAGGACTTGCTTACTCTGTCTTGGCAGAGTTTGACCATCGACTCTGCCTGCATCCAAACTTGCCTGTTTTTAGGCAGAATTCTGTCTGTGGTAGAAATGAAGTCGTTTTGCCCAGTGACTTGTTTGCCACATTTAAAGCCATCTCCATAAGGAGGTTCTTTGATGTTCATCATCTTTGAGGTAGGCTGGGTGTTGCCAAGAGTTAGCCTGTCTCATTGTCAATGAATCTTTAAAGTAATAAAAGCCTTTTAAAATGCCATATTCTAAATGTCTCTGGGGTTTTTGAAGACCTTGTCTTTCTATAGAGTCATATCTATCTGCTATACCTAAGATGTATATTTTTGTGATAAAAGTAGACCAGGTAGCTTAGTTTTACAATGAAGCTTAATTGTTTAGGGCTTAAGATGTTTTTAGGTCTAGATAGGTGTTTTAAGTTGATAATGACAATATGTGATGGAGATTGATTATTTACATTCAGAAATTCAGATGCACCAAGATTGGAAAGATATCTTCTTCAAGGCTGTCAAATACAGTTACCCAGAACACTAAGAATGTAATATTTATGTAATTCCTGATTGTCTCACAGTTCTTCTTGCCATAGATAATCTATTGTGTGTATGTGTGTGTATACACACACACACACACACACACACACACAAGACTAAAATAATTTTTAAAAAGCGTAAAATAAAGAAACCTATTTCTTAGTCATAAGTTGGGAGATGGCCAGTGTGTAAAGTACTTACTGTGAAAGCACAAACACCTAAGTTTGGATTCCTAGCACCTGCTTAAGAGTTGTGCATGAGGAAATAGAAGGATCCAGCGGGTCCTGGAAAACTACAGGCCAGTCTGGGCCCTGGGGTCCTCCGCAAACTATGGCAACAGCCAAGGAAAAAATAGGCAGTAAATCTCGAACCCCTACCCAGACTAGCCGATGGACTGGACATTCTTCACTGTTGAGTGGAAAAGGAGATCTAACTTTCACACAAACTATGGTGTCCCATATTTGAACATGTCTCTTGGATGGAGATGCCTGGTGGCACTCAGAGGAAGAATAATAGGTCACCAAGGAGAGACTTGATACCCTATGAGCATATACAGGGGGAGGAGGTCCCCCTCAGACACAGACATAGGGGAGGGGAGTAGAGGGGAAGTGGGAGGAAGGGAGGAATGGGAGGATACAAGGGATGGGCTAACAACTGAAATGTAATATGAATAAATTAATTTTTAAAAAAGAAAGAAAATGAAAATACATAATAAAAGATCTCAGACACCCTAAAAAACAAAAAACAAAAACAAAAAAACCCCAAAAACAAACAAACAAACAAACAAAAAATAATTGTGCATATGTGAAAGGAGAGGGATATGCCAATCCTGGGACCTCATTGGCTAGGAAGTCCAGCCAAAACAGCAAGCCCCAGGTTCAGGAAAAGACCTTGTTTTAAAAACTAGGAGAGTAATAGAGGAATTGACATTGACTTGGGGCCTGTCCACACACACACACACACACACACACACACACACACACACACACACTCCTAACCCTGAAAATTGCTAACCTGCAACAGTTGGAGGAGGGAAAATATGTCACAAACTTAGTATAACAGGATGATGTGGGGCGTCTGCTCTAAGGATCCTGGTGGGAAACCCCAGTGCCCAGTTAAGCTGAGACATTTCCCTGGGAAGTGAATCAGGAAACAGATGTAGAAGAAGCAGTATTCTGGTGAAAATAGACCATCTTATGAAATACTTGCCGAACAAAATCTCAGAAACTCCCTGAGTGATTTCCTGCCATAGACTTAATAAGCCCTGAAATCTAATGAATCTCTTGTTTTTTTTTTCCTCTCTCTGCTAGGAGGACTGACAAACCTGGTTGCTATAGCTCATTAGCTTTTAAAGTCATTAACACATTACTATTTTCAGAATTAAATAAATAATAAATAAACAAGCTGGTTTTAAAGAAAAATCATATATGTTAGTTTATTCATGGAGATATTTTGTTGGTTTTCAGTTTGGATTTTTGTTGCAAGATATTTAATCACAGTGTAAACCCTGAGATTGTGGACTGGAAAAATATGTTTCTAGTTGTGGTGTGGCTCGGCCCTAGCACACACCTTTAATCCAAGAGGTTTCTGTAAACAGGATTAAATAAAGTCAGCCATAGGTCAAGAGGGAGAGCAAGCAACCTGTTGACAGGGTGTGAACATAGGAAAAAAGAGTGAGAGGAAGTCAGGAGGATGGATAGAAGGATGTAGAGGAAGTAGAAAAGAGGGCCATTCAGTTTGAGTGGTTTTTAAGCCAGTGTAGAGAAGGAGAAAGGGCTTTTCTTTCTGGGATGTTGACTGAGTAGGAAGGTCAGCTGGGTGCTTTCCCTGCCTCTCTGAGCTAGCAGGTTTTAACCCCAGCATCTGACTCCTGAGTCTTTACTGGTAAAATAGAATGTTTGGGATTTTGTTTAAAAACAACAGATTTTGCTACAAGCCAAAGAATACCTCATCCCGATGCAGATAATGTAATGAATGCTAGTCTCTCAAGAACCTAAGAACCCAATTGTGAAGAACAGGTGTTTTGAAGTCCACAGAGGGTATAACAGCCACATAGAAATGTCTTCAGCTGGCCCGGATATCAATCTCTGGGGAAAAGCCTTGTTACTCATTTTCTAATTTGCTTGGTTAACACTGCTTAGCTGTTTTCCACATCACTGCACATGGATCCAATGATAATATTGGTACAGCACCCTGTGGTAGGCGGAAAAGGTAATTCCAGTGAGAGGGTATTAGCGTGGTGGTACCCTGAAGGCTGTGAGATGAGCATCTCTACTCTGCATCACATAGTGGGCGCAGCTGTGTGCTTTGACACAGTAGCTGAGAGACTGTGGATTTAAAAATAAACGTGTCATGTATTTTCCCGTTAGTGTTTTTTTCCCCCAAGTGAATATTTTTTAAAAATCTTTTTCTTAAATTCTGACTTTGGGATTACAGTTGACAGTATTATTTGATTCGTAAAAGTGAATGGGGCTGTTTTCACTTTTTTTTAGGGATGGAGGTGTCTAAAAAATAGTCTCAGTTTATATAAGTTCATGCAATAGGTAGATACTTTCCACTTAATGGAGTGCTGTTCTGTTATGCCTGTATTCACCTCCACAGAGGTAGGAATCAGTCTCTGTTAACCCTTAGACTCTGAGCTGAGCCCTCTTAAAGTCCCAGTGGAGTGCTCAAGACCTTGCTTCGGGGCCTTTGATGCTGAGCCACAGCTTTGGCACTGGCGTTCTTGGCTCCTCAGAGGCTGAACCTTGTTGTTTTCACAGTGCCTCTGAGTTACATGTAAAGGTAGCACTTCTTTTCTTGTTCAGGGTCTATTCGTCTCTAGTAGTATTATGTGCTTTCCCTGTACTTTCCTAATTGGAAAAAAAAAGTGTAGGGAAAGCTGAAAACTGTGAGAAAAAGAAGGAGGGAAAGGAGGCAAAATTTGCTCAAACATTAAGTTGACTTAAAAGGAGACAAAAGACAGTTTGCTATTCATTTGGCATAAGTGAGAGATTTTTGTCTATTTTTACTAAACTATCTCTCTAAGTGGGCAGTTCTCATGATTCTAAGCTGGAGGTAATATATATATATATATATATATATATATATATATATATATATATATGTATATATATATATATACATATATATATATATATATTTTTTTTTTTTTAAATCATGCTCTACTGAGGTTTCTTCTGAAGTGAGCTCTCCAGTTTTGTTTTTACAGAGGCTTCCCTTTTTTCCTTCCTGCTGCTTTCCCACATTTTAAACCACTTCTGTGCATAGTGCAGGCTCTCTGTGGGGCTCAGGCTTGGGTCAGTAGTGTCAGCTGCTACCGATTTAAGCCAATTTACTCTCACCACAGTCTTTCCTGAAAATGACCTCACCCAGAACAGCAGAGGCCACTTCCTCAACACAGGGGCTTGTGCTGCCCTTTGGAAATGGATAGACTGAAGTGTCTGCCTGTCTTACCTAGATTTCTAGCATCTCTAGCATTTAGTGACATAGTCCCATGACTGTGGCCACTCTTAGTCACCCCCTTGACTCATTTTACTCAGTGTTAAGCAGATAGATGACTATAAGATAGAACTGGTTCATCTCCAGGTTAAAATGAAGGAGTAGGGGAAACAACATTCTTTTTTCTCTGACAATAAAGTCTCAAGAGTCATTTTACTTATCTTCCAATTTCATTCTCGAGTTAGGCTTCAGGAGATCTCTCTCTCTCTTTTAATTTTTTTTTGAACAAATGAAATTTTTTATTAATTTATTCTTGTTACATCTCAATGGTTTATCAGCATTTAGCTTAACCAATTCATAACATTTTATCTATTGTTGAAAAAAAATATTGCAAAAAAACCAGGACCACTGTAGGTATCAATTTTAAGAAGCAGTTTATAGGCACTTTGGATTATAATTTCAATTTGGTTGGACCTCAAAATGGTTGTGACCTCAGTGCATATGCCCCCCTCATGACTGACATGCATTACTTTGTTGGCCAAGTGTGGAGTACTTTTCCTCCTAAACCAGGAGCCCCTCCTTGGAGCCTGCTTGCTCTGCTCACTAGAGTGCCCTTGGGTAAGAGAGGTATAAGAAGCACTTGCCTTTTATTTATTTTGGGGTGAGTGAAGGTGCCAGAGTGCAGGTGGGGCAGACAGAGGCCAACGTGTGGAGTCCGTTCTTTGCTACTGCCCAGTGGCCTGGGGAGTCAACCCAACCTTTTAGCTTTATCTCACAGGCCAATTATTTTAAAAATTAAAATCCTTTCCATCCACCCTTCCCTAACCTGAGATTTTCTCCCTTTCTCAGCTTCTGTCATTGAGTTGTCTACCCTAGAGACCACAGATAGGTCACAGATTTTAGGCAAAATTCTTTAGCTATGAAGATACTCATTATTCTAAGAGAACGTCATCAGATTCCTAAACTAACATGTGAATCCAAATTCTTAAATTTATTCAAAGGACTGACGTTAAGTGTCCAATGTTAACTAACGTAAGGCTAGTAGCTCATAAATTACACCCAGCATGGGGAATAAACTGCGGTGTTAATTTCTTATAGCACTTTATATTTGTATGCATGATTTTGCCTGTTGTCCCCCTGACATGTTTCTGCTGACAGGTTTCTAAGGCTCTGAATGATTTATTCAGCATGAACTACAGATATCACACCACCAGGGTAAACCCCATGCATACTCACAGTATCTAGACTGTTGGAGGGAGATTTGTGGCCCTTTAGCTTCCTGGTCTCTCAAATGTATGAAATATGCTAATGAATTGTAAAAGCTAATCATGAATATTACTAAAGTCTTAGCTGTGGATGTGGTGTAGTGCCATAGTGCCATTGTGGTCACCTAGCATGCATAAAGCCAGTTTGGTCTCCAGCAGGGCAGAAACAAGACAAAACAAAGCAAACAGACAAAAAATAAAATAATAAAATTAAATAAAACAAGCCTCAGGTCTGTTTCCACTTTAAAATATCTTTTGTCCCAGTGACCTAATGGACAGTCCATGATGATACTACAGAGATAACCCAAAAGACATTAGCAACCTCTCTTAAGAAACAAAATCATCTTAAAGTCTAAGTGGAAACCACCCCAAATGTAAAGCAGACAGTATATTATACAGTGAGTCATGATCTCAGCTTTAATAGCCAAGTTCAAGTTGGATAATTGGATGCTTTAACTTTAGAAAACCTACAAAAGCAAATCGTGTGTGTGTGTGTGTGTGTGTGTGTGTGTGTGTGTGTGTGTTACAGGACTCTCCACAAATGTCATGGCTAGTACAATAATGATCCAAATGAGGCAAGAAAGGAATCCAGTTCAACAGGACTTAGTTAGCTATTGTTGGCTCAAACGTCTTCAGCCATGCAGTTTATTTTACACATATTTAGGAACAGTGCAATTTTGGGGGAAAAAAGGTTCCTGGTGACAATGATGTCAATCCCATATGCACAATAAAGCTGAACATGTGACTTCATTGAAACATTTTTGTGAAGCACATATGACCTCTTCCATAAAGACAGGTTCTATAGCTTGAGGTCTAGGGGAAGATCTGTTGTGGTCGTGGTCTTCCAGATAGCATAGAGATCACCAAGGTATAATGTACATGTGACATCTCCCCTAAGTATGGTCTCTATTGATTTAGAAGTCATGTTCGAGATAAAGGTATAGGAAGAAAGGATCTGATAAGTATAATAATATAGGGGTTCCAGTGCAGCCTGGCCTTACAGAATAAATGATATGACTTTCACCGCTGAAGAACAAAATTAATATTGGTGGTTCTGCTGCTATCATGTTACTGTTAGTGAGAAAGCCGTGTGCTGTGTTACTGTTGCATGCAGGAAACCATGTACATGTTATAGTTTATTAGAAAGACAGGCTAAGCACTAGTACATGTAGCCCTGTAGGTGCTGGTGTCAGCCACGCTTGTAGAGCACCTTCTGCACTTTCTATGTGGTCAACGACTACAGGTTTAAGTGGCACCTGTGAATCTGGTCTTCCATGGATATGCTTGCTTATTCTTTTTACTCTCTAAAAGTAGTGCCGATTCACTTTCCTAGCATAAGCACTCACGCATCATCCCTGTTGAACCACTCTCTAGTGGGTTGGACTTCTCTTAGCAGTCATGCCCTTAGTAAGTGGTAGAAACTGGAAACTACATCACTAGGTGACTGAGGACAGAGGAGCAGGTGGGCAATAATTGATGAGAGCCCAAGTGGAATAACGAAGACCTTAAGAAGAAATTATTAGGAGTGGAGATTTGGCCCTTAGTATAACTTTTGCATTTCTTTTTGTGTGTGTGTATACATAAGACATATTTTATGACGATATTATCATCCAAAATGACATAAAAACTCCTGGATTCAACTGTTGTAAAGTATAAAGGGTGAAAACACCAAGAATGATGCCCTCTGATAAGGTAGTATATAATTTTTAGTAGTGTGTGTGTGTGTGTGTGTGTGTGTGTGTGTGCGTGTGTGTGTGTGTGTGCGCTTCTCCTTGCTGAAGTAGAGAAAAAGTGGTGGCCACGGTAAAAGGAATGAGGAGGGCTAGGGTGTGAGTCGTCCGCGGAAGGTGTAAATCAGCAGGTGGGACGGACTGCTGACTGGAAGGAACCAAGGCTGTGGAATTTACTAGGCTATCCTGCTCCAAGATGACCTACAGATGATGCAGATGGCAACTGAGAGGTTAATGAAGCATTGGGAGAAGGGTGAGGAAAAGAATGGTGGAGGTCTCAGCTTCAAAAACAGCACGAATCAGGTGTAGTGGCATATGTCTGTAATCTGAGTCCTACGAGGCAAAGTTGCACAGATCAAGGGCAAGCCTTGGCCACAGATCAAAACATGCTCAATAAAACAACAAAAAATGGAAACAGAAAGCTCACCCAGCCAACCAAAACCCCTCACTTAGATTATGAAATGAATTCTTGTCTCCTTGTTTGCTGTGGTTCAAAGTCTCTTCGGAAGACTCAAGACAATGTGCCACTTATAAACCACTATAAAATAAAATTAAAAACCCAATTACACATTTCCAATATCTAATGGCATAGAATAAATACTTCCATTTAAAAAAATGAAGAACAGAAGAATATCAAAGAAATATGGAAACCCAGAAAGAAAAATGCCAAGCATCATTTTCTCATATCTAGCATCTGGGGCTTGTGCTGGAATACTTTTCCCTCCTTTATGCATCCCTGCCTCTCTAGCTCTGCTGCATCCATCACCTCTGATCTCTGTCTTGGACTGGTTCCCCTCTGGGTCTCTAACTTTCTTCAGCAGACATCCCACAATGGTCACCTACAACATTCTAGAGTTTCCATCGGAACTTGGCGTTTACCTTCCACTCACAGTTTTCTTTCCAAACCTGATTATGGGGAATATAACTCTTCCAGGAATTGCTTGGCCTCAGTAGGTTTCTATATTCTTGGTGCAAGACTGCTTGGCTTCCTCATTCTTAACTTTTTAATCTGCAAAAACTAATTTCTGCCAGCTTAAGAAGTATCCTGTCTCCCAAACTCTGGCCCATGGTTGCTGTAGTCTCTCTGTACTTTTGAGACTGAACCTATAAGCAATAACACCACCACCACCATCAACAACAGCACAACAACAACAACAAGTTCCCCAGGGACTTGGTTTTCAGCATAGAGTCCCTTCAGTTCTCCTGGCATTCTCAGTTCAAGCATGTGCCTTTCAAATTAACTTTCACATCATAGATTGGATCCTTTGACCAGCTGGGTCTTGCCCTCAGGACACCTTTCTAATTGCCCTGGTGCAGAGCCAGAGAGTTCTCTCTTTAATGGTGCTAATCCTTTTAGCAAATAGAGCTCCTTTGTCTACACCTACCTTGCGTGTAATTTCAAACTTGATCACATGCCTTCTTACCCTAAATGCATGTTTTCATGGCTTTCTGTCTTTGTTGCTTTCTCTCCCTGTAGACCTTGACAAAGGCAGTGAGCAGTAACCATGACATGGCCTGAATGTTAACCTGTCCTGAAATTTCTTCTACCAAGAACACAGCCAATTCCCTTTGAACTCAGCTTCTGTCAGGTTTTTATGTTACAAGCAGAACCTCACAGAGACAGTTTCTATCGGAGTGCTCACCGGAGATGGGCTCCCACCTCTGCATTTCTCTTAGCATTCAGCTTTTCCAAACTCATATCAGCCTGGCCTGTTAAACACTGCTTAGAACATTCTAGCGCTTTCCTAATCTGTACCTCCCAAATCCTCTGTGGTTCTCACACAAATCAACCCCAAAGATCTATGAATCATATAATTAAGTTTCGCATAACAATTTCAGCATCAGTTTTCTGTATTAGTTCCTTTGTTGTGTTGCTATAACAAAATATCTGATGAAATAACTCAGAGAGGAGGTGGTTTATTTTGGCTTACAGTTTGAGAGTACAGTCCACCACGATTGAGAAGGTGTGGTGGCATGAGCACAAGGCAACTGAGAACATTGTATCTGCATCACGGAGCAGGCACTTGGCTTTCCTATTACTTCAGCAAATCATTATTTTTCTTATATTTAGAAATGATTTTTCTACATAAAAATGTTGTGCCCCTTAGTTGATGCATACTATTCTAGACAGTGTGTTTATGTATTTTGATAAGTATGCTTATATATAAAATGTTCCTCTCCCTCCCTCCCTCTCTCTCTCTCTCTCTCTCTCTCTCTCTCTCTCTCTCTCTCTCTCTCTCTCTGTGTGTGTGTGTGTGTGTGCATATGAAAAGGTTAAAGGGTTACATAGTTCCCTCATTCTACCCTGTGAGCTCCTAGGGATTGAAGTCATGGATTTAGAATTGACAGCAAGCTCTTACCTGCTGAGTCATCATGTTGACTGCACACATGTGAATCTTGAAGCAGAGCAAATACAGATTATATCTAAGAACACCTTTTCTATTTAGAGAAAAGATTGGAGACATATTTTGCTATTTCACTTTTCTGAGCAGCTTCTGCACTGGTTCCAGGCTTTATGAAAAAAAACACACTAAATTCGTGACTCGTTTCTTCTGAAGGAACAAGTACAATTACTGGGATTTTCTTCTTGAATAAATTGACAGAACCACAGGTAAAGAAATCTATATAAATTCTTCATTTTTCTCTCTTTCTGTTTCTCTTTCTTTCCATATATATGTATATACATGAGAATCTAATTTATTAACAAATTTACACTTGCATCTTTGGAGTTGATCTTCCTCAGGCTTACCTGTCAGACAGTCATGGGGGAAAAGAAGGTAGCATCATTCACCAAATGTGGTGTGTGTTGGCTACACATGGCTTTGCACTTTTGTGAATGCATGGAAGAAACAGGCAGAAGATAAAGCAGAGACTCAGTGTTTGAGCTTGGGAAGAAGAATGGAAAAGGAAGAGTGAAATACCTGATTACGTATGATTTTAACATGACTAAATGAGAGTAGGAAAAGTATTATAGGGTCCATTAAAATGATTGTGTAAGGCGAGTGAGCAACAAGACATAAACATGAAAGAAATGATTAAGGGTTTCTAAAAACAAGAAAGTAATACTTTGCTTCAAGTTCAGTTTACTGGGCTTCTAGTGGACATGCAATTTATGGAAATGACCTATGACCTACCTTTATCTAATCTAGATAATGAAATAGCCCTTTTCTTTCCCCAATAATTTCCTTTCTCCATGTATGTTTTTCTGCATTTGAGGCCTCCCCTGTGGCTTATAAAATGGGAATGTAACTGTTGATTTTAGCTCGATGTCTCTGCGAGATGCATTCTGCTATCCACACAATGTTTCTCATCTCTTGCTCCTTCAACTTTACGTATGCATAAAACACACCGTAGTGGAACTGCCTGTTGAATGCCAGCACATTCATTTGCACCTAAGGAAAGAAAGAGATGACATGGACCATTAGCTTGTCTAGAAAATACTACATTTGTGATGTAATAAGCTAGAAATGGCTTCAGCTTGTATAGTGCTTATTTGTACTTAAGTAGTGTGCAAGTTGGACCAACACTGGGAGCATAGGCAACTTCACACATGGACCTGCGTTTAAACTATGGGAAAACACTTCCTGTAGGTGGCATGGATCAGGGAGTTAGAGGGACCAAACTGACAAGAGTTAGTATCTGTGAGGACACACTGGCTTTCCTTTTCCAGTTTTCTAACTATGAAAAACCACTTCTACAGCTCCTACTAAATACACATTCTTCATAGGACAATTGATGTGAAATTATGTGCAGCTGCAGGGCTCTGGCACTCTAAGGAAGTGATAATACACAATGTTTACGGAAAAGCATCAATTGTCCTGATGAACTATAAAAAGAAACTCCAAGTGAGAAAACATTTAAATCCCATGCAAACAACAACAACAGTGTATAAATGGTATTTCCACTTCTGCCATACCTCTCGCTCATAGAAAACATCTTCTAGGGTCTTTCCCCCGCTGCTACCTACAGCATCAAACAGAGGCTTGTAAACCTTAAAAACCAAGACAAGAACTTAAATGTAACAGACTTTTCAATTTTTGCATATGCATATAAATATATTTTCTTAGAAAATAGATATTGATATTGCACATGTGTGCTTTAAAGAAAATTTGTAACTGAAGGCCTAAATATTTTTGATCAGGCCTTTGACTTCCTGACACCGCGCCCACCTTCCTCCCCAAAAATCCAAACAGGGAGTTGAAATTCTCACTTTCTCATTTGTGGGCTTACTCAGGGCTACAAGCACGGGCCAAAAGCTCCATTTTTCTCGCTGTACATCGTCATTGTCACACATAAATACACTGGACTCAGTGAACTCTTACAGTCTGACCGGAATAGGTTTGTGGGTTTCTTGAGATGACAACTGGTTCACCTCATGGAATTTCAAGGGCACAAGGAGTGGAAACAGGGGAGACGCTCAAATGTTAATATTATACTGAAGAGCTGCTCTCAGTTACAGATGGGTTACTACGGGGGTTATGTATATTGTTTGCTGGACGCCCCCTAGAAAGATTCAGACACCCACGAGGAAACACCAGTGTCATTCTTAAGCCAAGGAGGTGAAGTGCAGGATAATACACGTGACTACCCACAAGCCTGAGGAAGTGGGATCTGGGTGAGGAGGAGAATCATGTATGAGGAGCTCCAGCCTGGCTTAGAGAGCTGGACACAGAGGGAGGAGAAGCGAATAAATGGTTCTGTTCCTCTCCCAGTTTCTTCCGTTAAGCAAAGGGAGTGGGAAACCCCACACGTATCCCATTTCCCCTGTAGTCCCTCTAGACAGTCTGTTTCTCCTGTGGGTCCTGGAAAGGAACACTGGGCTCAGGTTCTTTTATGTAATTTTGACATGAACTCCCACTTCCAGGAGCTTGCCCCAGCCTCTTGGGGGACTTGCTTTAAAAGGTACTTCTTGAAGTGCTCAGATAACCACTCCTTGGAGATTTAAACAAGGGCTTTCTTGGCAGGACTTTAAAGACACCAGCTTGCACTGGAAAGTTAAAGTGTTTTCTCTGGGAGGCATAATTACTGCAAGGGGCACCACTTGCCACCATCTGGATGTTACTCTGGCTGAGGTGTCTAAATGGGTGTGTGCGTTTCTCAACGGCCCGGTGCTGAAGTGATGCAAGGCACTCAGCGTGCTGGTGAAACCACTTACCCCATAATTGTCTGCTACTCTCTTCACCTGCTCGAAGTCTTCAGCTTGAGCTAGCAAACGCAGCCCCTCAGGAAAGAGCTTTCCGCAGGTGGGGAACAGGGTCTCCCTGTCTTCTTTGCTCAACTCAGTGCCAAATGAGTTCAGAGTGATGATTAAAGCACGTCTGTCAGCCTCAAACTGAAGGGGAAAGACAGAAAAGCAGCAAATCTAATAGTCTTTTACACAACAAGCTACGTGCGGAATTGCACTTCTGAAGCAATCTACTTCCCATGTCGAATTACAAAGTAGGCATATGCTCCTAATGGCTCTTTAGTCTCCTCTTGAAAGGGAGAAATTTGTTTGCTGGGGAAAGTTGTGCAAGCCTGCCATGAGCTATGGCTATCGAAATGCTACCAAAGCTCTATTTCCCAGGTTCCCTGAAATGAGTTACTCACATGTTGCTTTCATATATGGCACCAGAGTTATAAATCTATGTTCCATCAAGGTGAGAAAAATGCCACTATAGTGCAGCATGGAGGGAAAAACAATGTAAGTAAAAATGTCTGCTGGGGGTGTCTGAACAACAGGAGTGTGCATCTCTACATGTTACTAACTACTCCTAATTGCCGCTGTCACTATTGTTGGTATTACCGTTATTCCTTGTCATGCTGGGGATCCAATCTAGGGCCTCATGCAAGTCACACTAGCTCTACCATCAAGCCACATTCCCTAGCCCCGTTACTTTATATAATTAAACTTTATACTGTATGCCATCTGTACTTTCATGGTTTGGATTTTTTTAATGACCTGCCATCTCTGATTCTGTAGCTAAGAACCGTGCAGCTTGGGGGTGATTTATCTTCCTTGCAAGGCCTGATTCCTTATGATCCTTAAGTAGGTCAATGTGTCCTCTGGACTGTGCTGAACAGCACAGGCCACTGAGCTCTACCAGTCCTGCTTCCTGTAATCATGCTGTCTTTCTAGAGATTTCTTTCCTCTTTGTTCCCCATGTTTCTGCTGTCTCTCAGTTAAGAATCCCATCTTCCTCCATTCCTTTTTGCATGCCCCACCCCCCCACAAAACCTTTTAACCCACTGAGTCCAGTGTGTGGTAGCATACATGAATGGTGTAGGGTCATCCAGCAAGTCCTGGGGAACCTACCAATGGCCACGCCACACTCAGAGAGAAAAGTAACTCTTTCTTCTCAAGCAGCCACGAATACTGCCCATAGTTCAGCAGCTAGGGCTTGGGCCTCAGGGCCTCTTCTTCACTCTCTCCTGGGATTGGATCTGAGATTATCTTATGCAGGTCTTGTATAGGTAACCACAACTGCTGTGAGTTCATGGGTGCAACAGCTACGTCTTGTCCCAGCCTGCTCCCCAGCCACTGGCTCTTATAATCTTTCCTCCCATGCCTCTGTCCGCTCCCTCAAGGGCCCCTCCTCCTCTTCCTCTGGGTATTGGCCTTCAGACTTTACAGTTATCATGTCAGTTTGAATTCTGTCCTTGAAATTTCCCACTACCTACTTTTAACACTTGGAAGAACCATCTCTTTTTTATTTGTTGCTCATTTCTGGACCCAGTGCCTGTCACATAGGAGTATTCTAACTACCTACTGAATCTAACAGAGCAGTCTGTTGATTTCATCATTTTTTATTTTTCTACAATATTTTCAACACTGATGCTACTTGAAGTCATGGCTTAGTAGCTTTGACACTGATGGAAGCTTACTAAAAATGCAGAATCTCAAACCGCAGTCTAAGGCAAATCAACTGAACTACACTCTGCCTTTTAACAAGAGTCCACAGCTGTTCACTAGCACAAGAAAGCTGAAAAGAATGGCTGTGCACTGTCATTCATTACTTTCCACACTTACTAGCTAGTAACAAAGACAGGCTTGCAACAGCTCTAATGGAACGCTTTTGTTAGAACAGGTGTTTCTTATCATTGGAGAGTGAGTCTTTCCACCGGTCCCTTTGATTACTCTCATGGAAATGATGGGTGGCTCAGAAGCAAGGTAGCCTTATTTAGAAGCAAAAGCAGTTCCATTCTGGCTCCTGCATATAACCAGTCTTGTAAATCATTTTAGAACTTGCAGGAATAAGAGAGGAAATGTGAGTGGGATTGCTCAAGGCAAGAAGAATCCTTGAAATAAACAACACGCGGGTAGCCATCCAAGATATTCTTTCTAGTTGTAAGACGTTAGAATTTTAAAGAGGGAAATATTGGAGGGCAGGCAGCGTTGCAGGCAGCAGACGCTGTGGCAGGGGAGGTTGCTGCATGAGGGAGGGAACCTGTGGTATTCAGAGGATTGTCACAACTTAAACTTAGGGAAGGACAGGGAGATGAGGAGAACTCAGGAAGCACTTCGAATGCTGGGTTAAAAAGAGAAGACTCTGCCTGAACATAATGGATCATCCAAGTTATCTATTCATTTCCCAGGCCTTGTCTTTGTTTTTAGCTTATTCCTTAGGTTGTAAGCACACGTTCCATTGCACACCTCTGCAGGCTGAAGTACTACCTGCAGTGTGGGAAGGGCTGTACCCATCAAGAGCTTTCTTTTTTCATAAGGAGTGCTTTCCTGCCTACTTGGGTATGTTTTCTATTTGATTTTTTTTTATACTTTAATGTTCTTTATTCCTTTAGTTTGCAAGTTTTTGGCATGGCTGTGCAGCTTCATAGTGAAAACTACTATCATTTAAAAAGTTTAAAAATATTGTTCTTTGATCACCCATAAACACAATCTGACACAGCATGAGATGATAGGGGACTCTCCTCTTTCTCCTCCCTCTTCCTTCTTCCTCTGTCTTTATATCTCCTTCTCCCCCTCCTTTTCTCCCTGGCAGGGCTGGGTTTGAAGCCTGGGGACTTGTGCATTCTAGATAAATACTCTCCCTCTGAGCTACATTGCTAACCCTTCAATGCTCTCTTCTACTACAGTAAGTCTTTTGAGGTCTCTCTCCCATCAATTGAATTAAAAAACATATATTTGGAATATTATAAGTTGTAGTGTTAGGCAAGTGTTCAACTGCTGAGCTACAATTCTGGGTTAAAACAAAACAAACAAAACAAAACAAAAAACAACCCCCCCAAAACCAACCAAACAACCAAACAAACAAACAAAAACCACTGCTCTTGAGATATCAGTTGACGTTGCTTATTGAATTGTCAGGTAATTTCTAAGATAAAGAAATACAGCTTAGTCAAAGTAAGGACAAGTATGCAAACTCATTATTTGGCAAAGATGGAGCCAAAGGCTCTTTCTTACCTCAAGAATGGGACACATAATTTCTGCTGTAACATCACCGTGATCCTTACAGAACTTGTAGAATGCTTCAAGGTAAGACTTAGAAAGAAGAAAGATTTTTAAACAATGAAATGAGTAATTTTCCTTCTAGGTCATCTTTTCATAGCTTATGAAATGTTTTAATGGAAACTGAATTGTTTCTACCATAGGAGGGTATTCTGTAGTAAATTTAAAAGAGATTTAATATGGCTGTGGCCCAGACTGAAAAAGAACTCCATAAAAGAACAAAATTGCTCTTATCAAAATGTCTAATTACTTAACAAGCATTTTCCCACTATTCTTGGGTTATTTTATATAGTTAATTCCAGCTATTCTAACAAGAGTGCCAAATCCTTCTCTAAGCTCCTCAAATGATTTAGGAACCCTGGTAGTGAGTCTCCTAACACACACTGGCTTTGACTGTGGGAATATATTGGAAAAGCATCGCCTGGGTTGTAAGTTTTGACTGCCTGCACTTGCATTCCAGCTCTACTACTTCACTAACTCAATACTAAGTTATTTCTGCTGAAGGAAGCCTAATCTCTCTGCATCCCTCAGGTTTATATGAAGAATAAGAATTAGACAATCATATAGCTTTGCTACTGGATTGAGTGCATTAAGGCTATGAAGTAAGTGCTTATAACATGATGTCCTGTTAGTTACGTCTCAGATGTGCCCCTTTACAGTTCAAGTGTCTCTTAATAAAACAGGAAGCTGTGTGTAACATAATACTATTGAGAGGACCATGTATTTGAGCTTATTTACATACCACAGTAGTGTATGTTAATTTACTTCATGGCAGGGTACACTAGCAGATTTTGCTTGGCTTATAGTACACAGTCTACTCTAAAGGTGGCAACATGGTCCAGACAGTCAGACCATGCAGTGTTATGTTTGACATAGTGTCTACCAGTTGGTAATACTGACATGGGTTTCAAATTGCATGGACAGATTAATTATAAGAATCAGAGATCTATAACAAGATCCACAGCAGAGATGGACAACATAAAACAGAATGCCTACTGTGTCTCCCTGTTGCCCTTGATGTAGTTTTCCTCACACATTTATTTACCCTTTTACCATCATCTAACTGACACTTTTTGCACTCAAGACATTGGGACAAAGAACAAAGGGTACATAAGAATAGCGTATACTATTTATTCTTAAAAATCTTGGTGGATAGGAGAGACTGATGTTTATACATATAACTAAAACCAAGCCAGAACAATAAAAGTTATATAGCAAACATACATCACTTAATAATTGCAGAAGTTGGTCAATGGGCAAAGCAACATTTTTAATAAAGAGCTCCAATTATGTTATATTGTGCAAACAAGAAAAATACACTTGGAAAAGCCATTACCTTGTATAGTTTATTGCGTAGTAATTCAATATTCAGTTCATCGAGAGTACTTTCAGACATACAATCCTGAAAGAAAGGAGCTGAAAGCCAAAGGATATAAATCACAAACCAGATTACAAACTTTGAGCATTTACTGTGCATGAACCCTAGGCACTGCTTGCTGTAGCAAACAGTAGGTGCATATTAGCTTGTTTAAACTTCACAACTTACTAAAACATCTTTACTAAAACTATATTTAAATTTACTCTCAAACTGAGCTTCCCTTCATATTCATTTTCACAGCTCACTCACTCCAGCCTCACCTTGTCTCCACCTTAGCCTCAAAGGTGATCTAGCACGCCCTTGCCTTTTAAAAATATCTGCTTGAAGGGTAACTTGTTTGGCTCAGAGTGTTGGCGAATGCACAGGATATGTTCTTATCATGCAAAATACTCTATGTTTAACATATTCTCTCCAAATTAATTATTTTATTTTGTTTCTATATTTTTATATATGGGTATTTTGCCTATACGTATGTCTGTACATAATGTATATGCACAGTGCCTGTAGAGACCAGAAGAGGTTGTTGCCTCCCTCAGAACTGGAGTTACAGATAGTTTGAGGCACCCTGTAAGTGCTAGAGATTGAACTCAGGTCCCCCAGAATAGCTGCTAGTACTAACCACTGAGACACCTTTCTATCCCTTGCTCCCTAAATTAAAATGAAAGCTACTTTCCCCATGATCAACAATGACTTGCTACCACCTAGATAATGCTTGAACATATTCCCTTTAATGATTTGAACAATGACATTATTATCAGTGCTAAATTATAATGAAATAGTCATTTCATAATTAATCTAGATAATTTCATGGAGGATCCCAAGTAGCTCTTAGAGATGACATTTCTAAACTTCTTAAAACGAAATACTCTTTAGATATGACCTGACTTTCATAAGAGTTTAATATGAAAGGATAAAGAACTAATTGTATAAAACATAGAAAGGAAACCCATAGTTTGAGAATTACTAAATTCATCATTTAATTTCTATGACCGAGTAGAAAGCAGAAGGATTTTCAGGTTGGGATACAAGCTCCAGGCCCTTTCTCTAATCTGAATGGATAAAAATGACCAAGATCAGAGTGCCTGACTTGTCTTCATCTGAGAAATAAGAAAGCAAGGTTAGAAGATTTTTCTGCATGTGTGTCTATGTACATTTCTGTACATGTTTCTATATGCATGGGTGCCCATACACATGTCTTGTGCATACAAGGAGAAGCCAAAGGACACTTAGGTGCCATTCCTTAAGGGATGGCCACCTTGCTTTTGAGATAGGGTCTCTCTTGGTGGCTTGAAGCTTGCCAAGTAGGCTAGGCTAGGGGGCTCTAGCAAGTCCTGTGGATCTTTACCTCCTCAGTGATGGCATTTATCGACTGTGCCACAGCACCTGGCTTTTTCAATAGGGTTCTGAGGCTCAAACTCAAGTCCTTATGTCTGCAAGACAAGTGCTTTACCATTTGAGCCATTTCCCCAGGCCTAGATGATTTTTTGGTGGTGTCTGTTTTCATAAACTAGGGTCTTTCTGTGTACCCGACTGACCTCAGCTTTCCCAGCTTTCAACCTCATACATCTACATATGTATGTATGTGCCACTATGTCCAGCTTAGACCTCCTGTACACAGCTATGGATCTGTATATAAAACTACATACATAAAAATGTTGCATCTTGGAAGTGCATTTTCTAATGACTCTGCTAAAATTCACAGGCCATTTCACAAATAAGTATTCATACCTAATGGTGTTTCAACCAGCACAGCCTTGAAGAGATCTGAGGGGGTTTCTGCAATGTTGACAGCTTCCATCTCTGTGAAACGGCCCAAAGGGTGACACTTGGCTAGTACTTCTTTCACAGATTTCTTCTGCAGTGCCCCATTCATCAGCAGAATTATGTTGTCTATCATATAGCTGCATCTGCAATAATACTCAACCATTAGAAAACACATTAACTGGGTGGTGTGGCGATTTGTAGCTGGGCCCTGAGGATATCCACAGGTCAGACTCCTTGGGAGATGACATTCAGGCTGAAATTTGAAGAATGGGTGGATTTTTTTTTTACATATAGGACTGAGACCTGAGGAAGAAAATGTTTTAAGACAGAAGCAAGACGATTTGAAAAAGAAATAATTGTTTCTCTCCTCTGTCTCTCTCTGTCTCTCTCACACACACAGATATACCTCTCTCTCTCTCTCTCTCTCTCTCTCTCTCTCTCTCTATATATATATATATATATATATATACACACACACACACACACACAAACAAACACACACAAACCTATATTTCTCTATCTAGCTATCATCTATTTGTCTATCTATCTATCTCTTTATCTATCTATCTATCTATCTATCTATCTATCTATCTTCTTCTGGATTACTGGGGTAGGCCCAAGGTGGCTCATGCATATACAGCGTATATTAGCAGCTCTAGCTAACAAGTAGGGCAGCTGAGATCCAAACTCTGGCTATATGCTTCTAGGACATTACTTTTAATCACCGTATTATTCTGCCTTTAGTGTTTAGGACCACAAGTAGATTGGGGAGCTCTTGGTCGTGAAGAGACAATGTGAGAGGAAGACATTTTCATCATGTGCAGATATTTAGACAGAATGAGCTCAAGGTGCACAAGAGACACGCAAGAAGATGCTCTTGGAAGCCTAGAAGTGTAACCTAAACATATCGGCTTGAAGAGGGCAGTTTAAAGATAGAAGATGGAGCCCTAGAGAGTATGTGTTCTGCTAGTTTTATGTCCACTTGGCACAATCTAGAGTCATCAGAGAGTAAGGAACCTCAATTGAGAAAAACACCTCTATAAGACTGGGCTGTAGGCAAGCCTGTAGGATATTGTGTTAATTACTTATAGGTGTGGGAGGGCTATCCCTGCGCTGGTGGTCCTGGGTTCTGTTAGAAAGCAGGTTGAGCAAACAAGTAAGCAGCAATCCTCCATGGCCTCTTCATCGGCTTCTGCCTCCAAGATCCTGCTCAGTTTGAGTTCCTGCATTATCTTTCTTCATGGACTCACATTCAGGGTGTATAAGGCAAATAAACCCTTTCCTACCTCCTTTGCTTTTGATCATGGTGTTTTATCACAGCAATAGAAACCCTAACTAAGACAGTATGCAAAGTGCCCACTCTGTACAACCATAGGAGAAACCTCAGCATTTAAAGGATGAAGGATCTGGAGAATGGCTCAATGGGAAGAAAGCCAGGGCAGTGAACTCCAAAAAGTTCTAGAATGTTATAAGGAAATGTTATAGAGTGTCAATGACCACAGGTACATTAAGGTAGACAGTGGCAGAGGCATCCATAGGCTGTAGCAACTAACAGACCATCTGAGATAGTAAAAGCACTCAGTGGAGTATGCCTGTGGGAGAGTTAAAGGAAGAGAGAAAGACAGAGCCTGGTCAGTGTATGTCTTAATGGATGAGAAAAGAGAAGGCCAAAGAGAGAGCGAGAGAGAGAGCTCATACCACAAGCTGACCTCAATGTAAGGGGGGAATGGCATTGGCGGGGACAGGAACCTTGTGATTTAGATTTAGGTGAGAGAGAAGAGGGAATGTGAGGTGCCAAGGCACCTGTAATGTGCTTAGATGAGGCAAATGAACATAAGTTTGAGGGCAAATTGAGCCTTATAATGAGACCCTACTTGAAAAATTGTAAGTAAACATTAGTCATCCCAGAGTTTCTAGTACGTGGCAAGCACTTACACGTATTTACTCCTAGCAGTCTACTGCAGAGACCTCACAGCTCAGGGTGTCAGGGCTGGGGCTTCAGGTTATCCTGCTCCAATCTGGCAGCAACTTGTTGGCAGTAATGTCTGCCTGCCTCTCTGTGAAACCTCTTTTCCATTCCAAGTATCCACCACTTCCTCAGGTTGTTACGTGGGTGTGTGTGTGGGGGGGGATGGTGAATGATTTATAAGGAAAATACGTCAGTGATGATCTCCAGTGCCTATTACATTGACAATTTCAGGAGTACTGATCAAGTACGGAACAGGAGGTTTCACTGCTAGAATCTGTCTTAGCAGAAGGCTCAGATTATGGGTGACCAAGAGGAATACCCATGAAGTGTCATTTCCTTTCTATCCTATCAAGGGTAAATAAATGTTAACATAATTTTTCATCTTTATGTTGACCTCGATCTTGGCTGAGGTAGCATATGACAGGTTTCTCCAAAGAACAATTGCTCCATCCACTCTTTGCATGTAGCACCTTTTGAAAGTCTCCATGTGCAGTGTCCCTAAGAGGTAGCAATGTTGCTTATCTCCCTTTAGCACAGACTATCTACAATAGTTACAGGAATCATTCTACAAGGGAGATTTATTCTTTCTCCTTTATTTATTAATTAATTTAATCATTTGCACCAATATTAACATATAGTATTTAGTTTATTCCAGCTGGGCATAGTGGTGTACCCCGTTAATCCCAGCACTCAGGTGAGCAGAATCAAGTGGTTTTCTATGAGTCTGAGGCCAGCATGATCTACAGAGTGATTTCCAGGACAGCCAGGGCTACACAGTAAGATAGAGAGAGACAGAGAGATACACATATTAGCATTTGGGGGGAAAAGGATGTTTGTGTCACTGTGCAAGTCTGAGGATCAGAGGACAATTTTTAGGAGATTACCTTTCTACCAAATGGGTTTCTATGATCATACTTAGGTCCAGGCTTGGCAGCAAGCACCTTTACCCACTGAGTCACGTTGCCAATTATTTTAACTATCATTTCCCTGCTTAGCAAATTCTATCCTACATTCCTTGTCCTTCCTACTTGTTCAAACCCTTGCTGCTTATGGTGATGGAAATCCTGAGGTTTATGAATCTCCAGGTTCTTCCTACCTCAATTCATACTACAGAATGCTACTAGATTAATGTTTCTAAACAACGGTTTTAAATCATTTCTCAAACTCAAAAATTAGCTGTGGGCCCTACCCTGCCTAGTAACCTAGTCATCCACCTGGCATTAACGTTACTCTTATTCCAAGAGTGCTTCCAGGGCTGGAAGTCAGAGAGATGTGTCCAAGGCTAGCCTGGTCCACACAGAAAGCAAGTTCCAGGCCAGTCACAGCTACATGGCAAGTCCTTGTCTCAAAACAAAACAAAAGGAAGCACAACAAAAAGAAAATGATTTTGTTACTGGTGTGGTTTTTGTTTCAAGCTTTCTTACCCTAAGAACAAATCCTTTAGACTCCATCCAAACCCTCTCAGATCCTTCTGCGTCAACTGCCTTACCCTACTGAGGAAAAGCTGGTCACCCTTCAATACAGCATCTTCAAAATGAGAAGCCCCTCGACTCATCTGAGAGCCAGCCTCTCTGGACTTGAATTGAGATAACTTTTATATTTATGAAACATCCACATACACGCACGCACGCACAGAACATACACAAACATACACATGCACGAACATGGGCACATTCTCAGGAACATACCCCCAGGATTCTGGACATCTAAGGCAGAAAGATGCCAAGTTCAAGGCCAGATTGGGCTACGCAGTGAGACCCTGCCATTCATTCCCACATACATAAAAGAGGCATCTGTATCTAACCTAACACACAAAGCTCCCCCACAGGCTGTAAAGACAGAAGCGGCCAATCATCTCATCTACAGACACCCCCCAAAAAGCTCACCCTGTAATGCAGTTGGAGCTTAATAATTGTGCAAGAATGTACTAGAAGTAAATTCAGCCAACTGAGGCGATTACCATCTCTTTGAAGGCAAGGGAACTGATCAGCCATGTCCTGGGTTTCAAGAGCACGGTGTCTTAAAAGCAGTCTTCAAAACATTTGAAAATGTTGATAATCTATGTCTCAAAGAGCTAAGCCACATTCTCCACGAATTCAATTTCGATAGCTCCAACACTTGGCCATCATCTTTGAATTTAAAATACTAACTAGTTATTAAAAAATGATAATTTCCAGTCAAGTCTTAAGTATACTGCTTTATAGCTAAAACCAGTCAGTTAAATGAAAGAATGCCTTTCTATTTTAAAAGGTGAGTTTTACTAACAGTTACACACAGACTTGGTGAGATATGTCAAGTGGATTTATACACAAGCATAAATTCATGCAGAAACCTACAGACAACTGTGAAATGGGCATTTCATAAGAAGAAAAAGAAAAAGAAAAAAAATCAAATGATAGGAGAAAGATAACTCTGGCATTATTGTTTTTCATATCTGTAAGTTGCAGCCTTTTAAGAATAGAAACTTAACCTTTATTGCACACAAAAAGATAAACCCTTAATAGAAAAAGAAGGCATTTGTGAGTTATCTTACGGTGAAAGAGTAAAATATTTCAAAAGTATATAGATACACCTTCTTTTTGGTAATAAAGAGGTTTCACTTAGAGCTGAGGAACTTTAACTACAAATGGATGAGTAAAAGAAAAGGGCCATACAGTCCCTATGTATAGAAAACGGATCATTTTAAGGACTGTAAAGGCTCTGGACAAAGTACTATTCCTAACAATAGTAAAAAAATTTTTAAAAAAGAGTTAAAGGAAAGGACCTAAATCACAAGCTGAGGATTAGAAAATTTTGCAAGGTCACTTGCACCTACCAGGTCACCAAAGGTGGAGACTAAGAGTGTTGGTGAGAGGAGGTGCAGAGTCAGTGAAAAGCCCTGAATACTAAAAACATGTCAGTAAAGGACGTTCAGGGGCTGGAGTCGCGAGCCAGGAGGATCAGGGTGAAAGTCAGGGCAGCAGTTCTGAGGTAGGAAAGCTGGAACGCTAGCGAGCCCCCGGCCAGGAGGCTGAGCACTGCAGTCACTGAGACACTTCCCCAGGCTCCGGTGTCACCCGCACAGGCCGGTGCCAGGGCCAGCTCGGGGCAAGCCCGGCGACCCCACCCCAGCGAACTCCGGCCCGGCCGCCCTCCCGAGCCCCGCCGTGCTTACCCGCGCGAAGCTGTGGCTCCCGGGGCCGGCGGCCACCGCAGCGGCGCCTCCTCAGCCCTCCGCGCCCAAGATCGCCATCTCGCAGCAGGCGTCGGACAGGCAGCCCAGGCCGCAGGCAGCCACTTGGATCCCGCACGCTCGGCGCGCCGACACCCGGCTTCCCGCCCCCCCCACCCCCCCCTGCCTTCCCTCCCCCCCTCCCTCGCCCCCCCTCCCTCGCCCCCCCCCCCCCCCCCCCCGCCTACACCTCCCTTCCTCGGGAGCGCGCAAGCGTGCTCGCGACGCCGGTGCCGCGCACAGGCGCGCCTCCGCGCCTCCCAGCCTGGGCCGGTCTGTGCCTCCGGTCCAGACCCCGAATCCAGCCGCCCTCGAGCATGCGCAGCGAGCGCGCGCCGAGGCCGCCTGAGGACCGGTCCGTTCCTCCGGGTCTTCCAGGTGGTCCTGTGGAGGGGCACGCCAGCCAATACGATGAGGGGGGCGGGGTCAGAACCGGAAAGGGGGCGGGGCAGCCGTCGGGAAGCAGGTGGGGACTTCTCTCCACAGCACCTACCTGCCCAGTCAGCTGCAGAGCCTTCCTGCACAACCACAGGGAAGGTCCTCCAGGCAATTTTGTGCTTTACTCCAGCACTTCACAGTAAAAGTGCGCTGTGAGTGAACACTCCTTGACCTCACTTAATATCAGACTAGTAAATGGTCACACGAGAAGACTTTTATTTGTGTTGATAACCAAATAGTTCCCTTCACTTGGCACCAGACTGGCCCAATAACAAAGCTACTAATGGTGCAAGCGCACAGGGCCACTTCCGTGCTGTTAATCCGCATAGTAATCCTGAAAGGTAGGGTCTCTTGACTCTGTTATACAATGAGTCAACCGGTTTAGAAAAGCACTGTTCGTAATTTACATTGCTCTTGCAAGAACGGTCACACAGCAGTGTGATGAGCACACTGCCCACCATATGGCCTGCTCTTTTGCTTCAGAGAAAGAACAAAGTTCTTCCAGCATGAATGGTTCAGTTAGCCACCCACCCCACCAAGACCCCATAGACGACTCACACCCACCCCACAGCCTACTAGTCCTCTTGTCTCAAAGGTTCAGAACTCCCGGCTTCTCTTCAAGAAAGACCTCTCCATTTATTTGCCTTTAACATCAGGTAACAATTTCTCAGTCAAATCACCCTTTAACGTTTCTGTTCTAAATTTTTCGTTATTTTAAACCACCTTTCTGATTCACTCTTTTGTTGCTGCTGCTGCTGCTCTGTTGTTGTTGTTATTGTTGTTGTTGTTGTAATTTTGAAAGAATAGTATACCAAGGAGACTAGTGTACCACACAACGCTAAGGCCCCATGCGTATTTGTAAATACCTCTTGAGTGAACAATGCACATTCTCCTCAGTCTGGTACATTAGTTATTGTCCCCTAACTTCACATACAAGTTAAGTGCATGCGCATCCAAAACATAAAAATCACTCGAAAATGTACGTGACAATTTTACTTGTCTTCATTCTCTTCCTCTTGCTATGATAAAATACAAAACCAGGTTTTACTCTGGCTCATATGCGGTGGCAGGAGCTTGAAGCAGCTGGGTCACAATAACTCAGAAGTCAGGACGTAGAGAGAGACGATGGTGCTTGTGGTGTTTTTCTGTCGTGTGCAGTCCTGGGTCCTCTGCCCACAATTAAAGTCGGTCTTCCCACCTCAGTTACCACAACCAAGGTAATCCTTCACAGGCAGTGTCGGAGGCCCATCTCCCGGGGATTCTAGATTCTGTCAAATGACCGATCATCATTTCACTGTGGGTTAAAATCACTGGCTCCTCGGCTTGTATGAATATCTGTTCTTCAGAGCACCTTCAAGCTCGTGTGCTCTGTTTGTAGTGCTAGGAAATCACTGAATGTGGTCACTTGGCTCTGTGTTTAAACAGTGTTGCCTTTACATTTCCTGGCCCTTTTCGCTGTAAGAGCTCTTTAAACAAAAGCAGTAGCAGCTTCCAAACGCCTGCCACAGAGTGCAGCCTTCCTTGGGGACCTTGTAGAGATTTCTTCTTTGGTCTTCTGGCTCACTGGCTCACTTCTTCAGTGCCTCAAACTTTCCCCGAGGCCCTGAAAGGAGTTCCTAAGGTTCTTCTATCCCCTAAGTTGGCACCTAAAATCAAACATTGGTTATTAGAATATTCCTTCATTTCCAATGAACACTGTCATAAGTGTCTTTTCATAAATCATTTCTCATGTCCTTGTTTACGGTCACATGATAAATCCTCCAAAGTAATCACAGAATATGAATAAGTGTAGCCCTTTTGAAACACATTGGCAAGTTGCCTTGCAGAGGGAATGTAGGGTTAGGTAACACATTGCTGGGATCAAAACACAGCTTGGCCCTGTAGACACATTCTCTTAGACCTTGGACCTTAGACCTTAGACACTACCTGCCAGACCTCTTCTTTCATTTAAAAAAAAAAAATCAAAGCAACAAAATACTGTTAATTCTGTTTTCTGGTTATATTGATCCACTAGAACATGTATTGACATATTTAAACCATTATATTTTATATTTACATTTTCCCTCAATATTTATAGGAATTCAGCTGGTATGGGCTCTGAAAGTACCCTGAACCAGAGCTTTGCCTCTCTGCCACCTAACACACAAGCTGTGAGTTCCTTGGTCTGATTGTACCTAAGCTAGAAAATCACCATAGGGATGTAATATTACCACTTTCCCCCATGTCACTGTATGAGACTACTCTGCCCAAGTGATCACGGGATAGTCCATGTAAGCAAATATATGCTTCTTATGGTTCTATCATTGTCCACTTTCTTATAGAACTATTCACTGGTCCTTCATATAATAAAATATTGATTTAGGTGAAACCATTGTCTTTCATTTTTGTTTCCTTTTTGACTTTGCACATCCATTTCATCCTAACATTATATAATTAGTCTGTTTTCTACTTGCTTAACAATTTCATTAAACAGACAGTCAGCATTGGTTTTTAGAATTATACTAATTATTTTCTCTCCATTTTATGATACTCTCTATTCTATTTGCCAAAAGACTTTTCTCTTCAGTAGTGGTCTTTAAAAAATGTTTTCACGCCTGGTGGCACTCCTAGGAAGAGGAAACAGGCTATCCAGATGAGACATGATAGGCTGTGGTCAGATGATAGCGGAGGACGTCCCCTTCTATCCCAGGGGAGGGCAATAGGGTGAAAGAGGGAGAGAGGGCGAGGGGAATGGGAAGATACAAGTGAGGGGATAACAATCTGGATATAATCTGAATAAATTATTTAAATTAAAAATGCTATGAACAAAAAATATGTTTACAAATTTGTGGACACTTCTTTTATCACAAACCAGAGGCCAGTTCTCTTCCAATATGGCCACAGTTAGCAACTTGGTTCTAACATAAGTAACAAAGCAGAATTTGTCACTTCTGACATTGGGTCACATGCCCCTGTCCCCCCAAATCACTAGCAGCTGCCAAGTGGCAAGGACATTCCTAAGCAGCCCTAAGAAGAAACTGACATCTAAACAATGGCATCTTGCTTGAGACCAGGAAGGACCTGAGGCCCCCTGACAACTGCCACTTGAATGATACAGAGAAGTGGATCCTTCAAGACTTCAGAGGTGCCATCTTCAGTAAATCCATTCACACGCCTGACACACAGAACAATGAATTTACTAGGATGGCTTCGTGATAGTTCAGAACCACTAACTCTTAGAACATAACTTGATATCCAGCAATAGAGAAAAACCACATTAATGTAGTAGTTCTCAACCTGAGACAGTTTTGCATCTGTGAGGAATTAAGTGATGCCTCTAAGTTGTGTGTGTGTGTGTGTGTGTGTGTGTCTGTGTGTGTGTGTGTGTGTGTGTGTGTGTGTGTGTGTGTGTGTGTGTTTGTCTTGGTGCTTTCGTAGGAAGGTGCTTTTGATATTTAGGGAGTCCCTGGGAGTTAGAGAGGTCAGTTAAGGTCAAAATGCATGGTACACACATGTAGACCTCTCAGAGAACTATAAAAACACTATATTTTTTAAAAATGTTAACAGTTTAATATCTTCTGGACATCAGTTCAAAAGTTTTAACGTTTTAAAATCCGTGAAAAGAAAAGATTTTGTTTTCAGCTAGTAGATCCAAGCCCGGAGTGGAGATTGGATTATGAGCGCTCCTCGGAAAGATATGACTTGTCTGCTGATGCTTCCTGTCTCCTGGCAGCTTTCTAGACTAGTCTGAGGTGAATAGTTTGCACACGATGTAGTGCCTCACCACCGGCGAGAAACAATGGAACCTGCAACCACGGGCTGAAACATCTCATACTGTAAAGAAAATAAACCTGATGTCTGCTAAGTCCCTTCTCTCAGGTATGTTGTCATAGTGATGAACATTTTGATGCAGCCCTTCAAATTCTTTGCTAGTCTGACCACAAAACTGGCCTCATGGATTTTGTTCAGCTATATGTGCCCACAGCTGCCTATGTTTGTCCTACCTCTGACCACAAGGTACCTCCTAGACACCTGACATTTTTTAAAACTAACTGATGAAGTTTTCTTGGCAAACGGGCAGAGCAGAACAAGAATCTAGTTATTTCATATATGATCTTTTACAACCAATGCTTAAAATATAATCACTTACCTTGACTTGAAAACCCTTTCTAATCTAATATAGATTTCTAGGACACTACAGGGCTAGAACATATCTCAGTAGTTGAGCACATAGATTTGATTATCATCACTGGAGAGGGAAGACACAAAAAACAAAAACAATAGAGCACTTGTGAGAATAAATATGCTGGCCAAATTTCTGGTGTTGACACAAGGAAAGCAGAACCACGTTCTGCTAGAATCGCATTTTTGTGAAACATGTTGCCAGCATGTTCTCTTCAAGTCCCAACAATTAGAGAGGGCAAAGTCCTGGGTAAAATCAAGCAACTTGACTTGTCTCAGAAAGCAAGCAGAATGTTCCAGATATGGTAGCACGGAAGAGGTAAGATTCAAGGTTAAACAGAATGTGATATCAATGGCATTAAAGCGATCAGGAAAAATAAACAAGCCGACCATAAATCAGGACATGCTTGGAGAGAGCAGCTATTTCAGTCAAGGAGTATGTGCTGAGAGAGGCCCAAGCTACTGGAACAGATCCAAGCTACTGGACAACGTCAGTGTTTACGGATCATAGCAAACATTTTGTGGCCAGAGAAAGCTCCAGGACCAGTCAGGGAACTTCAGAGATAGGAAGACTCCAGTTTCAGGCTTTGACTGGCCCACAATTCTCTTAAGAGCCCTGGGGGTGGGGTGAGGATGTTTACTGGAGCCACTTTGGCACCTTGGAGAGGATTTTCTTATTGAATATCCATTTCTTAATTGCTTAATTTCTTCATACCACTTATCATCATCTGAAAATCATATTTATTTGCTTGTTGTCTGTTCTCCACCCTTGGAAACCAAGTTTCTCTAGAGGAGAGACTGATCTGCTTCTCTTTCCTGACCCATTGCTATGTTCTTAGTCCACTGAAGAAACACTGTCTGGCTCCTGTTATGTTCTCAGTAAATACTTACCAAATAAACAAAGACTGTGAATTTGCTGGCATGGGCCAAGGGCATACACTGCAGTGCTCTGTGATGATTCTGACAATCCTTGGTTAGACTGCCTGCATACGCAATACTTCTATAAGACAAATGGCATTGATCTTCACCCCTGCATGCTTGAGTCTGTCCTCAGGTCTGACGATACAAGTTTTCTAAGAATGGTTTATGTAACTGTCCTCACTGTTGGCTCCTGCTTTGCAAAGCCTCAGCCATAAATGCTTCCCTCTTCCTATCTGCTTCTGAGATGTTGCTTTGAGTCTCCTTAAGCCCAACTTTTGTCTAATTCTTCTCCATAAATAAATTCCTCAACTCTCACAGCTAGTAAAACACACCTCTCAGGGAAGCGTAAGTGGACACTATTTTAGGAAACAGATGAAATTGCTGATGCACTCTGCCCTTTGAATAACAGCCACGTGGTCCAATATGTATACAGTGCTTGTTTACTAATTAACAAGCTGCCTTCCACTGAGTCAGTCACCTTCTCTCTATTTCCTTTCCGTTCTTAGAAAATTGTATGAATAAATACAAATTTGGCCTTGCTCTTTCCAACATGTATTATAGTCTTCCTTATTAGCCTGCATATTACCATCTCTGAAAACATGTCTTTAGAAGACATGATCAAAGTGACAAAAAGTATTCTATTAACAAAGATAAGGTCTGCAGGTGGAGGTCAGTGGTTGAGCACTTGCCTAGTATGCACAAGACCTTGAGGATTTGATCTCTGGTACACAACAGACACATAAACCCTGAAACACACACACACACACACACACACACACACACACACACACACACACACTATGTGATAACTATTGGATGACTCTGCATTTTAAGATCACAGTTTTGCCATGCCCATATAGCTATCCTGAGCTAGGTAGAAAATGGAGGATTCCCTTCATCAGCAAGGCGGCTTCTTTATCTCTGCCTGAATTCATCTGGAGACTGTTTCAAAATGCCCATTCAACTTCCGTTCTCCCAATAAGAAATTTCCCAATGAGTATTTAGAATTTCCAGTATGTAAATAAAGCATTCCTAGAACCTCAAGCCCCAGCCAACAGTGTACACCTACCCTGGGAAACCTCTACCCATTCTCCAAAAACTATACAGCCTTTGTTCACCCCAAATAAAATTGGGCAGTCTTGCTGAAGCTGATCCCAGAAAATTATTCCATCATACTCTGGGCCTTCTGAATCCTACCTTCCCCCATCTCTGTTTTCCTTTTCCTCATGGACTGGTAGTCGGCAATCCATAACAGAAGGGGGGCCCACAATAACTGTATATTCTTTCTTTCTTTCTTTCTTTCTTTCTTTCTTTCTTTCTTTCTTTCTTTCTTTCTTTCTTAGAACAAAACACCAGAACAGATTTTATGAAATTGAAGAACAAAATAATGAGCTTTAAAATATGGTGACTATATTTATATTAATGAGTAACTTAACTAGTAGTTATTTACTGAACATCTATTATTTACAAGCTTCTGAGGTAGATAATAGATAATAGATAATAGATAATAGATAAATATAATACAAAGAAGCAAACTAGCACCAGACTTGTCATATCTGTTGGATAAGATAAGCTGTAAGCACACCCGTTAGAGGGTGGGAGCGGAAGATCGCTCTTGTCTAGAACAGTCATTAACGGTTTCAGAGAGGAAGTAGTGTTAGGATACTGCCCCGGTCTGCCTAGCAACCTGTGATGTCATTGCCTACCTGCTATTGGGCATCCCACTGCCAGGAGTATATAAAAGGACAAACCTACCTACCTTTCTCTCTTATTCTCTTGCTCTCTTACCTGTCTATCTCTCTTCTCTTCTCTTCTCTTCTCTTCTCTTCTCTTCTCTTCTCTTCTCTTCTCTCTCTCTCTCTCTCTCTCTCTCTCTCTCTCTCTCTCTCTCTCTCTCTCTCTCTCTCTCTCTTTCTCTCTCTCTCGGCCATCCTTTAATTCTTCCCCCACCCTCTGCTCATATAATAAACTTGTCCATATCATATCTGTTGTGTGGCACATATTTTGTATTTCATTTCCTTTTTCATATTTAAAGTTGGCGGCCCATGCAGGGAATGCTCTTTCAGAATTGCCTAGCCTGGGATCCTGTCCATCAGGCTCGTTATACCTGCCACAGTGCCCTCAATAATTTGCCTTTTGTTCCAGACTTTACTTTCCTATGCTCTTTTCTCACTCCAAAACTACTGTCTTGGGAGCTCAGCTGCAGCTTCAAGACTCATTCACCTCTCAGCTGTCGTCACAGGGGAGCACAAGCCCTGCCATCAGCTCTCGTTCTCTGTTGAGGTAAATTTAAAATTATACTTAAAAAAGCTCACGGGGTCTACCGAAGGTGACCCTGGCCAAAGGCTGCCACTTCATGGCCAGGGCTCGACCATACTGACCACACTGGTCACTAACCCCTGTGGTGATACAAGCACAAGCTGAGCTACCCTCTCCCTCTGCAGCACCTGTCCAAGGCTATCTTTCCCCCTCCTTTCCCCTGCCTTCCTTGCCCTCCCCCACTCTCGGCCAACCATCTGCACTGCTTTCTGGGATGGAACATTGGGCTCCCAGCTGGAGCTGGGCACCTAGCACTCTCCTCAGCCACTGAAGCCTGCCACCACCTCTGTGAGTTCCTCCCCTCTCTGCATCTTGGGCCAGACTCTGTTGATCTGGGTGAGCTCTGCAGCATGCATGTCTCCTGCAGCTCCACTCCTGCTTCAAATGCTGCTGCACTCTGGGACCCTCAACTAGGGAGCTGGGATTTTTGTTTAGCTTCTTGGGAATCTTATTCTGGGGTTTGGGTCACTTCCACCATCCATTCCCCCGCGCTGGCAGCTACCAAAGCTGGACATCATGGTAGCCGATAACATTTTCAAATCTTTCTAGTACAGGCTACACACAACACGTAGCAAGTCACCATGTTGGTTTTGGGGTAAAGGGAGTAGAGCTATTGCCCCATCACAATCTTGGCTAAAGGTCATCAAGTAACTAGCCTCCATTTTTGTTTTGGGAAAAATCACAGTTAAGATGTAGAGTTAGTGCCTCATCAGCAATCAGGTGTCTAGCCACCACCTTTGTTTTGGGAATTTTGTGGCTATGCCCATGGTCTTTACTAAGGGCTCCCAGCCCTGTTCAAATTCATACTAAACTCCAAACACAGCTTCTGTCTTTTCAGCCTTTTGTTACTTTGTAGACAATGAAACAATTAATTACAGGTTTAAGGTTACTTAGTTACTACTTTTATACTTTCAAAGTTATATTTTTACCCTGGTTCAAAGTGTTTTATTTTTAACTCATGTCTTTACTAATTTCTATACAAATAAATGTTGTTTCTCCTGTCACCAACTACCCTGGATTCACCTGCAGGCTTTCTGATCAATGGATTTGGGATAATGTTCTGCTGTATTGATAGTTCTAGAAACATTTATTTGTTTACAATGTTAGAACTTGATTGTCATTCCTTACCTTATTCTCAAAGCCTAAAAATCACTGTCTTAAAACATGTTTAGCCTTATTTTCTAACTATGATGTTATTAAACATACAAACAGCTGTTCTGCTCTCTTTTAATGGACTGTTTATATTTTTTTAAGACTCCAACTAAATAGACATAAAACCTAAAGTTAGTCTTTAATGATTAAGGTAAACTATAAACAAAGTTTGTCTATCTAAATATTCTTAAGATAGATTTTGATCTCACTGCCAACGTAAATAAAAGGCTGAGGATGGTTCCTAAACTCCCATATAGGAACTGGTAAAACAATTTAAAAATCTTTAAAGCCCAAGCAAAGACTTCCCGACAGGCTCAAATACAGCAAAAAGATTACACACAAGGCCTTAGCCACTGCTCTGATTCAAGGAAATAGAGGTCTGTGATGCTCTCTCTCACTGGGGTCCAGCCTGAGCCAGCTCCATCAGGGACTTGTTTCAGATGCAGCTAAAAAGGAGACACTGGTCCCACAGATGCTGCAGCCAGAGGGGACACCAGTCTCATAGCTGCCTAAAAGTTATACCCCACCTGTTGTCAGACTGGCCTCTGGATGTCAAAATGCTCACACGCAGGCTTGTCCTCTGTGCCCAAACACTGGAAGTTCAACCAGAAAAAGAGCTATAGACCTAACCCTTCAAGCTTCTTGACCTGGTGGAGTATGGATGGCTCTGAGATTCAGCAACCTCGCAAAACCCATGGTACCGCAGGTCTGTTTTACTCTCATATTTGTGCAACACAGTCTCATTGCCAACTTCTGTCATGGCAGGCTTCAGTTCTTCCCATCTGCAGGAGACCAAACTGTAACTGTGAAGTCTAGATACAGTCTACCTCATTACCAGACTTAAAAGACAGGTCTCAGATACAACTTTTTACCATTCTTTTAGCTAAAGAACAGTGACTGCTCACAGCAATTTCACCTAGATCTTAAAGCTTCCAAGAAATATTTTTATGAATGTTAATACAGGCGGTAAACCCCTACCCAGATGTAGACAATGTACAGAATACTCTCCACAGTAGAGTAGAGAGTGGGATATTACTTTCTCAAATACTCTGGTGCTTCACCTTTGACCATGTCCCCTGGAGGGGGAGACCTGGTGGCACTCAGAGGAAGGACAGCAGGTTACCAAGAAGAGACTTGATACCCTATGAACATATACAGGGGGAGGTAATCCCCCTCAGAAACAGTCATAGGGGAGGGGTATAAGGGGAAAATGGGAGGGAGGGAAGAATGGGAGGATACAAGGGATGGGATAACCATTGAGATGTAACAAGAATAAATTAATAAAGGAGAAAAAAAAGAATGTTTTATTTCTTCCAGTTGCTATCCTGTTGCTATGCTATTGTTATATTAACTGTCTAGAGTTTTGACACTAATCAATGGAGCTCTGGTTTATTGATTCTAACTATGGTAAAACAAACAAAAAAACAAACAAACAAAAACATTCCACTATACGATCCTATCATAATTCCAAACTCAAGATATTAAATCTTCCCAGCCTGTCTTTTAAATATGGACTTAAATTGTTTTCAATTGTGCTTTAATTTTATACATCCAGTCTTCTGGACAGATATCTTTCATGATGTGTACTGATGCTCTGCTCTACAAGAGATTTCTGTCCTCCCAATGATAGTGTTCCACAGATGTCAAAAAGGTCCATAAGGTTTCTGCCTTTCCTAAGCTCACCTCAAAGAGTATTCATGCATTGAACACAAAGTTTTCTCCCCAAGCCTCTGCTGGGCTCTATGTTTACTGCCTTTTCCTACAATGTGTGCTTCACTGCAGCTTACAAACACTGATGATGGTAACATGTTTAAAATGTATCTCTTTTGTAAATTTAAAAGGATTCTTGTAAGCTACAGGAAATCCACCTCTCAGGTCACATTGAACCCAGATAAGTACTGTCAATCAACAGCCTCAGTTTCTCACCTATCACCTATCTCTGAGGGTGGGATTCCTCCCCCTTTCTCTGGTTTCATGATTAGCCTATTGCTACATTCTTGCATAAAACACTGGTTGATTGCTGAATCTTCCTTTCTGGTTGGGGAAAATGCTTCCTGTCATTCTTGCCAACCTACATCTAAACCCTTCAGCTAGAACCTTCTCCCTTGGGTGAGATTTCCCTCTGCCAGCATGGTTCCGACTTCCTCCCCTCTCATTTGTGTTCAGAAACCCTAGTGCTAGGTAACTGGTTCTGCACTTGGACCACACCCTTGGTCTCTGACCAGTGCTGGCAAGCTGCTGCAACAGTTGTACCAATCCCATCAAGTTAAACCTTGAGCAGGGGCACCCAGACAGCTCACTGACTTCTACTCACCCCATGGGAACAGCCCATTCTCTGTCCCTTCAGGGTCCCCTATGCCCACATTAAGGGCTGCTAAGCTTACATGCTCTGCAACCAAACATGGACAGATCTAAAATGTGGCTTTTTAACTACCACTGGCAGTTGGGGAAAATGGAAGGCAGTTCCTCATGTCCACACCGTTTCTAAAGGAAGTTCCCTACATTCAAACTTTTCTCTTCTTCACTCCAAAACTGCCATCTCTGTTTGTTCAATGTACACTGAAAGGAATTTCTCCCTAACCTACTAAATGTGTCTTCTACCCACACGTATGTTCCAGTACCCTGCCAGATGTTCAACATCCAGGGCAGCACCAAAGCAGCTACCTACCCACAGGTGCTCCAGTTCAACCTCACAGATTGTGCCAGCTGGACCTACATTGCCTCTCCTAGCTACAGATGTCCTCAGACCCTGGACAGTGAATACAAGAGCCTGCTCTTCCTAGACCTGGCCACCATGTCAGCCTTTTAACCCCCGGTTGCCACCCTATTGTCAGCAGGAAGCAGTCAAAGATGATTGATTTCTTCTTATCCATTCACCCCTTATCCATTTACAAAAGGCTAAAATGGTATGCTTCAGACCCAGGACAAAGAGCTCCAGGCTCTCCCCAGCACTCCTCGGTCCCTATCTCCTGCAGGACATGCCTGACATAACTTGCCCTCTACCCTGAACGTTCCAGAGCAGAGCTTTTCCTTCCCCTCCACCATATCATCTGGACATTTTATTGCTGTTGCTTTCTCTTTCTCTCTTTCCCCCTTACATGGCAGCCAAAAGCTGCTTTCAATGAACCTACATTTATATACTTTAACCTACCTTACATAAAATACAATCCAATGTCCTCATTTTTTTAATTATAGGAAAAAAGAATGCTGAGATACTGCCCTAGTTTGCCTAACAACCTGTGATGTGATTGCCTACCTGCCACTGAGTATCCCCCTGTCCAGGAGTATATAAAAGGACAAACCCTCCTTCCTCTCTCTCTTACTCTCTTATCTGTCTATTTCTCTCTTCCTCTGTATCTGTCTCTGTCTCTGTCTCTGTCTCTGTCTCTGTCTCTGTCTCTGTCTCTCTGTCTCTGTCTCTGTCTCTGTCTCTGTCTCTGTCTCTCTCTCTCTCTCTCTCTCTCTCTCTCTCTCTCTCTCTCTCTCTCTCTGGGTCACCCTTCCTTCTCCCCCTGTGCTAATATAATAAACTTCTCCATATCATATCCGTTGTGTGGTACATATTTCATATCTTACTTTTCATATTTAAAAGGTAGAACTAAAAATGTATTGAGGATTGTATAACAGAATCTATCCTAAGAATTTCTTTGTAAATCCTGAGAAAGCCACAAAAAAATATAGCTGACTTGAATGTAATTATGACAACTTGGAAATATTATCATTTCAGCTGATAAGAAAATTTTGAAAACATAAGATCTTTAAGAAAATAATTTCATTTTATAAATGCCTCTTTTCTGTCTGGATGTGTTGTTTCTTTCAGTGATGTTTTGGTTATTATTGCCATATAAAAACTGTACCAACTTAAACTTAAACACTGTGTATGCCTCGGGAGATGGCTCAGTAGAAAAAGTGTTTATTGTACAAGCATCAGGATCTGAGTTTGGATCCTCACCACCCAAAGTGAAGCCCCCATAGCAGTGTAACACCTGAGCTCTGGTACCAGGATACAGATATAGGCAGCTCTTACAGGCTCACTGGCTAGCCAGTTTAGCTGAAGTAGTGATCTCCATGTTCAGTGAAAAACTGTGTATCCAAAAATAAACAATGGAGAATGGATTGAGGAAGACAGCTCCACACAAGCCTCTGACCTCCAACTAGAGCATTCTCTATCCTACCTGCATGAATACAAGCATACTCCACAAACACAGAAAACACTCACACCCCACCCCTGTGTATTATAGATATTGCTCCTGTAAGCTAGAAAAAAAGAAGAGGGCTCACGTGGGTGAATGCCTTGTCCGTGCTTCATAATATATGGAATTTCAGCTAAAAATAGATGGAAGTCAAGGCTGATTTGATGCTTCAGATCTGGAATTGCCTGTAGAATCATTAATTCACATGTTTGTCTAGTAATTTGTTTTTTATTGAACGTTAGCATGATGCTGAACATCCTTATCAATATTAGGCTTCCGTGTATGGCTTGAACTTTCCTCATATCAGGACAGATTTATTTAGACTTCTTATATGGTAGCTCAAGACTGTAAAAACAGGCCCCAGCAAAGATGGAGAAGATGTGCTGCCCTTCCCCACCTAACGTCAAAGATGAGCTGCATCCCTTCCAGCTGTTAGAGAACCACCACCCTACCAACAGGGTCCTCATACGGCTACTTGGAACCACTCTATTCCTTATTAGTTTGGGTCTTCAAACTGTTTAACAAAATATTAGGCACTTGACAATTTTAAAGGAGCTATGTTTAGACGATGTAGACCTGAGGGCACTGTTCTGTGATCTCCACAAAGTCCATGTAAAGAGCTGGCTTTAGAAGGACAAAAAAACAAAACAAAACAAAACAAAAAAGCACATGGGAGAAATAAAACAGAATGAACCATGCCCCTCAAAAGAAATAAATAAAGATAGATAGCAAGAAAAGAAGGAAGAGAGAGAGACAGACAGAAACAGAGACAAAGAGACAAAGAGAGACAGAGACAGAGACAGAGAAGGATGGCTTCATTTGACTGTGAAGCCTAGTAAAGTAGAGGCAAGAATAGAAACTGACGTGTTAGCTGACTTGCTTCTCTTCTTCTCTTGTACACCCACACTCTTGCCAGCCAAGCCTTTGTTCTTTAGCTTTGAGGTGAAGACAGAATTTGACCACTCCTCATATCATTCACCACTTTGTATAATCCTTTCCACCTAACACTGCACATGAGCTTCAAACTGTCTGCACGCTTCAGTTCTGCTATTCTACAGTGGACTCTGCATATTCATCCAGAATGGGAAAAAATAACACATATAAACACAAAGAAAATCCTTTGAAAAATAATTTACTGCTGAGCTGTATACTCATTCTTTTTGTCTTTGTCTTTTCTTCCTTTTAAATGTTTTGTCTGGAGATAGGCTTGCTACATCAACTCACTCTGTAGCCTAAGATGTTTTGAACTTGGTATCCTTACAATTCTACACCAACAGTGCTACTTTTCTTTCCTATTTTGAGACAGATACCCAATGTAGCTAAGTTAATCTCCAACTCAAAGAGATCTGCCTGCTTCTGCCTCTCTGGAGAGCTGTGACTAAAGGCTTCTACTTCCACACCTAGGTGTTTTGGGGTTTTGTTTTTGTTTCTTTGTTTTTTGTTTTTAACAAGATTTTGCTAAGTAGTCCAGGCTGACTTTAGGACTCCCAGGCTTGAGCCTCCCATCTCCAAGAATACAATCAAACACTACCAAGTCCAATGTATGAGAATTCTTTACCGTCACCTACAGGTACTGTGTGAGGCAGAATGCAAAGACGGGAAAAATGAAGGGGACAGAAGGAAAAGCCACCCTTTGATCTCACAGTCTTGTTGAACCCCAACACAATCAGCAGCGTTCGTCCTGAAATGGGGATAATACTCCTTTCATAAACAGATATTTCAAGTTAAATATAAATAATTCAAGCAACGACCCAGGCTGAAGGCCTGATGTGTGACTTAGATATGACCTTATTCCTTTCCTTTCTAGGAATCTCAAACAAGACTTCTAATTCTGTTTACAATAGATAACCTACCTTCTTGCACCCTGATGTGCTAGACTTTCACCTTATCAATTGTGAAACCCATCTCTTGGCATGTTAATGTTTTGTTTTGTTTTTCAAGACAGTGTTTCTCTGTGTAGCCATGGCTGTCCTGGACTCACTATGTAGACCAAGCTGGCATAAAACTCAATGATCCACCTGCCTCTGCCTCCTGAGTGTACGCTAACTTAATACATTAAATTTAAATATTCTGCTTGTGCGTTTACTATGGTAGCTCTGTGGAAAAGCACCTTTGTCTAAGCCAATGTGAAGACTAGGTTTGATTCTCATCACTAAAATTAAAAAAAAAAAAGGCTTGTGAAGGAAACTTCTTTCAAACTTTTTCTTGAGGCCAGATTCCAGAACTTGGGAGGCAGAGGTGGTCAGATCTCTGAGTCTAAGGCCAGCCTGGTCTACAGAATGAGTTCCAAGACAGCCAGCCCTAATCAGAGAAATCTTATCTTAAAAACAAAAACAAAAACAAACTTAATTTTTAAATTTACATGAGTTATATTTACAAACCCACATATATTTGCAGTGTTAAAAGTTAAAAGAGAATTAAAAAACATTCTTTATGTAAGTTTTTAAAAATAAACACATTATTACAAACAGCATATTGATTAAAAAAACTATAGTTTCTCCAAACAAAAATGGTTTCCCAAGCCGGGCATAGTGACACACACCTTTAATTACAGCCCTTGGGAGGCAGAGGCAGGCGGATCGCTGTGAGTTCAAGGCCAGCCTGATTTACAAAGCAAGTCCAGGACAGTCAAGGCTACACAGAGAAACCCTGTCTCAAAGGAACCAAAAAAAAAAAAAAAAAAAAAAAAAAAAAGACTTCACATTTTTGTGAACATATTTAATATTTACCTTGGCAGTAAAAAGCTGAAATGTTAAATCAACTTCTGTGTTTAGTCTTTTGAGGTAAGTTGCTTCTACTGGAGTAAATGAAGAAAACCTGGCATCGTACAAATATACAATAACAAAACAAAGGGCACTTTAGTTCACCTTTTCAGGTGATCACGGAAGAAAAGTACTAAACTTGAAGCAGAAACAACAGCCTGGAAGTCTGCTGACTTGGCTGATGGAAGCACACCTCACTAGAGGATGTAGAGAGCAGGGAAGGCCCAGGGGAGGGGCGCCTGTTTCCTGCCTCCCTTCCCTGTTTTCATCTTCCATCACTTCTGAAGGCAAGACAAGACCAAGACGGAATTCAAGTTTCTACTGGCTGATACCAAGTTCCGAATGAAGCTCCCTTATGACTGGGGTTTTCTGGATCGGAAATTCAGAAGGTTCCCAGCTGTCTGTAGTAATCCTCAAGCCCGCACACTCCCTTCCCTCCTCTGAGTGCCCACGGCGTCTCTGACATCCACACTGTGTTCAGTGCAGCTCTTGAGTTTTGCCATCTTCCAGGACTGATTACTGAAGTACCAAGACCTTAAGTCCTATGCTATAGGAGGTCTCATATTAACCGATTCCTCCTTAATCAGGTTCACAGCCCATAATTCTTGATCCTGCTCTTTCTAGATACACTCACTTTCTCAGTTCCTGGCATTGATGGAACCTGAGCAAATAAGATGGTTCCTGGGACCCTGAGGCAACTCAGCATAAGTCGACACTATAAGTTGATCTTCATAGTAATATTACTTAAACCATAGAACAATATGCACGGATTCTTAGAATGTTTGCCATTGTTGACACCAAATACTGAAGGGAAAAGTGTCTGTCTGATGTTCTATGCATCACAAGTTTTGAAAGGTTATCACCTTGAAAACAGCTTCTACCGCTACTGTTTTATTTTATTCCACACAATTGTCATGAACACCTCTGCAAAGGACCTGAGCAAATCTCAGTGTTATTGTATAAACGCTCAAAGTATTCTTTCATTTTGCACTTCGACCTTTTCCTCCAAAACATTATTGTCAAACAGTAGAGAGATTTCAAGACTGGGAAATTCTATGGAATCCTGTAGTACAATTTAGTGAACAAGGAAGAGGTTTTACGTCTTTCCTTCCGCATTGTCCACCACATTGCACCTTTCCTCCTTGTGCACTCTCTTTTCTTTCTTTACCCCTTTTTTACACTCTCTTTTCCTTTATTGCTTCTGTTCTTCTCCCTGTCTAGTGTTCAGTCTTGGGCCTATGTACATATCACTGTAGCCACATTTCTCCTTAGATTCGGTTCTTTTCTGGAACCATCCATCTTTGTATCACATGGGTACTTTTTTCATACAGTTAGGGATTCTGTTTATTATGCCATGGAACAGATTGGAAAGCAGACGAATTTCCAGATTTTTGACTTTTAAACTTTTAAGACTATCTCCCCTAGAGAAAAGTAATTCTTTTTGGGAACATATGTTGGCTGCTACAATTGTGAATTTTTAGTCTAAGTCAAAAGGAAAAGAACAGAAAGAAAATTGAGTACTCAAACTTTTATTATGGAGAATTTTCCCTTTAATATTAAACAAAGCCAGCATCTTGCTGCAGTGCTATGGTACTGTCTCTGTTTTCTGGGGCTACAATGAGAAAACACTGAAAATTAAAGAATAACATTTTGGTCAGGCCCTTTAATCCCAGCACTCAGGAGGCAGAGGCAGGTTCTCTATGAGTCTGAGGCTTCTAGAGGCAAGAACCCTAAGATAAAGGTGTCAACAAGGTTGGTTCCTGTTGAGATCAAGACCTCTCTGCACTTGGAGAGCATCACTTTCCCCCTGTCTCCTCACATGGCTATCTTGTTCAGCCTGTCTGTCTTTCAGCCTTAGCTTACAAGGCCGAAGTTACATTGTGTCAGGGCCTGTCTTCATGCTGTCATTTTAACTTAAGTAGCCCTTTAGAGATAGATTGCACAAACATGTTCATTTTCTGAGGGACCAGGTGATGATTTCAGTGTCTTCAGGTTGTGCTGAGACAACGCCTTTGTATGACCCTATAATATATTCCAATGCTTCAAGAATCTAAACAGAGGATGTCTGCTTCCTAGAAGATGAAGTAAACATCCTTTACACCATCTTTCTGTTGACTATAACGATGGGAATTGCATACTTAACAGAAAAGTTCTGAAAGACACAGAAGAAGTTTAACCAGAGAGGAAGCAGCTCTATACCCCAGAAATGACATAGAAAAAAGTTTTCTGGGTTAAGTTTTTGCCTTATATAGTACTTTTCCCTATGTGTGAAGATTATGTTATAAAAAAAAAGATGCCTGAGACCATCACTGAACAGCATATACTATACTTTTTCCTGTATATACATAAGTTAAAGATTAATTTACATGTGAGGTACAGTAAGAAATAACAGCAACAATAACATAATAATATATTGTGATAAAAGTTATGTAAATATGGTCTCTCAATATCTTATTACATTTTCACCTTGGCCTTAAAGCATTTGATAGCTTCTCTGTCACATGCCTGACATGTAATAAGTGTGTAAATACAAACATTAAATTACAAGTGGCTCAGCAGTTAAGAGTGATGCTGCTCTTGTAGGGGACCTAAATTCAGTTTCTCGCATCCACATCCATCAGCTCCAGAGAAATAAATCAGAGCCTCTGACCTCCAAGGGAATCTGAACATACCTCCTCCCCAACACATACATAATACAAATACAGAAAGACAATAAACCTCAATAAAAAAAGAAATAAAAACACAATGCTGAGCTAACGCTAGTTAAATTTACTAGTGGCTATGGTTGGTTCACAGGCCACACTGAGGAGATATTTCAGACTGTTACATTGGAGCTAGAGGTATATAGTTCAGTAGTAGAGTTCTTGCCTAAAGTGTACAATGGCTGGACTCAATCTCCAGTACAAAAGCAGGGAGAGAGAGGGAGAGAGACAGAGAGAGACAGAGAGAGAGAGAGAGAGAGAGAGAGAGAGAGAGAGAGAGAGAGAGAGAGAGATGGATGGAGAGAGAGAGAGGGAGGGAGAGAGAGAGAGAGAGAGAGAGAGAGAGAGAGAGAGAGAGAGAGAGAGAGAGAGAGAGCGCTCCTGAGAGATGTGTATTGGTACTTGCTTGTCATAACTGACACCCTGAGTTCAATCTTCAGTCCCTAGGACCCATATGATTGAATGAGAAGACTGGCCTCTATGACTCCTAGACCTCCCACAGGTACTATGCCAAATCACAGCCAATTAGTTAATTAATTAATTAAATAAAAATTTAAAGTGTTCAAAAATTTTACTATAAATAGCAGAATGTAGAAAGACATAAAGGAAGGTGGTTTCTACAATTTAATAGAATTCATAAAATATGAACTCCAGAGACTTAGTAAATTATGTGTTAATGTAATCCATATTAAGTAAAGTTTCCTAGGTAATAACAAATTGGGTGGTTGATAGATTGGATAGGAGGATACATATGTTATATTATTTTGTGTGGCATTGAAAGCTTTTCATATAGAAGGCTAGTGCTCTGATATTGAGGTACATTCATTTAAAGAACTGGCTTGTGTGATTAGGCATACTCTCAGGTCCCAATACACACACAAGAAAGATTTCAGACTGTTATATTGGGTCTAGATGTATAGTTCAGTGGTGGAGTTCTTGCTTAAAATGTACAAGACCTGGTCTTGATCTACAGTTCAAGAACAGGGAGAAAGAAAGGGAGAGAGAGAAACAAGAGACAGAGAGAGAGAGAGAGAGAGAGAGAGAGAGAGAGAGAGAGAGAGAAATGAATGAGGAAACAAGAAAGAAAGAGACAGAGAAAGCAAGAGGGAGAGAGCTGCCTCTTTACATTTTCAGATTTTGCAGTTAACATGGCAGCCCTACCAATGAGCCAGTGTTGCTGATGGGTAGTTATTTCCTCTGAATTGAAATGTTTTCCCCCTGGAGAGAGGAGGATGACTTAAGACCGAGACAGTAGAACTCCCAGGTAACTAAGGAGCTCCTCTAGGAAACAGGGTTCACATTCTATAAGCATTGGCTGGAGAAAGGAGATTCTGAACACCTGACCACCACAAGCTGCCTGAATACACGTAATTCAGGGAGCTCTTCCCTGTGTTGGCTTTTTAGTGATGTGTGTTTTAGAGGCATCTGTAGCTAACCCCTCCTCTGTGTTCTTGCAAGTAAGTCATCAACTCCCTGCTTCACTAAGCTCGCCTTGAATGGAATCTTGTCTCTAGGCTGCCATCAATGCTCTATCCAGGGCAAAGACAGATACCTATCTTCCAGGGAAACTCCCATGACAGCTGTAGTTCAAGTCCAAGGGCCACACTGATGGCTGAATAATAATGTTTTGATCTCGGGAACTCAGTCTTCTGTTCCTTTTAATTGTACCTCTGATGGACAGGGCCTGCACACATTAACAATGCTAATCTGCTTCGTTATTCTAATTAGTTTTAAATTTTGCATACAAATGAATGGGTTTCATGACAAAATTTTTATGACAGAACTTTTTCTTGTTGCTCCTCATGGACCACTTCTTCCCTTTGTCTATTTTCTTTTTCTCTCTGTATTCTATTACTTTCTCTCTCTTTTCCCATGTCCTCCCTTAAGATCTTCCTTTCTTGTGAACCCTTTTCTTATTTCATGGTTTCAGTCCCCCACATGTATATACATATATAAAATTAAAATCTAAGATGCACATATGAGAGAAAAACACATGGGTTGTCTACATCTGGCTTATTTCAGTTAAAATCCATCTCACTTTCCAGTTCCATCTATTTTATTTCAAATGTGAGTGTTTTATTTTATATTTTTATAGCTGAGTAAAGTTCATTGTGTGTATATATATATATATATATATATATATATATATATATATATATATATATATCACATGTTGAATTCATTTATCTCCATTGTGTTTTCTTGTTTTTTTCTTTCTCGTCCCTTTAAGCTGTTATCTCCATAATCTTTTTTCTACTTTCCTGTTATATGTACATACACACACATATATGTCATATGAAGAATCTAGTTCATATTTATATTATATTTGTGGGTTGTAAGCCAGGGAGATACTGTACACATAAGTACAGAGGTTTCACAAAAATTAAAAATATAATTAGCACACTAGCCACCTATACCACCTTAGGTTATATCTACAGGGCTTTAGGTCTTTCCATAGAGATACTGCCACATCCATGTTTATTGCTGCACTATTCTCAAGAACTAAGAAATGTAAACATCCTATTCTACAGAAAAGCACAGCAGGATGAACATAGTGGACCTATATAGACCATAAACTGAAAATTTTGGACGATAACAGAAGTGAAACTCTCAGATCTGAGAGCTTATAGCTATTAGACAATATACTATGACATGATTCATAAAAGCAAAAATTGATGAGTGGCTGTATCAAAATTAAAAACATTTGCCCTTTGAAAGACTTGTTGTTGAGAGAATGAAAGGACAGTTTTACAGACTGGGAGAGCATTTGCATTCTATGTACTTATCAAGGAGAGACAAAGAATTCTCAAGTAACCAATGTTAGAGAGACCAGTTCCAATCTGAAAATGAGCCAAACACATGAAAACAGTTCTTGAGAGCATATAATATGTGTTCAACCTTACTAGTCATTTCACTAAGGCTATATCTGCTAAGACAATTAAGTGTACAGTTACAAAAATCATCCTGCAACTAAATTTCTCATCATATGTTCCACAGAAATGAATACCGATTCATGCTAAATTTGTGTCAGTTTTTCAGAGCAGCAATTGTTACAATAGTGAAAATATGTAAGCAACCAAAATGTCAATTTGTGAGTTAATAATTAAACATCCTATCTCCATAGAATACCATTATTGATTACAATCAATACCATATCCAGGACTTAGCAGAAAAGGAAATACTTCTAAACACAAAATTTGATAGATTTAAAGAGCTTTATGCTAAGTGAGCAACAATATCAGTAAGTCATATACTATCTGATCTCATTTATGTGCTTAGATAATAGTCTTTAAGTGAAAAAATATGGGGAGGGAATGCTGATTAATGGCTGTCCAGGATGGCTACAGTGAGGGCGAGAAAGGGAGCGGGCATGCTATAAAGAGGTGCCACAAGTGAGAACTTTGCAGTGAGGAAACTATTTTGTATTTTGGCTGAAGTAGTATTTATGAATGTACATGTCTAATTAACTCATATAGAAGTATCCACATGTGTGCTGATGTTAAACTTCTAGTTTTGCTATGACACTGTATGTCATAAAAAAAAAAGATATTGAGAAGAACTGGGCAAAAGGGACATAAGACCTCTGTGCAATTTCTGTAATTACTTGTACATTTAGCTATTTCAAAGAAAGAGCTTAAGCACATGGCTAAACTGGATCAGACAAAATGCTGAATTCACTCCTCTGTTTCGTTGTTGTCCAACTATTTCAGGAGTGATTAGATGAGAGTAATGAGGGAAGGCAGCTGGCCAGCGAGCAGGTCAGATACGTGACTGCTCAGTCGATAAGCAAGCCCTACTCCAGGGCTTAGTCCGGGCATGGATTTGGAAAAGAAACATTACCAAAACTTGAACATAAATAATTACTTAGAGATGTACATTTTTATTCCCAAACAATGAATTATTACAAAAACCTAAGCCAACCAAGCAAAAAACCTACAACGAGTCCCCTGCATTCCCATTACTTCTGCTGTTCCCACATTAGCTGTGTCACTAATCGAGGCTGATAGGAATATTTTCATGTTTCCAAAGATCATGGTGAGATTAAACGTTTGTCTGTTTTTCATTTTTTTTCCTGTTCTTTACTTCCTATGCTTTAAGATTAGTGGCTCATTCCAAATATCTTTCTGGTTAGAGTTTTCTGACTTTGGTAGCTGGTGCCCTAATTGAACAGACATATGGGTGCTGTCTGTCCCGTCTCATCCACTTGCAGGGGTGAGTGACTTTTGACTCACTTGAGAGTCATTTTCATCCTCTGTGAAGTGGACTTATACTATTTTTATAATCTAGATGTAATATAGGTTGTCTCTAATTATATGAAATGGGAGGGCACTATGAAGAAAACCAAAGGGAAGTTCACACAAGCCCAAGAAATTTCCTCTGGTAGGCTCACACAAAAGACAAAAATCTAGTCAAGAGTCTAGAAGATCGCATTCCGAGAGCTCTAGCAAACTGCGAAATCAGGCGTCTATCAATTGAATCAGAGCCCGTAGACAGAAAATGGCGGAGGATAAAATGGGAAGGAGACTTTTTAGGCTGTTTTGAGGTGATTGGTGGTCTCCCAAAGTGAATGAAGGATGAAACCACATCACACTGATTCTGGGACCTCAAGAGACAGCGATTCCTATGATACCACCTGAAAGAAAGGCGTGACAGAGTGATATGATAAGAAAGCAGAATAGAAAATTGCCATGCTGACTTAAAGCTTATGCAGGCACCATCTAGCTTTGTCTTGTCCTGAAGAGGGAAAACACAATTCGGTACCAGATTCTACGGGCAGCGTTAGTAGAGCTGGTACATGGATAGTTCGCCTCCAGCTCTCTCACCTTCTCTTGGCATCACAGATTTCAGTAGTAACGATGTCTACAGTTGGGGGACAAGTCACTGTGGGCTCATGAAGCATGTAGAGCTTGAAATAAAATGTTCCTTGTACACAAGCAATTTAAAAGCTTTTGAACTGACTCACATGAGAAGTATTTATTCTGCTGTGTCTAGGCTGAAAGGACCGATGATAAAGATATCTTATTATTTTTTGATGAACATAAATTCTAAGATTTACTTCTTTGCGCAAGTTTTATTTCCTGTGAGTAAAAACAAAGACACAAATAGTCTAAATTAGCAATATTTTAGTGGTTGTGTTGGAACAAAGAAATATGGGCAAAGAACACATTATAGATCACAAAAATCTCAGGGAAAGTAACATATTAAATGAGATGTACATTTGCAAGGATGGTGAGGACAGTTCTAAAAGACAAGTCATGAGGGAATTAGTAATTTTTGAAATAAACACTGAGAGAAAATTCCTTCCATGTTTCCTCTGTAATGAATGTCTAAGTGGTTTAAGAAGGTTAATGTGGGGCTTTAATCATTTCTATAGCTTTGTGTGCTTTTAATTTGTGCTGAACAGATGATGTTGGATTTTAACCACTAGCTCTACTAGACATGTGCTACCCATACCAAAGCAGAATTGATATTTGTTAAATGGTGTGAAATAAACCAAATTAAAGGCATTTAGATATGAATAAGAAATGATTAATTCACCTCCAGTGTGAAGCATTGTGAATATGATACTCTTTTAATGTAATACAAGATATGTGATTAAAATGTGACCTGACTTCTTCTTCTTCTTCTTCTTCTTCTTCTTCTTCTTCTTATTATTATTATTATTATTATTATTATTATTATTATTATTATTATTATTATTATTATTTGGTTCTTCAAGACCAAAGGTTTCTCTGTGTAGCCTTGGCTGTCCTGGACTCACTTTGTAGACCAGGCTGGCCTCAAACTCACAGTTATCCACCTGCCTCTGCCTCCTGAGTGGTGGGGTTACAGGTGTGCACCACCATGCTCAGCTTTCTGACTTTGTTTTTCTAATGTTGCTTCTAAGACCAGTTTGGTCATACTTTAAATTTCAAAAGTTTAAGGCATACCTTTTGGTTCTACTTCTATATACTTATTAATTCAGATTGCCCCTGAATGCCAACAATATGCTACAGATTACCGGGAAGAAGAATAAAATTAGTTTTCATAGAAGAACTTAGAGCTTTACATCCTCATCCACAGGCAGGAGAGAGAGAGAGAGAGAGAGAGAGAGAGAGAGAGAGAGAGAGAGAGAGAGAGAGAGAGAGAGAGAGAGAGCTTTCAATTTATCATTTGCACCCAGGTGCTGAGTTTTTTTCTTTTTTTAAAATTTTTTTTATTAATTTATTCTTGTTACATCTCAATGGTTATGCCATCCCTTGTATCCTCCCATTCTTCCCTCCCTCCCATTTTCCCCTTATTCCCCTCCCCTATGACTGTTCCTGAGGGGAATTACCTCCCCCTGTAGATGCTCATAGGGTATCAAGTCTCTTCTTGGTAACCTGCTGTCCTTCCTCTGAGTGCCACCAGGTCTCCCGCTCCAGGAGACATGGTCAAAGTTGAGGCACCAGAGTATGTGAGAAAGTAATATCCTACTCTCCACTCTACTGTGGAGAGTGTTCTGTCCATTGTCTAGATCTGGGTAGGAGTTTAAGGTTTAACGCCTGTATTGTCCTTGGCTGGTGCCTTAGTTTGAGCGGGACCCTTGTGCCCAAATCTGCCTATCATAATGTTCTACTTGTAGGCTTCTAGGACCCTCTGGGTCCTTCTACTTTGCCATTCTCCCATGCTTCTCTCATCTAGAGTCCCACTAGAATGTCCTCCCCTCTGTCTCAGTTTCTTGTTAAGTGAAGGCTTTTGTGGGACACGCCCTTTGGGCTAATATGCAGATATAAGTGAGTATATACCATTTGAGTCTTTCTGCTTCTGGGTTAATTCACTCATTATGATCATTTCTAGTTCAATCCATTTATCCACAAATTTTGGGAATTCCTTGTTTTTAATTGCTGAATAGTATTCCATAGTGTATATGTACCACAGTTTCTTTATCCATTCTTCTATTGAGGGACACTTAGGCTGTTTCCATGTTCTGGCTATTATGAATAAGGCTGCTATGAACATGGTTGAGCAAATTTTCTTGTTGTGTGCTGGAGCATCTTCTGGGTATATTCCAAGGAGTGGAATAGCTGGGTCTTGAGGAAGCCCTATTCCCAGTTTTCTGAGATAGCACCAGATAGATTTCCAAAGTGGTTGTACTAGTTTGCATTCCCACCAGCAATCAAGGAGTGTTCCTCTCTCCCCAGATCCTCGCCAGCATGTGCTGTCACTTGAATTTTTGATCTTAGCCATTCTGATGGGTGTAAGATGGAATCTCAGAGTTGTTTTGATTTGCATTTCCCCAATGACTAAGGAGGTTGAGCATTTCTTTAAGTGTTTCTCAGCCATTTGATATTCCTCTGTTGAGAATTCTGTTTAGTTCCAAGCCCCATTTCTCAATTGGGTTATTTGGTTTGGTGGTGTTTAATTTCTTGAGTTCTTTATATATTTTGGATATTAGACCTTTGTCAGATGTAGGGTTGGTGAAGATCTTTTCCCAGTCTGTAGGCTGTTGCTGTGTTCTCTTGACAGTGTCTCCTGCCATACAGAAACTTCTCAGCCTCATGAGGTCCCATTTATTAATTGTTGACATTAAGGCCTTGGCTGTTGGTGTTCTGTTCAGGAAGTTGTCTCCTGTGCCAACATGTTCCAGTCTCTTCCCCACTTTTTCTTCTAAGTGACTTAGTGTCTCTGGTTTTATGTTGAGGTCTTTAATCCACTTGGATTTGAGTTTTGTGCAAGGTGACAAATATGGGTCCAGTTGAATTTTTTTTACACATAGACATCCAGTTAGACCAACACCATTTGTTGAAGATGCTATTTTTTTTCCCATTGAATAGATTTGGCTTCTTTGTCGAAAATCAAGTGACCATATGTGTGTGGGTTCATGTCTGGGTCTTCGATTCAATTCCACTGATCAACCAGCCTGTTGCTGTCCCAGTACCATGCTGTTTTAATTACTATTGCTTTATAGTACAGTTTGAGATCAGGTATGGAGATTCCTCCGGAGCACCTTTTGTTGTACAAGATTGTTTTCACTATTCTGGGTTTTTTGTTTTTTCATATGAAGTTCAGAATTGAACTTTCAATATCTTTAAAAAACTGTATAGGTATTTTGATAGGGATTGCATTGAATCTGTAGATTGCTTTTGGTAGGATGGCCATTTTTACTATGTTAATTCTCCCGATCCATGAGCAAAAAAAAAAATCATTCCATTTTCTCATGTCATCTTCAATCTCTTTCTTCAGAGTTTTGAATTTTTTTCAAACAAGTCCTTCACTTGCTTAGTTAGAGTAACTCCTAAGTACTTTATATTGTTTGTGGCTAATGTGAAGGGTGTAGTTTTCCTAATTTCTTCCTCTGCAAGCTTATCATTTGTGTATAGGAAGGCTACAGACTTTTTTGAGTTAATTTTGTATCCAGCCAATTTGCTGAAGGTGTTTATCAGCTGTAGGAGTTCTCTGGTGGAATTTTGAGGGTCACTTATGTAGACTATCATATCATCTGCAAATAGGGATAATTTGACTTCCTCCTTTCCCATTTGAATACCCTTAATCTCCTTTTGTTGTCTTATTGCCCTGGCTAGAACTTCGAGTACTATATTGAAGAAATATAACGAGAGTGGGTAGCCTTGCCTTGTTCTCAATTTTAGAGGAATTTCCTTGAGTATCTCACCATTTACTTTGATTTTGGCTATTGGCTTGCTGTATATAGCTTTTATTATGTTGAGGAAAGTGCCTTGTATCCCTGATCTTTCTAAAACTTTAAACATGAATGAGTGTTGGATTTTATCAAATGCTTTCTCTGCATCTAAAGAGATGTTCATGTAGTTTTTTATTTTCAGTTTGTTTATATGGTGGATTACATTGATGGATTTCTGAATATTAAACCATCCCTGCATGCCTGGAATGAAGCCTATTTGGTCATGATGAATGATATCTTTGATGTGTTCTTGTATTCGTTTTGCAAGTATTTTATTTAGTATTTTTGCATCGATGTTCATAAGAGAAATTGGTCTGAAATTCTCTTTCTTTGTTGAGTCTTTGTGAGGTTTAGGTATCAATGAGACTATGGCCTCATAGAATGAATTTGGTAATGTTCCATCCCTTTCTATCTTTTGGAGTAGCTTGAAGAGTATCAGTATTAGCTCGCCCTTGAAGGTCTGGTAGAATTCTGCACTGAAACCATCGGACCTTGGGCTTTTTTTGGTTGGGAGACTATCAGTGATTGCTTCAATTTCTGTAGGGGAAATGGGACTATTTAGCTTGTTAATCTGTTCTTCACTCAACTTTGGCAATAGAAATTGTTCAAGAAAATCGTCCATTTCCCTTGGATTTTCAAATTTTGTGGCATATATGCCTTCAAAGTAGGATCTTATGATTCTTTGTATTTCTTCAACGTCTGTTGTTATGTCTCTTTTTTCATTTCTGATTTTGTTGATTTCAATACTGTCTCCCTGCCTTTTAGTTAGTTTGGCTAACAGTCTGTCTATCTTGTTGATTTTCTCAAAGAATGAGGTCTTGGTTTTGTTGATTCTTTGGACTGTTTTCTTAGTTTCTAATTTGTTAATTTCACCCCTGACTTTGATTATTTCCAGACCTCTTCTCCTTTTGGGCGTTTCTGCTTCTTTTTTTTCTAGGGCTTCCAGTTGTGTCGTTAAGGTGTTTATGTGTGATGCTTCCAATTTCTTTTTAAAGGCACTTAGTGCTATGAATTTTCCTCTTAGCACTGCTTTCAATGTATCCCACAAATTGGGTATGTTGTTCCTTCATTTTCATTGAATTTCAGAAACTCCTTGATTTCTTTCTTTTTTTCTTCCCTGACCCAGGTGTCATTTAGCAGAGAGTTGTTTAGTTTCCACATACGTGTAGGCTTTTTGTTATTTCTGTTGTTGTTGAATTGCAGCCTAAGCCCATGGTGATCTGATAGGATACAATCAGATAGGATTTCAATCCTCTTGTATCTGTTGAGGCTTTCTTTGTGAACTACGATGTGATCAATTTTGGAGAAGGTTCCATGGGATTCAGAGAAGAAGGTATATTCTTTCTTGTTTGGGTGCAAGGTTCTATAGATATCTGTTAGATCCATTTGACCCATGGCATTGGTTAATGATGTTATTTCTCGGCTTAGTTTCTGTTTCAATGACTTGTCCTTCAATGAGAGTGGGGTGTTGAAGTCTTCAACTATTATTGTGTGGGGATCAATGTGTGGTTTAAGCCTTTTTAGCAAATCTTTTACAAATGTGGATGTGCTTGTATTGGGAGCATACATGTAAAACATCTTTTTCTTAATCTGGAAAGTTCCACAGAAAGCATGAAGGAATGCATTAAAAAAAAAGTTTATTTTCCTGTGAGTGACTGAAAATCTAAACTCACATTACTTAACTAGATTCCAAAGTTCAGGGCAAGTAGTAGAAAGATCCCTAATTTAAAATTTAATTATTTATAAAATGTAAGCCTTTGCCCTCAACCTGTGAAATTTTAAAATAAGTAAGTAAGCTTCCAGGTTTCCTTGTCAGATTATCTCATGTGGAATGAGTCTTTATTCATATTGCCAGGACCTGTAGTGGAGCCCAATGAGGCTGTGGGTGTGAATTATGCAAAAAGTCCTGGGTTAAATCCCCAGCACCAGAACAAAAAGCAAACAAGAACAAGAAGAAAAGAATAGACGGGAAGGAGAAAAGAGCACATTTGTAAGGCAAGGGAATATTTTTGTCTCTTAGTGAAGATTTGAATCTTTAAGACTGTTGAAATAAACAGCAATAGATGGATTACAAGGAGAAAAACTACATGGATTTATTAATATTCATATGTATACAGGAGCCACACAAAATATGAAGTACAAAGAAGGCCCAGATGATCGACACTTATATGGAAAGATGGAGGTGAGGAAACTGTTGGTAAATTTCACTAGGGTAATAAATAATTTGTAGGGGGGAATGAGTGAGCTCATGGTGGCTGGGGAAAAATTCTTCTAGGCTTTATGTGATGGTATTTAATTTTCAATCTCTGTCTGTAGTCTGTTTAATCTTCCTTGATTAAAAGGATTTCTCATCTTTAAATAGTAACTTAGATTGGTATTTTTATTTTTTTGTTGCTATTTTGAAAACCAAGTCATTTGTAAGAATTTGGCCCTTGGCTCTTGGTTCTGGGCTTAGAGAAGGCACTCATATTCATAGCATGGGAAGAAAGATGAAGAAATCATCCTGAGTGTCTCTTTCTCTTCTTATGAAGTGACTATTGTCATGAGACTCTACCTTCACGATCTCACCTGACTCAAATTCCAAAGGTTCTCCCCAATACCACTGACCTATAACTTTGTGAATTCATTTTCCAGTGCATGAACACTTTTACCTTTCTGAGCACCTAATGGTGCCACACTGCACTCGTGAGCTCTTGACCTTTACTTGAGTCACACTTGAGGAAGTGATTCTTGTGCATCAGCCTCCTGACAGGTTGATATTATAGATGCTTTACATCTCGACTCAGTGAAACTACTCTGTATTTTCCAATGTACTTTCATTATGTTTCTTTCCTAATGTTTTCCCTTATTTTAAAATAGCCATGCAGTCTGGGTATGGTATGCATGCTGGTAACTCTAGCAATATGGAGGCAGAAGCAAGAGGAATGCTATAAGGGTAGCCTTGCCTTGTATATATAGCAAGACCCAGTTCACAAACAGACAGACAGACAATACCCACAGAAAAACCTAGTGGTTCTCCGCTTTGAAGTTTCTTCTGCCTCATATCTTTCCCTGTGACTTTTAAGTTACCCACTTAATCTTGCCAGTTTAGCTTATCCTTGAATGTAGTGAAGACAATATAGACAAGTTCTTTGCAGCTTCAACAAGAAAGTTCTTTATTCCCATTTCCAAAACCTTGGTTTTTTAAAAATTCCCTTTCAATTGAATGCCCTATTTTGATAATTATTAAAAGAAGAGTCAAACTAAGCCTTTACAGGTAATCTATTTTAAATGTGTCACACACACTTTGTTAATTATTGAAAATAGACCATATTTAATAGGCAGAACAAAAAGGGAGTCACAATTATATTTCAGAGAATCCATAATCCTGCAGGCAGAAACCTTCACAAACTGTTGAGTTTTCTCAATGGCAATGGATACAGAGAAGAAAATACGGCTTAAGAGAGAACTTGGATATTTCTGGGGAACAAATTTTTTAATTATTAATATAATTGGGGCAGGAATTTTTGTGTCCCCCAAAGGAGTACTGCAGTACTCTTGCATGAATGTGGGAATCTCCTTGTGTATTTGGGCTGCCTGTGCGGTACTGTCCTTGAGCAGTGCTCTCTGCTTCGCAGAGATCGGGACAACCTTCCCCTACACCGCGGCTCACTATTATTTTCTCAGGAGATGCTTTGGACCCGTGATGGCATTCCTAAGACTTTGGACTGCCTTATTTCTGGGCCCAGGAGTACTTGCTAGCCAAGCTCTGCTACTTGCAGAGTACGGCATTCAGCCTTTCTATCCCAGTTGCTCTGCCCCGAATCTACCCAAAAAATGTCTGGCCTTGGCGGTGCTGTGGATTGTGGGGATTTTGAATTCTCGTGGTGTGAAGGAGCTGTCATGGCTTCAGACAGTGAGCACAGTGCTGAAGCTAGGCATACTCGGCTTCATTTCCTTTAGCGGGGTGTTCATACTGGTGAGAGGGAAGAAGGAGAATATGCGAAGACTTCAGAATGCTTTTGACCACGAGGTTCCAGATGTCTCTCAGCTCATAGAAGCTATCTTCCAAGGATACTTTGCATTTTCTGGTGGGGCATGCTTCACGTATGTAGCAGGTAATGATCAATCTCGGGGAGAAAATGAAGCCATGGCTGATATATTGCATGTATGAAGCGAGCATATTTCATTGTGTATTGACTATCATCTTATAAAAGAGAATTTAATGATCTTCTATTTTTACTTCCTAAATCACCTGCTCTTAATTCTTTTCCATACTTAATCAACTTCAACTTCTATGAAAACAATCAAAGAAAAAAAATCTTCTCCTTTTCATATTATTTTCCTGGGGCCAGGAATATGAGGCCACTGATTAATGTAGTTTTCTTTCTGTTACTGTGTGAATGCTCAGATTTCCCTCCTGTGAAACTGTGGATCCTTGAAAAATATAAAACCAGACTATACTGCTGTGTTAAATGGCTGTGATACATGAAGGTGTGACTCACTCTTTTTATTCATTTATTTTTAGAATCACATTTTTTTTTATTCTGAAAATTTCTTTCATGGATGAATGTGTTACTAGAGGTTCATATAATAATATAATTGGGAGATGGGTTAGGGGCATAGCTCAGTAGTAGTAGAGCAGTTACCTAGTGTGCCTAGCACAAGCCCCTCCCTAAAGTTTTTTATTATTATAAGTACCAATGCTCTTCAGAGCCTAGCAGAGGCTCCCATCTCCTCACCCCTCACCATGGCCCTCTGGACACATGAAGTGAAATTTCTCCTGTAGCTTCATGACCTTTTGTTTACCATGGGAGTGCAGGGCTGCCAGTGTCTTGTGGGGCACTGCTTCCTTGCTCACTCAGACCCTCTGAGAAGAGCACCATGCACTAGACTTTGCTTTTCACTTGCACCAGGTACTTTAGGGTTTTTGAACAGAAGAGAATCATAATTGTCTCGATGGCTCCTGTGCACAATGTAATACTTTTCCCTTTAGAAACTTGTTCCTCCTTTTTGATTTCATGGTTGACCTCTATCTTTGAACTCTGCCTTCTTACCACCAGAGTCTCTTCTCTTTAATTATGTTACTCCCCCATCAACCTAAAAGTTACTTTGACAGCTTTCATTTTTCATGTTAAATATGAATGGGCTTGGCTCTTGAATAAACCTCCCATTAATTTCATGGATTCTTTCCCTGCTTCCTAATCATAGCAGCTATTTTCTCCTCCCTACACTTTCTCTTTAAATCTCTAAAATTGTTATTATGACTTAAGATTGGTATAGTTCTTTATCTTAAAAACAAATAATTGTATAGGAATTTAATACTAGCCATAAAGAAATGATGTGGTAAAAGCAAGTTCAGTAGAAAAGACGATCAATTTAATTGTTACTATCTGCAAAGAACTAGCAATTTGAATAGAATAAAACCTTCCCAGCCTTAAAGAGTAAGAATGAAAACCAGAAACAGAGAGAGCACATGTAAGGCACTGCAGGAAATGACGAGAGACCATACAACTGCTTTCATTTGATGACTTACGGCCTTGATAACGGGTAAGAATGTTCAAGCCAATATAATGAGGAAAAGCATAGAATTGGGAATGGATGACTGGAGAATGTCAAATTTTCTGCAGTTGGTAGAAAAAATAAAACGTGTAAGAAAGCACAGAAGGCTTAAAGAATCATAAAGAATAAGCCCTCATATGTTCCCAAAAGAGGGGGCTTTCCACAAGCCTAAATGTTCCAGAAGTTGAGGAATCTGCGAAGAGATCAGAATGTTCTTCCTTGGTTAAGTGTGATATTAATGATGAGCTTTGTGGTTAAAAGTTAGTTTACATTGGGATAAAAAAATGAGTAAGAAAAGAAGGCGGGGATAGTTTTCCTGAAGTTTGTGACTTAAACTGAGTGTGTGTGTGTGTGTGTGTGTGTGTGTGTGTGTGTGTGTGTGTGTAATAAGTGAACATGTGTGTGTGTGTGTACATGTGTGTATGTGTGCACATGTGTTTGTGTATCATTGTGTGCATGCTCATGTGTGAGCACACACCTCAGAAAAGGTAAACTTTGAGGTAATTTTATCTTGTTTTGATGCTGGAGATGTTTTATCGTTATGTAATTAGATAAATTAGATAAAGAAAGATCTACAACATTTAATAATCTGTAAACTAATGTAGAACTCCTTCCAAACAGCTGAAGGTAAACAAAAGTCTGTGGGAATTTCAGTGCATTCTGTCCCTGCACTCCATAAAACTAGGTGTGGTGTATTAGGCCTATAATAAGATCACTTGAGAGGTGCAAGAGGATGATCAGTAGTTCAAGGCCAGTTTGGCCTCATGATGGGTTCAGGACACTGTTTCAAAAGAAAAACCAAACCAAAAACCATTTACTTCTTCCCTGTCAAGTTAGTAGTTAGGATTTGGCAGTCTCTCAATGTATATGGCAGAAGTTAATTTACTAAATAAGTTTTAAGATTTCTATGTAGCACTTCTATTTATGAAATATGATTTATCAGTATCTGATAAATAGTGTCAGAACAACTTGTCTTTCAAGATCAAAGCCCAAGGATATTTGCTGCCTGTTTGGCTGCTATTATAAAGTGTCACAATAATGACCTCTTATTATATAAGCCTCTTATAAATTAAATTATGATCTCTGTCATCTTTCTACAAATAAACTATGTAGTGAGAATAACTAAAAGGCCCAGAAGAAAATATAGTTAATTTTAAAAGTTGCTCTTTTGCTTGTTCCAAGCTTTAACTAATACCATAGCTATTAAAATAGCCTCTGTTGGGGGAGGCACAGGTGTGTGCTGGGGGTCAAATTTTGTCCTTCACATGTTAGGCAAGTGTTCTACTGCTGAGATATAATCCAGCCCAACAATAACCATTTTTAAAAGGTACTATGATTGGAATTTTGTTGCACCACAATTTCTTCCTTTGGTGATTTGAATAAAGTGTAGGCTCATATATTTGAATGCTCAGTCACCAGGGAATGAAACTGTTTGAAAGGATTAGAAGGATTGGGGGCTATGGCCTTGTTGGAGGAAGTGTGTTACTAGGTAGGCTTTGAGGTTTAGACCATGCCTGGCCTACTTCTCTCCCACTCCCTCTCTCTGCTTGTGGATCAAGACATAAAGACCTCAGCTACTGTTCCTGCACCATGCCTACTGATATGCTGCCATGCTGCCATGCTCTGCCTTGATAGTAATGGACAAACTGTCTGAAACTGTAAGCAAGCACCCAGGCAAATGCTTTCTTTTATAAGATTGGCCATGGTCATGATAATGGAACAGTGACTAAGCCACTTCTAACAAAAAGCTAAACAATAAGAGGCCCACAAGCAGTAAGTAGTAAGCAGAATTCAAATTAGATCCGTATTCACTCCTTACTCTTTCTATAGCAGATAGTTCCATGCTGGAAAAGCACTTCATTAGTGAGCTACATCTTCAAACTTGTTTTCTGTTTTTGTTTTACAAAAGGATAGTTTATAAGGCTCCTTGATTCTTGACCAATGTTTGGTTGTGCATCTCAGCATCTGTTTTGGTCCACTGCTGTGTGGAGCCTCTCAGAGGACAGCTATGCTAGGCTCCCGATTATGAGAGTAGCAGATATAATTAATAGTGTCAGGGGTTGGTTTTCTCTCACGAGGTGGGTTTCAAGCTGGGCCAAGCTTTGGGTGGACATTCCTTCAGTCTTGCTCCATCTTCATCCTTGCTCATCTTGTAGGCAGGGTAAACCTTGGGTCTAAGTTTTTATTGATGGGTTGGTCCTCTCATCCCTCCACTAGGACTCATGTACAGTTTGAGGGTGTCCTCTCCATTATCCATGACCTCTGCTACTAGGAGGCTCAGCTACAGTCACCCTCACAACCCAGCAGAAGCCCACCCTGTCTTGGGTCTCCAGCTTGTCACAGAGATGGCCCCACCTACTGTTTTTCTTCTCTCTATAGACTTTCTGTAGTAGGAGGAGCTGGGGCTGACTCTGACATGGACTCTGTTGCCTGCTCTTTGGTCACTCCCTGCTGGTGGGGCTACTTCACCAGGCCACAGAGAAAGAGGGTGTGCTCAGTCCTGATGCCAATTGATAGACTGGGATCAGATTTTGTGTTGGGGCTCCCCTCTTCTGGGGAATAGGGGAGGGGGAAGGGGAAGAGGCAGGGAGGGTAAGACTAGGAGGAGAGGAGGGAGGAGGTTAAGATTGGGATGTAAAGTGAATACATGAATACAATAATTTTAAAAAGAGAATGATTTAATGGTTTAAAATTATTAAACAAACAAATAAACAACAAAAAGAGGGAAACTGACACTATAATCTTTTTCAATACTTAATTTACGAATATATTCATGAAATGATCTTGCTGGCCAGAGATTTCCTCTCTTACTTTCCAAGCGGTAATAATTTTGCTGAGTTGAAGGAGCAGCAGCCACATTGTTAGCTAAGAAAGAAAAGATGTTTCACATAAAAGAAGAGGGACTTTATCAAGAAAGGGCATGATGTGTTCTTAAAGAGCCAGGCTACTAATGAAACAAGAATAATAAAAGGACCCATCAAACTATCGCATGACCTGTCTCCACAGCTCTAACACTTGTGTCTTAAGAAATGGATCAGTGTGAAGTAGTTTGTTTTTTTTTGTTGTTGTTGTTGTTGTTTTTGCCTCTGAGTGTGTGGGTGTTATAGCAGGATAAATGGAAATGATGCAGTCCAGTTTTTGAAACACGGAAAACTTTTAAAATAAGTTTAAGAAGTAATTTTTCCCAAGTCTAATTTTTTTATGTATTATAGGGGAGATGAAGAAACCCAGCAAAACAATTCCTAGAGCCATATTTACAGCGATGCCTCTGATAACCATGGTGTATTTACTGGCTAATATTTCCTACCTGACAGTTCTGTCACCCAGGGAAATCCTCTCTTCAGGTTTGTATACACAAATAGCAAAGACAGTTAATAAAATGCAGTTCTTTATGTATAGTTAGGACACTTTGCCAGTTAGGATGGCTGCACAGTCTTCATTATTCTATATAGAGACCCATTTATGATGTTGTAAAAACAGGATGGAGAAAGTATGATTTGGTTTAAAAGGGAGATTCATTTTAACCATAATTATACATTTTCTGATAATGTGAAAAAGGTATGTATAATGCAGATGGATGACACAGATTCAAAACTGTTTGCATGACCTCAGTTGTAGTGATACTGCATAATCAGTAATTATGTTTATTAATACTTATACATGCTTGATTTTCAGTAATTCATGTGACAAATTTGAGATGAGGGATATTAACATCGGAATAAGTAAACATTAATAGTTAGTTGATGACTATAATCAATATTATTAATATGTAAAATAGATATTTATCTCAAATTACCCCAAATTTTATGCTGACAAATGACCTAAACATATTGAAATTTTGATTAAAGCCGAAGTTGAAGAATAAAGAACTAAAGAATATCCAAGGTATGATACTACATGCCTGTGATCTAGAGCCTACTAGAGTACTTGAGAAGCTGAGGTTGGAGGATCTTTAGTATAGAGAGACCTTTTTTGAAAAAACACTAAACAAGAAACTCTTAAAGAGACATGCATAGCAGATTCAAGGGATAAAAAAAATTTTAAATGAAAAGCAGAGAAAATTGAAGACTAGCTGTTTTCTCATGCCAACATCACATCTCAAGTCATCACCTTCTGAGATGTGTCATATAGTAACATTGGACTAAGCAATATTGAGCAATTTCTTCTTGCTTTGATGACTATTTGATAGAGGTAAGTCTCCTTACTGACCTAGAACCACATGTTTATAAGGCATCATATGGTAATCTATTACACTGTATATTTTGCAGTGGTAAAATCAGGATGTTTAGGATTCCTAACTCCTCAATCATGATCATTTGTTTACTTAGGGAGACTTCAAAGCTCAGAGTAGGTTTAATATAAAAACTCCAGTGACTTGACTCAATTGCAATGTGACTACACCATAGAATGCTGCAAGGTAGCATCCCACACCAGATTTAATTCATCAATGGTCTAGGTGTCTTTGGCATGAGAGATGAGATAGGACCAGGCTTCTGTGGGAACAAACCAAGTTCAACCCTGGACAAACGCACTGATTCACGAGCTACTTCAGAGCTGTCAGGGTTCATTTATAACAGTGCTTCTTAACCTCCCTAATGCTGAGACCCATTAATCCAGTTCTTCATGTGTGGTGACTCGCCAATCATAAAATTATTTTTCATTCCTACTTCATACTGTAATGTTCCTACTGTTATGAATTGTAATGTAAATGTGTGATGTGCAGGATATCTGATATGTGATGCCTGTGAAAGAGTCATTCAGTTCCAAAGGGGTTGCAACCCACAGATTGAAAGCCACTGGTTTATAATGGCAGCTATGATTGTGGTCAGGGCCACTTGCCAGTGACACTGAGGCTGCAGTACAGGAAATCTGGCATTCTTTATGACTATATGACTATAACTGGTGCTCTGGATATATTGATTATTAAAGAACTGTAAAATCTCTGGAATATCATATCAATTGCAACAATTTTGTAGCTATCACAATAGTTTTAAAGCTTGTATGGAAAACTCGGGAAGCTTCTACTGTTGTTTGTAATTTTGTTTTAATCACTGCCTTTTTCAGGCTTATAATCCTCAGACATGATCTAAAATCTGAATTATTACTTTAAAGCTTTAATTCATGTACTTAGACTGCATTAGAAATTAAAGTTGAGAAAATAATCAGAATTATATATAAAAATGTAACTTTAGGGAAGGCCATCATATTATCAGTATTAAAGGCCATCAAAATATCCAATAAGTTTAAATTGTTCAGCTAAGTTATATGTAATAGACCATCCTGGGTTTTTGCTTAAAAATTTAAATTTCATGTTATTTACTTATTTTGTGTGCATATGCATGTGCATCGTGTTGCACACATGGAGGTCAAAGAACAACTTGCAAGAGTTGACTCTCTCTTTCTGCCATGTGAGTTGCAGGGTTGGAAGTCAGGTCTTCAGGTGTGGCAGCACAACAAGCACTTTACCTATGTTGTCCCCTCCCTGACCCAACTCTGAGGTTTTTTTTTAAAAGAAGGTCATATTGTCCATTAAGTGATGGACACTGAAAGGGACAATGTTTATGATGGTTTAGTGATGGAAAAAGCTCTATGCTTTCACGCAGAATTGAAAGGCACCAGTGAAAAATGGTACTCAGCTGGGATGAGCCTGTGAGTGACTTTTTTTTCTTTATGGGGTGCATGATTTATGTAACTACAGAGATGGTTACAAACCAATGAGGTAAGCTCCTGAGAGTTAGTAATTTGAATGGTTGGAGGCATGCTTTCAATCAATGACATAGAGATATTCCAAAAGAATATGGGATTTTTATAATATAGTGTGAATTGGTGCAACATTTTATTTGAGGCACTTTGCAATCTGTGATAATACAAGTTTCTGAGGCATATATAGCAAAGAAAGCAGGCAGTCACATGTAAGATATTTAATTTGTAGATGTCCAATCTCTGAAATGAAGTTCTTTTTAAAAACCCCTCTTTTAAATTAAAAAAACTCTTATTTATTTTTATTTCATGTGCATTGTTGTTTTGCGTGTATGTGTGTTGGTGTGAGGCTGTTGGAGTCTCTGGAATTGGAGTTACAGATGGTTGTGGGTGCTGAGACCTGAGCCCGGGTCCTCTGGAAGAGCAACCAGTGCTCTTAACCATTGAACTCTCTCCAGCTCAAAAAAAACAGTTCATAATCTGGGGTTGGAGGTGCACGCTTTTAATTCCATCCCTTTTGAGGTGGAGGCAGGTGGATCTCTATGAGTTGGAGTGAGGCGTGTCTGGTTCACAATTGTCATAGCAAGTTCAGGACAGCCAGGGCTACATAGAGAGATCTTGTCTCAAAACAGAACAAAATCCACAAACAAACAACTAACAAAAAGTCTTTATGGTGAAAGTTCTATACATGAAAAAGAAGGGCGCACCTTTAGAGTCTGGAGCGTGGAAGTAGTGTGTAATGATTCCTGGTTCCAGTTCCAGAAGCCTTGCTGAGGGTGTTCACAGAATGCTCCCATGATGTTCTGGAGGTTTCCGACCACACTTAAAATAGGGGCTATTAACATAGGGCAAGATAATCTAAATGATTAAGAAGTGATACAGAAATGGGTGTTAAGTGCCCCATATGTGACAACGTCCCCTGGATGGGGAGGCCTGGTGGCACTCAGAGAAAGGATAACAGGCTACCAAGAAGAGACTCGATATTCTATGAGCATATACAAGGGGTGGAGGTCCCCCTCAGTCACAGTCATGGGGAGGGGAGTAAGGGAAAATGTGAGGGAAGGAGGAAAGGGAGGATACAAGGGATGGGATAACAATTGAGATGTAATATGAATAAATTAATAAAATATATTTAAAAAAGAAAGTTTCCTTGTTCAGACAGTTTACAGGAAGTTTGTCTCAAATGCCTGGCTGCATGAAGAAATTTGAACTTTTAAGTGGAAATTTTAGAATTAGTTACTCATAAATTGATACAGTCATTTTTGATGCTGAGTTTGTAGGACTTCTTTTATTTAAGAAATACATATTATGGGCCAGCAGGATAGCCCAGTGGGTAAAGCATTTGCTGTGGGACACTAGTAACCTGAGCTGTGTTCTTGGGACTCACAGTGGAGGAAGAGGACTGACTCTTAAACTGAGAGTTTAAGCGCTCTCTCTCTCTTTCTTTCTCTCCTCTATTTCTCTCTCCTATGCACACAATAATAATAATACATAAAATAAAATTTAAAAATTAATTGTACGCTCATAAATCCTACTCTAAGCATGTATTCTGAAGAGAACATTATAAATATTAAGAATTGAAGGCATAGAAGCCAGATGTGGCTGGTCTATACAAGCCAACCAGAACTATATAGTAAGATTTTTAGCAGTAAACAGACAGACAAATAAATAAGTAAACATATAAATATAAGTATAATTTGCAAGAACAATTTTTGGCATATTAAAATATGCCTCAAATAATTTCACATTTTGTGTGTATGTTTTTATTAGAGTACATTTTTCTTTTTGAGGCTAGCATTTTGCTATATAGCCCAAGCTGGTTTGGAACTTTGATCCTCTTTTCGGCCTTCATAGTACGGGAACACTGGGTTCTGCTTTGCTCACTGTACTGAAACAGAACTATTTCACTGAGATAGAATCATCTGTCTAATATTTCCATAGTACAAAGTGGACTCAAAGGGATTTTCATAATGAATATATTTGTTTATTGGTGATTTTCATACATGTATATAATGTATTTTTGATCATGTCCACTTCTTCACTTCCTTCCTCCAAATTCCTTTAGATTCCATCTATTGGTAGGTTTTATGATAACTGACATATTGAGATAGAATTCATAAGGTCTTTTTTCTTTTGGCCTTAAGACAGAAATAACAACTTCAGAACATGCTGTAATGCAAAGTTTCTGAATTTCAACGCCATCAATATTCTGGATCATTCTGTTTTGGAATCCTCAGTATTGAACTCAGAGCTTCACATATGATAAGCAAGCACATTGCCATTGTACTATATCCAAAGTCTTAGACCACGTAACTCTTTTAAACTGTCCTATCAGCATCTGTGGCTGCTATCCATCAGGACGCCAACAGCAAATGCCTGTCTCTCCAGTTATAGGACATCACAATTCTCCAGACATTGACACACGATCTATGAAGAGCAAAGTAACATCTACCTGAAAACCATTGGTCTATAGCTTTAAAAAGTCTCAAGAATCATAAGTATTTGGATCTGTGTTGAATTGATGTTCACTTTTTTCATTTTATATTGTGCTATGGTTTGGGACAGCTGATACTCTGTCAGTAGTGATATTTTCTGACCCTGGATAAGTCTGTCAGCATTCTATATGCTAATATTAGTTCATAAGCATATTTTTAATTATTCACCTAACACAACTAATGCATTTCTCAAGTATTTATTGAAAACCCACTATTACAGTGTCTGGCCATGAATTAATTAATGATGTTATAGAAAAGGCATGTGGGCTATTTGCCTACAAAAAGTTCCTGGTCTTTTGGGAAAGACATAAAATCAACCATTCTTCTTCTTCTTCTTCTTCTTCTCCTTCTCCTTCTCCTTCTCCTTCTCCTTCTCCTTCTCCTTCTCCTTCTCCTTCTCCTTCTCCTTCTTCTTCTTCTTCTTCTTCTTCTTCTTCTTCTTCTGTTTGTTTTTTCAGACAGGGTTTCTCTGTGTAGCCTTGGCTGTCCTGGACTCACATTGTAGAGCAAGCTGGCCTTGAACTCACAGCGATCCACCTGCCTCTGCCTCATGAGTGCTGGGATTAAAGGTGTGCGCTACCAGGCTTGGCTAAAACCAACCTTTCACGCAGTACGGTGAGCTGAAATAGGTACAAGCCCAAATAATACTTAAATGTGAAAAAGGAAGTAACAAAGTTCCCTTCATATATATATGTTTATATTTAAGAGTTTATGTTATGTCTTTGAAATCTTATTGTATAAAGATTTATCATCAGATTCTCTTTCTTAATACATCTCTTTTTGTGTGCTTTTTCCTCTGCAGATGCTGTGGCTCTTACCTGGACTGACAGGGTCATCCCCCAGTTCACATGGACTGTTCCTTTTGCTATCTCTGCTTCGTTGTTTAGCAACCTTTTGATTAATGTATTGGAGACAGCAAGAATAACATATATTGCAAGCCACCAAGGCCAGCTGCCACTGGTGCTTGGTACCCTTAATGTTCACTCCTCTCCCTTCCTAGCTGTGCTTCTAGATGTCTGTGTGGGATCCGTTGCAATTATCTTAACAAATCTAATTGACCTGATAAACTATCTCTATTTTGTTGTTTCTCTTTGGACTTTCTTAACAATTTTAGGAATTCTGAAACTGAGGTACCAGGACCCCACTCTACACAGACCATATAAGGTAAAGATAAATACATTTGTTCCATTTGAAATAAGACAAATGACTATGTATTTGAAGAGTATGTTCAGAAAATCCAAATGCAGATGTGCTACTCAGGAAACTGAGAAGCAAATATAGAGACTGGACTTCATTTTCATGGTGAATAGGTTTTACTTACTATGAAATCTCAAAGGTTCAATGTAAGGATTTGTTAGTGAGAAAGGCAGGTGTATTGGGGTGGTGGAACAGACCATTGGAGGACATTTGACCTGAGGTTGCCTAGCTGACTAATATAGCTATTACACACACTGTGTCTTTTACAGTAAAGACAGATATAGCAAATGATAGACAGGAGACAGAAAGTCAAGTCATAGATGATATTTACTGTCCTGAAATATTAGCTTATTTATTTAGATCATAAACAGATTCCTTCTCCTCAACTTTTGCTTATAAACTCTGAGGGGAGAAAATATGGCATGGATAAGGAGATCATTCTTTCATAACAGGATATTATTGGGGGGCAGAGCCTTTGTACATACTGGAATAGTCTTGATTGGCTGGCAGCATGTGTACAGCTTTGCTATAGAATCTCCTGTCCTAGGAAAGTTAGATACCACTTCCTGCTTATATTCATAGTAGAGAAGAGGAAATAGGTTTAGGGAAGGTATGCCACTTGTCAAAGCTCATATAGCACAAAATAAAGCCAATATCCAAATATCAGCAGTCTCTTTAGGGAGTTTGACTCTCGCTAAGTATAAAATATAAGAACCTAGAGTGACAGGAAGTGATGTCCTCATTACCAACTTTGTTGATTTACCACTATCTTTTTTTTTCAGTCTTCCCTTGTGCTTCTTCCATTCATCCATTACAAAGCTCTTGGATATTTGAGGACACATTGAGGCGTGACTTTATTTCAAGTACCTTGTTAAGATCTCTTCTCTGGGTACTGAAATAAATGAGACTCGATCCTCATTCTTAGGCAGGGTGTCACCTATTTCAATACTAAGTGAATAGTAACCAATGCACTGACAGTGACAACCAGAGGATGATCAGAGAGTGTCCATGTGTATCTAGTATAAGGCTGTGCTCCTCATCTGCTTGGAGTACCTTCCTGGGAGGTCCTGTCCTCTGAATTTCACATCTGTATACTTTTAAAATCCTTTGCTTCTTTGTTGTTTTTTGAGTCAAGCTTATACCGTGGATAGGCACAATTGCAGGGAAGTCATGCATTTTGATAGAGTTGGAGCACATCAAGAAATACAAGGTAATCATTAAGAGTTGGGCTCATGTCTAGTTCCTCATGTCCTTTCCTAAGCTTGCTCTCATTTCACTGCTGACATATCTTTCTATCTACAATGAACACAGTTAATGTTTGCCTCCTCAGAATCTTGTGTGCATTATATAAGTGAACGTATGCAAAAATCCAGGGCATGACATTATTAGCTATCATTACATTATTATTATTTGAATTATCTTTGCTTAAAAAGGATGGTAAGGGCAACTTTAAAAACAAATGGTTAAATATTTCTTATCTGACATTATGAATGCTCATATCTTTCCCTCAAGTATTTGACAAAAATAATGATCTATGAGGTGGTGAGTTATTTTTCTTAACGGCCTTTAAATAATTAAAAGGCAACTGTTACATAAGACTCAACTGAATAACCCTCTCATTAAAAAGTTTCATAATTTCAACTAGCTATATCATACAATTTGAGTATAGATTCATGTTTTCTACATATATCTCAAAATTGATTGCCTAGAGCCAGATGGTATATGTCTATAATTCAAGTTAATTTAGAGACTTTTGGGAACCTGAGGCAGGAAAACTATGAGTTCAAGGCCAACCTGAGCTACTTAGTGGGATCCTTGAGGGGAAAAAAAAAAAACCAAAGGTAATGTTGTAATGTTAAGTGTTGTATGTTTATATTTCTAGCATAATCCAGATACCAAGGATGAATCTTTAGGATTTGGCTAAAACAAAAATAGGATTATTTCAGACAAAGAATTTGTTCTTCCTTTTGTTCCTTTGTTGGTATGTGAGACCTATGCAATCCTAATATTTAACTGTTGATAATAACTCGGTTAACGGAGGGTAAAAGAAGTTTTTCTCTTAACTTGCTCACCCATTTGAAATAATGTCTAAGGCAGATTGCCTGGAGCCCCAGTGGGTGGGTCTAGACACTCCTTTTGAATATGTTCATACCACCTGTGCCTGCAGGTGACCATACTATTCGGCATCTGCTTCTGACTATCTCCACTCAGGAAGAATCAAAACTAGATTCTGATGAGTCCCCAGCCAGCACCTTCCCTGAGGAATCTCCAGCATTTCCTTTCACTGTGACATTCTGAGTCCTGACAAAATTGACCTAACACAAAGACTGACTTAGCCCAGTTTCTGTCATCAGCTTCACATGATTTTTACTTCCGTGAACATTCAGCCGTCACATGTGGATTTTCACATCTACTTACTTTCTTCAATGTTATGTTTCCATTCCAGGTGTTTTTACCGTTAATACTGTTAGCCCTGGCCATCACCCTGTGCTTGGTTTTGATTCCCCTGGTCAAGTCTCCAAAGATGCACTACATCTATGTGTTCCTCTTCCTCCTCAGTGGCCTGCTGTTGTATGTGCCATTTATACACTTTAAAGTGAAGCTGGTTTGGTTTCAAAAGTTGACTTGCTTTCTGCAGCTGCTGTTTAATATTTGCATCCCTGATGCATCTGATGATCCCATATGGGAAGTAGAAAACTGAAAAAGAATAGCCTTTTATAACTGCAGCACGTTCCAGACAAAGGTCAAGTGGAGGCTAGGAGAGGAAAGATGGCTACTACGGAAACTGAAATGGCGGATAGAAAAGTACCTAGGGAGTTCCTGGTTTTCAAATGGCGAACAGAGTGGTTGGAGAGATGGCTCTGCTGTTAAGGGCACCAGTTGCTCTCCCAGAGGACTAGAGTTCAATTCCCAGACCACACATGGAAGCTCACAATTATCTGTAACTCTGGTCACAGAGGATCCAGTATTCTCTTCTGGATTCTGCAGGCAGTGCACCCATATGGTGTACAGCTATACGTGTAGGCAAAACACCCATACACATTTGCAAAAGAAAAATAGCAAAGAAAGTGTTACACACAACCAATCTCTGCTTCAATAAAAAAAATTCCTCTGTGTAGCGTCACATATTAATGACGCCTTTCTCAGTCTGTTTATCTCATCTATTTTCTACTTAATGTGTCCTTATAATAAAGGTTAATGATTGAAAATAAACATTCTCTCATAGTTTTAATTTTTCAGTAGCACAACAACACAAAACAACCTTAATAGGTATTTTTGTTGTTGTTTTGTTTATTTTAGAGACAGGAGCTCACGTTAGTACAAGCTGGCTTGAGGTCACAGCACTCCCCCTGCCTCAGCCTTTCCTAGCAGTAGACTGACAGGGAGAGCCTCTGTTTCGGTTCCTGCAGCTCCTCACTGATGGGATGGGATCTGAAAGTTAAGAGAAACCCTTTTCTTCTCCAAGTTGGTTTTGGCCGGTGTTTTATCACAGGAACAAAACAATACAAAACAAACAAACAAACAAACAAACAAAAAAAGACTAGTACAGACTGATATAGACACATTTACCAAGCTTTTCACCTTCAAACTAAAAGTATTTTAACTAGTAAAAGTGGCCAAATATAGTGTTCTTAGGGGCCATGTTAGCTATCTTTCCTGTTGTTGTGATAAAATATCCTGGCAAATGTAGTTTCAGGAAGAAAGGGCTTATTTTGGCTGCAGTGCTAGAGGGTTCATTGGTCAGGAAGACAAGGAAAGAGGCAGAACGCATGGTGGCAGGAACAAGATGCTGCCTGTCACAGTCACTGTCCGGGAAGTGGGATGTGAACAGAAGCGAGGCCATCCCACAGAGCCCCAAAACTGGTTCCTAGTAACCCTTTGCATCCAGCAAGACTCCACCCTATGAAGGTTTCACAAGGCTCCCAAACAGCACTTGGGAACCAAGTGCTCAAACACTTGAGCCTCTGGAGGCATTTCACAGTCAAACACAACAGCATGTAGATTGGCTTTATGCGCCTGAATTTTCTTTCTTTCTTTCTCTCTTTCTCTCTTTTTTTCATTCATTCATTCATTCATTCATTCATTGGATGAGTATCACTGTGTACCCTAGGCTGCCCTCATACTCAGAATACCCTCATCTCAGCTTCCCAAGATCTGAGACTACAGTCATAAGCCTAGCTTTAAATAGGCTTTCTTAAAATGAGAATTAAATGAAGTAATAGACTAAACATTAAAAGAGAGTCAGTGATTGGCACATGATAAATATCAAATTTTATGTTAAAAAATAAGCCCCTATATTATTTTATTTATTTATTTTAAATAACCATACTAGTAACACCCATGATTTAGCCCAAGGAGTGTCAAGAGTATGTAGTGACTATTTGTTATTCAAAATTGCTAGAAGCAAAACAGGCATAGTACCCAAATGAATGTTGTGGAAAACTCAACAACTTAAGATAGCAAGGAGAATGCTAGGACATAAACTTTCCACAAAACACTGTGTTTTGCTGAGAACATGCTCTGTTGTACCATGAGAAGTCCCTGGAGCCCCTTGTAGGAAAGCTCTTTGAATTGGATTAAGGTTAGAGCTTGTCTCACCTTGTCTGGAGCTTTATGTAATAATATTGCATACTTATCTAGTATAAAATTTCAATTTATTTAAAACACGTTCAGTACCTTGCCGTAAACAGAACTCATTAAAACAAACAAAATGTACTAGGACAAGGTGTTCCTCATAAAAGCCAGTGATTTCTGTAATTCTTTTTCTGAGTCTCAAGGCTCTTACTGAGCACAAGCAGAATTCCACCTAGAATTTCATTGACTGCTGATTCCAATCTTATCACAACAGCTTTGTACTTTTAAGGGAAAAACATATCGCTGAAAGATAATATTTTCTTTTGCTCACAGGAAACATGCACAGTGTTTTTGCTTTTTTTCTTTTAACTGAAAGAATCTGGCTTGCATACTTTCTGACGTCATACCTGCCCTCAAAGCCCATTCTCCTTTTGGAGTTTTTAAAAAGCTGGATGGCAAGTGCAGCAGATGTTGTACTTTATGAAGCACAGCCCAACTCCTGTGAGACTGTCTCCTGAAATGAGCAGGGCATCCTCACATATGTTAGGCCAACAACATGGCTGCCTAAAAAGATCTGAAGGAGTACAACAACCAACAAGCAAACTAACTAGAGGAGGACATCTCATGGGGTCCAACCCCCTAGATGAAGAACTACACGTGACTGAGAAATGCTGAGAACTTGAGAAATAGCCTTCCCTAGGAAGATTTCTACTAAGCAATGATTGAATACCAAGTAGTCAGCTCTGAAATCATTCATGTACCAGTAACAATAAAGAGACAGAATAGGTTGTATTTGTACATTCAGGCACATCTATCTATTATCTATCTATCTATCTATCTATCTATCTATCTATCTATCTATCATCTATCATCAGTTCATTTATCAGCTATCATTGATCTATCCATCGTCTACCTATCATCTTCTCTCTGTCTCTCTCTCTCTCTCTCTCCCACCTGTCTATTTATCATCTATCTATCATGTGTCTATTTATTTATAATCTATCTGTTTTCCTCAGTGTCTTGTATCTAATTCCTTGTCTATCTACTCTCACAGTCTGCAGTAAAAAATAAGCAAAAAGATAAATTATAAAGTAAGTTGTGAAACTGTCCAAGAAAACTATTACTCAGTCATCTTGTGTCCTGCTCTGATAAACAACACTGTCTTCTTTCCTGGTCTGAAATTTGATAACATATATGTATGTGTGTATGTATGTAATGTATATATGTATCACCATGTTGTGACTAAGTGCTATATCTCATATATTTGTTTGTAACTTGCCACCTGGAATGCTCTGTCTGCTCCCAAAAGGTGGCCACTGGAGTCCTTTGATGAAATATATTCTCTAAGCTGTAGTAAGTCAGTCTAATAAATTCAGTCCAGCTGAGACCTGACTCAGCCCAAGCATGGAAATATATATGGCACATGCATTCATCCTCTTATTTATGATTGCAAGATTCTAAAACGAAGAGATACATTTTGTTAAGAAAGCATAATTTTCAAAATGGAGAAACTATGAATTTTACACATATGTAAAATGAATGTATATTAAATGTAGGCTCAATTTTCTTAACAAATATATTTTATTACAAACTTATTAACTGAGAGTATCTCACTTATAAATCGACTAACCTAAACAATAGGAAAAGGATGTTAAAGAATACAATAACAAAACCACAGGGATATCAGTTCTGATCAATGATTCTCCTGGCATAATTAGCAGGATTTCTTCTGCTGGAACCTGGAGCAATGAGAACCTGGAACCTCAGCTGGAACCCGGAGCCCCCAAAGCCTTCCCTCGAGAGGTTCTCTCTAGGAGCATTTCAAAGTGGAGCAACAAACAGCCAAAACTATCCCAAGTCTCCAAAAAGGCCCCACCTCTTGCTTTTGGCTCACGTTTATACCTCCTCTCAGAATTGGTTCAAGGATGTTTTTCAGCGGGTTAACAACCAATCTCCCACACACAATGGTTTGACTTCTAAGGGAATAAACATCACCTGCTCTTTCACAAGTCTTTTTCTCATCCCTCACTTGTGATCTAAACAAAAACCATTTTTATCTCTTCTTTATTTATGCCTTTTATTAAATAAAATATACTATATACAACAAAATAAGAATTATCCATTAAGTCTCATTTATAAGGACCAGTCCATTTGTAGTTAACAATTTTTAAGAAATTATTCCAGTATCTCCCCTATGCTACTGCTTCTTATCCTAATGTCTAAAGTTTTTTCTTTTCTTTTCTTTTCTTTTTAACTAAACCTATATTAATACTGTGGTTATCTAGTCTTAGACCCCATCAGAGGCCCCAGAATGAAAAACTATCTAATATGAAGGAAGTGCAGGCAAGCAACTTCCAAAAGATTAACAAGATAGAGAGCTGACTGTCTGGGTATCCTGCCTTCAGCCAGCCAGGCCAAAGCATCTCACAGACTGCTATAAAGCAGGAAGCCTGAAGGACTGGCCCACCTAGTCTCTGCAAGCCTAGGCAGCCAATTTCTCATTATCAGGCTTGATCATAGTGGATGGTCATTCTGTCATCAGCAGTAGAGATAAGTAAAGTTCCTCAGACCAGTGGCTATCTGCCACTATCGTTTCTTGAAACCTGAGTAATTAGACTGGAGGTGTTGCCAGGAACAGATGTGTCTTTCTGTCATAAAAGCTGTTTATTATTAAATGCAATTTTCTGTGGATCTCTGAAGTGTTTGAAGACCATCTATCTATCTATTCTATCCATCATCTATCTATTTATTCCTTTGAAAACATATGCAAAAATTTAAAGCTTATCATATAAACAATTTAGTATCTTGTAAGATTCGTAAGTGACCAACTACCAATTTCTATCTCTGACCATCCTGAACAAGTGATAAGTTATTTTTCACCTTTTCAAATAAGTTGTACATGTATAATACATTAAATAAATGTCAAACAAAATAATCTTAAATTTTTACCAATATGCAATATACAACTTAAGTTTCCATTAATATCCCTTATACAATACATAAAGCAAAAGTTAAAAAAGGAAAAATATCTTAAATTTCTACCTATTTACAATTAAAGAATGTGCTTATATCACTAGCTAATTGGAAAAATGTTAAGATGTTAAATCTTATTCAAGGTGTGTATGTGTGTGTGTGTGTGTGTCTGTGTGTATGTGTGTTCCTGAAATAGTGTCTTACCTTTTAGTCTAGGTTACTCTCAGACTCACTATCTTCCTGACCAACCATCCCACTGGCATGTCAAGTATGTATTATTGTGATATTTGAGCTTTGAATACAAAGTGGAATACAATGAATTTGTATTGACATTGTGTTATTCCAGCTTTTATTACTGTGCTAAAATATCTGAAGCAGGCTATCTATTAACAAGAGTTTATTTATTATAGCTTGTAATTCTGAAAACTCAAGAAAGCTCATATCTGCTAATAGCTTTTTTTTACTAGTAGGGTCTCCAGGTGGTACAGGATATTATGTATGAAGTATGTATTCATGTGTGTCTTCCAGTCTGTCTCTGTCTCTGTATGCCATCTCTTTCTCTCCCTCCCTCTGTCTGTCTCTCTCTTTCCATCAGGATTGAAATACATTTGATACACCCTGATGAGCATATCCAATTCTAATCCAATTCCACGCCACCCTCACAAATACCATGGCCAACCAAGCATCTATTCATTTAATGTTTAACAATAGGACATACTCAAATTATGTCTATGATACAGTAACCATGAACAAAGTAATTTGTTCACTTTTTATGTAACATTTGGGAATAGTTTGTTTGGGTTAATGTGGGTACTACCAAATATTCCTCAAATATGACTTTTTCCAACAGAGACAGAGACAGAGACAGAGACAGAGACAGCGACAGACAGACAGACAGACAGACAGACAGACAGACAGACACACACACACACACACACACACACACACACACACACACACACACAGAGAGAGAGAGAGAGAGAGAGAGAGAGAGAGAGAGACAGACAGACAGACAGACAGACAGACAGACAGACAGACAGAGAAACAGAGAGACAGAGACAGACAGACAGATGGAGGGACATAGAGACAGATGGAGAGATAGAGAGACAGAGAGAGAGAAAGAAGAAGAAGAAGAAGAAGAAGAAGAAGAAGAAGAAGAAGAAGAAGAAGAAGAAGAAGAAGAAGAAGAAGAAGAAGAAGAGGAAGCAGCACTAAACCATACAAAAAGGACTCCACCTTGGGCCTTTCCACCTCCCCCCCCCAATCTATCCCACGCTTCCATTTTTGACTTCTACTCTGCAAATCTCTCAGAGAATGTGACCCTCTGTGAGAAAGCAGAATTCAAAAGACACTAGATTTCTGTTTGGTCTTGTAGTTCCCCAGCTACAGAATGGCAAGAAATGTATTTTCACTGTTTGTAAGTCACGTGGGTTCATGGCTTCTCATGCGGTAGCCCCAGACAGACTAAGGTAGGAATGACTTAGCCAGAACATGATTCGTCTACACTCTGTTCTTCTCTACAGCAATACATTTTCCACTGTGCCATTTATTTTGAAGGAACACTCTTGGGAAGGGTGGAAAAGACGCAATAAGGTACAAAATGATCTGTGCTGATACTCTCTAAGAAGCTTGGCCAAGTTCAGGTTGAACATGAGTTTTCCTGGATGGAAAGCACTGAAAGTTGAGGAAATGGTACTTTCTTCCCCTCTTTCCCCAACTCGATGTGGTGAGGATCCCACATGCACACACATGCACACCATGTAAAGCTACGCATTCATTGGGACAGACAGTGAAGTTCAGTTTTGTAATAAATGCAGAAAGTTTTCATATCTGTAAATAATTAACTTTTTTTTTAATTAAAAAAAATTAAGCCAAGTCAGAGCACTGTCTTTTTCTCTCTTCTGTATTTGCAAATGTTCCCTTTAAATGGCAAACTTCTGTTCTCCACAAAAGCCCTGCTAGCAGCTGCAAGTTGCCTGTGGGTGGTGGGGAGAGGGGGAGTATTAGTCTGTGTCCTACCTAGGCTATTGCTATGAAGAAACACCATGGCCACGGGCAACTCTTAGAAAGGAAAACACTTACTTTGGCTTGGCTTTCAGCTTTAGAGGTTTAGTCCATTATCATCATGGTGCGAAGCATGGTGACACACTGGCCGACTTGGTGCTAGAGAGGTGGATGAGAGTTTTACATCTGGATCAGCAGGCTACAGGAAGAGGGAAAGACTTTGGGCCTGGCTTTAGGCCTGAAGACTTTAGAGCCTGACTCCAAGGCTCAAAGCCCATCCCTAGTGATACACTTCCTTTAAAAACGTTACACATAAGGCCACACCTCCTAATCCCTGTAAAGTAGTTCTGCAATAACCAAGCATTCAAGTGTATGAGCCTATGAAAGGCATTGCTGTTCAAACCACCACAGTCTAGTTACCTCTTGTTCCCCAGTGCATTTTAAGAAAGAGAAATAAGCCTTTATTTCCATGTTTCTCAAATTAAGCTGGTTGAATTGGTTGCTTTGAGAGGTCAAAGAGACCAAATCCCAGATCCTCATTTGATACCTCTGCCTCTTCCTTGGCTTCAGCCTTGGCTGAGGCTGCAGCAGCAGGGGCAGCAGTGGTGGCTGCAGCCACAGGGACAGCAACCACAGATGCAGATGGATCAGCCAGGATGGCCTTGACCTTCTCAGCAAGAGGGAAGGTGTAGTCAGTCTCCACAGACAAAGCCAGGACCCTCTTGTACCCATTGATGATAGAGTGTGGCACCGAGGCAACAGTCGGGTAACCAATCTGCAGCCAGACACTGGCAACATTTCGGACACCCTCTAGGAAACGAGAGTGCAGAGTCTGCTCAGTGATGTCAAGCACTTCAGGGTTATAAGTGCTCCCGTTGTCAATCACTCTGCTGGATGATCAGCCCAAAGGAGAAGGGCGAGATGTTGAGCACGTTCAGCAGTGTGGCCTCGCAGGCTCCTACTTTGTCTCCAGTCCGATCAGCTGCACATTGCTCAGCATTTCAATGGTGCCTCTGGAGATTCTAGTGGTGATGCCCAAAGCCTGGAAGAACAAGGTCTTCTCAGGCCCCAGACCAGAGTTCAGAGCTGGCACAGTGACCTCACATGGGGCGATGGAGCCAACAGGAACAACAGCTGGCACTTTACTGGCCAGCAGCATGTCCCTAATCTCAGTGAGGTTCCCCCACATTCCCCCAGATATGAGGCAGCAGCTTCTCCAGAGCTGGGTTGTTTTCCAGGTGGCCCCTGATGGCCTTGCACATCATGGTGTTCTTGCCCATCAGCATGAGGGCTTTCCCTCACAGGGACATGCTGATCTGCTTGGAGCCCACGTTGTCTGATCTGGCAATGAAGCATTTTGGAGAATCTTCCAACTATTGGATGATCTGAAGGAAGAAGTTGGACTTCCAGTCACTCTGCCCTTCCCTGGGTGGTGCCTCAGGTATTGCCATGCAGGGTTTAAAGATTATGTTTTTCTAATGCAGACGCCTGCTGAGACAGACCACAGTGCATTTTTAAACAATTATTCTGGGGAATGACTCATTTACTGTTCACTTTCTTATCCACTTGTACTGTATTCAATAATATTTATTGACTATTACTGTGTGCTATTTGGTGCTGTAAGGGGATATAAATATAGTCACAATATATTTCCAGACTACAAATACCTCACAAAATAATTAGCTTTAATACTCTGTGAAAAATGTCAAAGGGAGACAGGCACAGGCACAGACCAGCAGACCTGCTGTTGACTTCTGGTGACTTTAGTAGGCTCAGGATTCTTCCTCTCCATCAACCAATCTTTGTATTACCCACATTAAGCCATGTATGTTCCAACTGACACCTCTATAAGTTTGGATGTGTAAGCCAGCAAGACCAGAGCTACTGCAAGAGACAATGAAGGCAGCAGGGAAGGGACACTTCAGAGCCTGGCTCTGATTTAGAGCCCACTTTCCAGGGGCTCCTGATCACCTCAGAGGAAGAAGCCTGAAGACTTTAAGAGCCTGGCTCCTAGGTGACTCACTTACTGCAGAGGGAAGTCTTGCTGAGGACAGATTCTCCAGAGGCTCCCCTGGTACAGGACTCCACAGTGGCTGCAGAAGAGGGTCTCTTTCCTGCTTTAGTCTCCAAGAGTCCTCACTTAGCTGCAAAAGAGAATTCATCAATGCAGCTGCTCTTACTCTGCAAGCCTGCTGCTACTGAGATCTTCTGTTTCTTCCCTGCAGAGAGAGTCAGGCATCCTGACCTGCAGTCTGCAGGGGACTGCTCTCAGCCAGCATCTCAAAGCTCCTGAGAGCTCTTGAGTTGAAACACTTTCTCAGAAAGCATCTTACAGCTGCTGGGGATTCAAACTGTTCTTTTAAATGCCCCTATGGCAGTCTGTTTTCAGTTGTTTTGTCTCTTTAAAGTCTGTTACTCCTGAATTGACAAATAAACTAAACAAGGCCTGTTTGTATCTTTTCCTGTCTGTGCACTCCACTCTTGGAGGAGGCTGCCATAAGGACTTGGTAGGAGGCAAGAGGTCTCCACTAACCCCTTTAATTTGAGAAACCTTGGTGCTAAATTCTCTAAAGGTCTGACAGAGTTTGAATTTATCTGTGTCGGGGTCTGAACTTTTTAGATGGTAATTTTTATTTATTTTTGATTCCACCTTGTTACTTGATAAAGATTTGTTTGAATTATTCAATTTCATTTTAGTTTAATTTTGGTAGATCATAGCCATCTAGAAAACTATCGTTTTTGTTTTTGTTTTAGGTTTCCCAATTTCGTCTAATATAAAATAAGGTTTTCCCCAAACTTTTCTCAATTTCTTTTATGTCTGTTATAATATTAACCTTTACATATCTAATTTTAGGGTCTGTTTTCCGTTTTGCTCAGTTTTGTAGATGCTTTCTTGATCTTCTTTATCTTTTCAAAGATTCAACTCTACTTCAATACTTCTTTGTAGTTTTTTCATTTCATTAATTTCTGGCATGATCTTAATTATTTCCCTTTGTTTACAGATTTTGGATTTGTTTTCTGTTTTTTCAGGGCTTTAATATGCACTTTATTAGAACTCCCCCAATCTCTTAAATATAGATGCTTGCACCTATAAATGCCTTTCTTGCACTGCTTATCTAGTACTGCACCAGTTTCAGTATGCTGTTTTTATTTTTACTTGATTGTAGTTTTTTTCTTTCAATGTCCCATCAGCACTCAAGAGAGTGCTAATCAATCTCCATGGGTTTCTGCATTTCACTTAGCTGTTGGTTTCTATTTTTATTCCATTATGGTCAGGTAGAATACCTTTTTTAAAAAAAAAATCAGTTTTTCTATATTTTTCAAGGCTTGCTTTGTGTTCTTTATGTGATCTATTCTGGAATGACCATGAGGCATTTGTGCTCTACATTGTTTGTAGGGTGTGTTCTGTCTATGCCTCTTATGGTCACTCAATCTATGGTGTCATTTAACTGAGATAATCTCTGCTGATTTTGCTATTAGCTTGATTTGTCTATTGATGAGAGTTGAGTTGAGGTCTCTCATTATTATTGTATTGGAGTGAATTTATGCCTCTATATCCTTATATGTTTTAATGAAATTGGCTGTGCCCATATTTGATATCTATGTTTAAAATTGTAATGGCCTCTTGATGGACTTCTGTCTTAATAATGTCAACAGAGCTTCCTCATCTCTTCTTGCTAATTCTGGAGTCAAGTCTTGTCTTAGTCAGGGTCACTACCCCTGTGATGAAGCACTGTGAACAAAGAAATGAGGGAGGAAGTATTTATTTCACTCACACTGTACGCCATTAAAGAAAGTAAGGGCAGGAACTCAAACAGGGCATGAACCTGGAAGCATGAGCTGATGCAGAGGCCATGGAGAAAGGAGTGCTGTTTACTGGCTTGCTTTCTATGGCTTGCTCAGCCTACTTTCTTGTAGGCCAGGGGTGGCCCCACCCACAATGGATTAGGCCATTCTGCAACAATCGCTAATCTAAAAAAATGCCTCTTGTTGGTCTCCTGAACCCTCTGGGTTCTTTCATCCTCTCAAAGAGACCTCCAAGGCAGGAGGATCTAGGCCCAGAGGAGATTGCACAAACTGTTGGACCAACCGAGGACAATGATGTAGTAAACTTAGATCCCCCGTTCAGATCTAGCCAATGGACAGCTCATTCTCTGACATTGTGTGGAGAGCAGGGACTGCCTCTGACATGAACTCTAGTGACCCTGATTTGATCCCTTCCTCTTGGTGGGTAGGCCAGGTGGCACTCAGAGGACCGGGTAGCTGGCTATCCCAAAAAGATCTGATAGGCTGTGGTCATATGGTGGGGGAGGAGGTCCCCTTCTGTCAGAGGTCTAGGGGAGGGAAATAGAGCAGAAGAGATAGGGTTGGAATAGGAAGATACAAGTGAGAGGGTAACAATCAGGATGTAATCTGAATAAATTATAATAAATTAGAAAAGAAATGTCCACAGACTTGCCTGAGGCCTTATCTTATGGAGGCATTTTCTCAATTGAGGTTTCTTCTTCTCAGATTACTATAGCTTGTGTCAAGCTAACATAACACTAGCTAGCATAAATCACATTTGTCTCATTCTAGAACAGATTAGGACACACATATTAAAACAACGACTCTTGCTTGTGTTCTAGTCTCCTCTAGGGCTTGGAGATAGAACTCAGATCTGGGTCTTCTGGTCGGTAATCAAAGTCCTACAGTTTCAGCCTTAAGTTCTACAGGCTTTTGATTATGGGTTAGGAATCCTCTCCCAGTTCCATTGAAACCTGCTAATATCCAACTAGGTGCTTCTTGAAATCCGTTTACCTCTTTTTCTTCCCTGAAACAGAGCTGCCTACACTTCCCAGCCTCTGTTGAAGTCAGCTGAAGCCGCAGGATGAACTGCTGCCGATCAACTATAAGCAGAAGAGCTGTAAAACGATCTTTAAAGGGATTGTTGCTCTCCTTAGCCCTGGGTTGGATCTTCAGGAGCCCTCTTCGAATATAAGATGCAGATGTAAGAAGAATCAGATGCCAAGGGAGCCTAATGCCAGGACCAGCTGCTTAGCTCCATACCTATACTATGAGAGAAAGAACTGCCACCTGTTGCTATACATCATCCTAGCTGGCGGTTATATTTTTTGAGACTCCCCTCCTTCCCATTCCTCTGCTTTCTTCTGTTAATTTATTCCTCCCTGTTCTTCTTCTTGATCTTCCAACTCAGTTTTCTTTTACCTGTTCTGTATCGCTGTCTTCAAGAATCCTTCTGGCACCTGTGTTTGATCAAAGTGTTGTACATCAAAGCCCACCCTTTGGACAGCTATATTGTACTGTTGACTCAGAACTACAAAACTCCATCTTTCTCTCCTTTCTGATCACAAACTCATGCATGTTCTTGGCCTCAGAATGGTTGCAGCATTCTCCTTGTTTCTTTAACTCAGCTGATGACTTCACCACACAGTCTTTTACCCAGGAGAAAATTGGAGATCACTTCATCAGTCATAGCTCCAGCCTTCATTTATTCAAACATACCTCTATGTTGCTGCTGCCAAGGTTATTCCAAAACTAATCTTCATCTTATCACGTCCCCGAATCTTAAATCCTGCAAAGACTTTGCATTGTCTAAAACACCAAGCCCATTTGTTTTCATGCTGCATAATAGAAACTTTAGGAACTGTGCTGTGTTTCCCTCCAGGCTCAGGGTTTATAATCTTTATATTTCAAAGTCCTAACAGTTCTGAATTATTTAAGGTTCCCAAATCATCTTGCAGGTAGTGTATGCTCTGCCATGCACATTTCCTATAGGGCACACATTTCTCTGCTCAGCTTGCATCACAGCAGGAAAACTGCGGCTGCGCTGAGCTGAAGCCTAGGGTGGAAGTGAGCATTCTGCTCAGCCTGTGTCACAGCAGGGGAGCTGTGCCTCAGGCAGAATTGCTTGCTGAGCTCAGCCAGCTTCTCCATGGCACAGCTCACTGAGCAAACCCAGGACTCTGGGGCTGAACTGTCTGCTGAGTCCAGTTTGGGTCTCAAGGCACCATGCGACCCAAATCCTGTCCAGACTCCCCTCTCCCGCAGCAACTCCCACCGTCCACCACACCAATCGCCTCCACTGGAAGGCTCTGAGCTGCAAACCTCAGCCACCGCCGCTGGTGCCGCTGGAGCCGCTGGTGCCACTGGTGCCACTGCTGTCTCTGCCGCTGCTGCCACTGGTGCCACTGGTGCCGCTGATGACACTGCTGTCTCTGCCGCTGCTGCTCTGATCCGAGAAAGTCCGCGTTTCTCTCATCCCGTGTGCAGGGGCAAGCAGGTCCTCTGCACCCTGGTCCCTCCGAACTGTGGAGCACTTCTGCTGCCGTGGTGTGGGGACCTTGGTGTTCCTGGCTCAGAAATCTGTGCAATTCCCTGAATTGTTCACTGGAGCTTTCAAACACGGTCCACACTGCTCGCCGCCATCTTGGATCTCCCCCTATTTTTTCCTTCTTAAACATCTCTTTTTTTCTTAATGCTATTGATAAACCAAAGCTTGTGCTACCTTTTTCTTCAAAAAACCAACCTTTGTTTCACACTAACTAAGTCTTTCCTGCCATATAAGTTAAAGTTGTGGCTGCACTTGGGTGGATGTCTATGGAAAGAACTCTTTGGGTTGCACACTTCGGAGTATGTAGCTGCATCTTGTGTTGCCAGTGACAATACTTTCTGATACTTTTGGTGAATTACCTATATAATTCTACCATACAGGCTAGTGGTGGGGATCAGTATCTTTATTTTATACCTGGAGAGTTTGAAGTAGAAACATTAAAATGCCCAGAGTTATGTAGTTAATAAGTTAGAAACAGGAAAAGAACTCAGGTAGTAAATTCCAGAGTCCATATCATATCTGACCAGTTTGGGGGTCAGAAAGATGTCTTGGCTATCATTTGGAATGATGAAAGGATAGGAGCTGGATAGTATTCATGTGAGAGTTCACCTCAAAGACGTCATCCATGGTGCTAGCCTCCTTATGAGGCTTATGGATATGATGGGAGATAATATCTAAAGTTTAGAATGTAAGGTTCGTTCTTGAAAGATAGTGTGACTTTCTGTGCTGTTTGTCTGGTCACGAGGAAGCTAGCTGCCTTCAGCAGCTCTACAGAGATGCCTACAGGTTAGGATTTGAGACCTGTGGTCAGTTGCCAGGGAGGACTGCGTGTGCTTGGAACTTGACCTTCCAGTGCCATCCAGACTTTCAAATAACTGTAGTCTCTACTGACATTTTAAATGAAACCTCATAAAAGACGAAATTAGAACCATCCAGTTGAATTCTTTCTGAATTCCCGAGTGGCAGAAGGAGATTATCCATGTTAATCATTTTAAACTATTGGTATTAGGCAAACATGTTATGTAGCAAGAGATAATTATCAATATAGCACCAACAGAAGGTGGCTGTTGCAGAAATAAGGGTGTTTGAGTGAAGTGAACACGAACTAGTCAGCCCCTTACCCGAATTCTTTCTGGCTAGGAATTAAGATTTGCTAAGAACCCCACGGCTTATGGAATCTAGTAACAGGATCTTTAAACCACACTCTTTGTAGGTTCAGGGGCACAAAATCTCTGTTCTTAGAAGCTTCAAAAGACTAGGCATGGCTATGTGTCCCAATATACCAATTAAAGAGATGAGTAATAGTGAAAAGAAGAGACAGGATATTTAATTAGTACTGACACATTGAGAACTACACATAAAAGGATTTGGTGTGGACATATCTCTCTGTGTTCAGGGCTCTCACATTAGCTTCAGGTTTACATAGAGAAAAATTGGGCAGGGGCGAATGGTAGGCATAACTTAGCAGTCTTGGTCAGGTGTTGATCTGGTTCAATGCTGTCTTAGCTCTGATTCTGCAGGATGGTTTGAAGAAGTTTGTTTGGCTTGCGGAGAGCACTCTGGCTCCTGTATGAGCCTTACTTCTGTTCCACAGTACAGCATTGCCATCCTAGATAATTATCTTCATTTGAATAGTGGTTTTCCTTTAAGGCTGGCATTCTTTAAGGGTAGTTTTTGTCTCTTGTCATAAAGATGTCTATCAATCATATTTATTGCTGGAATCAATGGTAACTTGAGGTTTAAGGACAAAGAGGAGAACTTTAGGTGCCTTTAGTGGTCTGAAATAGGACATTGTAAAAAGAAAGTAGGATTAAAAAAAAAGAGGGAGATACAAAATGAAGGATAGGGATGCCAGATTTTTGGTTGTAGTCATCTTATGAGTCCAAGTGATCAATGTCCCCTCCCCCATAAAGCAGTTTCTAACCACTGGTTACAGGACAAGCCACACCAGGGCAATAGACTGTTTTGCCAGTGGGAGTCATTCATGGGAGTATAAACAACATTCCAACCATTGTGTTCAGGCAGCCAGAACACCAGTCTAGATGTAATTATGCCAGAGAAAAGGCAGCACAGAGACACAGATCCTTCTTTCCTCACAAATGTAAGTATCTCTAAAACCTATAAAAATTTTAGGAATTTTATTTATGTGGAAAGGGTAAAATGGCGAGAGTAAAGAGAGTTATGTATTTTGGTTTTTTGAAACAATAAGTGACTAAGATACCTTGAATAGGTGAGAACAAATTTTCAGCACAGATAGATATTTGAGTTAGAGAATAAAATAATTTCAGTTATAGAGTATGACATTATTTATAAAGTTTTGCCCATACAATATTTGTAGTCCAAATCTTCATACTCACCATTTCAGTTTTCATAGAGACTTCTTTGTTTTAGAGAAAGAGAAAAAAGAGGTCAATGGTGACATAAAACAACAATGTCAATTTTCCTTTATTAGAATTTATAGTTTTACATCCTTTAGAATGTATAGAAATAAATCTTTGTGGAGAACAGAATCCTTTATATTACACTAACGATTCTAAGTCCTACTGATGCACTCTCAGTCCCAGGGAATAGCTCTTAACATTTCCAAACTATTAAACTCATTTGGTTCTCACAGCAAACCTATGGAGTACTTAGTACAATCAATGACATTTCAAGTCAAACAAACCAAGACACAGTGAAATTGGTGCCATGTGTCACAGACAGTCTGGTTCTGAAACTCGTGAACTTAAGAACTTCCTTTTCAGGAGAGCTCCTCAGGAGATACCTTATATTTAAGATATTTCATTTCTGACAGATCAAATTCATCTAGGTAACTGTGACTACACAGAAAATATGTTATATAAAATTGGGAAGCAGATTTCATATACACTTCTTAATACATGCATAATAATTTTGGTGACAATACTGTTGCACATGAGCTCCCCTTTCAAAGTGACTGGCATTGGCTGTGACATCAGCTGTCCTGGCTGTGGAGTGGGAGACTTGCAAACCTGTAATTGGAAGAGCTGGTGTCATCTGAGAATCAAGAGCAGGATTTAAATAGCTCTAAGGGACCAAGCTGATTCTTTCAAGGCCAAGTTATCAAAAATAGTTTCTTATTTTGTGTGCTTGACCTTTCCTGAACTTAGAGGTTGAGCTTTGAAGGCTACTTTCAACTCTCTCTGGAGGCAGAAACAAACAAACTCATGCCATTCTTTTGAATGAACTATAACAGAAACAATCCACATAATGTCAAAAAAAGATGGTTGCATGGAATCTTTGAAGGCCAATTAATTTCCATGAATTTAAGAGAATCACCTTTTTACCAAATCTCTCTATAAAGCATGGCCTTAGGGCCACATCCTGCATTTAGCAACACAATCAGCTAGAAACACAATCTGATAGCTCTATTCATTTCTTTTCAGTAAGACCAAATGGAACATTTCTTATGAACTTTCACTTAAGAAAATGATCAACACCTGTATGTAAAGCAAGAAAGGGAGAAGAAAAGTGATTTATAGTAGTGATTCCTATTTTCACCAGTTCTTGTGTAGAAATGCTTTGACATGTGAAAGTGAATTAATAAAGCTAGAGCACTTATAATTAGGGAACCAAATTTTAGCATGATTTTTCACTTAAGAAATTGAGTTGTTGGCCAAGAGGATCAAATGAAAATCCCCAAACAGCCAAAGCAGTTGTTAATGTAAATGGGTTTCTCTCTAGAAACTGACAGTAAGACACCACTGCCAATGACAACACCCACACAACTTATTGAGCATGGAGTAGTCTACCTGGTGCCTATATGAAGCTCTCACCCCTATGTTCTAATCTCTGTGGTGTGAAATGATGCAGAAAAGCACTCTATAGGCTACAGAAACACATATGTGAGCACCAACCCAGCCACAAAACTTTTGACTTACAACCTATCCTACCTCTGAAATTGCAAACAAACCACAATTTAATGCTTTATTTTATAAGAGTTCCCATGGCCATTGTCTCTTCGAAGCAATAAAACACTAAGACCACCTTCACATATTGTTTTTTTATTTTAATTTTATTAATTTAGTCAGATTATAACTCAATTGTTATCCCATCACTTGTATCCTCCCGTTCCTCCCTCCCTCCCGCTTTCACCCTATTCCCTTCCCCTAGGTCTAAGACCGAGGAGGACCTCCTCCCCTACTATATGGTCATAGCTATCAAGTCTTATCTTGGTAGCCTGCTTATTCTTTCTTTGAGTGACATCAGCCCCCCCCCAAGGGTAGGTGGAAACCTACAAGAAACACATATTGTAAATGAAAAAAACATTTGTCTTCATTTTCTTGGTAGGCTGAACACAACCTAATACTGCTTATTTTACTTAGTGATGATTGCAAGTTGGCTTTTATTCAAAGAATGGAATAGTGTCATTTTATTTTCATCATAATAGCTATAGAAATAAAGTACCCATTTCTAGGACACTTGCTGTTTAAACTCATGACTAAGTTAGGTGAATTATTAGGTGTTAGAGTTTGGATTTAAAAGTTATCCCAGGGAGTGATGGGAAAAAATCCCCCAAAGAACCATGTGTTAAAGGTTAGGACTCCAGTGTGGTGCTACTGAGAGGTGATGGAAACATTTAATACATGGCTAACTCTACAAGACACTGTTCAGAGTCTTAATTAGAACAATTAGGTCAAGAGAAAGAAATAAAATGATAACAAGTAGGCAAGAAAGTGCTTATTCACACAGGAAAACAACACAATCCTATACTTGAGACTGAAAGACTCCACCAGAAAGCTCAGGCTTATTAAACGCTGTCAGCAAAGTATCCAGATATAAAAATCAATATAAAAATTAGTAATTTCCTATATGACAATAATTGGATAAATGATCATATTCGTAATGGCTTCAGGAAAAAAAAAAACAGCCATCGATACCTAGAGGTAAATCCAACAAAGAGGACAAAAGATCTTTACAAAGAAGACTTTAAGACACTGAAGCAAGAATTTGAGGAAGATACAAGAAGATACAAATATTCCCCATACTCATGAATTGGCAGAATTAATATTGTGAAAAAAGTTATATAACTGAGATTAATCCTCATACTCAAAGCAATGCTTATTATTCTTCCGAGAATTGGAAAAAACAGTCTTAAAAATGTTTTTTTAGTCATATTTAGTGATCTTTTATTTCTTTCTTTAAAAATTTTTATTATAATTTATTTACAATACATCCCAATTGTAATCCCCTCATTCTTATCTTCCTGTTCCCATCCTCCCTCCCTTTTTTGACGTATTTCCCTCTCCTAGACCTCTGACAGGCGTGGTCCTTCTCCTCCACTATCTGACTGTAGCCTATCAAGTCTCATCTGGCTACACTGCATCCACTTTCTCTATGTTCCCATGGGGCCTCTTCACCAAGGGGCAGTGATCAAATGCTGGGCACCAGAGTTCCTGTGCGAGTCACTCCTGTGTGACACCCCTCCCCCTGCCTTAATGACCTGTCCTTTAGCTACATCTGAACAGTGGGTCTAGGTTATCTGATTGCAATGTCCTTGGTTGGTGCACCAGTTGATGCAGACCCCCCTGGGTCCAGATTCACCATCTTTAATAGACTCTTTGTGGAGCTCCTGACAACACCCACCCACCCCATTCTTGCATCTATCAGCTCTTCCATACAACTTGTAACTCTTAACCGAGAGTCCAGCTGTGGAACCCAGTATCTGTCCAGATCATCTGCTGGGTTGAGTCTCTCAGAGGACATCTTTGTTGGCCTAATATCCACTTATAAGTGAGTATATACCATGTGTGTCATTCTGGGTCTGGGTTACCTCACTCAGGATGATGTATACTAATTCCATCCATTTGCCTGCTAATTGCAAGATTTCTTTGTTTTTGATAGCTGAGTACTATTCCATGGTGTAAATGTATCACAGTTTCTTTATCCATTCTTTGGTTGAGGGACATCTAGGATGTTTCCAGATTCTGGCTATTATGAATAAAACTGCTATGAACATAGTTGAGCAAAATCCTTATTGTATTGTAGAACATCTTTTGGGTATATTCTCTGGAGTGGAATGGCTGGGTAGCAGAGGTATAACAATGCCCAACTTTCTGAGGAAGCACCACATAGATTTCCAAAGTGGTTGTACAAGTTTGTACTCCCTCCTGTAATGTAGAAGTGTTCCCCTTTCTCCACATCCTTGCCAGCATCAAAACTTGAGTTTTTGATCTTAGACATTCTGATAGGTGTAAGATGAAACATCAAAGTCATTTTGAATTGCATTTTCCTGATGACTAGGGATGTTGAGCATTTCTTTAAGTGTTTCTCAGCCATTTGGTACTCTTCTGTTGAGAATTCTATTTAGCTCTGTACCCCACTTTTAATTGGGTTATTTGTTTGGTGGTGTTTAATTTCTTGAGTTCTACATATATTTTGGATATTATCCCACTGTCAGTCGTAGGGTTGGTCTGGTCTTTTACCAGTCTGTAGGCTGTTGTTTCCTTCTCTTGAGTGTCCATGGCCTTACAGGGGCTTTTCAGTTTCATGAGGGTCTGTTTATTAATTGTTGACCTTAGAGCCTGAGCTGTTGGTGTTCTGTTCATAAAGTTGTCTCCTGTGCTGGTAAGTTCTAGGCTTTTCCTCATTTTTATTTCTATCAGATTCAGTGTGTCTGGCCTTATGTTGAAGTCTTTAATCCACTTGGACTTTTGTTTTGTGCAGGGTGATAAATATGGGTCTATTTGATTTTTTCTACTTGTAGACATCCAGTTAGTCTAGCACCATTTGTTGAAAATGCTATATATTTTCCACTGCGTGGATTTGGCTTCTTTGTCAAAAATCAAGTGTCCATAGGTATGTGGGTTTATTTCTGGGACTTTGATTTCATTCCATTGATCAACCAGCATATTTCTATGCCAGTACCATGCTGTTTTTTTTATTATTATTATTAAAGTTGCCCTATAATACAGCTTTTAACCTGCAATGGAGATTCTTCGAGAAGATCTTTATTTGTACAGGATTGTTTTGGCTACTTTAGGATTTTTGTTTTTCCATATGAAGTTGAGAATTGATCTTACAATGTCTGTGAAAAATTGTATTGGAAATTTGATGGGAATTGCATTGAATCTGTAAATTGCTTTTGAAAAGATGACTATTATTACAATGTTGATTCTCCCAATCACAAGCATGGGAGATCTTTCTATCATCTGATATCTTTTCCATTTTCTTTCTTCAGAGACTTGAGGTTTTTTTTCATGTTGGTGTCCATGATCTGTGCTCCCAATGGAGGCCCTGTTATTGTTTGTGGTCCCTGCTCTCTCCTGTGTTCATGATGATGATGTCTATAATCTGTAATATAGTTGGGTGCCGTGTTGACATCCATGGTTCATGTTGGTCTCCCTGGTCTGTGCGACTGCTAGGTACCATGTTGGTGTCTATGATCTGTCCTGAGACATGAGACCACGTTGATGTTTGTGGTACATACTACCACCAGAGAACATGTGGACGTCCATAACCTGGGCTGCACTGAGGCCATCTGGATGTCTGTGGACCATGCTGTCACCAGGGGCCATGTTAATGTGCATAGCCTGTGCTTCCAGTAAGGACTATGTTGAGGTTTCTGGTTCATCTTACCACCAGAGACCATGTGGATGTGCATAGCTTGGGCTGCTTCCTGAGGCCATGTGGATGTCTGTGGTCTATGCATCTTCCAGAGACCATGTTGATGTCTATGATCAGGACTACCTAAGGAGAACTTGTTGATGTCTGTGGTCCATGCTGTGCTGCTGCTATTGGCAAAGATGCTTCTGTTATAGTAGTATTTATGACTGACTCCAGGCTCAAAATTAAAAATGAGCGACGACTCCTTTCTGGTGGTTGACAATGGGTGAGGTAGCATCACTGAAGGCTCCCATCTCCCTGCCATCATGTCTAAGTCTGAGTCTCCTGAGGAATCTCTTTGTCGGAGGGCGGAGCTTTGAAACAACCAATGAGAGTCTGAGGAGCCATTTTGAGCAATGGGGGACATTCACTGACTGTGTGGTAATGAGGGATCCCAATGCCAACAGATCTAGGGCCTTTGTCTTTGTCACACATGCCATTGTGGAGGAAGAGGATGTTGCTATGAATGCTAGACCACTCAAGGTGATTGGAAGAGTTGTGGAAACCAATAGAGCTGTGTCAAGAGAAGATTCCCAGAGACTAGGTGCTCACTTCACTGTGAAGAAGATCTTTGTTGGTACTAAAGAAGACACTGAAGAACATCTCCTACGAGTCTACTTTGAGCAGTATGGGAAAATTGAAGTGATCGAAATCATGACTGACAGAGGCAGTGGGAAGAAGAGGGACTTTGCTTTTGTCACCTTTGATGACCATGACTCTGTGGAAAAGACTGTTATTCAAAAATATCATACTGTGAATGGCCACAACTGTGAAGTAAGAAAAGCCCTGTCAAAGGAAGAGATGGCTAGTGCCTCATCCAGACAGAGAGGTTGGAGTGGTCCTGGAAACTTTGGTGGTGGTTGTGGAGGCAATTTTGGTGGCAATGACAATTTTGGTCAAGGGGAAATCTTCAGTGGTCATAGTGGCTTTGGTGGCATTTGTGGTTGTGGTGGATATGGTGGCAGCAGGGATAGCTATAATGGAGTTGGTAATGATGAAACAATTTTGGAAGTGGTAGAAGCTACAAGGATTTTGGCAATTACAACATCCAGTCTTCAAATTTTGAACCAATGAAGGGAGGAAACTTTGGAGGCAAGAAACTTCATGGTGGTGGAGGCCAGGAATTTGCTAAACCACAAAACCAAGGTGGCTATGGAGGTTCCAGTAGCAGCAGTAGCTGTGGCAGTGGGAGGATGTTCTAATTACATTACAGACAGGAAACAAAGCATAACAGGAGAGGAGAGTGAGAGAATTCATTGGGAAGTTACAGATTACAACAAATTTGTGAACTTGGACAAACACATTGGTGGCAGGGTCTAGCTGCTACAAATAAGACATGTTTTTAGATAATACTCAGGTGTATGGGCAAAAAGAACTCTAGGACTGTATTTGTGACTATGGTAATTGTATAACAGGTTATTTTAGTTTCTGTTCAGTGGGAAGTGTAAAGTATGCCAACAAAGGGTTTTACTGTAGACTTTTTTTCACCCATGGTGCTGGTTGCTAAATGTTATAGTCTGATCATGACTCTGAATAAATGTGTCTTTTTTTTTTAAAGAGAGTGATATTGAAGGCTTCTGTGACAACCCTCACACCACAATAAAAGAAATAGTCTAGACATAAAGCCATTGAAGAGAGCTCTTAAAAATTGTGATAAAGATGCTGAAGTGTAGCTCTTCATAGTTGATGCCTTCTGGAGGTGGGGTGGGAAACTACTCGATTATCTTTAAGGAGCTGGCCACTGGGAGTTTGGCCATGTTCCAATGAGTATACAGGCAACACAAATTGGAATTGGTGTATTTTTTGTGGGATAGGATACAAGGTTGGGAAGGTGGACCTAGGAGGACCGTGAGAGTGGGTCAGGGTGTACTGTATGAAATTCCAAAACAATTACTAAAATTATATATGTCTTAGTTTGGGTTTTATTCCTGTGAAGACACACTATGATCATAGCAACTTTTATAAAGGAAAGGGTTTAATTGGGGGTCGATTACAGTGAGAAACATGGTGGCGTGACAGCAGACATGGTGCTGGAGAAGGAGCTGAAACTTCTACATCTTACTCCACAGGCAGCAGAGGAAGATGTTGGGCCACAGTGGGCATAGCCTGAGCATATATTACCTCAAAGCCCTCCTCCACAGTGACATATTTCTTCCAAAAAAGTCACACCTTCTCCAATAAGGCCACATCTCCTAATAGTGCCCCTCTCTATGGCCAGGCATTCAAGAACATGGATCTATGGGGGAGTCATAGCTATTCAAACCACTGCATTCCACTCCCTGACCCCCATAGGCTTGTAGCCATAACATAATGCAAAACACATTCAGTCTCCACAGTCTATCACAGCCTCAACAATGTTTAAAAGTCCAAAGTTCAAGTCATAAGGGAGGGGAGTAAGGGGAAAATGGGAGGGAGGGAAGAATGGGAGGATACAAGGGATGGGATAACCATTGAGATGTAACAAGAATAAATTAATAAAAAAAAAGAAAGAGAACCCCCCCCCAAAAGAGTAAATAAACTGAAATTTTTATATCATGGCAAAAAAAAAAAAGTCCAAAGTTCAATTTCTTTTCTTGCACAGGATATACATTAGTGTTCCAGAACACAGAGAGGGAGCATCATGAGGGAATGCTGGACTAAAGCAAGACTGAAAACCATCTGGGCAAACTGCAAACTGCATCTTCAGGACTGATGTTAAAATGCTCGTCAGATTTCCAACTCCTTTTGACAGCAACATACTTCTTTCTGTGGGCTGTTTCTACTGCCTGTTAGTGGATTTCCCGGGTGGATAGCCTATTGTTGTTGTTGTTTTAAACAAAACTCAAATATTTAACTTTTACCAATAAAGACTAGAAAGCAAAATGGTGGGGTGAACGTCGGCTAACTCAGGGATACAGAGAAATCCCCCAGCTGAACTTCCCCCTCAGCCCTGTCTCAAAAGAAAAGGAATTCTACATGCTGTCTCAAAACCCCTTCAAACTGAATGTCTCTCCCTTTTACAACCTGTGCATCTCTCTATCCATCTTCCTGACTTCCTCTTACTCTCTATGATTTTTTTCCCTATGTTTATTCCCTGTCCCCTGTCAACTGGTTGCTTGCTCTATCTCTTGACTTATGATTGATTTTATATAATTCAAGCAGAAAACTCTTGAATTAAAGGTGTATACTAGCACTGAACCACACCACAACTACAAACATTTTTTTTTCTCCCAGTAAACAGTACAGTCTTGGGGTTCATAGTGTAATCTAAAATCCTGCAACACTATCCCACAACTTTGGCATTTCCAGCATCTTATAGTCTCCAATGCAATGCAGGCTTTGTCTTCCCAGCTTTATGTATTGGCCTCTCTAGGCCTCCTTGCAGGGACATGCCTAACACACTCTGGGCCTCACTGGCTTTCCTGAGTCAAAGAGGGAAATTCCACAACCTCTTTATTTTATCCTTGATTCTAAAGCCAGTATCAGGTGGATAAAGCTGCTAAGTTCTGCTGTTTGCTGGCTTCTTTGTTTTATTATATCTTCACCAGCTTTCTGTTTTAAAGGGTTTCCTCCTTTGCCTAAGTTTTGCTATCCTGGAACATATTCTGTAGACTGACCTTGAACTCAGAGATCTGCATGCCTCTGTCTGCTGAGTGCTAGGATTAAAGGTGTGTACCACCACACCTGGATCTAAACCATTCTTTTTTTTTTTCCCCTTTTTTATTTTTATTTTTATTTTTTATTTTTTTACTTTTTTTTCTCCTTTATTAATTTATTCTTTTTACATCTCAATGGTTATCCCATCCCTTGTATCCTCCCATTCTTCCCTCCCTCCCAATTTCCCCTTATTCCCCTCCCCTATGACTGTTCCTGTGGGGGATTACCTCCCCCTCTATATGATCATAGGGTATCAAGTCTCTTCTTGGTAACTTGCTGTCCTTCCTCTGATTGCCACCAGGTCTCCCCGTCCAGGGGACATGGTCAAAGGTGAGGCACCAGAGTATGTGAGAAAGTCATATCCCACTCTCCACTCTACTGTGGAGAGTGTTCTGTCCATTGTCTAGATCTGGGTAGGGGCTTAAGGTTTACCGCCTGTATTGTCCTTGGCTGGTGCCTTAGTTTGAGCGGGACCCCTGGGCCCAAATCTTCCTATCATAATGTTCTACTTGTAGGCTTCTAGGACCCTCTGGGTCCTTCTACTTTGCCTTTCTCCCATGATTCTCTCATCTAATAACCCAATCGAGAAATGGGGCATGGAACTAAAACAGAGAACTCTCAACAGAGGAATATCAAATGGCTGAGAAACACTTAAAGAAATGCTCAACCTCCTTAATCATCAGGGAAATGCAAATCAAAACAACGCTGAGATTCCATCTTACACCCATCAGGATGGCTAAGATCAAAAATTCAAGCGACACCACATGCTGGCGAGGATGTGGGGAGAGAGGAACACTCCTTCATTGCTGGTGGGAATGCAAACTAGTACAACCACTTTGCAAATCTATCTGGTGCTATCTCAGAAAAATGGGAATAGGGCTTCCTCAAGACCCAGCTATTCCACTCCTTGGAATATACCCAGAAGATGCTCCAGCACACAGCAAGAAAATTTGCTCAACCATGTTCATAGCAGCCTTATTCATAATAGCCAGAACATGGAAACAGCCTAAGTGTCCCTCAATAGAAGAATGGATAAAGAAACTGTGGTACATATACACTATGGAATACTATTCAGCTATTAAAAACAAGGACTTCCCGAAATTTGTGGATAAATGGATTGAGCTAGAAATGATCATAATGAGTGAGTTAACCCAGAAGCAGAAAGACTCAAATGGTATATACTCACTTATATCTGCATATTAGCCCAAGGGGCATGTCCCACGAAAGCCTTCACTTACCAGGAAACTAAACCATTCTTTAATTCCTTTTCAGGAGGTGGCATTTTAGCAAGATGAAGTCTTGCTCTGAGGACACAACTCCCTTTATTTGATTTTTTCTTTAATCTGTTTATCTCTGTGAACACAGGATTTAGCTCCATTCTTCCTGGTGTCTCTTTTCATTATAGATCTTTATAAACATGGATATTAATAAGCACAGGACCCATTCTACACCAGCTTGTTTTGAAATTTCTGGAACTGCAATTAATTAAACTTCAATTTAGCCTCAGGCAGATTTATTTTGAATGAGGACAAAAAGCAGCCATATTCTTTGCCAAAATATCAGCAGGCTGGTACTATAGGCCACATTGGTCATAGCTTGAGCATATATGACCTCAAAGCCCTGCCTCCATAGTGACACACCCTCCAACCAGGGCATACCTCCTCCAACAAGGCCACACCTCCCAATACTGCCACTCCCTATGGCCAAGCATTCAAGCACATGAATCTATGGGGGACATACTTATTCAAACCACCACATTATGTTAAAAAATCAAATCAACATTATAAAATATAAACAACAGTTAATATTTTTATTTGCCTATGTTTATATATATAAATATATAAAACAGTTTATATTTTAATATTATATCTTTTAGCTGAGTTGTATGTCTTCACCCATATCTGAAAATAAGGTAGAGTTAAGTAACATAATTTTATCTAATAAATATCTTAAAATCATAAGATTAGAAAAATGGTTACTGTTGAGTCCAGCATATTGAAAGTAAATTTATACTGTTTCCCTCTAAAAAATGGCACACTTCGGATGGTATGCAAATTAGAGAAACAAATTAAAACATCTTTTTTTCCTTTTTTAATTAATTTATTCTTGTTACATCTCAATGGTTATCCCATTCTTTGTATCCTCTCATTCTTCCCTCCCTCCCATTTTCCCCTTATTCCCCTCCCCTATGACTGTTCCTGAGGGGAATTACCTCCCCCTGTATATGCTCATAGGGTATCAAGTCTCTTCTTGGTAACCTGCTATCCTTCCTTTGAGTGCCACCAGGTCTCCCCCTCCAGGGGACATGGTCAAATGTGAGGCACCAGAGTACGTGAGAAAGTCATATGCAACTCTCCACTCTACTGTGGAGAATGTTCTGACCATTGGCTAGATCTGGGTAGGGGTTTAAAGATTTACGGCCTTGTATTGTCCTTGGCTGGTGCCTTAGTTTGAGCAGGACCCCTGGGCCCAAATCTGCCTATCATAATGTTCTACTTGTAGGTTTCTAGGACTCTCTGGATCCTTCTACTTTGCCATTCTCCCATGCTTCTCTCATCTAGAGTCCCACTAGAATGTCCTCCCCTCTGTCTCAGTTTCCTGTTAATTAGGTGAAGGCTTTTGTGGGACATGCCCCTTGGGCTAATATGCAGATATAAGTGCTTCTGGGTTAACTCACTCATTATGATCATTTCTAGTTCAATCCATTTATCCACAAATTTGGGGAATTCCTTGTTTTTAATAGCTGAATAGTATTCCATAGTGTATATGTACCACAGTTTCTTTATCCATTCTTCTACTGATGGACACTTAGGCTGTTTCCATGTTCTAGCTATTATGAATAAGGCTGCTATGAACATGGTTGAGCAAATTTTCTTGTTGTGCCCTGGAGCATCTTCTGGGTATATTCCAAGGAGTGGAATAGCTGGGTCTTGAGGAAGTTCTATTCCCATTTTTCTGAGATAGCACCAGATAGATTTCCAAAGTGGCTGTACTAGTTTGCATTCCCATCAGCAATGAAGGAGTGTTCCTCTCTCCCCACATCCTTGCCAGCATGTGGTTTCGCTTGAATTTTTGATCTTAGCCATTCTCATGGGTGTAAGATGGAATCTCAGAGTTGTTTTGATTTACATTTCCCTGATGACTAAGGAGGTTGAGCATTTCTTCAAGTGTTTCACAGCCATTTGATATTCCTCTGTTGAGAATTCTCTGTTTAGTTCCAAGCCCCATTTCTCAACTGGGTTATTTGGTTTGGTGGTGTTTAATTTCTTGAGTTCTTTATATATTTTGGATATTAGACCTTTGTCAGATGTAGGGTTAGTGAAGATCTTTTCCCAGTCTGTAGGCTGTTGCTTTGTTATCGTGATAGTGTCTCCTGCCTTACAGAAGCTTCTCAGCCTCATGAGGTCCCATTTATTAATTGTTGACATTAAGGCTTGGGCTGTTGGTGTTCAGGAAGTTGTCTTCTGTGCCAATATGTTCCAGGCTCTTCCCCACTTTTTTTTCTAAGTTACTTAATGTCTCTAGCTTTATGTTGAGGTCTTAAATCCATTTGGATTTGAGTTTTGTACAAGGTGACAAATATGGGTCCAGTTGCATTTTTTTACACATAGACATCCAGTTAGACCAGCACCATTTGTTGAAGATGTTATCCTTTATCCATTGAATGGATTTGGCTTCTTTGTTAAAAATCAAGTGACCATATGTGTGTGGATTCATATCTGGGTCTTTGATTTGATTCCACTGATCAACCAGCCTGTTGCAGTGCCAGTACCATGCTGTCTTAATTACTATTGCTTTATAGTACAGTTTGAGATCAGGTATGGAGACTCCTCTGGAGCACCTTTTTTGTACAAGATTGTTTTAGCTATTCTGGGTTTTTTGTTTTTCCATATGAAGTTCAGAATTGAACTTTTAATGTCTTTAAAAAATTGTGTAGGTATTTTGATAGGGATTGCATTGAATCTGTAGATTGCTTTTGGTAGGATGGCCATTTTTACTATGTTAATTCTCCTGATCCATGAGCAAAAAAAAAAAAAAATCATTTCATCTTCTCATGTCATCTTCAAAGTATTGAAAATTTTTTCAGACAAGTCCTTCTCTTGCTTTGTTAGAGTAACACCTAAATATTTTTTCTCCTTTATTAATTTATTCTTGTTACATCTCAATGGTTTTCCCATCCCTTGTATCCTCGCATTCTTCCCTCCCTCCCATTTTCCCCTTATTTCCCTCCCCTATGACTGTTCCTGAGGGGGATTACCTCCGTCTGTATATGTTCATAGGGTATCAAGTCGCTTCTTGGTAACCTGCTGTCCTTGTGGCTAATGTGAAGGGTGTGGTTTTCCTATTTCTTCCTCTGCAAGCTTGTCATTTGTATATAGGAAGGCTACAGACTTTTTTGAGTTAATTTTGTATCCAGCCAATTTGCTGAAGGTGTTTATCAGCTGTAGGAGTTCTCTGGTGGAATTTTGAGGGTCACTTATGTAGACTATCATATCATCTGCAAATAGGGATAATTTGACTTCCTCCTTTCCCATTTTGATACCCTTGATCTCCTTTTGTTGTCTTATTGCTCTGGCCAGAACTTCAAGTACTATATTGAAGAGATGGAGAGAGTGGGCAGCCTTGCCTTGTTCCCGATTTTAGAGGAATTTCCTTGAGTATCTCACCATTTACTTTGATTTTGGCTATTGGCTTGCTGTATATAGCCTTTATTATGTTGAGGAAAGTGCCTTGTATCCCTGATCTCTCTAAAACTTTAAACATGAATGGGTGTTGGATTTTATCAAATGCTTTCTCTGCATCTAAAGAGATGATCATGTGGTTTTTTATTTTCAGTTTGTTTATATGGTGGATCACACTGATGGATTTCTGTATAATAAACCATCCCTGCATGCCTGGAATGAAGCCTACTTGGTCATGATGAATGATATTTTTGATGTGTTCTTGTATTCGTTTTGCAAGTATTTTATTTAGTATTTTTGCATCAATGTTCATAAGAGAAATTGGTCTGAAATTCTCTTTCTTTTTTGAGTCTTTGTGAGATTTAGGTATCAATGTGACTATGGCCTCATAGAATGAATTTGTTAACGTACCATCCATTTCTATCTTTTGGAGTGGCTTGAAGAGTATCAGTATTAGCTCGCCCTTGAAGGTTTGGTAGAATTCTGCAGTGAAACCATCTGGCCCTGGGCTTTTTTTGGTTGGAAGACTATCAGTGATTGTTTCAATTTCTGTAGGGGAAATGGGACTATTTAGCTTGTTAATCTGTTCTTCACTCAACTTTGGCAATAGAAATTGTTCAAGAAAATCGTCCATTTCCCTTAGATTTTCAAATTTTGTGGCATATATGCCTTCAAAGTAGGATCTTATGATTCTTTGTATTTCTTCAGTGTCTGTTGTTATGTTTCCCTTTTCATTTATGATTTTGCTGATTTCAATACTGTCTCCCTGCCTTTTAGTTAGTTTGGCTAACAGTCTGTCTATCTTGGTGTTTTTCTCAAAGAACGAGGTCTTGGATTTGTTGATTCTTTGGACTGTTTTCTTAGTTTCTATTTTGTTAATTTCACCCCTGAGTTTGATTATTTCCAGACCTCTTCTCCTTTTGGGCGTTTCTGCTTCTTTTTTTTCTAGGGCTTCCAGTTGTGTCCTTAAGGTGTTTATGTGTGATGCTTCCAATTTCTTTTTAAAGGCACTCAGTGCTATGAATTTTCCTCTTAGCACTGCTTTCAATGTATCCCACAAATTTGGGTATGTTGTTCCTTCATTTTCATTGAATTTCAGAAACTCCTTGATTTCTTTCTTTTTTTCTTCCCTGACCCAGGTGTCATTTAGCAGAGAGTTGTTTAGTTTCCACATACGTGTAGGCTTTTTGTTATTTCTGTTGTTGTTGAATTGCAGCCTAAGCCCATGGTTTTCTGATAGGATACAAGGTATTATTTCAATCCTCTTGTATCTGTTGAGGCTTTCTTTGTGAACTACGATGTGATCAATTTTGGAGAAGGTTCCATGGGATTCAGAGAAGAAGGTATATTCTTTCTTGTTTGGGTGCAAGGTTCTATAGATATCTGTTAGATCCATTTGACCCATGGCATTGGTTAATGATGTTATTTCTTGGCTTAGTTACTGTTTTAACGACTTTTCCTTCAATGAGTGTGGGGTGTTGAAGTCTCCCACTCTTATTGTGTGGGGATTGATGTGTGGTTTAAGCCTTTTTAGCAAATCTTTTACAAATGTGGATATGCTTGAATTGGGAGCATAGATGTAAAACATCTTTTTCTTAATCTGGAAAGTTCCACAGAAAGCATGAAGGAATGCATTAAAAAAACGTTTATTTTCATGTGAATGACTGAAAATCTAAACTCACATTACTTAACTAGATTCCAAAGTTCAGGGCAAGTAGTAGAAAGATCCCTAATTTAAAATTTAATTATTTATAAAATGTAAGCCTTTGCCCTCAACCTGTGGAATTTTAAAATAAAGTAAATAAGCTTCCAGGTTTCCTTGTCAGATTATCTCATATGGAGTGATTCTTTATTCATATTGCCAGGGCCTGTAATGGAGCCCAATGAGGCTGTGGGTGTGCATTATACACAAAGTCCTGGGTTAAATCCCCAACACCAGAACAGAAAGCAAACTAGAAGAAGAAGAAAAGAATAGACGGGAAGGAGAAAAGAGCACATTTGTAGAGCAATGGAATATTTTTTTCTCCTAGTGAAGATTTGAATCTTTAAGACTGTTGAAATAAACAGGCAATAGATGGATTACAAGGAGAAAAACTACATGGATTTATTAATATTCATATGTATTCAGGAGCCACACAAAATATGAAGTACAAAGAAGGCCCAGATGATTGACACTTATATGGAAAGATGGAGGTGAGGAAGCTGTTGGTAAATTTCACTAGGGCAATAAATAATTTGTAGGGGGGAATGAGTGAGCTCATGGTGGCTGGGGAAAAATTCTTCTAGGCTTTATGTGATGGTATTTAATTTTCAATCTCTGTCTGTAGTCTGTTTAATCTTCCTTGATTAAAAGGATTTCTCATCTTTAAATAGTAACTTAGAGTGGCATTTTTTTTTTTTTTTTGTTGCTGTTTTGAAAACCAAGTCATTTTTACGTATTTGGCCCTTGGGCTTTGGACTTAGAGAAGGCACTCTCATTCATAGCATGGGAAGAAAGATGAAGAAATCATCCTGAGTGTCTCTTTCTCTTCTTATGAAGCGACTATTGTCATGAGACTCTACCTTCACGATCTCACCTAACTCGAATTCCAAAGGTTCTCCCCAATACCACTTACCTATAACTTTGCGAATTCATTTTCCAGTACATGAACACTTGTACCTTTCTGAGCACCTGGTGGTGCCACATTGCACTCATGAGCTCTTGATCTATACTTGAGTCACACTTGAGGAAGCGTATCTTGTGCATCAGCCTCCTAACTGGCTGATATTATAGGCACTTTACATCTTGACTCAATGACACTACTCTGTATTTTCCAATGTACTTTCATTATGTTTCTTTCCTAATCTTTTCCCTTATTTTAAAATAGCCATTCAGTCTGGGTATGGTATGCATGCTGATAACTCTAGCTATGTGGAGGCAGAAGCAAGAGGAATGGTATAAGGGTAGCCTTGCCTTGTATATATAGCAAGACCCAGTGCAACTGGAGGTATATAGCAAGACCCAGTTCACAAACAGACAGACAGACAATACCCACAGAAAAACCTAGTGGTTCTAGGCTTGGAAATTTCTTCTGCCTCATGTCTTTCCCTGTGGTTTTTAAGTTACCCACTTAATCTTGCCAGTTTAGCTTATCCTTGAATGTAGTGAAGACAATATAGACAAGTTCTTTGCAGCTTCAACAAGAAAGGTCTTTATTCCCATTTCCAAAACCTTGGTTTTTTTAAAAATTCCCTTTCAATTGAATGCCCTATTTTGATAATTATTAAAAGAAGAGTCAAACTAAGCCTTTACAGGTAATCTATTTTAAATGTGTCACACACACTTTGTTAATTATTGAAAATAGACCATATTTAATAGGCAGAACAAAAAGGGCGTCACAATTATATTTCAGAGCATCCATAATCCTGTAGGCAGAAACGTTGACAAACTGTTGAGTTTTCTCAATGGCAATGGATACAGAGAAGAAAATACGGCTTAAGAGAGAACTTGGATATTTCTGGGGAACAAATTTTTTAATTATTAATATAATTGGGGCAGGAATTTTTGTGTCCCCCAAAGGAGTACTGCAGTACTCTTGCATGAATGTGGGAATCTCCTTGTGTATTTGGGCTGCCTGTGCGGTGCTCTCCTTGATCACTGCTCTCTGCTTCGCAGAGGTCGGGATAACTTTCCCCTACACAGCGGCTCACTATTATTTTCTCAGAAGATGCTTTGGCCCCATGATGGCATTCCTAAGACTTTGGACTGCCTTTTTTCTGGGCCCAGGAGTAATTGCTAGCCAAGCTCTGCTACTTGCAGAGTACGGCATTCAGCCTTTCTATCCCAGTTGCTCTGCCCCGAATCTACCCAAAAAATGTCTGGCCTTGGCGGTGCTGTGGATTGTGGGGATTTTGAATTCTCGTGGTGTGAAGGAGCTGTCATGGCTTCAGACAGTGAGCACAGTGCTGAAGCTAGGCATACTCGGCTTCATTTCCTTTAGCGGGGTGTTCATACTGGTGAGAGGGAAGAAGGAGAATATGCGAAGACTTCAGAATGCTTTTGACCACGAGGTTCCAGATGTCTCTCAGCTCATAGAAGCTATCTTCCAAGGATACTTTGCATTTTCTGGTGGGGCATGCTTTATGTATGTAGCAGGTAATGATCAATCTCGGGGAGAAAATGAAGCCATGGCTGATACATTGCATGTATGAAGTGAGCATATTTCATTGTTTATTGACTATCATCTTATAAAAGAGAATTTAATGATCTTCTATTTTTACTTCCTAAATCACCAGCTCTTAATTCTTTTTCATACTTAATCCATTTCAAACCTCTATGAAAACAATCAAGGAAAAAAAATCTTCTCCTTTTCATATTATTTTCCTGGTGCCAGGAATATGAGGCCACTGATTAATGTAGTTTTCTTTCTGTTACTGTGTGGATGCTCAGATTTCCCTCCTGTGAAACTGTGGATCCTTGAAAAATATAAAACCAGACTATACTGCTGTGGTAAATGGCTGTGATACATGAGGGTGTGACTCACTCTTTTTATTCAATTGTTTTTAGAATCACATTTTTTTTATTCTGAAAATTTCTTTCATGGATGAATGTGTGACTAGAGGCTCATATAATAATATAATTGGGAGATGGGGTAGGGGCGTAGCTCAGTAGTAGTAGAGCAGTTACGGACTATGCCTAGCACAAGCCCCTCCCTAAAGATTTTTATTATTATAAGTACCAATGCTCTTCAGAGCCTAGCAGAGGCTCCCATTTCCTCACCCCTCAGCCTGGCCCTCTGGACACATGAAGTGAAATTTCTCCTGTAGCTTCATGACCTTTTGTTTACCATGGGAGTGCAGGGCTGCCAGTGTCTTGTGGGGCACTGCTTCCTTGCTCACTCTGAGAAGAGCACCATGCACTAGACTTTGCTTTGCACTTGCACCAGGCACTTTAGGGTTTTTGAACACAAGAGAATCATAATTGTCTTGATGGCTCTTGTGCACAATGTAATACTTTTCCCTTTAGAAACTTGTTCCTCCTCTTTTTGATTTCATGGTTGACCTCTATCTCTGAACTCTGCCTTCTTACCACCAGAGTCTCTTCTCTTTAATTATGTTACTCCCCCATCAACCTAAAAGTTACTTTGACAGCTTTCATTTTTCATGTTAAATATGAATGGGCTTGCCTCTTGAATAAACCTCCCATTAATTTCATGGATTCTTTCCCTGCTTCCTAACCATAGCAGCTATTTTCTCCTCCCCACACTTTCTCTTTAAATCTCTAAAATTGTTATTATGACTTAAGATTGGTATAGTTATTTATCTTAAAAACAAATAATTGTATAGGAATTTAATACTAGCCATAAAGAAATGATGTGGTAAAAGCAAGTTCAGTAGAAAAGACGTCAATTTAATTGTTACTATCTGCAAAGAACTAGCAATTTGAATAGAATAAAACCTTCCCAGCCTTAAAGAGTAAGAATGAAAACCAGAAACAGAGAGAGCACATGTAAGGCATGGCAGGAAATGACGAGAGACCATACAACTGCTTTCATTTGATGCCTTATGGCCTTGATAATGGGTAAGAATGTTCAAGCAAGTATAATGAGGAAAAGCATAGAATTGGGAATGGATGACTGGAGAATGTCAACTCTTCTGCAGTAGGTAGAAAAAATAAAACCAGTAAGAAAGCACAGAAGGCTTAAAGAATCATAAAGAATAAGCCCTCATATGTTCCCAAAAGAGGGGGCTTTCCACAAGCCTAAATGTTCCAGAAGTTGAGGAATCTGCAAAGAGATCAGAATGTTCTTCTTTGGTTAAGTGTGATATTAATGATGAGCTTTGTGGTTAAAAGTTAGTTTACATTGGGATAAAAAAATGAGTAAGAAAAGAAGGCTGGGTTAGTTTGCCTGAAGTTTGTGACTTAAACTGAGTGTGTGTATGTGTGTGTGTGTGTGTGTGTGTGTGTGTAAATAACTGAACGTGTGTGTGAGTGTGCACATGTGTGTATGTGTGCACATGTGTTTGTGTATCATTGTGTGCATGCTCATGTGTGCGCACACTCCTCAGAAAAGATATACTTTGAGGTAATTTTATCTTGTTTTGATGCTGGAGATGTTTTATCGTTATGTAATTAGATAAATTAGATAAAGAAAGGTCTACAACACTTAATAATTTGTAAACTAATGTAGAACTCCTTCCAAACAGCTGAAGGTAAATAAAAGTCTGTGGGAATTTCAGTGCATTCTGTCCCTGCACTCCATAAACCTATGTGTGGTGTATTACGCCTATAATATGATCCCTTGAGAGGTGCAAGAGGATGATCAGTAATTCAAGGCCAGTTTGGCCTCATGATGGGTTCAGGACACTGTTTCAAAAGAAAAACCAAACCAAAAACCATTTACTTCTTCCCTGTCAAGTTAGTAGTTAGGATTTGGCAGTCTCTCAATGTGTATGGCAGAAGTTAATTTACTAAATAAGTTTTAAGATTTCTATGTAGCACTTCTATTTATGAAATATGATTTATCAGTATCTGATAAATAGTGTCAGAACAACTTGTCTTTCAAGATCAAAGCCCAAGGATATTTGCTGCCTGTTTGGCTGTTATTATAAAGTGTCACAATAATGACCTCTTATTATATAAGCCTCTTATAAATTAAATTATGATCTCTGTCATCTTTCTACAAACAAACTTTATAGTGAGAATAACTAAAAGGCCCAGAAGAAAATATAGTTAATTTTAAAAGTTGCTCTTTTGCTTGTTCCAAGCTTTAACTAATACCATAGCTATTAAAATAGCCTCTGTTGGGGGAGGCACAGGTGTGTGCTGGGGGTCAAATTTTGTCCTTCACATGTTAGGCAAGTGTTCTACTGCTGAGATATAATCCAGCCCAACAATAACCATTTTTAAAAGGTACTATGATTGGAATTTTGTTGCACCACAATTTCTTCCTTCGGTGATTTGAATAAAGTGTAGGCTCATATATTTGAATGCTCAGTCACCAGGGAATGAAACTGTTTGAAAGGATTAGAAGGATTGGGGGCTATGGCCTTGTTGGAGGAAGTGTGTTACTAGGTGGGCTTTGAGGTTTAGACCATGCCTGGCCTACTTCTCTCCCACTCCCTCTCTCTGCTTGTGGATCAAGACATAAAGACCTCAGCTACTGTTCCTGCACCATGCCTACTGATATGCTGCCATGTTGCCATGTTCTCTGCCTTGATAGCAATGGACAAACTGTCTGAAAATGTAAGCAAGCACCCAGGCAAATGCTTTCTTTTATAAGATTTGCCATGGTCATGATAATGGAACAGTGACTAAGCCCCTTCTAACAAAAGGCTAAACAATAAGAGGCCCACAAGCAGTAAGTAGCAAGCCGAATTCAAATTAGATCTGTATTCACTCCTTACTCTTTCTATAGCAGCTAGCTCCATGCTGGAAAAGAACTTCATTAGTGAGCTACATCTCCAAACTTGTTTTCTGTTTTGTTTTACAAAAGGATGGTTTATAAGGCTCCTTGATCCTTGACCAATGTTTGGTTGTGCATCTCAGCATCTGTTTTGGTCCACTGCTGTGTGGAGCCTCTCAGAGGACAGCTATGCTAGGCTCCTGATCATGAGCGTAGCAGATATCATTAATAGATAAATGGAAATGATGCAGTCCCATTTTTGAAACACGTAAAACTTTTATATAAGTTTAAGAAGTAATTTTTCCCAAGTCTAATTTTTTTATGTATTATAGGGGAGATGAAGAAACCCAGCAAAACAATTCCTAGAGCCATATTTACAGCGATGCCTCTGGTAACCATGGTGTATTTACTGGCTAATATTTCCTACCTGACAATTCTGTCACCCAGGGAAATTCTTTCTTCAGGTTTGTATACACAAATAGCAAAGACAGTTAATAAAATGCAGTTCTTTATGCACAATTAGGACAGTTTGCCAGTTGGGATGGCTGCACAGTCTTCATTATTCTATATAGAGACCCATTTATGATGTTGTAAAAACAGGATGGAGAAAGTATGGTTTGGTTTAAAAGGGAGATTCATTTTAACCATAATTATACATTTTCTGATAACGTGAAAAAGGTATGTATAATGCAGATGGATGACACAGATTCAAAACTGTTTGCATGACCTCAGGTGTAGTGATACTGCATAATCAGTAATTATGTTTATTAATACTTACACATGCTTGATTTTCAGTAATTCATGTGACAAATTTGAGATGAGGGATATTAACATCTGAATAAGTAAACACTAATAGTTAGTTGATGACTATAATCAATATTATTAATATTTAAATAGATATTTATCTCAAATTACTCCAAATTTTATGCTGACCAATGACCCTAAACATATTGAAACTTTGATTAAAGCCAAAGTTGAAGAATAAAGAACTAAAGAATATCCAAGGTGTGACACTACATGCCTGTGATCTAGAGCCTGCTAGAGTCCTTGAGAAGCTGAGGTTGGAGGATCTTTAGTTTAGAAAGACCTTTTTTGAAAAAGAAGTAAACAAGAAACTCTTAAAGAGAGATGCATAGCAGATTCAAGGGATAAAAAAAAATTTAAATGAAAAGCAGAGAAAATTGAAGACTAGCTGTTTTCTCATGCCAACATCACATTTCAAGTCATCACCTTCTGAGATAGATGTGTCGTATAGTAACATTGGACTAAGCAATATTGAGCAATTTCTTCTTGCTTTGATGACTATTTGATGGAGGTAAGTCTCCTTACTGACCTAGAACCACATGTTTATAAGGTATCATATGGTAATCTATTACACTGTATATTTTTCAAATGGTAAAATCAGGATCTTTAGGATTCCTAACTCCTCAAACATGATCATTTGTTTACTTAGGGAGACTTCAAAGCTCAGAGTAGGTTTAATATAAAAATTCCAGTGACTTGACTCAATTGCAATGTGACTACACCATAGAATGCTGCAAGGTAGCATCCCACACCAGATTTAATTCATCAAGGGTCTAGGTATCTTTGGCATGAGAGGTGAGATAGGACCAGGCTTCTGTGGGAACAAACCAAGTTCAACCCTGGACAAACGCACTGATTCACGAGCTACTTCAGAGCTGTCAGGGTTCATTTATAACAGTGCTTCTTAACCTCCCTATTGCTGAGACCAGTTAATCCAGTTCCTTATGTGTGGTACCCTCCAATCATAAAATTATTTTCATTCCTACTTCATACTGTAATGTTGCTACTGTTATGAATTGTAATGTAAATGTGTGATGTGCAGGATATCTGATATATGATGCCTGTGAAAGAGTCATTCAATTCCAAAGGGGTTGAAACCCACAGATTGCAAACCACTGGTTTATAATGGCAGCTATGATTGTGGTCAGGGCCACTTGCCAGTGACACTGAGGCTGTAGTTCAGGAATTCTGGCATTCTTTATGACTATATGACTATAGCTGGTGCTCTGGATATATTGATTATTAAAGAACTGTAAAATCTCTGGAATATCATATCAATTGCAACAATTTTGTAGCTATCACAATAGTTTTAAAGCTTGTATGGGAAACTCGGGAAGCTTCTACTGTTGTTTGTAATTTTGTTTTAATCACTGCCTTTTTCAGGCTTATAATCCTCAGACATGATCTAAAATCTGAATTATTTCTTTAAAGCTTTAATACATGTACTTAGACTGCTTTAGAAATTCAAGTTGAGAAAATAATCAGAACTATATATAAAAGTGTAACTTTAGGGAAGGCCATCTTATTATCAGTATTAAAAGCCATCAACATATCCAATAAGTTTGCATTATTCAGCTAAGTTCTATGTAATAGACCATCCTGGGTTTTTGCTTAAAAATTTAAATTGCATGTTATTTACTTATTTTGTGTGCATATGCATGTGCATCGTGTTGCACACGTGGAGGTTAAAGAACAACTTCCAAAAGTTGACTCTCTCTTTCTGCCATGTGAGTTGCAGGGTTGGAAGTCAGGTCTTCAGATGTGGCAGCACAACAAGCACTTTACCTATGTTGTCCCCTCCCTGATGCAACTCTGAGGTTTTTTTTTAAAAAGAAGGTCATATTGTCCATTAAGTGATGGACACTGAAAGGGACAATGTTTATGATGGTTTAGTGATGGAAAAAGCTCTATGCTTTCACGCAGAACAGAAAGGCACCAGTGAAAAATGGTACTCAGCTGGGATGAGCCTGTGAGTGACTTTTTTTTCTTTATGGGGTGCATGATTTATATAACTGCAGAGATGGTTACAAACCAATGAGGTAAGCTCCAGAGAGTTAGTAATTTGAATGGTTGGAGGCATGCTTTCAATCAATGACATAGAGATATTCCAAGAGAATATGGGATTTTTATAATATAGTGTGAATTGGTGCAACATTTTATTTGAGGCACTTTGCAATCTGTGATAATAGAAGTTTCTGAGGCTTATATAGAAAAGAAAGCAGGCAGTCACATGTAAGGTATTTAATTTGTAGATGTCCAATCTCTGAAATGAAGTTCTTTTTTTAAAACCCCTCTTTTAAATTAAAAAAACTCTTATTTATTTTTATTTCATGTGCATTGTTGTTTTGCGTGTATGTGTGTTGGTGTGAGGCTGTTGGAGTCTCTGGAATTGGAGTTACAGATGGTTGTGGGTGCTGAGACCTGAGCCCGGGTCCTCTGGAAGAGCAACCAGTGCTCTTAACCATTGAACTCTCTCCAGCTCAAAAAAAAAAAAAAGTTCATAATCTGTGGTTGGAGGTGCATGCTTTTAATTTTATCCCTTTTGAGGTGGAGGCAGGTGGATCTCTATGAGTTGGAATTAAATAATGATGTTATAGAAAATGCATGTGGGTTATTTGCCTTCAAAAAGTTCCTGGTCCTTTGGGAAAGACATAAAATCAACCATTCCTCCTCCTCCTCCTCCTCCTCCTCCTCCTCCTCCTCCTCCTCCTCCTCCTCCTCCTCCTCCTCTTCTTCTTCTTCTTCTTCTTCTTCTTCTTCTTCTTCTTCTTCTTATTTTGTTTGTTTTTTGAGACAGGGTTTCTCTGTGTAGCCTTGGCTGTCCTGGACTCACATTGTAGAGCAAGCTGGCCTTGAACTCACAGCGATCCACCTGCCTCTGCCTCATGAGTGCTGGGATTAAAGGTGTGTGCTACCACGCCTGGCTAAAACCAACCTTTCATGCAGTATGGTGAGCTGAAATAGGTACAAGCCCAAATAATATTTAAATGTGAAAAAGGAAATAACAAAGTTCCCTTCATATATATATATGTTTATATTTAAGAGTTTATGTTATGTCTTTGAAATCTTATTGTATAAAGATTTATCATCAGATTCTCTTTCTTAATACATCTCTTTTTGTGTGCTTTTTCCTCTGTAGATGCTGTGGCTCTTACCTGGACTGACAGGGTCATCCCCCAGTTCACATGGACTGTTCCTTTTGCTATCTCTGCTTCGTTGTTTAGCAACCTTGTGATTAATGTATTGGAGACAGCAAGAATAACATATATTGCAAGCCACCAAGGCCAGCTGCCACTGGTGCTTGGTACCCTGAATGTTCACTCCTCTCCCTTTCTAGCTGTGCTTCTAGATGTCTGTGTGGGATCCGTTGCAATTATCTTAACAAATCTACTTGACCTGATAAACTATCTCTATTATGTTGGTTCTCTTTGGACTTTCTTAACTATTTTAGGAATCTTGAAACTAAGGTACCAGGACCCTAATCTACACAGACCATATAAGGTAAAGATAAATACATTTGTTCCATTTGAAATAAGACAAATGACTGTGTATTTGAAGAGTATGTTCAGAAAATCCAAATGCAGATGTGTTACTCGGGAAACTGAGAAGCAAATATAGAGACTGGACTTCATTTTCATGGTGAATAGGTTTTACTTACTATGAAATCTCAAAGGTTCAATGTAAGGATTTGTTAGTGAGAAAGGCAGGTGTATTGGGGTGGTGGAACAGACCATTGGAGGTCATTTGACCTGAGGTTGCCTAGCTGACTAATATAGCTATTACACACACTGTGTCTTTTACAGTAAAGGCCGATATAGCAAATGATAGACAGGAGACAGAAAGTCAAGTCATAGATGATATTTACTGTCCTGAAATATTAGCTTATTTACTTAGATCATAAACCGATTCCTTTTCAACTTTTTGCTTATAAACTTGAGGGGAGAAAATATGGCATGGAAAAGGAGAGCATTCTTTCATAACAGGATATTATTGGGGGGCAGAGCCTTTGTACATACTGGAATTGTCTTGATTGGCTGGCAGCATGTGTACAGCTTTGCTGTAGAATCTCCTGTCCTAGAAAAGTTAGATACCACTTCCTGTTTATATCCATACTAGAGAAGAGGAAATGGGTTTATAGAAGGTATGCCACTTGTCAAAGCTCATATAGCACAAAATAAAGCCAATATCCAAATATCAGCAGTCTCTTTAGGGAGGTTGACTCTCGCTAAGTATAAAATATAAGAACCTAGAGTGAAAGGAAGTGATGTCATCATTACCAACTTTGTTGATTTACCACTATCTTTTCTTTTCAGTCTTCCCTTCTGTTTCGTTCATTCAGCCATCACAAAGCTCTTGGATATTTGAGGACACATTGAGGCGTGACTTTATTTCAAGTACCTTGTTAGGATCTCTTCTCTGGATACTGAAATAAATTTGACTCGGTCCTCATTCTTAGGCAGGATGTCACCTATTTGAACACTCAGTGGATAGTAACCAATACACTGACAGTGACAACCAGAGGATGATCAGAGAGGGCCCATATGTATCTAGTATAAGGCTAGTATAAGGTGCTCCTTATCTGCTTGGAGTACCTTCCTGGGAGGTCCTGTCCTCTGAATTTCACATCTGTATACTTTTAAAATCCTTTGCTTCTTTGTTGTTTTCTGAGTCAAGCTTATACCGTGGATAGGCACATTGCAGGGAAGTCATGTATTTTGATAGACTTGGAGCACATCAAGAAATACAAGGTAATCATTAAGAGTTGGGGTCATGTCTAGTTCCTCATATCCTTTTCTAAGCTTGCTCTCATTTCACTGCTGACACATCTTTCCTATCTACAATAAACACAGTTAATGTTTGCCTCCTCAGAATCTTGTGTGCATTATATAAGTGAACGTATGCAAGAATCCAGGGCATGACATTAATAGCTATCATTACATTATTATAATTTGAGTTATCTTTGCTTTAAAAGGATGGTAAGGGCAACTTTAAGAAGAAATGGTTAAATATTTCTTATGTGACATTATGAATGCTCATATCTTTCCCTCCAGTATTTGACAAAAATAATGATCTATAAGGTGGTGAGTTATCTTTCTTAACGGCCTTTAAATAATTAAAAGGAAACTGTTACTTAAGACTCAACTGAATAACCCTCTCATTAAAAAGTTTCATAATTTCAACTAGCTATATCATACAATTTGAGATAGATTCATGTCTTCTACATATATCTCAAAATTGATTGCCTAGAGCCAGATGGTATATGTCTATAATTCAAGTTAATTTAGACACTTTTGGGAACCTGAGGCAGGAAAACTATGAGTTCAAGGCCAACCTGAGCTACTTAGTGGGATCCTTGAGGGAAAAAAAATTCAGGGTAATGTTGTAATGTTAGGTGTTGCATGTTTATATTTCTAGCATAATCCAGGTACCAAGGATGAATCTTTAGGATTTGGCTAAAACAAAAATAGGATTATTTCAGACAAAGAATTTGCTCTTCCTTTTGTTCCTTTGTTGGTATGTGAGACCTATGCAATCCTAATATTTAACTGTTGATAATAACTCGGTTAACAGAGGGTAAAAGAAGTTTTTCTCTTAACTTGCTCACCCATTTAAAATAATGTCTACGGCAGATTGCCTGGAGCCCCAGTGGGTAGGTCTAGACGCTCCTTTTGAATACGTTCATACCACCTGTGCCTGCCGGTGACCATACTATTCGGCATCTGCTTCTGACTATCTCCACTCAGGAAGAATCAAAACTAGATTCTGATGAGTCCCCAGCCAGCACCTTCCCTGAGGAATCTCCAGCATTTCCTTTCACTGTGACATTCTGAGTCCTGACAAAATTGACCTAACACAAAGGCTGACTTAGCCCAGTTTCTATCATCAGCTTCACATGATTTTTACTTTTGTGAACATTCAGCCATCACATGTGGATTTTCACATCTAATTACTTTCTTTAATGTTATGTTTCCATTCCAGGTGTTTTTACCGTTAATACTGTTAGCCCTGGCCATCACCCTGTGCTTGGTTTTGATTCCCCTGGTCAAGTCTCCAAAGATGCACTACATCTATGTGTTCCTCTTCCTCCTCAGTGGCCTGCTGTTGTATGTGCCATTTATACACTTTAAAGTGAAGCTGGTTTGGTTTCAAAAGTTGACTTGCTTTCTGCAGCTGCTGTTTAATATTTGCATCCCCGATGCATCTGATGATCCCATATGGGAAGTAGAAAACTGAAAAAGAATAGCCTTTTATAACTGCTGCACGTTCCAGACAAAGGTCAAGTGGAAGCTAGGCCAGTAAAGATGGCAAAGATGGAAACTGAAGTGGTGGATAGAAAAGTACCCAGGGAGTTCCTGGTTTTCAAATGGCAAAGAAAGTGGCTGGAGAGATAGCTCTACTGTTAAGGGCACCAGTTGCTCTTTCAGAGGACTGGAGTTCAATTCCCAGACCACACATAAAAGCTCACAATTATCTGTAACTCTGGTCACAGAGGATCCAGTATTCTCTTCTGGATACTGCAGGCAGTGCACCCATATGATGTACAGCTATACGTGTAGGCAAAACACCCATACACATTTGCAAAAGTAAAATAGGAAAGAAAGTGTTACACACAACCAATCTCTGCTGCAATAAAAAAAATTCCTCCTTTGTGTAGCGTCACATATTAATGACGCCTTTCTCAGTCTGTTTACCTCATCTATTTCCTACTTAATGTGTCCTTATAATAAAGGTTAATGATTGAAAATAAACATTCTCTCATAGTTTTAATTTTTCAGTAGCACAACGAAACAAAACAAAACAACCTTAATAGGTATTTTTGTTGTTGTTTTGTTTATTTTAGAGACAGGAGCTCACTTTAGTGCAAGCTGGCTTGAGGTCACAGCACTCCCCCTGCCTCAGCCTTTCCTAGCTGTAGACTGACAGGGTAAGCCTCTTTTCAGTTCCTGCAGCTCCTCACTGATGGGATGGGATCTGAAAGTTAAGATAAACCCCTTTCTTCTCCAAGTTGGTTTTGGCCAGTGTTTTATCACAGGAATAGAAAAAAAAAACTAGTACAGACTGATATAGACACATTTACCAAGCTTTTCACCTTCAAACTAAAAGTATTTTAACTAGTAAAAGTGGCCAAATATAGTGTTCTTAGGGGCCATGTTAGCTATCTTTCCTGTTATTGTGATAAAATACCCTGGCAAATGTAGTTTCAAAAAGAAAGGGCTTATTTTGGCTGCAGTGCTAGAGGGTTCATTAGTCAGGAAGACAAGGAAAGAGGCAGAATGCATGGTGGCAGGAACAAGATGCTGCCTGTCACAGTCGCTGTCTGGGAAGTAGGTGTGAAGAGAAGCGAGGCCATCCCACAGAGCCTCAAAACTGGTTCCTAGTAACCCATTGCATCTAGCAAGACTCCACCCTATGAAGGTTTCACAAGGTTCCCAAACAGTACTTTGTGGCTAGCGTTACCGTCTCGCCAGCAAGAACGACCCTGCACACACAAACAGGATCCTTCTGCAGTAAAGCTTTAATGCATCTTGAGAGGGAGAGCATAAGCTTACAACGAGTAAAATGGAGACAGAGAGACCAAACAGCAGAAACCCATCCCTTATATAGGAAACTGTCCTCCGCCTAGGATGTGTCAGTCCCTGATTGGCTGTTGCTCATCGGGTGAGATAACGCCACAGGAGAGGCAGAGCACAACAAGTGGAAAATCCCTTCGCACATGCGCAGATTAGTTGTTTGTCAGCATGGGACACAGGATGTCAGCGCCATCTTGTAATGGCGAATGTGAGCGCAGCTTCCCACAGTACTTGGGAACCAAGTGCTCAAACACTTGAGCCTCTGGAGGCATTTCACAGTCAAACACAACAGCATGTAGATTGGCTTTATGCTCCTGAATTTTCTTTCTTTCTTTCTCTTTCTTTCTTTCATTCATTCATTCATTCATTCACTCATTCATTCATTCATTGGATGAGTATCACTGTGTACCCTAGGCTGCCCTCATACTCAGAATACCCCTATCTCAGCTTCCTAAGATCTGAGACTACAGTCATAAGCCTAGCTTTAAATAGACTTTCTTAAAATGAGAATTAAATGAAGTAATAGACTAAACATTAAAAGAGAGTCAGTGATTGGCACATGATAAATATCAAATTTTATGTTAAAAAATAAGCCCCTATATTATTTTATTTATTTATTTTAAATAACCATACTAGTAACACCCATGATTTAGCCCAAGGAGTGTCAAGAGTATGTAGTGACTATTTGTTATTCAAAATTGCTAGAAGCAGAACAGGCATAGTACCCAAATGAATGTTGTGGAAAACTCAACAACTTAAGATAGCAAGGAGAATGCTAGGACATAAACTTTCCAGAAAACACTGCGTTTTGCTGAGAACATGCTCTGTTGTACCATGAGAAGTCCCTGGAGCCCCTTGTAGGAAAACTCTTTGAATTGGATTAAGGTTAGAGCTTGTCTCACCTTGTCTGGAGCTTTATGTAATAATATTGCATACTTATCTAGTATAAAATTTCAATTTATGTAAAACACGTTCAGTACCTTGCCGTAAACAGAACTCATTAAAACAACAAAATGTACTAGGACAAGATGTTCCTCATAAAAACCTGTGATTTCTGTAATTCTCTTCTTTTTCTGAGTCTCAAGGCTCTTACTGAGCACAAGCAGAATTCCACCTAGAATTTCATTGACTGCTAATTCCAATCGTATCACAACAGCTTTGTACTTTTAAAGGAAAAACATATCGCTGAAAGATAATATTTTCTTTTGCTTACAGGAAACATGCACAATGGGTTGTTTTGTTTTTGTTTTTTTGTTTTTGTTTTTGTTTTTACTGGCTTACATACTTTCTGACGTCATACCTGCACTCAAAGCCCATTCTTCTTTTGGAGTTTTTAAAAAGCTGTATGGCAAGTGCAGCAGATGTTGTACTTTATGAAGCACAGCCTTACTCCTGTGAGACTGTCTTCTGGAATGAGCAGGGCAGCCTCACACATGTTAGGCCAACAACATGGCTGCCTAAAAAGATCTGAAGGAGTACAACAACCAACACGCAAACTAACTAGAGGAGGGACATCTCATGGGGTCCAACCCCCTAGATGAAGAACTACACGGGACTGAGAAATGCTGAGAACTTGAGAAATAGCCTTCCCTAGGAAGATTTCCACTAAGCGATGATTGAATACCAAGTAGTCAGCTCTGAAATCATTCATGTACCAGTGACAATAAAGACACAGAATAGGTTGTACTTGTACATTCAGGCACATCTATCTATTATCTATCTATCTATCTATCTATCTATCTATCTATCTATCATCTATCATCAGTTTATTTATTAGCTATCATCGATCTATCCATCCATCTACCTCTCATCTTCTCTCTCTGTCTCTGTCTCTCTGTCTCTCTCTCCCATCTGTCTATTTATCATCTATCTATCATACGTCTATTTATTTATCATCTATCTGTCATGTATTCATCCATCATCTGTCTACTTATCCTTTTGTAAACAAGAGGGGCCATGATTTTGAGATGAAGCGGCAGGGGCATATTGGAGGGATTAAAAGGATGAAAGGGAAGGGGAAATCATACAATTATATTTTATTAAAAACAATCTGTAGCTGGAGTCTTTGTGATGTTTTTGATGCTTAGTCAGCAGAAAGTTACTTAAAGTGACATAAAGCAATTACTGTACCTGTGCAAAGCCCTCTGGAAAGGAGTAGATGAGTTCTGTTTAAATATTGTTAGCTGAAGGCTGGATCTTAGAAATGGGGCTTTGAAGGAATTAACATTGTAGCTCCTTTCATTGCTCCTCAGGAAAACTTGAAAGATTAAGGGCATTTAACTCTGGTTGAGGGGAAACGCTGTTCATGAAACAATACTATTGAAAAGGCACAGTCACATTGTTAATGACACTCTGGTATGCTTGCAGATGGGAGCCTAGCATAGCTGTCCTCTGAGAGGCCCCACCTAGCAACAGATTGAAACAGATGCTAAGATTCCCAGCCAGCATTAGGGGGAATACATGAAGACTTGTAGAAGACTGGGAGGAAGGATAAAAGGAGCTAGAGGGAACAGGAGCTCCACCAGAAGTCCAACTGAGCCAACTACCCTGAGCCCAGGGGGCCTTGGCAGAGACTGAAATATCAACCAAGGATTATGTATGGACTAGACCTAGGCCCCCTACACATATGTACTCAGTGGGCAGCTCAGGCTTCATGTTTGTCCTCTAGTAAGAGGTGCAGGGTCTATATCTGACAAGGACTTTCTTGCATGCTTTTCTTTCACTTTCCCCTGATGGCACTGCATTGTCAGGCCACCATGGTAGAGGGTAAATTCAGTTCTGATGTAATTTCATGTGCTGGTATAGGTAGGTGGTAGTGGTGGGAGGCTCCCCTTTTCTGACGGCTAGGGAAGGGGAAGTACAAGGAAGAGGGAGAGAAAGTGGGATTGGAAGGATAATATAGAGGGGGTTATGATTGGAATACAAAGTGAATAAATAAATTAATTAAAAATTAAAAAATAGAAAAGACAAGACACAGTCATTGAGTACCAAGAGTCCTAAGGGACTTTGAGGTTTTTCTACACTGTGACGTATACCAGGAATTTCTCCTCTCTCTCTCTCTCTCTCTCTCTCTCTCTCTCTCTCTCTCTCTCTCTCTCTCTCTCTCTCTCTCTCTCCCTCTGTCTCAGAGAAGGACCTTGCTATGTTGCCCAGGGTCATATGGCAGAAGACAAGGGTGCCCACTCTCTCCACTTATTCAATATGCTGTTTATTTTAAATAAAATTTTATAAGTGCTTATAAGATTGATAAATTCACAGGGGCAAAATGTCCCACTCTACCTCTCAAATCACAGTGGTTTAAATCTCATTTTTGAGGAATTTCTCCCCACAATCTTCTTGAAAAGTCCACAGTTTGGAATCACAACCACAAGGCACTTGATGTCACAATTCGGACAGGTCTTCTTATGAAGCAGACCCTTCATTTGCATATATGGCATTTAGAAAGATGTACCTGCAATGTCAAGGATGTTTAACCACAAAGATGCATTCTATCCAAGAGACAAAGCATCCAAGATAAAGCTGTAGTTTTCCTCAGTGTCTTGTATCTAATTCCTTGTCTATCCACTCTCACTGTCTGCAGCAAAAAATAAGCAAAAAGATAAATTATAAAGTAAGTTGTGAAACTGTCTGAGAAAACTATTACTCACTCATCTTGTGTCCTGTTCTGATGCACAACACTGTCTTCTTTCCTGGTCTGAAATTTGACAGCATATATGTATGTGTGTATGTATGTAATGTATGTATGTATCACCATATTGTGACTAAGTGCTCTGTCTCATATATTTGTTTGTAACTTGCCACCTGGAATGCTCTGTCTGCTCCCAAAAGGGTGGTCACTGGAGTCCTTTCTTGAAATATATTCTCTAAGCTGTAGTAAGCCAGTCTAATAAACTCAGTCCAGTTGCAACATGACTCAGCCCAAACATGGAAATATATATGGCACATGCATCCATCTTCTTATTTATGATTGCAAGATTCTAAAACGAAGAGATACATTTTGTTAAGAAAGCATAGTTTTCAAAATGGCGAAACTATGAAATTTACACATATGTAAAATGAATGTGTATTAAATGTAGGCTCAATTTTCTCAACAAATATATTTTATTACAAACTTATTAACTGAGAGCATCTCACTTATAACCCAACTAACCTAAACAATAGGAAAAGGAGGTTAAAGAATACAATAACAAAACCGAAAGGATATCAGTTCTGAGCATTGATTCTCCTGGCATAATTAGCAGGATTTCTTCTGCTGGAACCTGGAGCAATGAGAACCTGGAACCTCAGCTGGAACCCGGAGCCCCCAAAGCCTTCCCTCGAGAGGTTCTCTCTAGGAGCATCTCAAAGTAGAACAATGAACAGCCAAAATTATCCCAAGTCTCGAAAAGGCCCCACCTCTTGCTTTTGCTCACGTTTATACCTCCTCTCAGAATTGGTTCAAGGATGTTTTTCAGCTGGTTAACAACCAATCTCCCACACACAATGGTTTGACTTCTAAGGGGATAAACATCACCTGCTCTCTCACAAGTCTTTTTCTCATCCCTCAATTGTGATCTAAACAAAAACATTTTTATCTCTTCTTCATCTGCCCCTTTTATTAAATAAAATATACTATATACAACAAAATAAGAATTATCCGTTAAGTCACATTTATAAGGACCAGTCCATTTGTAGTTAACAATTTTTAAGACATTATTTCACTATCTCCCCTATGCTACTGTTTCTTATCCTAATGTCTAAAGTTTTTTCTTTTTTTAATTAAACTTATATTAATACTATGGCTATCTAGTCTTAAACCTCATCAGAGACTCCAGAATGAAAAACTATCTAACATGAAAGAGGTGTAGGCAAGCAACATCCAAAAGTATTGACAGGACAGAGAGTTGACTGTCTGGACAGTCACAAATTCCTCTCCATAGTTGGGGCGTCCAGTCTTCAGCCAGCCAGACCAAAGCATCTGACAGACTGCTTCTGGACTGTCATAAGTTTCTCTCCATCATAGGTGCATCCTGCCTTCAGCCAGCCAGGCTGAAGCATTTCACAGACTGCTCTAAAGCAGAAATCCTGAAGGACTGGCCCACCTAATCTCTGCAAGGCTGGGCAGCCAATTTCTCAGTGTCAGCCTTGATTATAGTAGATGGTCATTCTGTCATCAGCAGTAGAGATAAGCAAAGTTCCTCAGACCAGTGGCTATCTGCAACTATCATTTCTTGATGCCTGTGTAATTGGACTGGAGGTGCTGCAAGGAACGGATGTGTCTGTCATAAAAGTTGTTTATTATTAAATGCCATTTTCTGTGGATCTCTAAAGTGTTTGAAGATTATTCTATCTAGTCTACCCATCATCTATCTATTCCTTTGAAAACATACAAAAAACTAAAGCTTATCATATAATTAAGTAATTTAGTATCTAGTAAGATTTATAAGTGACCAACTACCAATTTCTATCTCTGACTATCCTGAACAAGTGATAACAGCTATTTTTCACCTTTTCAAATAAGTTGTACATGTATAATACATTAAATAAATGTCAAACAAAATGATCTTAAGTTTCTACCAACATGCAATATACAATTTAAGTTTCCATTAACATCCCATATACAATACATAAAGCAAAAGTTAAAAAAGGAAAAAATCTTAAATTTCCACCAATCTACAATTAAAGAATGTGCTTATATCACCAGTTAATTGGAAAACTGTTAAGATGTTAAAACTTATTCAAGGTGTGTGTGTGTGTGTGTGTGTGTGTGTGTGTGTGTGTGTGTGTTCCTGAAACAGTGTCTTACCTTTTAGTCTAGGCTACTCTCAGACTCACTATCTTCCTGACCAACCATCCCACTGGCATGTCAAGTATGTATTATTGTGATATTTGAGCTTTGAATACAAAGTGGGATACAATGAATTTGTATTGACATTGTGTTATTCCAGTTTTTATTACTGTGCTAAAATATCCAAAGCAGGCCATCTACTAACAAGAGTTTTGTGGAGAGCCACAGATAGCAGCGCCTCCTGCTGCTTCCCCGGTGCAATGCACCCCTTTTGCACATGCGCAGTGCACCCCTTTATGCACACGCGCAGTGAGTAAACCTTATGCGCATGCGCAGTGAGCAAGCCCCTTATGCGCATGCCTGAAGGCATAGCGTGAGGTGTCGTGATCCGAATGCACCAACCAGGAGCGACAACATGGCAGTCTCTGATAGGACCAGGCACACTATAAAGGTTCTGTGGGAGCTTTTCCCAGGGTCACTCCGGTAGTCCAGGATCCTGAGTAAAACTGCAGCAAGAAGAGTTCCTGGTGTTGGTGTCTTTCCTGCTGGTTGGGGGCGGCATCGACATTTTGGTGGCCCGTATGGGGAATCTCAGAACTCGCAGCAGCCAGGGCAGCTAGCTGGTAAGGTCCCGGTCAGTGGGACATAATTGTTAAGTTCTCAGGCTTTGAGACAATAAAGTTCCGGGACTCAGACAAAATGGGGAATTATATTTTGGGGAAAGTGAAAGAGGAACGGTTTGAAGGGGACGATTCTGGCCCCGAGGACGAAGAATTAGAGGAGTTGGCTGAACAGCTAGATAGCATTATACCAAAAAAAGAAGGGGATCATGATTACGCAGCCTTCAGCTCCTGAACTAGAACCACCTAAATCTCCAGGTGGAATAAGACCCCTGCCCCATATACCAGGGGGAGGTAGGTCTGCCTGTCCTGAGGTATGGAGGCAATTTCATTTGCAAAATGCCCCTCATTGTTACCCAGTTTTTCAGAATGCACAAGGGAATCGTTATCACGAACCCTTGGATTTTAAAATTGTCCAAAGACTGGCTGAGTCTGTTCATGCTTATGGCACGACCACAGCCTTTGTTATGGCACAGTTGGAATCCCTAGGGAGATATTGCATGACACCCTCAGATTGGCAAAATTTAGCACGAGCCTGCCTTTCACCTGGCGCCTATTTAGATTGGAAAGCTTATTACATTGAGTTCTCAGCTGAGCAGGCAACTGCCAATGCAGCTAATGGACAACCGGCATGGGACCAGGATATGCTTATGGGGCAGGGATGTTTCGCTAACCATCAGACAGGATATCCGGTGCAAGTTTTTGAGCAAATTAATTTTATTGGCACAAGGGCATGGAAAGCCCTTCCTAAATGAGGGGAAGTATCTGGAAATCTCACAAAAATTATTCAAGGAGGCAATGAAATATTTGCCGACTTTGTGGCCAGATTAGTTGATGCTGCTGGAAAGATCTTCGGTGACCCAGATACTGCAATGCCTTTGATAAAACAACTTATTTTTGAGCAGTGTACCAAGGAGTGTAGACAAGCTATAAATCCATACAAACATAAATCTTTAGATGTGTGGTTAAAGATCTGCAGAGAGATAGGAGGACCATTATCAAATGCAGGATTGGCTGCAGCCGTGATGCAGGCAGCCCAAAGAAGGAATAGAAATGGAATTACTGGTCCTCAAAATTGCTTCAAGTGCAGCAAAGAAGGACATTTCAGATGCCAGTGTCCCAGGGGGATTAATCAGACTAGTCAAAATCCTCCTCCATGTAGGCCTGGCCTCTGTCCCAAATGCAGTAAAGGAAATCATTGGGCTAATGAATGCCAGTCAGAAAAAGACATTAATGGTCAAACACTAGCAGCAGGATTTAGGGGAGCATGGCCAAAAAACGGGACACGGGGCCCTCATCCTCAGGGCCCTCAAATATATGGGGCAACGGAGGAGACCAGAGCTCCAGAACAGTGGCCGCGTCTGCGTTCTCCCGTAGAATGGCAACGCCCCAGAGAGCCACTAGAGAGAGGGCAGGCCTCGATCTCTGTTCCACCACCAGACTCCACTACTGACCCCACAAATGGGGCCTCAGTTGGTGGCCACTGATTTCACTGGCCCTCTACCAAAAGACACAGTGGGACTACTAATTGGCCGTAGTTCTACTACATTGCAAGGCCTTATTATTCATCCCAGTGTAATTGATTCAGATTATGCAGGCACTGTAAAAATTATGATCTCATCGTGGGGTGAGCGCTACAGGAAGAGGGAAAGACTTTGGGCCTGGCTTTAGGCCTGAAGACTTTAGAGCCTGACTCCAAGGCTCAAAGCCCATCCCTAGTGATTCACTTCCTTTAACAAGGTTACACAAAAGGCCACACCTCCTAATCCCTGTAAAGTAGTTCTGCAATAACCAAGCATTCAAGTGTATGAGCCTATGAAAGGCATTGCTGTTCAAACCACCACAGTCTAGTTACCTCTTGTTCCCCAGTGCATTTTAAAAAAGAGAAGTAAGCCTTTATTTCCATGTTTCTCAAATTAAGCTGGTTGAATTGGTTGCTTTGAGAGGTTAAAGAGACCAAATCACAGATCCTCATCTGATACCTCTGCCTCTTCCTTGGCTTCAGCCTTGGCTGAGGCTACAGCAGCAGGGGCAGCAGTGGTGGCTGCAGCCACAGGGGCAGCAACCACAGATGCAGATGGATCAGCCAGGAAGGCCTTGACCTTCTCAGCGAGAGGGAGGGTGTAGTCAGTCTCCACAGACAAAGCCAGGACCCTCTTGTACCCATTGATGATAGAGTGTGGCACCAAGGCAACAGTTGGGTAACCAATCTGCAGACAGACACTGGCAACATTTCGGACACCCTCTAGGAAAAGAGAGTGCAGAGTCTGCTCAGTGATGTCAAGCACTTCAGGGTTATAAATGCTGCCATTGTCAAACACCTGCTGGATGATCAGCCCAAAGGAGAAAGGTGAGATGTTGAGCATGCGCAGCAGTGTGGCCTCGCTGGCTCCTACTTTATCTCCAGTTCTGATCAGCTGCACATTGCTCAGCATTTCAATGGTGCCTCTGGAGATTCTACTGATGATGCCCAAACCCTAGAAGAACAAGGTCTTCTCAGGCCCCAGACCAGAGTTCAGAGCTGGCACAGTGACCTCACATGGGGCGATGGAGCCAACAGGAACAACAGCTGGAACCTTACTGGCCAGCAGCATGTCCCTAATCTCAGTGAGGTCCTCCTTGGTGCACACAAAGCCCATATTCGCCCAGATGTAAGGCAGCAGATTCTCTTGAGCTGGGTTGTTTTCCAGGTGGCCCCTGATGGCCTTGCACATCATGGTGTTCCTGCCCATCAGTATGATGGCCTTCCCTCCCAGGGACATGCTGATCTGCTTGGAGCCCACATTGTCTGATCCCACAATGGAGCATTTTGGATATTCTACCAACAATTGGATTATCTTAAGGGAGAAGTTGGTCACTCTGCCTTCGCTGGGTGGGGCCTCAGGTATTGCCATGCAGGGTTTAAAGACTATGTTGCTCTAATGCAGACACGTGCTGAGACAGACCACAGTGCATTTTTAAACAATTATTCTGGGGAATGGTCGTCTTTGGGTTTCGGTTCCTTTGCCTTCCCTACATGTGGGTAGCCAAATGTTTGTATGCAACTAGAAATTATAGGTCCATTTGCTTAGCTACTGTTTTACCCCTTCTTCTATGACTTAAACTTTATAGTGGGAATAATCTGTTCATTGTTCATTAAAATATATTCTTAAATGTTACTAGACACCAGGCTACGGGCCAAATACTGAATATAGAGCAGTCATCTAAAAGATAAGTTATCTTCCTTCAAATAACACAGTTAGATGAGCAAGAAAGACCAACATTATAAAACAAAAAGAGTATTTGTTATAAATTGTGATTGTAGCTATTAGGCAAAGACAGAGTGTTCTGAGAAGGGGGACTACAAAGTACCTCCTTATGTTTGGAGGAGGTTTTAAGTAGGCATTATGCAGTGTTGTTGTGTAATGGAGACTTGCACAATTCTGAAGATATGAATGGTATCCACTGAGGTTGGGCAGCATGGCAACACAGAGACACTCCAGCCTAAGGGAAGGACTGGAGAGAGAGTGCAGCAGGTAAAGGTGTACGACCACTAAAATCTGTGGAAAGCTCAAAGGAGAGAAAGAATTCCCTAAAGTTGTTCTCTGATCTCCACACAATTCCCATGGTATACATACCCATCCATCTATGCACATGGATGTACACTCCCACACACAAACAAGGATACACCCCCATAACACACACACACACACACACACATCACCACCACCACCACCACCACCAACAACAACAACAATAACAACAACACTCTTAAAAGTAGGGAGAATCCAGGATAAGAAATTCTGAAATAATGAAGAATCTGTATGATGGCCACAAAATGTGTGTCAGAGCTCAGGGGTTTGGTGATCCCAGAAAAGGGAAGTGAGAGTGAAGGTGTGGACATGTGGATGCCAGCTGGAGAAAAGAACAAAAAGGCAGGCAAAGACCTGATTATTCTCCACCTTGTTCATCATGATAAATATCTGATTTGATGTTGAATAAAATGGGAAACCATGGAAGAATTTTAAATAAGGCACTTACAGGATTTTGGTTTTAAAAGTTCTCTCAATTGTCGAGAGGACAGTGTGTTAAAGAGAAAGAATAGATACAAGCTAGAATTCTGTGGCCCTGATTTAGGCAAAAGATGATAAAATATTGGATTTAGGCGATAGATTATATAAATATTTTGAAGGCTGGAAAGATGGCTCAGTAGCGACTGCTCTTGCAGAGGACCCAGGCGTGGTTCCCAGAACCTACAGGGTGGGCCACAACCATTTATAATGCAGTCCCAGGTGGCTTGATGTACTCTTCTTGGCTTGAAGCCACTAAGCACACAGTACACACCTATACACTCAGGCAAAACATCCATACACATAAAATAATAATAATAATAATAATAATAATAATAATAATAATAATAATAATAATAATAATAATAATAATCACCCTAAATATTTTTTTTGTTAGTAGAGCTGAGAACTTGTTGAACTTTATATGGTACATTTGTTATTGTTGTTTTGTGAACTTGGTACAAGATACTGTCCTCTGGGAAGAGGAAATCTTTTTTTTCCTTTATTAATTTATTCTTGTTACATCTCAATGGTTATCCCATGCCTTGTATCCTCCCATTCTTCCCTCCCTCCCATTTTCCCCTTATTCCCCTCCCCTATGACTTTTCCTGAGGGGGATTTCCTCCTCCTGTATATGCTCATAGGGTATCAAGTCTCTTCTTGGTAACCTGCTATCCCACAAAGTGTTTTTAATTGCTGAGACATCTCCCCAGTTTCCTAGGGTTGGGTAAAGCCCGAACAAAGATGACCACAGCCAGACATAAGCAGGCTGTTGTGGATGTAGAGTGGATCTGTGTGGCCACAGCATTACACCACAGAGTAGACCATTCTATGTAATTCTCTAATTAAAGCTATTTCCTAGTCTTCAACTCCCCCAGAGACTTGAGAAGGAGTAAAGTTGATTATCTGAGTATGCTGGGACTGCAGGTTAGAAGCTTTCCAAATAAAAAGATGACAGAGACAGTTTTCTACCTAAATAGTCACCCAAAACTCTCTATAACATTGGAGCATCTTCTTCAGCCTTCTGGCCCAATATATCTGACCGACATATTTGTAAGGCAGGAACTATTGAGGACTTGCTTACTCTGTCTTGGCAGAGTTTGACCATCGACTCTGCCTGCATCCAAACTTGCCTGTTTTTAGGCAGAATTCTGTCTGTGGTAGAAATGAAGTCGTTTTGCCCAGTGACTTGTTTGCCACATTTAAAGCCATCTCCATAAGGAGGTTCTTTGATGTTCATCATCTTTGAGGTAGGCTGGGTGTTGCCAAGAGTTAGCCTGTCTCATTGTCAGTGAATCTTTAAAGTAATAAAAGCCTTTTAAAATGCCATATTCTAAATGTCTCTGGGGTTTTTGAAGACCTTGTCTTTCTATAGAGTCATATCTATCTGCTATACCTAAGATGTATATTTTTGTGATAAAAGTAGACCAGGTAGCTTAGTTTTACAATGAAGCTTAATTGTTTAGGGCTTAAGATGTTTTTAGGTCTAGATAGGTGTTTTAAGTTGATAATGACAATATGTGATGGAGATTGATTATTTACATTCAGAAATTCAGATGCACCAAGATTGGAAAGATATCTTCTTCAAGGCTGTCAAATACAGTTACCCAGAACACTAAGAATGTAATATTTATGTAATTCCTGATTGTCTCACAGTTCTTCTTGCCATAGATAATCTATTGTGTGTATGTGTGTGTATACACACACACACACACACACACACACACACACACACACAAGACTAAAATAATTTTTAAAAAGCGTAAAATAAAGAAACCTATTTCTTAGTCATAAGTTGGGAGATGGCCAGTGTGTAAAGTACTTACTGTGAAAGCACAAACACCTAAGTTTGGATTCCTAGCACCTGCTTAAGAGTTGTGCATGAGGAAATAGAAGGATCCAGCGGGTCCTGGAAAACTACAGGCCAGTCTGGGCCCTGGGGTCTTCCGCAAACTATGGCAACAGCCAAGGAAAAAATAGGCAGTAAATCTCGAACCCCTACCCAGACTAGCCGATGGACAGGACATTCTTCACTGTTGAGTGGAGAAGGAGATCTAACTTTCACACAAACTATGGTGTCCCATATTTGAACATGTCTCTTGGATGGAGATGCCTGGTGGCACTCAGAGGAAGAATAATAGGTCACCAAGGAGAGACTTGATACCCTATGAGCATATACAGGGGGAGGAGGTCCCCCTCAGACACAGACATAGGGGAGGGGAGTAGAGGGGAAGTGGGAGGAAGGGAGGAATGGGAGGATACAAGGGATGGGCTAACAACTGAAATGTAATATGAATAAATTAATTTTTAAAAAAGAAAGAAAATGAAAATACATAATAAAAGATCTCAGACACCCTAAAAAACAAAAAACAAAAACAAAAAAACCCCAAAAACAAACAAACAAACAAACAAAAAAATAATTGTGCATATGTGAAAGGAGAGGGATATGCCAATCCTGGGACCTCATTGGCTAGGAAGTCCAGCCAAAACAGCAAGCCCCAGGTTCAGGAAAAGACCTTGTTTTAAAAACTAGGAGAGTAATAGAGGAATTGACATTGACTTGGGGCCTGTCCACACACACACACACACACACACACACACACACACACACACACACACACTCCTAACCCTGAAAATTGCTAACCTGCAACAGTTGGAGGAGGGAAAATATGTCACAAACTTACTATAACAGGATGATGTGGGGCGTCTGCTCTAAGGATCCTGGTGGGAAACCCCAGTGCCCAGTTAAGCTGAGACATTTCCCTGGGAAGTGAATCAGGAAACAGATGTAGAAGAAGCAGTATTCTGGTGAAAATAGACCATCTTATGAAATACTTGCCGAACAAAATCTCAGAAACTCCCTGAGTGATTTCCTGCCATAGACTTAATAAGCCCTGAAATCTAATGAATCTCTTGTTTTTTTTTTTTCCTCTCTCTGCTAGGAGGACTGACAAACCTGGTTGCTATAGCTCATTAGCTTTTAAAGTCATTAACACATTACTATTTTCAGAATTAAATAAATAATAAATAAACAAGCTGGTTTTAAAGAAAAATCATATATGTTAGTTTATTCATGGAGATATTTTGTTGGTTTTCAGTTTGGATTTTTGTTGCAAGATATTTAATCACAGTGTAAACCCTGAGATTGTGGACTGGAAAAATATGTTTCTAGTTGTGGTGTGGCTCGGCCCTAGCACACACCTTTAATCCAAGAGGTTTCTGTAAACAGGATTAAATAAAGTCAGCCATAGGTCAAGAGGGGGAGCAAGCAACCTGTTGACAGGGTGTGAACATAGGAAAAAAGAGTGAGAGGAAGTCAGGAGGATGGATAGAAGGATGTAGAGGAAGTAGAAAAGAGGGCCATTCAGTTTGAGTGGTTTTTAAGCCAGTGTAGAGAAGGAGAAAGGGCTTTTCTTTCTGGGATGTTGACTGAGTAGGAAGGTCAGCTGGGTGCTTTCCCTGCCTCTCTGAGCTAGCAGGTTTTAACCCCAGCATCTGACTCCTGAGTCTTTACTGGTAAAATAGAATGTTTGGGATTTTGTTTAAAAACAACAGATTTTGCTACAAGCCAAAGAATACCTCATCCCGATGCAGATAATGTAATGAATGCTAGTCTCTCAAGAACCTAAGAACCCAATTGTGAAGAACAGGTGTTTTGAAGTCCACAGAGGGTATAACAGCCACATAGAAATGTCTTCAGCTGGCCCGGATATCAATCTCTGGGGAAAAGCCTTGTTACTCATTTTCTAATTTGCTTGGTTAACACTGCTTAGCTGTTTTCCACATCACTGCACATGGATCCAATGATAATATTGGTACAGCACCCTGTGGTAGGCGGAAAAGGTAATTCCAGTGAGAGGGTATTAGCGTGGTGGTACCCTGAAGGCTGTGAGATGAGCATCTCTACTCTGCATCACATAGTGGGCACAGCTGTGTGCTTTGACACAGTAGCTGAGAGACTGTGGATTTAAAAATAAACGTGTCATGTATTTTCCCGTTAGTGTTTTTTTCCCCCAAGTGAATATTTTTAAAAAATCTTTTTCTTAAATTCTGACTTTGGGATTACAGTTGACAGTATTATTTGATTCGTAAAAGTGAATGGGGCTGTTTTCACTTTTTTTTAGGGATGGAGGTGTCTAAAAAATAGTCTCAGTTTATATAAGTTCATGCAATAGGTAGATACTTTCCACTTAATGGAGTGCTGTTCTGTTATGCCTGTATTCACCTCCACAGAGGTAGGAATCAGTCTCTGTTAACCCTTAGACTCTGAGCTGAGCCCTCTTAAAGTCCCAGTGGAGTGCTCAAGACCTTGCTTCAGGGCCTTTGATGCTGAGCCACAGCTTTGGCACTGGCGTTCTTGGCTCCTCAGAGGCTGAACCTTGTTGTTTTCACAGTGCCTCTGAGTTACATGTAAAGGTAGCACTTCTTTTCTTGTTCAGGGTCTATTCGTCTCTAGTAGTATTATGTGCTTTCCCTGTACTTTCCTAATTGGAAAAGAAAAGTGTAGGGAAAGCTGAAAACTGTGAGAAAAAGAAGGAGGGAAAGGAGGCAAAATTTGCTCAAACATTAAGTTGACTTAAAAGGAGACAAAAGACAGTTTGCTATTCATTTGGCATAAGTGAGAGATTTTTGTCTATTTTTACTAAACTATCTCTCTAAGTGGGCAGTTCTCATGATTCTAAGCTGGAGGTAATATATATATATATATATATATATATATATATATATATATATATATTTTTTTTTTTTTTTTTTTAAATCATGCTCTACTGAGGTTTCTTCTGAAGTGAGCTCTCCAGTTTTGTTTTTACAGAGGCTTCCCTTTTTTCCTTCCTGCTGCTTTCCCACATTTTAAACCACTTCTGTGCATAGTGCAGGCTCTCTGTGGGGCTCAGGCTTGGGTCAGTAGTGTCAGCTGCTACCGATTTAAGCCAATTTACTCTCACCACAGTCTTTCCTGAAAATGACCTCACCCAGAACAGCAGAGGCCACTTCCTCAACACAGGGGCTTGTGCTGCCCTTTGGAAATGGATAGACTGAAGTGTCTGCCTGTCTTACCTAGATTTCTAGCATCTCTAGCATTTAGTGACATAGTCCCATGACTGTGGCCACTCTTAGTCACCCCCTTGACTCATTTTACTCAGTGTTAAGCAGATAGATGACTATAAGATAGAACTGGTTCATCTCCAGGTTAAAATGAAGGAGTAGGGGAAACAACATTCTTTTTTCTCTGACAGTAAAGTCTCAAGAGTCATTTTACTTATCTTCCAATTTCATTCTCGAGTTAGGCTTCAGGAGATCTCTCTCTCTCTTTTAATTTTTTTTTGAACAAATGAAATTTTTTATTAATTTATTCTTGTTACATCTCAATGGTTTATCAGCATTTAGCTTAACCAATTCATAACATTTTATCTATTGTTGAAAAAAAATATTGCAAAAAAACCAGGACCACTGTAGGTATCAATTTTAAGAAGCAGTTTATAGGCACTTTGGATTATAATTTCAATTTGGTTGGACCTCAAAATGGTTGTGACCTCAGTGCATATGCCCCCCTCATGACTGACATGCATTACTTTGTTGGCCAAGTGTGGAGTACTTTTCCTCCTAAACCAGGAGCCCCTCCTTGGAGCCTGCTTGCTCTGCTCACTAGAGTGCCCTTGGGTAAGAGAGGTATAAGAAGCACTTGCCTTTTATTTATTTTGGGGTGAGTGAAGGTGCCAGAGTGCAGGTGGGGCGGACAGAGGCCAACGTGTGGAGTCCGTTCTTTGCTACGGCCCAGTGGCCTGGGGAGTCAACCCAACCTTTTAGCTTTATCTCACAGGCCAATTATTTTAAAAATTAAAATCCTTTCCATCCACCCTTCCCTAACCTGAGATTTTCTCCCTTTCTCAGCTTCTGTCATTGAGTTGTCTACCCTAGAGACCACAGATAGGTCACAGATTTTAGGCAAAATTCTTTAGCTATGAAGATACTCATTATTCTAAGAGAACGTCATCAGATTCCTAAACTAACATGTGAATCCAAATTCTTAAATTTATTCAAAGGACTGACGTTAAGTGTCCAATGTTAACTAACGTAAGGCTAGTAGCTCATAAATTACACCCAGCATGGGGAATAAACTGCGGTGTTAATTTCTTATAGCACTTTATATTTGTATGCATGATTTTGCCTGTTGTCCCCCTGACAAGTTTCTGCTGACAGGTTTCTAAGGCTCTGAATGATTTATTCAGCATGAACTACAGATATCACACCACCAGGGTAAACCCCATGCATACTCACAGAATCTAGACTGTTGGAGGGAGATTTGTGGCCCTTTAGCTTCCTGGTCTCTCAAATGTATGAAATATGCTAATGAATTGTAAAAGCTAATCATGAATATTACTAAAGTCTTAGCTGTGGATGTGGTGTAGTGCCATAGTGCCATTGTGGTCACCTAGCATGCATAAAGCCAGTTTGGTCTCCAGCAGGGCAGAAACAAGACAAAACAAAGCAAACAGACAAAAAATAAAATAATAAAATTAAATAAAACAAGCCTCAGGTCTGTTTCCACTTTAAAATATCTTTTGTCCCAGTGACCTAATGGACAGTCCATGATGATACTACAGAGATAACCCAAAAGACATTAGCAACCTCTCTTAAGAAACAAAATCATCTTAAAGTCTAAGTGGAAACCACCCCAAATGTAAAGCAGACAGTATATTATACAGTGAGTCATGATCTCAGCTTTAATAGCCAAGTTCAAGTTGGATAATTGGATGCTTTAACTTTAGAAAACCTACAAAAGCAAATCGTGTGTGTGTGTGTGTGTGTGTGTGTGTGTGTGTGTGTGTGTGTGTGTGTTACAGGACTCTCCACAAATGTCATGGCTAGTACAATAATGATCCAAATGAGGCAAGAAAGGAATCCAGTTCAACAGGACTTAGTTAGCTATTGTTGGCTCAAACGTCTTCAGCCATGCAGTTTATTTTACACATATTTAGGAACAGTGCAATTTTGGGGGAAAAAAGGTTCCTGGTGACAATGATGTCAATCCCATATGCACAATAAAGCTGAACATGTGACTTCATCGAAACATTTTTGTGAAGCACATATGACCTCTTCCATAAAGACAGGTTCTATAGCTTGAGGTCTAGGGGAAGATCTGTTGTGGTCGTGGTCTTCCAGATAGCATAGAGGTCACCAAGGTATAATGTACATGTGACATCTCCCCTAAGTATGGTCTCTATTGATTTAGAAGTCATGTTCGAGATAAAGGTATAGGAAGAAAGGATCTGATAAGTATAATAATATAGGGGTTCCAGTGCAGCCTGGCCTTACAGAATAAATGATATGACTTTCACCGCTGAAGAACAAAATTAATATTGGTGGTTCTGCTGCTATCATGTTACTGTTAGTGAGAAAGCCGTGTGCTGTGTTACTGTTGCTTGCAGGAAACCATGTACATGTTACAGTTTATTAGAAAGACAGGCTAAGCACTAGTACATGTAGCCCTGTAGGTGCTGGTGTCAGCCACGCTTGTAGAGCACCTTCTGCACTTTCTATGTGGTCAATGACTACAGGTTTAAGTGGCACCTGTGAATCTGGTCTTCCATGGATATGCTTGCTTATTCTTTTTACTCCCTAAAAGTAGTGCCGATTCACTTTCCTAGCATAAGCACTCACGCATCATCCCTGTTGAACCACTCTCTAGTGGGTTGGACTTCTCTTAGCAGTCATGCCCTTAGTAAGTGGTAGAAACTGGAAACTACATCACTAGGTGACTGAGGACAGAGGAGCAGGTGGGGAATAATTGATGAGAGCTCAAGTGGAATAACGAAGACCTTAAGAAGAAATTATTAGGAGTGGAGATTTGGCCCTTAGTATAACTTTTGCATTTCTTTTTGTGTGTGTGTGTATACATAAGACATATTTTATGACGATATTATCATCCAAAATGACATAAAAACTCCTGGATTCAACTGTTGTAAAGTATAAAGGGTGAAAACACCAAGAATGATGCCCTCTGATAAGGTAGTATATACTTTTTAGGTGAGTGTGTGTGTGTGTGTGTGTGTGTGTGTGTGTGTGTGTGTGTGTGTGTGCTTCTCCTTGCTGAAGTGGAGAAAAAGTGGTGGCAACGGTAAAAGGAATGAGGAGGGCTAGGGTGTGAGTCGTCCGCGGAAGGTGTAAATCAGCAGGTGGGACGGACTGCTGACTGGAAGGAACCAAGGCTGTGGAATTTACTAGGCTATCCTGCTCCAAGATGACCTACAGATGATGCAGATGGCAACTGAGAGGTTAATGAAGCATTGGGAGAAGGGTGAGGAAAAGAATGGTGGAGGTCTCATCTTCAAAAACAGCACGAATCAGGGGTAGTGGCATATGTCTGTAATCTGAGTCCTACGAGGCAAAGTTGCGCAGATCAAGGGCAAGCCTTGGCCACAGATCAAAACACGCTCAATAAAACAACAAAAAATGGAAACAGAAAGCTCACCCAGCCAACCAAAACCCCTCACTTAGATTATGAAATGAATTCTTCTCTCCTTGTTTGCTGTGGTTCAAAGTCTCTTCGGAAGACTCAAGAAAATGTGCCACTTATAAACCACTATAAAATAAAATTAAAAACCCAATTACACATTTCCAATATCTAATGGCATAGAATAAATACTTCCATTTAAAAAAATGAAGAACAGAAGAATATCAAAGAAATATGGAAACCCAGAAAGAAAAATGCCAAGCATCATTTTCTCATATCTAGCATCTGGGGCTTGTGCTGGAATACTTTTCCCTCCTTTATGCATCCCTGCCTCTCTAGCTCTGCTGCATCCATCACCTCTGATCTCTGTCTTGGACTGGTTCCCCTCTGGGTCTATAACTTTCTTCAGCAGACATCCCACAATGGTCACCTACAACATTCTAGAGTTTCCATCGGAACTTGGCGTTTACCTTCCACTCAAAGTGTTCTTTCCAAACCTGATTATGGGGAATATAACTCTTCCAGGAATTGCTTGGCCTCAGTAGGTTTCTAGATTCTTGGTGCAAGACTGCCTGGCTTCCTCATTCTTAACTTTTTATCTGCAAAAACTAATTTCTGCCAGCTTAAGAAGTATCCTGTCTCCCAAACTCTGGTCCATGGTTGCTGTAGTCTCTCTGTACTTTTGAGACTGAACCTATAAGCAATAACACCACCACCACCATCAACAACAGCACAACAACAACAACAAGTTCCCCAGGGACTTGGTTTTCAGCATAGAGTCCCTTCAGTTCTCCTGGCATTCTCAGTTCAAGCATGTGCCTTTCAAATTAACTTTCACATCATAGATTGGATCCTTTGACCAGCTGGGTCTTGCCCTCAGGACACCTTTCTAACTGCCCTGGTGCAGAGCCAGAGAGTTCTCTCTTTAATGGTGCTAATCCTTTTAGCAAATAGAGCTCCTTTGTCTACACCTACCTTGTGTGTAATTTCAAACTTGATCACATGCCTTCTTACCGTAAATGCATGTTTTCATGGCTTTCTGTCTTTGTTGCTTTCTCTCCCTGTAGACCTTGATAAAGGCAGTGAGCAGTAACCATGACATGGCCTGAATGTTAACCTGTCCTGAAATTTTTTCTACCAAGAACACAGCCAATTCCCTTGGAACTCAGCTTCTGTCAGGTTTTGATGTTACAAGCAGAACCTCACAGAGACAGTTTCTATCGGAGTGCTCACCGGAGATGGGCTCCCATCTCTGCATTTCTCCTAGCATTCAGCTTTTCCAAACTCATATCAGCCTGGCCTGTTAAACACTGCTTAGAACATTCTAGCGCTTTCCTAATCTGTACCTCCCAAATCCTCTGTGGTTCTCACACAAATCAACCCCAAAGATCTATGAATCATATAATTAAGTTTCGCATAACAATTTCAGCATCAGTTTTCTGTATTAGTTCCTTTGTTGTGTTGCTATAACAAAATATCTGATGAAATAACTCAGAGAGGAGGTGGTTTATTTTGGCTTACAGTTTGAGAGTACAGTCCACCACGATTGAGAAGGTGTGGTGGCATGAGCACAAGGCAACTGAGAACATTGTATCTGCATCACGGAGCAGGCACTTGGCTTTCCTATTAGTTCAGCAGATCATTATTTTTCTTATATTTAGAAATGATTTTTCTACATAAAAATGTTGTGCCCCTTAGTTGATGCATACTATTCTAGACAGTGTGTTTATGTAATTTGATAAGTATGCTTATATATAGAATGTTCCTCTCCTTCTCCCTCCACCCCCCCCCTATGTGTGTGTGCATATGAAAAGGTTAAAGGGTTACATAGTTCCCTCATTCTACCCTGTGAGCTCCCAGGGATTGAAGTCATGTATTTAGAATTGACAGCAAGCTCTTACCTGCTGAGTCATCATGTTGACTGCACACATGTGAATCTTGAAGCAGAGCAAATACAGATTATATCTAAGAACACCTTTTCTATTTAGAGAAAAGATTGGAGACATATTTTGCTATTTCACTTTTCTGAGCAGCTTCTGCACTGGTTCCAGGCTTTATGAAAAAAACACACTAAATTTGCGACTCGTTTCTTCTGAAGGAACAAGTACAATTACTGGGATTTTCTTCTTGAATAAATTGACAGAAGCACAGGTAAAGAAATCTATATAAATTCTTCATTTTTCTCTCTTTCTGTTTCTCTTTCTTTCCATATATATGTATATACATGAGAATCTAATTTATTGACAAATTTACACTTGCATCTTTGGAGTATATCTTCCTCAGGCTTACCTGTCAGACAGTCATGGGGGAAAAGAAGGTAGCATCATTCACCAAATGTGGTGTGTGTTGGCTACACATGGCTTTGCACTTTTGTGAATGCATGGAAGAAACAGGCAGAAGATAAAGCAGAGACTCAGTGTTTGAGCTTGGGAAGAAGAATGGAAAAGGAAGAGTGAAATACCTGATTAGGTATGATTTATCATGACTAAATGAGAGTAGGAAAAGTATTATAGGGTCCATTAAAATGATTGTGTAAGGCGAGTGCGCAACAAGACATAAACATGAAAGAAATGATTAAGGGTTTCTAAAAACAAGAAAGTAATACTTTGCTTCAAGTTCAGTTTACTGGGCTTCTAGTGGACATGCAATTTATGGAAATGACGTATGACCTACCTTTATCTAATCTAGATAATGAGATAGCCCTTTTCTTTCCCCAATAATTTCCTTTCTCCGTGTATGTTTTTCTGCATTTGAGGCCTCCCCTCTGGCTTATAAAATGGGAATGTAACTGTTGATTTTAGCTCGATGTCTCTGCGAGATGCATTCTGCTATCCACACAATGTTTCTCATCTCTTGCTCCTTCAACTTTACGTATGCATAAAACACACCATAGTGGAACTGCCTGTTGAATGCCAGCACATTCATTTGCACCTAAGGAAAGAAAGAGATGACATGGACCATTAGCTTGTCTAGAAAATACTACAGTTGTGATGTAATAAGCTAGAAATGGCTTCAGCTTGTATAGTGCTTATTTGTTCTTAAGAAGTGAGCAAGTTGGACCAACACTGGGAGCATAGGCAACTTCACACATGGACCTGCGTTTAAACTATGGGAAAACACTTCCTGTAGGTGGCATGGATCAGGGAGTTAGAGGGACCAAACTGACAAGAGTTAGTATCTGTGAGGACACACTGGCTTTCCTTTTCCAGTTTTCTAACTATGGAAAAGCCACTTCTACAGCTCCTACTAAATACACATTCTTCATAGGACAATTGATGTGAAATTATGTGCAGCGGCAGGGCTCTGGCACTCTAAGGAAGTGATAATACACAATGTTTACGGAAAAGCATCAATTGTCCTGATGAACTATAAAAAGAAACTACAAGTGAGAAAACATTTAAATCGCATGCAAACAACAACAGTGTATAAATGGTATTTCCACTTCTGCCATACCTCTCGCTCATAAAAAACATCTTCCAGGGTCTTTCCCCCGCTGCTACCTACAGCATCAAACAGAGGCTTGTAAACCTTAAAAACAAAGACAAGAGCTTAAATGTAACAGACTTACCAATTTTTACATATGCATATAAATATATTTTCTTAGGAAATAGATATTGATATTGCACATGTGCATGTTTGTGTGCAGGTGTGAGTGAATGTGTGTATGCATGTGTGTGTGTGTGTGCGTGTGCGTGTGCGTGTGCGTGTGTGTGTGTGTGTGTGTGCTTTAAAGAAAATTTGTAACTGAAGGCCTGAATGTTTTTGATCAGGCCTTTGATTTTCTGACACCGCACCCACTTTCCTCCCCCAAAACCAAACAACCAAAGAGGTAGTTGAAATTCTCACTTTCTCATTTGTGGGCTTACTCAGGGCTACAAGCACGGGCCAAAAGCTCCATTTTTCTCGATGTACATCGTCATTGTCACACATAAATACACTGGACTCAGTGAACTCTTATAGTCTGACTGGTATAGGTTTCTGGGTTTCTTGAGATGACAACTGACTCACCTCATGGAATTTCAAGAGCACAAGGAGTGGAAACAGGGGAGAAGCTCAAATGTTAATATTATACTGAAGAGTTGCTCTCAATTACAGATGGGTTACTACGGGGGTTATGTATATTGTTTGCTGGATGCCCCCTAGAAAGATTCAGACACCCACGAGGAAACACCAGTGTCATTCTTAAGCCAAGGAGGTGAAGTGCAGGATAATACATGTGACTACCCACAAGCCTGAGGAAGTGGGATCTGGGTGAGGAGGAGAATCATGTATGAGGAGCTCCAGCCTGGCTTAGAGAGCTGGACACAGAGGGAGGAGAAGCGAATAAATGGTTCTGTTCCTCTCCCAGTTTCTGCCATGAAGCAAAGGGAGTGGGAAACCCCACGCGTATCCCATTTCCCCTGTAGTCCCTCTAGACAGTCTGTTTCTCCTGTGGGTCCTGAAAAGGAACACTGGGCTCAGGTTCTTTTATGTAATTTTGACATGAACTGCCACCTCCAGGAGCTTGCCCCAGCCTCTTGGGGGACTTGCTTTAAAAGGTACTTCTTGAAGTGCTCAGAGAACCACTCCTTGGAGATTTAAACAAGGGCTTTCTTGGCAGGACTCTTTAAAGACACCAGCTTGCACTGGGAGTTGAAGTGTTTCTCTGGGAGGCATAATTATTGTAAGGGGCACCGCTTGCCACCGTCTGGATGTTACTCTGGCTGAGGTGTCTAAATGGGTGTGTGCACTTCTCAACCGCCCCCATGCTGAAGTGATGCAAGGCACTCAGCGTGCTGGTGAAACCACTTACCCCGTAATTGTCCGCTACTCTCTTCACCTGCTCGAAGTCTTCAGCTTGAGCTAACAAACGCAGCCCCTCAGGAAAGAGCTTGCCGCAGGTGGGGAACAGGGTCTCCCTGTCTTCTTTGCTCAACTCAGTGCCAAATGAGTTCAGAGTGATGATTAAAGCACGTCTGTCGGCCTCAAACTGAAGGGGAAAGACAGAAAAGCAGCAAATCTAATAGTCTTTTACACAACAAGCTACGTGCGGAATTGCACTTCTGAAGCGATCTACTTCCCATGTTGAATTACAAAGTAGGCATGTGCTCCTAATGGCTCTTTAGTCTCCTCTTGAAAGGGAGAAATTTGTTTGCTGGGGAAAGTTGTGCAAGCCTGCCATGAGCTATGGCTATCGAAATGCTACCAAAGCTCTATTTCCCAGGTTCCCTGAAATGAGTTACTTACATGTTGCTTTCATATATGGCACCAGTGTCATAAATCTATGTTCCATAAAGGTGAGAAAAATGCCACTATAGTGCAGCATGGAGGGAAAAACAATGTAAGTAAAAATGTCTGCTGGGGGTGTCTGAACAACAGGAGTGTGCATCTCTACATGTTACTAACTACTCCTAATTGCCACTGTCACTATTGTTGGTATTACCGTTATTCCTTGTCATGCTGGGGATCCAATCTAGGGCCTCATGCAAGTCACACTAGCTCTACCATCAAGCCACATTCCCTAGCCCCGTTACTTTATATAATTAAACTTTATACTGTATGCCATCTGTACTTTCATGGTTTGGATTTTTTTAATGACCTGCCATCTCTGATTCTGTAGCTAAGAACCGTGCAGCTTGGGGGTGATTTATCTTCCCTGCAAGGCCTGATTCCTTATGATCCTTAAGTAGGTCAATGTGTGCTCTGGACTGTACTGAACAGCACAGGCCACTGAGCTCTATCAATCCTGCTTCCTGTAATCATGCTGTCTTTCTAGAGATTTCTTTCCTCTTTCTTTTTTCCCCATGTTTCTGCTGTCTCTCAGTTAAGAATCCCATCTTCCTCCATTCCTTTTTGCATGCCCCACCCCCCCACAAAACCTTTTAACCCACTGAGTCCAGTGTGTGCTAGCATACATGAATGGTGTAGGGTCATCCAGCAAGTCCTGGGGAGCCTACCAATGGCCACGCCACACTCAGAGAGAAAAGTAACTCTTTCTTCTCAAGCAGCCACATCGACTGCCCACAGCTTAGCAGCTAGGGCTTGTGCCTCAGGGCCTCTTCTTCACTCTCTCCTGGGATTGGATCTGAGATTATCTTATGCAGGTCTTGTATAGGTAACCACAACTGCTGTGAGTTCATGGGTGCAACAGCTACGTCTTGTCCCAGCCTGCTCCCCAGCCACTGGCTCTTATCATCTTTCCTCCCATGCCTCTGTCCGCTCCCTCAAGGGCCCCTCCTCCTCTTCCTCTGGGTATTGGCCTTCAGACTTTACAGTTATCATCTCAGTTTGAAGTCTGTCCTTGAAATTTCCCACTACCTACTTTTAACACTTTTAACACTTGGAAGAACCATCTCTTTTTTATTTGTTGTTCATTTCTGGACCCAGTGCCTGTCACATAGGAGTATTCTAACTACCTACTGAATCTAACAGAGCAGTCTGTTGATTTCATCATTTTTTATTTTTGTACAATATTTTCAACACTGATGCTACTTGAAGTCATGGCTTAGTAGCTTTGACACTGATGGAAGCTTACTAAAAATGCAGAATCTCAAACCACAGTCTAAGGCAAATCAACTGAACCACTCTCTGCCTTTTAACAAGAGTCCACAGCTGTTCACTAGCACAAGAAATCTGAAAAGAATGGCTGTGCACTGTCATTCATTACTTTCCACACTTACTAGCTAGTAACAAAGACAGGCTTGCAACAGCTCTAATGGAACGCTTTTGTTAGAACAAGTGTTTCTTATCATTGGAGAGTGAGTCTTTCCACTGGTCCCTTTGATTACTCTCGTGGAAATTATGGGTGGCTCAGAAGCAAGGTAGCCTTATTTAGAAGCAAAAGCAGTTCCATTCTGCCTCCTGCATATAACCAGTCTTGTAAATCATTTTAGAACTTGCAGGAATAAGAGAGGAAATGTGAGTGGGATTTCTCAAGGCAAGAAGAATCCTTGAAATAAACAACACGCGGGTAGCCATCCAAGATATTCTTTCTAGTTGTAAGACGTTAGAATTTTAAAGAGGGAAATATGGGAGGGCAGGCAGCGTTGCAGGCAGCAAACGCTGTGGCAGGGGAGGTTGATGCATGAGGGAGGGATCATGTGGTATTCAGAGGATTGTCACAACTTAAACTTAGGGAAGGACAGGGAGATGAGGAGAAATCAGGAAGCACTTTGAATGCCAGGTTAAGAAGAGAAGACTCTACCTGAACATAATGGATCATCCAAGTTATCTATTCATTTCCCAGGCCTTGTCTTTGTTTTTAGCTTATTCCTTAGGTTGTAAGCACACGTTCCATTGCACACCTCTGCAGGCTGAAGTACTACCTGCAGTGTGGGAAGGGCTGTACCCATCAAGAGCTTTCTTTTTTTATAAGGAGTGCTTTCCTGCCTACTTGGGTATGTTTTCTATTTGATTTTTTTTATACTTTAATGTTCTTTATTCCTTTAGTTTGCAAGTTTTTGGCATGGCTGTGCAGCTTCATAGTGAAAACTACTATCATTTAAAAAGTTTAAAAATATTGTTCTTTGATCACCCATAAACACAGTCTGACACAGCATGAGAGTATAGGGGACTCTCCTATTTCTCCTCCCTCTTCCTTCTTCCTCTGTCTTTATATCTCCTTCTCCCCTCCTTTTCTCCCTGGCAGGGCTGGGTTTGAAGCCTGGGGGCTTGTGCATTCTAGATAAATACTCTCCCTCTGAGCTACATTGCCAACCCTTCAATGCTCTCTTCTACTACAGTAAGTCTTTTGAGGTCTCTCTCCCATCAATTGAATTAAAAAACATATATTTGGAATATTATAAGGTGTAGTGTTAGGCAAGTGTTCAACTGCTGAGCTACAATTCTGGGTTAAAACAAAACAAAACAAAACAAAAAACAACCCCCCCAAAACCAACCAACCAACCAAACAAACAAACAAACAAACAAATAAAAACCACTGCTCTTGAGATATCAGTTGACATTGCTTATTGAATTGTCAGGTAATTTCTAAGATAAAGAAATACAGCTTAGTCAAAGTAAGGACAAGTATGCAAACTCATTATTTGGCAAAGATGGAGCCAAAGGCTCCTTCTTACCTCAAGAATGGGACACATAATTTCTGCTGTAACATCACCGTGATCCTTACAGAACTTGTAGAATGCTTCAAGGTAAGACTTAGAAAGAAGAAAGATTTTTAAACAATGAAATGAGTAATTTTCCTTCTAGGTCATCTTTTCATAGCTTATGAAATGTTTTAATGGAAACTGAATTGTTTCTACCATAGGAGGGTATTCTGTAGTAAATTTAAAAGAGATTTAATATGGCTGTGGCCCAGACTGAAAAAGAACTCCATAAAAGAACAAAATTGCTCTTATCACAATGTCTAATTACTTAACAAGCATTTTTGCACTATTCTTGGGTTATTTTATATAGTTAATTCCAGCTATTCTAACAAGAGTGCCAAATCCTTCTCTGAGCTCTGCAAATGATTTAGGAACCCTGGTAGTGAGTCTCCTAAGACACACTGGCTTTGACTGTGGGAATATATTGGAAAAGCATCGCCTGGGTTGTAAGTTTTGACTGCCTGCACTTGCATTCCAGCTCTACTACTTCACTAACTCAATACTAAGTTGTTTCTGCTGAAGGAAGCCTAATCTCTCTGCATCCCTCAGGTTTATATGAAGAATAAGAATTAGACAATCATATAGCTTTGCTACTGGATTGAGTGCATTAAGACTATGAAGTAAGTGCTTATAACATGATGTCCTGTTAGTTACATCTCAGATGTGCCCCTTTACAGTTCAAGTGTCTCTTAATAAAACAGGAAGCTGTGTGTAACATAATACTATTGAGAGGACCATGTATTTAAGCTTATTTACATACCACAGTAGTGTATGTTAATTTACTTCATGGCACGGTACACTAGCAGATTTTGCTTGGCTTATAGTACACAGTCTACTCTAAAGGTGGCAACATGGTCCAGACAGTCAGACCATGCAGTGTTATGTTTGACATAGTGTCTACCAGTTGGTAATACTGACATGGGTTTCAAATTGCATGGACAGATTAATTATAAGAATCAGAGATCTATAACAAGATCCACAGCAGAGATGGACAACATAAAACAGAATGCCTACTGTGTCTCCCTGTTGCCCTTGATGTAGTTTTCCTCACACATTTATTTACCCTTTTACCATCATCTAACTGACACTTTTTGCACTCAAGACATTGGGACAAGGAACAAAGGGTACATAAGAATAGTGTATACTATTTATTCTTAGAAATCTTGGTGGATAGGAGAGACTGATGTTTATACATATAACTAAAACCAAGCCAGAACAATAAAAGTTATATAGCAAACATACATCACTTAATAATTGCAGAAGTTGGTCAACGGGCAAAGCAACATTTTTAATAAAGAGCTCCAATTATGTTATATTGTGCAAACAAGAAAAATACACTTGGAAAAGCCATTACCTTGTATAGTTTATTGCGTAGTAATTCAATATTCAGTTCATCGAGAGTACTTTCAGACATACAATCCTGAAAGAAAGGAGCTGAAAGCCAAAGGATATAAATCACAAACCAGATTACAAACTTTGAGCATTTACTGTGCATGAACCCTAGGCACTGCTTGCTGTAGCAAACAGTAGGTGCATATTACCTTATTTAAACTTCACAACTTACTAAAACATCTTTACTAAAACTATATTTAAATTTACTCTCAAACTGAGCTTCCCTTCATATTCATATTCACAGCTCACTCACTCCAGCCTCACCTTGTCTCCACCTTAGCCTCAAAGGTGACCTAGCATGCCCTTGCCTTCTAAAAATATCTGCTTGAAGGGTAACTTGTTTGGCTCAGAGTGTTGGCGAATGCACAGGATATGTTCTTATCATGCAAAATACCCTATGTTTAACATATTCTCTCCAAATTAATTATTTTATTTTGTTTTTATATTTTTATATATGGGTATTTTGCCTATACGTATGTCTGTACATAATGTATATGCACAGTGCCTGTAGAGACCAGAAGAGGTTGTTGCCTCCCTCAGAACTGGAGTTACAGATAGTTTGAGGCACCCTGTAAGTGCTAGAGATTGAACTCAGGTCCCCCAGAATAGCTGCTAGTACTAACCACTGAGACACCTTTCCATCCCTTGCTCCCTAAATTAAAATGAAAGCTACTTTCCCCATGATCAACAGTGACTTGCTACCATCTAGATAATGCTTGAACATATTCCCTATAATGATTTGAACAATGACATTATTATCAGTGCTAAATTATAATGAAATAGTCATTTCATAATTAATCTAGATAATTTCATGGAGGCTCCCGAGTAGCTCTTAGAGATGACATTTCTAAATTTCTTAAAAACAAAATACTCTTTAGATATGACCTGACTTTCATAAGAGTTTAATATGAAAGGATAAAGAACTAATTGTATAAAACATAGAAAGGAAACCCATAGTTTGAGAATTACTAAATTCATCATTTAATTTCTATGACCGAGTAGAAAGCAGAAGGATTTTCAGGTTGGGATACAAGCTCCAGACCCTTTCTCTAATCTGAATGGATAAAAATGACCAAGATCAGAGTGCCTGACTTGTCTTCATCTGAGAAATAAGAAATCAAGGTTAGAAGATTTTTCTGCATGTGTGTCTATGTATATTTCTGTACATGTTTCTATATGCATGGGTGCCCATACACATGTCTTATGCATACAAGGAGAAGCCAAAGGACACTTAGGTGCCATTCCTTAAGGGCTGCCCACCTTGCTTTTGAGATAGGGTCTCTCTTGGTGGCTTGAAGCTTGCCAAGTAGGCTAGGCTAGGGGGCTCTAGCAAGTCCTGTGGATCTTTACCTCCTCAGTGATGGCATTTATCGACTGTGCCACAGCACTTGGCTTTTTCAATAGGGTTCTGAGGCTCAAACTCAAGTCCTTATGTCTGCAAGACAAGTGCTTTACCATTTGAGCCATTTCCCCAGGCCTAGATGATTTTTTGGTGGTGTTTGTTTTCATAAACTAGGGTCTTTCTGTGTACCCGGACTGACCTCAGCTTTCCCAGCTTTCAACCTCATACATCTACATATGTATGTATGTGCCACTATGTCCAGCTTAGACCTCCTGTACACAGCTATGGATCTGTATATAAAACTACATACATAAAAATGTTGCATCTTGGAAGTGCATTTTCTAATGACTCTGCTAAAATTCACAGGCCATTTCACAAATAAGTATTCATACCTAATGGTGTTTCAACCAGCACAGCCTTGAAGAGATCTGAGGGGGTTTCTGCAATGTTGACAGCTTCCATCTCTGTGAAACGGCCCAAAGGGTGACACTTGGCTAGTACTTCTTTCACAGATTTCTTCTGCAGTGCCCCATTCATCAGTAGAATTATGTTGTCTATCATATAGCTGCATCTGCAATAATACTCAAGCATTAGAAAACACATTAACTGGGTGGTGTGGCGATTTGTAGCTGGGCCCTGAAGATATCCATAGGTCAGACTCCTTGGGAGATGACATTCAGGCTGAAATTTGAAGAATGTGTGGATTTCTTTCTTTTTTTTACATAAATGATTGAGACCCGAGGAAGAAAATGTTTTAAGACAGAAGCAAGACGATTTGAAAAAATAATAATTGTTTCTCTCCTCTGTCTCTCTGTCTCTCTGTCTGTCTCTCTCACACACACAGGTATACCTCTCTCTCTCTCTCTCTCTCTCTCTCTCTCTCTCTCTCTTTCTCTCTCTCTGTATATATATATATACATATATATATATGTATATATATATATACAAACCTATATCTCTCTATCTAGCTATCATCTATCTGTCTGTCTATCTATCTATCTATCATCTTCTTCTGGATTACTGGGGTAGGCCCAAGGTGGCTCATGCATATATAGCCCATGTTAGCAGCTCTAGCTAACAAGTAGGGCAGCTGAGATCCAAACTCCAGCTATATGCTTCTAGGACATTACTTTTAATCACCGTATTATTCTGCCTTTAGTGTTTAGGACCACAAGTAGATTGGGGAGCTCTTGGTCGTGAAGAGACAATGTGGGAGGAAGACATTTTCATCATGTGCAGATATTTAGACAGAATGAGCTCAAGGTGCACAAGAGACACGCAAGAAGATGCTCTTGGAAGCCTCAGAAGTGTAACCTAAACATATCGGCTTGAAGAGGGCAGTTTAAAGATAGAAGATGGAGCCCTAGAGAGTATGTGTTCTGCTAGTTTTACGTCCACGTGGCACAATCTAGAGTCATCAGAGAGTAAGGAACCTCAACTGAGAAAAACACCTCTATAAGACTGGGCTGTAGGCAAGCCTGTAGGATATTGTGTTAATTACTTATTGGTGTGGGAGGGCTATCCCTGTGCTGGTGGTCCTGGGTTCTGTTAGAAAGCAGGTTGAGCAAACAAGTAAGCAGCAATCCTCCATGGCCTCTTCATCAGCTTCTGCCTCCAAGATCCTGCTCAGTTTGAGTTCCTGCATTATCTTCCTTCATGGACTCACATTCAGGGTGTATAAGGCAAATAAACCCTTTCCTACCTCCTTTGCTTTTGATCATGGTGTTTTATCACAGCAATAGAAACCCTAACTAAGACAGTATGCAAAGTGCCCACTCTGTACAACCATAGGAGAAACCTCAGCATTTAAAGGATGAAGGATCTGGAGAATGGCTCAATGGGAAGAAAGCCAGGGCAGTGAACTCCAAAAAGTTCTAGAATGTTATAAGGAAATGTTATAGAGTGTCAATGACACAGGTACATTAAGGTAGACAGTGGCATAGGCATCCATAGGCAGTAGCAACTAACAGACCATCTGAGATAGTAAAAGCACTCAGTGGAGTATGCCTGTGGGAGAGTTAAAGGAAGAGAGAAAGACAGAGCCTGGTCAGTGTATGTCTTAATGGATGAGAAAAGAGAAGGCCAAAGAGAGAGCGAGAGAGAGCTCATACCACAAGCTGACCTCAATGTAAGGGGGAAATGGCATTGGTGGGGACAGGAACCTTGTGATTTAGATTTAGGTGAGAGAGAAGAGGGAATGTGAGGTGCCAAGGCAGAAGAAGCAGTGGAGAAAGTGAGGTTGAAGATTGGAGGGGGGAAGGGACAGCCCACTGATGAATGGACAGAAGCCATCTAGTTTCACAAATTTAACCATGGTGGAATACTGCACCGCCATGACAATATAGACTTGAAAAGTGATGTCTTGCAGTGACTTTGGACACTTGGAAATGCTATTGCTGTGTCCTGATGCGTGGATTACATGCTTAATGAACACCAATGCATTTCGAGATGGAAAAGCAGTTCTTCTTTGCTGTGGAAAGTCTATAGTCTACCCCATGGAGAATTCTAACTAGCATTCTTGAAGCAGACGATTATCCCTTCATAAAAAACAACAAAACAAAACAAAAAACCCACTTGACTATACAGGTTCTCACCTTTCCAAACAGCTTACCAAGTTTAGACTTTGTGAAATGTTAGAATGCACTTTATCTGTTGAAAATGATGCTAGTGTAGTATTATTTATTCAACCGTCCCTTTGGGCTCAAAGGAAATTATCTGACAAAGGATTTGCTAGCACTTAATAGCACTTGGTAAGCTTCAGGCACTGTGATGTTCCCCACAGCACCTCTGGAATGTAATGGCATATGTACTGCTGACTTTCTGCACTTCAGGTCAATCTATGAGGAGGATTTGCCCACATGTAATGGTCTGCAGATGATGCAGACCTGTGCGTATTGCATGTGTTCATGCTTTTGCTAATGCAGAAGTTGGCTTCCTATCCAAAAGGGCAAGGGTGGTGCAGACTGGATTGAACTGTACTTCAGCTCATTCTTTGAGTAGACTTGTTTCTGAGCTGGGACAATCACACCAGCTCTCATGGTGTCATCTGGGAAACGGTGATTAGGAGATACCTCCACCCTGTCCCTCCTTCCCTCTTTGTTGCCATGACACATATATACCAGGTACATCAACACCATCAACTGCTGGAGATGGGACACTGATCAGAAGACAGGTTACTTTCTCTAGCTACAATATCCATGCATCTCCTCGGCCATGGATACAGTGGCTAGCTTCAAGACCCCTGTTCATCTACCTCCCTCAAACTCTTGCCTTAGATAATTTTGTTCACAGGTAGAGTCAAAGGCAGGATCAGTACTTAGGCAGGGTCATATTCACTATGGCTCATGGTCTACACCAACATCCCTGGTTTTAGCCCCTTTCTCTGATATTGGCACCTGGGAAACTCATGAAAACACCTAAAGTTATGTTATTGCCAATCAATTTCAAAACTACTGTAAGTACTTAAAAGTACATTTTTTTTTAGGCTGAGCATGGTAGAGCACATCTGTAATGTGCTTAGATGAGGCAAATGACCATAAGTTTGAGGGTAAATTGAGCCTTATAATGAGACCCCACTTGAAAAATTGTAGGTAAACATTAGTCATCCCAGAGTTTCTAGTATGTGGCAAGCACTTACATGTATTTACCCCTACTGCAGAGACCTCACAGCTCAGGGTGTCAGGGCTGGGGCTTCAGGTTATCCTGCTCCAATCTGGCAGCAACTTGTTGGCAGTAATGTCTGCCTGCCTCTCTGTGAAACCTCTTTTCCATTCCAAGTATCCACCACTTCCTCAGGTTGTGTAAAAGGCCTACACAGTGCCTCCTGGGGTAAATAAACAACTGTGCTCAGAGCCAAAGCTTCAATTCCTTTATCCGGTTCAGATAAAACGACCAGCTCAAGCCAGCGTTCCAGTGTTTCCTTCCGTCTCAGACTTATTCTCTCCTCTTGATCTTTAAGAGTCTGGAAAATACCTAACATGCATTTTTGTACAATAACGACCAGATTCTGAGTTGCTGAAGGTCAGCTGAGAGTCATAATTTACTGAGTTAGTGAAACTTTCTTTTGTGGATAAAGTATTAGTATGTCAGCATCACTAACAGAAACTGTGAAATGGCCATCATTTGCCCAGCATCATAGTTGTGAGGTAGAAAAGACAAATGTTTTCAGAAAGGATTGGGAAGGGATTGTTATCAGTGCCTAATTTTAAACTACCCGAGAATTAATAAAAATGTTATGTGGGTGTGTGTGTATGGGAATGGTGAATGATTTATAAGGAAAACACGTCAGTGATGATCTCCAGTGCCTATTACATTGACAATTTCAGGAGTACTGATCAGGCGTGGAACAGGAGGTTTCACTGCTAGAATCTGTCTTAGCAGAAGGCTCAGATTATGGGTGACCAAGAGGAATACCCATGAAGTGTCATTTCCTTTCTATCCTATCAAGGGTAAATAAATGTTAACATAATTTTTCATCTTTATGTTGACCTCGACCTTGGCTGAGGTAGCATATGACAGGTTTCTCCAAAGAACAATTGCTCCATCCACTCTTTGCATGTAGCACCTTTTGAAAGTCTCCATGTGCAGTGTCCTAAGAGGTAGCAATGTTGCTTATCTCCCTTTAGCACAGACTATCTACAATAGCTACAAGAATCATTCTACAAGGGAGATTTATTCTTTCTCCTTTATTTATTAATTAATTTAATCATTTGCACCAATATTAATGCATGGTATTTAGTTTATACCTGGAATGGTAGTTCCCTGCTACTTCCGTTATTTTGTTGCTCAGATTGTTCCAGTGTTGGCTACTGTGAGCTCATTCGGTTGCCCTGACATTCCTTTCACATGCCCGTATCATTGTGGTTTGATTCTAGCACTTCCTCCATTTCTGGCACTGTAAGGTAGTTTGGGCTAATTCTGCACATTTCCTGTCCCAGCCCTGGAATCAGCTATTTGTCTGAGGAAACATTTTGATCCTCTTTTTGAGCAATACTGCTAGTGCCCTCGTCTGGGTGCTAGTTGGGTTTGCTAAGAAAATACTGTTTCTGTTAGACCTCGGCTGAGAGAGTGAAGCACCTACGGGTGTTCTAACCCAAAGCTCTACCCTACTGTAATTCTCATTTGGTACTCACAACTCAGTGATGTCATCCATGGCCATATTTTTTTTTCTGGTGTAGAAACAGAGTGCTAGCAACTTTTTAGTTCTAGCGAAATCTATGGATCTGAGAATATGTTCCTTGCTTCTTTTAAACACAAATAATTTTATTATGGGTCTATAATGTAAAATAAAATGGATTCATGTTTTTAATTTATATATTGCTGTTCTAGAGATTGAACCAGGCTTCAGAGATGCCATAGCAGTCTCCTGTCACTGAGCCATGCTCTCAGCTATGAGCCAAACTCTCAAAGTACTTCTTTTTGGTGCATATGATCGCTCCCTTTCCCACAGGCACCACAATCACACGAACCACAGCAGCACACAATCCAAATGCCTTGGATATGTTTCTCCTCTCTTTAGAATCTCTCTCTCTCTCTCTCTCTCTCTTTTTTAATCAGCAGCACTACTACTTTCACTCTTAAAGTAACAGTGACCTCCTTCTGCCTTCAAGGTCAAACATACATTTGCATTCCCAAATTGGTCTTTGATTACCTCTTCAGCAGAAGATAAGATAAATTAAAAGAAAGTTTGTATTTTCAGACATGAGGAAATAATCCAGTGCTGGAATGCTTGCCTGGCATGTACTGAAGTCTGGAATGTGACCCACAGTACTGAAGGGGGGAAAAGGCACAAATTTTAGAAGAGAGAATAGGACAGACTTCTGAAGGATGTTCTTGGGGGCAGAAATGAGACTTAGTAGAGTAGACTGAAGGGGTAGGAGTGCTAAAAGGAAGATTGTCACCAGATTGAGTGGGTGAGGATGGCAGCTGCAAATGCCTGGGTAAGGTGGGTGGGGCTCAGCAACCCACAGGCTTTGGATGGCACAATAGAGTAAAGTGCAAGACTGAAGGGGGTGTGTAAATAAGTGTCCAAACAGAAGGAAATGGAGCATTCTTTTAAACAAATTTGGCACCACAGCACAAGAAGGGTCAGCCTTGGTAGAGTCACTGAGCAAATTAAAGTAAACCATGCATATCAAAGCAATTTGTAAATCATAACAAGATTGTCACTCATTAGAAGGAACTAAGGCCTGGGAATAGATAAACATGACCCCAAGGCCAGTTCTACCACTTAAAGGCCAGTCCACAAGCACTCCTTCTCCTTGGCTTAAGAACAGAAATATTTATTCAATTTTGAATGATTAGCCTCAGGATTACTAATAATAAGAAAACACAGGAGAACGCCTTACATAAAAGAAGGCTTTGTACTCTGTAAAGAGATTTTCCCACAAATTGGCCTCTGTAGGCATGGAAGTAAAAAGTGAAAATCCCCATATTTAATGTAAAAAAGTTTACAATGTTTATATCTTTTTATTAAGCTTGAAGTTTCCTCATGTGTGGTTTTACATTTACTTCTAACTAAAAGAGCCCTTTCAAAATTCGCCCTTTCTCTTGGATAGCAGGGATGGGGTTAAGAAGCTGAGAGCTATGCAGAAGGCTGAGACACCCAAAAGATCATGAGCCATTGGTGCTGAAATAGTTAAGTTGTTTTTGTTTTTTGTTTTTTGTTTTAAAACCTGAGTTTAATCCCTAGAGCCCACAGTGGTAGGAGAAAACCAACTCCGCAAAGTTATTATTTGACGTCTACATGAATGTGCCTATTTTCACACATGCAAACTCTAATAATAAAGAAAACTATAATTCAAAAAGGGCATGAGCCAGTTATGTTTTGAGAGAATAGTTTCAAGTCCTTGATTTATAAGCATTTTGAAAAACCTATTACCACTTTTAATCTCTGTCTCTCCTCTCTTGGTCTATGTGTCTGTCTCTGTCTCCCGGCCACTTCTGCACCTTTGAACTCTATATGTCTTTGGGTGGTCATTGATCTAGGCGACATTTTCTTTAAATAAAAAGTTCAGTGTTATCTGTCTCTTTGGCAAAGAAATTATTAACCTTGAGAAATTATTAAAGAATATTATATGCATGTATGAAAATGCTACAATGAACTCACTGTTTTGTGTAATTAATATATGCTAAAATAAAACCCACAAACCCAAAATGAAAACAGTGCTTGCTAGTGGCCATCTTCAATGACAATCACTTTTGTACATAAAAAGACTTGGGTTCAGCTTTTTAGATGGAAGCCCTTCAAGACTGTCTGAACTCCATCCTTTGGTCTCAAACCGAACAGTGTGTAACTTGGTGATTATACTAGATACATGGTCTAAAGGCATGTGACTATGGTGTGGTTTGGTCCTGGAAGTCATGCCTTTATTACATTGATTTATTTTGTGGATGGGGGTGTGTGCATACTATGATGTGTGTGTGTGTGGAGGAGAGAGGACATTGTGAGGGTATTCGTTCTCTCCTTCCACTGTGTGGGTTCTGGGGATGGAACCTGGGTTTTCAGGCGTGGTAGACGAGTGTCTGTACCCACTGAGCCCGCTCACCAACCGGAAAGTCACACCTTCCCATCGAGCCTCATTGCTGTAGTTCTCTTCTACCCTTCTATCTGGGACATATAATGCATTGTATACTCAGAGACAGCAATTGTCTCAGATGATCAGAGCTCTTTCATATGCTGCCTACGTCCTGTTTGCACCTATGGGAGATAAAGAAAGAAACAACATACATTTTCAAGTATAGCTGATCACTAATGGAGGTGTGTACCTGCATGCGTGGTGTATGTGTGTGTGTGTGTGTGTGCGTGCACACACATTATGTTTGATACCCTTTAAAATCAATTTATTTAATTCCCCAGTAAAACTCCTCAGTGAAAGGTACTAGTTCACTCATAACAGGCTGACCTGTGATGCATGATGACACAAACAGTAAGGGCCATGTTGTATTTCTAGCTTAATTTTCAAGTGGAGGTTCGACTTGATAAATATTTAAGTCATGGAATTGCTCAATCCAGAGCTAGCCAGATGTGTCCATGGGGGAAGTCCTAATGTTCTTTATGATCGGCAAATACACGGCTGAGATTCAGCACTCACAGACATTCTGCTCCCTCTGCATTTTCGGTAGCAGATTTTATTTCTCTGAAGCTTCTCGTTTTTAAAATAGAGGAAGTGAAAATTAATTTTCAGAGCTATTTAATTTTGTTGTCACATTCTTTTTTCCTTCTAGCAAGATAAAATCGGGAAAAGATACTCTGATTTGGCACTGCTCACAATAGTAGGCAAGAATGCTGCTAACTGTGTATTGTCCAAACTCTAGAACTGCTAACATCTTTAGCATTTAAGATAGTGCCCAGTCTTGGTGAAAATTCCTTTACACTGGTGTTGTGTTCTTTACCTTTTTTAGACATATAGAGATGCTAAAGGTTTGAATACATCTCATCCTTTTAGCCTACAGTTAGATAAGTTTTCACTTTAGCTTTTTAAATGTTTCCAACTCAGGGCTAGAGAGGGTTTAATGGTTAAGAGAACTTACTGCTCTTAAAAAGGATTGAGGTTCAGTTCCCAGCACCCACATTAGGTAGCTCACAACTTCCTGTAACTCCCACTCCACGGAGATCTGACAACCTCTTCCAGCATCCTTGGGAACCAGGTGTGCACTCAGTGCGTACATATAACTGCAGGCGCTCACACATCCACATAAAGCAAGAATAAATCTTTACAATGTCTCCAGCTAGAAGAGATCTCTGTCTGTCTGTCTGTCTGTCTGTCTGTCTGTCTGTCTATCTGTCTGTCTATCTGACTGTCTGTTTATTCTCTGTCTCTTGGTTTCTATGCACATACACTGGCAGAAAGAGTGATGAATATAAAGAATACTCAGCTCGTTCATTCACAATATGTCATCACATATTTATTGAGCAAATGATCTGGAGTCCACTACTAATTCTGCCACTTCCAACTGTGTGCCCTTGGGCAAGTTGATCAATGTGTTCATTTGAAATATAGTTATCCATATTCTTACACATGTGTGAGGACAAGGACTTTATCAAGTATGTTTTCTTCTTTCCTTTACTGTTCTGGGTTTAGAGCGCAGGGATACAATGAACTTTCCCCCCTCCCCCTGTGTTCACCACAAGTGTGTGAAGTGATAATGTTAACAAAAGTAAAGGAAATAACTGGCTGCCTTGTACCTTATCTGGAGTTCCCTCTCTAAGAATGATAATTGCCCATTTCCTGTATTTTCCGTAACTTTTCTATCCACGGGATGATCATAATATTAAAGAGATGGTGCCAGTGTTGTTTTTTTCTCCCCAGTTAGATAATCAGTTAAAGATACTGGGAGCATCTACCATAACTGGCTCCCCACAGTAAAAAAAAACAAACAACAACAAAAAAAACCAAAAACAAACAAACAAACAAACAAACAAAAAAACATGTCGTCTCATCTTTAGTATATTCAGTTATCACTCAGAGCAGATCTTGTAGATTCTTATTCTTTTTTCTTTCTGAAACAGAAAAGAAACTGTTCTAGTGGATAGGAGGGGATCTGATAGAGGCATAATCTGCTAATATTAAAATATAGAAATCGAATATCATTTTGACAAAGCAATTCCACTTCTGAGAATCTATTCCAAAGAAATTGTGTCACATGAAAGAACAGGTGTAGATGCAGTGAGATTGGTTACAGAACCACTTGAAATGCCAACAAAATGAAACAAGCTGGGGTGGTGGCACAGGCCTGTCATACCAGGCCGAGGGAGGAGGACAGAAAACTTATGGTTAACTGATGTTTACAGAGATACATTTTAGACTCAGCCAACCAGCCAACCAACCAACCAACCAACCAACCAACCAACCAATCCAGATAGGCAAAAAGGAATGATTAAACACATTACGATGCACCCAACATAATAGGATATACTATATTCTTTGTATAAAATACATTTATATATATTTATTTGGAAAGTTCATAGTAAGTATGAAATAGGCAACTTATAGACAATGTCTATTATGTAGTACTATTGCCTAAACAAAAAATTAAGCTAATTATATGTTTGTGCTTATAAGTAAATGTGTATATATATATATATATGAAACTTTTTACGTGGAGGATATAGAAAAAATATGATCAAACCCCAAGGACTTTGTATGTTACTCTATTTGTAAAAACCTAATAATGTTAGTGCCACTCAATATGGTCATTGTGGATATTAAATGATCCCAATGTCTATGAATGCTCCACCATGTGGTGAGTATTAAATTCTAATTAAAGACTAATTCTTAAAAACACACTGCTTCTTTGAAATTAAAAAAAAAAAGGAAGAAAAAGTAAAAGTAGGGCAACAGATATCTGGATCACTACCAAGGTAGATGTCAGTCAGTACCCTGAGAGCCAAGCTTATGAAACAGCCTCAAATCTCTTTGAGCAAATGCTTGGAAGAAGAAATACTTTCGAAATTAGGTTACCAGGATCGACCCCGCCCCCTGGTGGATAGTTGGTTGTTAGGCTGCTCATGGACAAAGCCCAAAGGAAAGACCGTGCCTTTGGCCCAGATTTGTATCCCACTTGAAGACCTGTAGCAAGATGACATCCTAAACTCCTCCGCATCCGCTACCTTAACACCTTAATCCTCAGGTGATAATTTTCAGTTGGCATCAGCAGCTCAGCAGCAGTATTAGTTCAATTGGTTTCTATTTTCGTTGTTGGATTCACCTGACTCTAGCTACTTCTGCATAGAAATGTATCCCCATCCTACAAGCCTGGCCTTGGGCATCTGCCACCTTTGCTTATCCTTTCCCCAGTCTTCCAGGTGAACATTGTGTTGGCATTTGCAAGTAAAATTTGCTACATTTAAAAAAGCACATTTGAACATTTTTATTTTGTCTCCTCCCCCCACCCCACCCCCCGCCAGAGTTGAGGCCCAAACCCAAGACCTTGCACTTGCCAGGCAAGTGCTCTACCACTGAGCTAAATCTCCAAGCCCTGAACATTTTTAAAAACATAATATTTCTGTTGATTAGTTGTAAATTTCACATAATACACCTGGATCCCATCCACTTCCCAGTCCTCCCAGGTCCATCCCCTCTCCTCGTTACCGCTTCCAAAACAAAAGAAGAATAAGAAAAAACAGAGAGAGAAAACCTCAAGTCCAATCCATGTTGCCCATATACTGAAGCATGGTCAGCTCCCAGTGGCCAGCCCCTTAATGATAGCTAAATCCTTCCCACTTGCGTTCCTTCTAGAAGCCATCAACCATGAAGAGCTACACGTCAGTATCCCCATCATAATTTTTAAGCATTCTCTTCAATGGCTTCCTGTCTAGATTATTTCTTTTTTGAGGATGGGGTGGGGTTGGGAGAGGTTGTCACCAAAGCCTTCTATGTCTCTCATTCTCAATTTGAGTCTGCAGTCATGACCCTGCTGCAAATGTAGCTTCATTGCCCTTTATGGTCAGTCGCAGTATGGTCAGTGGCAGTATAGATCATGGACTTCTACCTGGTTTCTGGCTACAGCACAGGCCACAGACATCCACATGGCTTCAGGTGGCCGCACAGACTCCAGACATCCCCACAGCCTTTGGTGATAAAAAGGACTGCAAACATCAATACAGTCCTTAGCTGCAGCATGAGTGTACATTTTTGAGTGAAGGTACAATGGACACATTTATTTATTGTGCAAGCACAAATATTTACAGGTGATTTTCACACATCTGTGATTTATGTAACACCCCACAGACCCACATTTGGTTTAACCACATCTCATTTTTTTTTCTTGAAATTATTAAACATTTTTAAACCTAACATCCTGTGCTTTACTTGCAGTTTCTGTCACAAAATACATAGCTGATCCCCTTTTACAATTAAACTTAAAAATCTGTATTGCATAAAACGATATTTCTTCATCAGATGGAAACCAAGGCTTTGAGTGACTAGACGACTTTTTCTTGGGTCCCAAAGTAGCATAGTTTAGATTCATGTTGGAGCCAGTGGGTTGTGAGAATTTCCCGTCCTACATCAGGGTCACCTGCAAGGCTTATTAAATAAAATGCAGATATGTAGATATGTTCCAGGACTCACTAAACCATACCTTTTGGAAGCACAATCTTGGATTCTACATCTTAAGTAATTCTTCCACAGTTTGAAAACAATTGTAAATTTAGAATCTTGGACAAGTCTTCCCCTGCAGTACTTGCTTAACATACATGCTGTGATGATCACACAGTTTGGGTAGACCAGATTCTGATTCTGCAGAATAGTGCCGGTGTTGTTCACTTCTTGAAGGGCTGGGGAGCTTTAAATGATAAGGCCTTATCAGTAACAGCAGCTGAGACTATTTAGCCACCTCCATGCCTCCCATGGAATTTCTGGAGACAGTAAAAGATTTGAGGCAGAGCCATTGTAAGACTGTTGGAAGGACTTTTCTGGATAGAAACTCACAGATTTAGGGATGAACAGTGGTGAGGTAAGTGACTATGCATTACTGCAGCAGAATCTGCCATCAAAAACACCTCAAAGGAAAGCCTGACTGGCTCACCATATCAGAGGTTTTACCCCACCACAGTGGGAGGGCAGTAGCAGAGCAGAGCCTTTCCACTCACACTAGCCGGGGAGCTGGATCAGCTGCAGTTGTTCACACAGGCTCAACTCAGACCTCTCAAGCCCTTTGTGAACAGAGAAAAGCTCAACAGAAGTAGAGCTTGGTCTATCTGTATCTGACTGGTAGTCTTCTGATCGTCATAGCACATCAGGTGAAAGCTGTGACAGGGCCAGGAAAGGCATGCCCTTAGAGACATGACTCCCACTTCCTCCAATCAAGGGCCAGATCCATCACCCTCCAATGTTTATTGAAAATACTAATCCATCCATGGATTGCACTATTGATTTGATCAGAGCCCTTAAGTTCTAGTCATTGATGGGGAAAAAAATCTCACAGACACATCTACAGGTGTGCTTTACTTATCTTTCAATCCAGTTAATTGATAGTCAAGATCAATTGCCACTATTGTCAGTCAGTCTCAAAATGTTGTTGGAAATTTGATTGTGAAAATAAGAACATAATATGTTCTACGCAGAGTTTGGGAAAGGGAAACATAAAGCCTAACATGTCTAAAGTGCCTGGAACCAGAGAGAAGGCTATTCAATCATATTTAAAAATATGTTAGAAAATAATTTTTGTTGGGTGAAAACTGACAGTGAATATAGAAAAACTAACATTCCAAATTAACGGTGATTTTAGTTCTTTAAAAATAAATAGAAAGATATGTAGAAAGATGTCAAGTAATGCTGAGATGAACGGTAACTTATTTGCATTGTATACTTTAATTCACATCGGATTTTGAAATTTTTCCAACTACAGATAAAAATTAAATTCTTACAAATTATCCCTTCCTTTTGGACACTAAGTTCAAAGAAATCCAACTCTTAAAATCCCTAGCCACCATCTCCTCTTTCGTATGTGGGCTGTAAAGATTTCTAGTACAAGCTTTAAAAAAAATAACCTCTCCTACATGGTCTATACTTTAAGTCTCATCTCCTAAACACATCTTTTATAACACCAACAGAATTATCTCCCTAAATATGCCATACTGTTCACTTTGTGACATAGGAAGGATGAGCAGATAAAGTCAAATAAATGAACAAATAAAAAGAAGGAACACTGCACTGCTGGAATATGGCCGCTTGGAGTACAGTACTTGGGTGCTTAGCTACCAGCCATGCAGACATAGGCTAATTATTTGCTGAAGCCCCAGTAAGTAAGTATGACAACAGCATTGACAGTTATTGAAGTAGCACTGGGTGCACACCAGTCCAAAGGACTCCCCACTAGATAGATGAGAAAACAGCATAGAGTCATAGACATTAAACTGTTCAGGTCTCCAGCCAGCTGAGCCAGAGGCCTTCAATCATTCTGTCTTAAGGTTTCACTGCAGGAAAATACTCCTTATCCTATAGGGTGGGGACCATCAAGTGTACAGATCAGCACATGAGAAGTACGCGTACTTGAACATCTTTGTGGACGCCCTTATTTCTTAGGTTTTTTTACTTGGATCAAAGCCCTGAACCTGGCCAGGTTCTTTTCTTAAATCCCACTGCTTCTTTCTATTCTTTGTCTTCTTATGTCTAGGCCAAGGCCCATATGAAATGAATTCCTATTTCTAAGCACAGACTTTTTCCATGTCTCAGTTATTCCTTCAATGTATACATTTTTATTTCTTTTCTTTTTCCTTTAAAAAAATTATAATTTATTCATGCTACAACTTGATTGTTGTCCTCTTACTTGTATCTTCCTGTTCCTACCCTCTCTCCCTCTTTCACCCTATTCCCCTCTCCTAGGCCTCTGACAGAAGGTGACCTCCTCCCCTACCCTATGACCACAGCCTATCGGGTCTCATCTGGATAACCTACTTCCCCTTCCTCTGTGTGTGCCAGGCCTTCCCACCAAGGGGAAATGATCAAATTGGGGGCACCAGAGTTCATGTCAGAGGCAGTTCCTGCTCTCCCCACAACTGTGGAGAATGAGCTGTCCTTTGGATGGATCTGAACAGCCGGGCTAGGTTTACTGCATGGATTGTCCTTGGTTGGTACAACAGTTTGTATAGACCCCCTGGGTCCAGATACACCAGCCTTGATGATCTCCTTTCGGGGCTCCTGAACCCTCTGGGTGCTTCCATCCTTCCATTTTTCAATACCACTCTCACCTTGAGACCAGCAACAATTCCCTGTATCTGTCCCCATCCCCTACTGAGTGGAGTCTCTCAGAGGACATCAATATTGGGCTAATATCCACTAATAAGTGAATATATACCATGTGTGTTTTTCTGTGTATGAGTTACCTCACTCAGGATGATCATTGAACCTAGGAACAACCTAGATGTCCCTCAACTGAAGAATGGATAAAGAAACAGTGAAACTGTGGTACATTTACACACTGGAATATTACTCAGCTACTAAAAACAAGGAAACCTTGAAATTTCCTGGCAAATGCATGGGACTAGAAATGTATGCACATTTTAAATACTGGCCATGTTCTGCCTTCTCTGCAGGTCCTTTAGTGTCAAAGCTACTGTTCCAAGCCCGTAGGTGTCCCTGACTGATTGACTTGTCTAGTCTGTCACAGTGGCTGCTTAATCCTAGCTTGGTTTTTCACCATTCGAGGACGCATTTGCTTGCTTCATTCAGATAGGAGTTCCTAGTGAACCTGAGTCAAGATACTCATGTCCTGTTTCAACTGCTGAGGACTTGCCTGGTTTTAGTACTGCAAGGCCGGAGTCTGTAGATCTTGAATGCACAGTGTAAGGCAAGTCCTACAGATGAGCTGTGGGCCATAGCTAGATAGTTAAGAATGCAGGTTTATCCTTATAGATGAATCTTTAATGATTACTTCAGACTAACCTGAGATTTTCAGTATGTTTCATCTCTAATCTAAGATTTTCTTCACTTCCTTCATCCCCGTGTCCATGATGAAGACTATTTTGGACCTCCCCCTCCAAACACCCAAATTTTCAGATGTTCAAGCAGGTAAAATGGCACAGTATTTGTATGTAACCTGCATGCATTGTCCTATATATTTACGATAAATTTTAGATTACTTTCATCAGCTGATATGATATAAATGCTATCTAAATAATTGTTATGGTTTAAAGCTGTAATGACAAAAGTCTGTTTATGTTCAGTACAATAGGTACAGTGTTTATCAAAATAGTCTTGCTTTACACTTGGCAGAGATTAGGACTGATGTTTAGATCTTAAAGGGTATTTTTCTGGTCACTGTATTAAAATCTTTTATTGACTTGGTAGTAGAATACTTTGAATGCTTGAGCAATTGTTTTTTAAAAAGATAGCAGCGAAAGAGATGAGCAGTTGAAATGCTTCTGGAAAGTGCTGGGTAGGAAGGAAGAAAAACAAAACAATCTTAGCCTATATTAAACAGTCTTCACAAACACGCTGCTGGATCTGTTCCTTTGTTTCATAAACTACACATAATTATAGCATGCAAAACCTTTACATAGTCTTCCTACGAAGGATTTAAAAATATCTGCTCCACATTTTCAAAATAAGTTTCTCATGTACAGTAATTATCTCATATAAAATGTGCAAAGCTTAAGATAATCAATTTAAATTTAGACTGTCCCTCCTAGGGTTGACTTTGACAGTGGTATAGTATTGCCACAGAAGATTTCCTACTAGGGCAAGATAGAATTTTGACGGTTGGAATTTCATGAGGGCTAGAGGCACTTGACTTCACACAACATTTTGGAGAAATTATTAGAAAAACAATATTTCAGAACTGTGAGACAACATTCCTCATTTGTACACAGTTGGTTATTGACATAAACCTCTAAGCTCTATAATAGGTGGCAGGTTTCTGCCAGAACTGACAGGTCACACTAGAGGATGATGCTATGGGAGAAAACTTATGGCTCTGTAGGAGCCAGATGCAGTGGTGCACATCTGCAATGCTAGGTAAGCAAAGAGATCAGAGCCAGCTATGGCTGTATAACTAGGATAGAGACAGGCTGAGCTACATGATTTGACCTAGTCTCAAAATATTAAGGGCTGGGGATGGAGCTCAGTGGTAGAGTTTTTGCCTATGACACCTGTGGTGCTGGTTCAATCCCTAAAAGGTCAACTGTCATAAGAACTCGTTGTACATTCCTGTCATCCTGGATACTTGGGAAGTTGTGTCAAGAGGACTGTAAATTCTGGATCAATCAGGCAGATTAGATAAGCCACTCTGTGTGAAAATAAAAAGTAAAGTGGTAGAAAACTATGCTTGGAATTTCCAGGACAGATCTTTCTCTCTTTTTAGAATGGGTCCTACAGATTTGTATCGGGCTGCAGTGTTGAATGTCTGTAAACCTACCATTAGAAGGCACAGTAAGGAAGGACACAGATTCAAGGTCAGCTTGAGCTATGTGGTAGACCATCTCAAGGAGCAAACAAAAAACAAAGACAAAGCAATGAATGGTGGCACATGCCTGTAATCCAAGCAACTGGAAAGTAGAGACAGGAGAGTAAGTGATCAAGGTTGGCTTTGGTTATATACTGAGTCCTACACCAGACTGGGCTACATGAGATCCTGTCTCAAAAACACAAACTAAACGAACCAACCAACCAACCAATCAAACTCATAGAATATCCTATCTGGGGTATAGTCAGCAGCAAAGCACTTGTCTACTATGTGAAGGTCCTGAATTTGATGTTTAGCACCAAGAACATATATCACTGACAATCAATACTATAAAATTACAGCACAGCAATCCAAGAAAATAGCTTTGTAACCATTATTCCTAAAAAAGACTATGTATTGAATTATAAATAATTCATATCAATTAAATACATCTATGAACTCTAATAAAATAGGTAATGAATTTTGTCTAATAATAAAAAGTATGGGAGAATCAGTTTTACTCATAACTAGCTGAAAATCGAAGGGTAAAGTTGCTAGCTTTTAATCTATCAGATGGCAAAAATTTTAAAACAGGTGTACCCTGTCTCTACACCCCACAGTTTTCTCCCAGGTCCTTCTTGAACACACTCCAATGCCCACCTTATTTTATTCATTAACACTCCCTGATTTCTTTCCATCGCCGAACACAACGTTCTATATAAAGTCCTGTTCTTTTGTTTCACTTTCTACTTTTAGACCCATATGATCCAGCATTAGCATCATCAGTCTATGAGTGCATTGCATGCCCGAGTGCCAGGTACTTCTGTAGAATTTGGGTCTGTTAGTTATAACTTTGTACTTTATAATTAAATTTGGCTTGTGTGTAATACACAGCATCTCTATTGTATTTGTTTTTAGTTAGGATAGCTACAGTGGTACAAAGTTATATCAAATGGCTCATGTAAGATCTGGTATATATTAAGTGCCATTTATTACTATGTGAGCACTGGACTTTCGAAAGAGGAGTACACACACTGAAAGGTTGAAACCACTGATGAGGGACAAAAATAAAATATGTGCAGCTATGACAGGAGGCAATAATACTGTGAAAAGGGGGCCAGGAAACCTGGCCTTTAGAACAAGTTGTGATGTTTTCTCTCACCTTGCAAATGATATGAGTCACCTAGGTTTTCCTCAGAACTAATACTTCACAGATTATCCTCACTCAGTATTCATTAAAATAAAAAACACTGTACATGGAGATTAATCACCACCTGCACAACTAGCTTTGTATTCATGAAGTCTTCTCAATTATGAGAATAGGTTGTGAATTCACCAGTTGCTAAAATCTTATAAATTTAAAAATTACAGGCAAGAGAAGGTATAACACAGACACTCTTGTAGGCCCACTGTCCCACTTATAACTCAGGGGCTGTCACCCATCACACTGGGGCTTAGCAGAACTCCACTCACGTCATGTAGGTTAAAAATGTGCTCAGAGGCTCCAAGGAATGATTGTGGAAGTATTCAAACTCCCTGCAGAGCTTCTTCCTCATCTCAGTGTCGATTTTGGAAACAGTGAGAGGGTTTGTTTCATTCGCCAGGAAGTTGCCATACTCAGTGGTCTGGAGGTGGATTTTCAGATCTGAAAGGCATAGGGCCCCCAAGTGAGGTTAAATGTGGAGATGTGTTTGTGGCAACTGTAAGGTAAAGACATATTTCCCATCTTCTTAGATTTTAACATGAGTGCACACATTATTAGACTAGAATGCCAATCTCTAAAGAAATGAAAAAGTCAGTGTGAACTCTGATATTTCAAATTACCTAGGAAACCAAACTTTTAGACCAGAGCCCTTAATCTTGACTGTCAATTTAAGAGGATCTGGAATCAAATGAAAGTCCACTGGGCTGGTCATTCTAAGAAGAGTTAGCCAGGGAGAGAAGGCTCTCTCCCAGAGCACACTGCACCTTCTGGCCAAGGCCCAAATACACAGAGGTCTGAAGAAAACTGTCCCTTGCTTGACAGCTTCACTTTATACTGGAGAAGTGTCTATTCTGTTGCTGCTGTTGAGCACCACTGTTGTCATCCTGCCAACTCAGGATCAGGGGACTCTTCTTAAGCACCATGGTGGGACTGCTGTTGCATCCAGTTTCATGGATGGACAGCGCAGCATCGGGGTAGTCAGCCTTTCTGTCATGCAGATGGCCATTGTTGGAGCACCCAGACCACCTGGGGTATAAGACATTCTAGTAAAACCCTATTACAATATATAATCATTCTGTTAGTTGTCTCCTTCTACACAGCCCTCTCTGAAGATAGCTTTCTGTTGGCCAGTTTTAATCTTTTGCAAACAGTTGTTTGGGAAATTTTGAAATGCTGAAGTTCTATCCAACTTGAGGAAAAGAGAGACCGGTAACAGCTGACATGGATACAGGGTGGGATGGGCAGCCATCATGGCTTGATGGCTCATTAGTTACAGATGAAGAAGGTGAAGTCCAAGGTGTGTGTGTGGGGGGGGGGGGAATGATGCAGTTATTTGGAGGTTGTACTGAAAGTGGAAGAGAAGACTCTAAGAACCGAGCATCATTTCTGCACCATTTATTCCTTAAGTGTCAGTGGTTTGTGTTGACAGACAATTACCACTCAATTCCAGCTTCATTTTATTGTTCTTCCTCAAAAATCCATGTGCCACGTTTTTGTTACTGCTGATCCCACCCTGCTTTCTAGAATGTCATGAGTAAACTGGGATTCAAAGCCATGTTTAATAGAGACTTTAAAGCCATCTAAAGCTGTTGCTGTCAATCAATGCAATCATTACCACATACTCTGTAAAACCTCGATATTCTGAGACAAAATTTGAGAACACTTTACTAATATTTCTGGCATTAGCACCTGCTGTGTTTTGGGTGTTTCCTATAGACTCATCTATCTGAACACTGGGTCCTCAGCTGGCAGTGCTGTTTTCAGAGGCCGGGACTGTGGTCTTTTTTTTAACAGATGAAGGATGCTGGGAGTGGGCCTTGAAGTTGATATCCATCTCTGGTTCTGGTCTCTGCTTCCTGACCCACCAAAATATGAACAAGCCATGACACAAGTACGAGGGGCTGTGTCTAAACTGCTTTCTTCATTATGGTCTACTGAACAGTTAAGTGAGAGATGTGGAAATAAAAAAAATACACCTACCATATGATTCAGTAACCCAACTACTGGGCGCATACTCAAAGGAACTGAAATCAGCACATCGGTGAGATATTTGCATGTCTCCCCTATTGCAATATTAAACACAATATTGAAGTTAGAGGAGCAACTCAGATGTCCATCAACAGATGTACGGACAAAGAACTTGTTGGCTGAACACACGTGAAACATCATTCAGCCTTAAAATGAAGGGAATACTGTTACTTACGAAAATACAGATCAACCCAGAGGACAGACTGTTAAGTGAAATAAGCTAGGCATAGCAGGGCAGGTTTGACATTATCTCGCTCAGATGTGAAGCTTGAGAGGTAAAGACTAAAATGGTGACTGCAGGGACAGGAGTGGAGGGTGTTGGTGTTGACGTGGTATTGGTTAAAAGATACAACGTATCTGGTAGAGGAACATGTAAGATAGCGGTTGCAGGACAAGGTAACTAGTAAATAATGACAGATTCTATAACTCATATCATTAACAGAATATGTTTTAAAAGCTTTCACAACAAAAAGTATGTGAGGAAATACTTATGTTAATTTGCTTAAACGGACCACTCCATAATATGTAAGCACAATTTTCAGAACATCATGGTAAATTGGGTGTGATGGTACATGTCTTTAATCCCAGAGCTGAGGAGGGGAGGCAGAGGCAGAGCGATCTCTGAGTTTGTGAAGCTTGGTCTCATAGTGAGGTCCAGGCCAGCCAAGGCTACACAGTGGGAACCTGTCTCAAACAAAAAAAAATTCCATTAAAAACACTCCTATCCCTGGTAAACACCCTTCTATTCTCTACTTCTATTATATGCTCCATTTTCAGGTTTCACATGTGAGTGAGATAATGTTTAACCTGCCCTGTTGTGCCTGGCTTGTTTCAATAAACATTATGTCCTCTGGATTGACCTTACAGACAGGAGTAAGAAGTTTTAATGTTTGTTTTTTTTTATCACAGTACACTGATCACAGACCAAATCTGTGCTCAATAGCCAGTCATGGTGGTGCTTACCTGTAATCCCAGTGCTCAGGGAGGAAGAGGTAGGCAGATCTCTGTGAGTTCAAAGTCAGCCTTGGCTACAAAGCAAGTCCAGGACAGCCAGAGTTACACAGATAAATCCTGTTTTGAAAAAAAAATCTATGTGCCATAGATTTAAAAAGTCTAGAAGGATTGTGAATGGTGATAGTATAATTCTATTATGTCTGCATGTCTATACGCTTGGCATTTAGGGGACTGATGACAGTCTCGGCTACATAGCAAGACACTGCATAATTAACTAAATTAATTAACTAAATAAATAACAATATAAGTGTCTGAGTTTATGTCAGTTACTTTGCTTGAAACTATGACAAAATATCTGACAAAAACAACTTGAAGAAAAAATGGTTTATTTTGGCTCATGGTTTAAAAAGGGATAGAGAGCTGAACAATGGCTCAGCAGTTAAGAGCTTTTGTTGTTCTTGCTCAGAACCAGGATTCAACTCCCAGTGCCCTCATGAGGGCTTACAGTGGTCCCTTACTCCAGTTTCAGAGGCTCTGAGGACTTCCGTGTTCAGCAAGCATGAATATATATATATCACCTATCAACATAAAGCAAAATGTATAAATGTTTTTAAAAGGAGCAATAGCATCCATATGATAGGGAAGCAATGACGGAGGCAAGCAGGGTGAGACATCTGCTTTAAACTGCATCTCTGGTTAGGTGTTAGAGAGAGATGCTGTATTCAGTTGGCTTCTTCCACTCACCGTCTTTTATTCTGTCTGGGATCCACTCAGTGGACAATACTACGCCCATGAAGAGTGGGTCTTCCCTCCTCACCTACACCTTCCCGGAAACCCCCTTAAATACACTTTCCTATATCTTTCAACTGACTTCAAGTCCTGCCAATTTGACATTGATGATTAAAGCATCATAAGGAGATAGATATATAGTCTACAAATAGCAACCTGTAAATACTCATAATACTTACATTTTTATGTATCAGTTCAAATCAAACTTAACTTATATAAAATATGTACATCATAATTACAAGTTTCAATGTGTAACTAAAAAAAAAAGGTTGTAGGAGACCAGAAGAATTGAAGCTGAAGAAATAGGCATAGAAAAGGCTTGTTACCTTTACCCTGAGGCTAACAGGGAGCCAATCTGAGCCAGGAAAGCATGGCTCTCACAGCTGAGGGAAGATGTGGTGCTTGATGGGTTGAGACACAGGGCATGGAATTCTTCTTCTTCAGTGTTTTGAGTAGCTTTTGCATCAAAGACACTTTTTATTGAATCAATTAACGTTTTTAACTTTTAAACTCAATTTTAAGCGAGTACATTCCATGCCATGCCTTGTTTGGCTGTCATTTTGGCGGTGCAGATTTTCCTATAATTTTGCAGTTTGTATTTTCACTACCAAAGATTATTTGCCAACAGAAGCGACACAAGTGATGCTATTTCTTTGAAAACCATGATATTTTGCTCAGTGACATATGTTTGTTCTAAGCTAAATAACGTTCAAACCTTTTCTCTGCCAATGAGAGGTTGCAGTAAAACATCTTTCTTCCAGACTTTGGAGGAATCTTGGAACATTGAAGCCCTGGGAAATGGAATACAAGACCCTTATCTTTCCCTAGCACCAACATTATCCAACAGACATGACCCAACAGCATATTGCCATTTTATTAGCAGAGGTGGTATGCCAAGAAGCCTGTTCTTCATTAAATGAGGAAATAGGATGTTTGACAGAATGTGCTATCACTACATACTAAGTCGATGTGATAGTCTCTAAACAGTAACAGAATAAAGGAAATCTGCTAGGTTGTTTGAGTGAATAATGGAAGAGTGCCACACAGAGTGGCGTGTCTCTAGGTATGCCTGAGTGTGTCTTTGTGGTCAGACTGTAAAACACTTCTATTGAGGTTGAAGCTGCCTCAATAAAGGGGGTGATTCAAAGCCAAGTGGTTAGTGAATGAGGTAGTACCCTCACCATTACCTTCTGTTCTTTGATTGGCCCATATTTCTGGAAATTCATTTTATTTTTGTGGAGCTTGCTGTTTGGACCTGCTTCTAAAATTCAAAATTGAGAGCTGGGTGTGCTGGTACATGCCTATAATCCCAGTACTCTGGAGGCTGAGGCTGAGGCTGAGAGATCAAGAGCTTGGGACCAACTTGGGTACTGAGGGAGATTCTGACTCAAAGAACAAACAAAAAGGAACATCTCTCTTCTCGCCTGGAGGTTATCCAAGGAGGCACCTTTAGACACACCTGTCACCCAGGGTCCTGCTGTTACAATTGGACACTTTGCATTTTCCAACTCTGCTCAGTGATGATCTTAAGGAGACATGTTGATCTTTCTCAATTCTGTTTCCTGATCCAGAAAATACTAGAAAGCTTGCATGACTTGAGCACACACAGCCACAAATGCACGTACTCATGCACACATGCACTCACACTGCTTCTAAGCCATAAAGATGGGAGGAGACCACAGCCAAGCTCATGTAGCATGCACTGAGCCATTGTGTCTTCTATGCCAAGATAGGCTGGTAGTCCTTGTAACTGTGAGATTCACTAAGACTTCTTTCTTTTTTTTTTTTTTTTTTTTTTTTTTTTTTTTTTTTTTTGGAGCACAAGATCTCATTTATTCAGAAAATTTCACTGAATGGCATTATAGAGTTCAATATTCCACACCTTGAATAGACTCAAAATGAGAAGTTATTTAATGTATTTTCTTTTTTTTTTTTTTTTTTTTTTTTTGCAGTTTTGATTTGGACTTTTTCTTTTTTTTTTTTTTTTTTTTTAATACATTTTTATTAATTTATACATATTACATCTCAGTTGTTAGCCCATCCCATGTATCCTCCCATTCCTCCCTTCCTCCCACTTCCCCCCTACTACTCCCCTCCCCTCCCCTAAGTCTGTGTCTGAGGGGGACCTCCTCCCCCTGAATATGCTCATATGGTATCAAGTCTCTCCTTGGTGACCTATTATCTTTCCTCTGAGTGCCACCAGGCATCTCCGTCCACGGGACATGTTCAAATATGGGGCACTAGAGTTTGTGTGAAAGTTAGATCTCCTTCTCCACTTATGTCGCCAGCCACCAGGACGAGCTGCTGGCTCTGACTGGGCTCTCCCTGAAAAATAGACCTAGCAGGGGTCATTCTTGCGCGCCCTCGCTAGGACCGCCCACTTTATCCGGAGCTGTGGGCCTTGCTGGCAGGGAATAACTGTTGCCTTAAAGCGTCTGGGAGCGGTCTAAGCAGCTTTTGGCCCCAGCCACTGGACGATCTGCTGGCTCTGACTGGGCTCTCCCTAGCTGTATCCCACAATATAGGGAGCTGTGGCTCATGCGGGCAGGGTATAACTGCTAATTTATAGCAAGCTGGGAGTGGCCTGGCATACAGGGGCGTGGAAACTGCTACCTCCTCAGATACTGCCAGTGGCCTGAAGCCATATGGTTACAGGCACAGATCCTGTAATCTCCAACAGGCGGATCCTAGCTGTGTCAGCTCCTGCAGACCCAGCAAGAACTCCCAAATTCATGGGAAAGGCTGGACGCACCTACACAGTGTAGAGGCAGAGCTAAAAGACAGCTACAACCCAGAAGATCTGATCCACCGGGGGTCTTGGCTACAAAGCAACAGGAAAGACAGACAGCTGGGACCAACCTACACAACCAGAGAGCCTGTGTGCTGACCTTACTCTAGATCCCAATACTGCTGACTTGAGATACAGCAGTAAGGGGAAAAGGCCCAAACAGAAACCTACTTCGCAGGACTCAGCCTGGAGCCCAAGGTGTTGAGAAAAATCTACAGGAGTAGAAACTGAATCACCAGCCTGGTCCAGGGAAGTACTCCCTGTTCCCCACAGGTAAGGGCAGCCTACCTATAATCAGACATCAACTATCCACTCCCAAACAGGGAAGGTCACTACAAACCACCTCCCAACATTAGAGTCACCAAAATGACAAGGGGACAACGAAAGAATGCTAACAAAAACCAAAACAGGACGGCATCTCCAGATCCCAGCAATCCTAATGAAAACAACCTGGAGAACCCAACAACAATGGATATACATGAAAACCACCTCAAATCCTTATTAAGTAAGATGATATTGGAAGAAACAAATAAATTTTGTAAACAAATGCAGGAGGAAGCAAACAAGAGGGCTGATGACTTAAAAGAGTCATATAAAGAGGCATTTGAAGAATTTCAGAAAAACACAAATAACCAGATGAAGGAAATTAGTAAAACAGTTCAAGACCTGAAGACAAGACTTCTTTCTTTAAGGTGTGTATTGAAGAAGAGAAACCTGTTCTTTAGGATTGCAAGTGTGGGATCAGAATGGTCTTGCGAAAGAACAGGTGATGTTAATTCACAAGAAGAGCAACCACCTTGTGCAGGATCTTAATTGCTGCCAGCTGAAAAGATCCTGTGAACAGACTCTGGGACGAGCTATATAAATGAGCCCAGAACTGGCAGCAGGGCCGATTTGAGACTCTGGATAGATTTGGTTGTTCCTCGCTGCCCTTCAAGACTCTCCTAGAGAAACCGCTAGAGGGAAGGCTTCAGAGCTCCGGCTCCTGCTGAGGCTCTGGGGTCTGGTTACCCCAGGTTCCAGTGGAAGAAATCCTGTGGCTCTCGACCGGAGATTGTTCCTTGGAACTGATATCCTTAAAGCTTTGTTATTGTGTCCATTAATCCACATTTCCTGTTTTGGTTAGTTGGGTTATAATTGACGTAGGCTCAGTCACTAAGTTGTTAATAAAATATTTTGGTTAAGAAAATATACCCAGTGTATGTTAGACATTTTGTCAAAAATTAGAAAGGTAATTAATATATATATATATATATATATATATATGTATAAAATCAGGCAATTCTTCCTCTAGTTTGCTAACTTAATATTATTCATATGGTATTAAAACTTCATAATTCTTTTTTGGTGCTTTAGTATGTCACATGTACCCTCTTGCTCTTCCTCCTCTATTCCTTCTTTACTTTCTCTCCCCTACTCTCTCTTTCTCCCTCCTACTCCTCTCTCCCACTGTCCCTCTTTTGCTTCCTCCTTCCTCCTTTTCTAGGGTCTTAGGGATTTGCAAGTATACATCAGGCTAGCTTTGAACTCAAGATCCTTCTGCCTCAGCCTCCCAGTCGCTGGAATTAGGCATTTCCCGTCTCTCTTCACAGACTTCTACTCCTACCTTTCCTTGTGTAGGAGACTCACCTGACACTCAGATTCTTGTGTCAATCTATTAATTGATTTTTCTAGGCTCTTCACTGTTAATGAGCTTTTGGTGTAAAGTTTACTCTTTGTTTTAATCTTGTCATGTTCTTACAAGTGGCTTATAAGAGCCGCTTGGTGTTATAAGTAATTTAAAACAAGATTTATAGGATGTGTAGAGTGTTTTGCTGCTAGTAAGATGATTTTAAAGTACATCATCTTTTGGCTTTTCATCGACCCTTTATTTTATAGATGAAGAAACTGAGGCCCAGAGAGGTAATATGTTCATGGTTTCCATGGCAGCAGGTCTGTCGCATGATTCTGGTCCTCACCCAGCATCCTGTTTAGCATCCTGACCTTCAGAATCAGACTTTCAAGGCACCTCGACATTCTCTTCAACCGCACTTCACCTCACGTCCAGTGATTGCAATGCTACTGCCAGACTGTTTCTCTTGCCCTTTGCTTTCTTGGAAGTCACTGGCTTCCCCGACTACCCAGAATGTTTATCTGTTTTAAGTCTTCATCCAAAGCCATCTCAATGAGTATTCCTCACTACTATTTTTCAAGCCTCGTTACCTTTCATGTGTAGATTGTAATCTTTTTATATTTTTAATTTTTAGTGATTTTTTTCCTTACCAATGACATCCTGAGCTAGATAGTCACTTAGATACCAAATAGTCATACCATTCTTCTTATTCTTCATGGCATTTAATTCAAATTTCATCACACGTCTAACACTCAAACATTAAATTTAATTTGTGATTAAAATCTGGCACCAGAAGATCAGTGTACAGTGCTCCATTATGAAGTGTTCATTATGAAGGGTTCATTATGAAGGGTTCAAATTACTTTTTATTTTGAAAAAGGAACTTGCCTAGGCTGCCTTTAAACTTTCCAATCTCTTGCCTCAGCCACCCAAGTGCCAGAAATGCAGACATGTCGCACCATGCAGCCTGTTTACTTTCTTATTCTCAGGAGTGTGTGTTTCCAAAGTCAGTTCTATCTGAAGTAGAAAAGAACCAATAGTCATATGCCAAATTCCAAGAACCCAAAAACTGGAAATGAATGCCATTTCAGGACTTCTGGTTTAGGGAAGAAGGAAATCTGAGTCTTATTGTGTAGGCAAAGCAGTTCAGAGACAGATTCAGAAAATGTCTCCAGGTATTTCAGATCCTTCCTTGAGCTGGAGATGAACGTGAGAGATAAACTGTACGTATCACATGAGGAAGTTCCAAAGTGGAAGACTCTACAGCTTACTTTAATGCCTAGAGCCAGGAAGTATTACAGGCAGCCTTAGGCTCCAGGAGGCTGGAGAGGGAATCGCATAAGGTGCACTTCCTGCCCATAAGAAGCGTATGCTAGAGATAAGAAGGTAGCTTAGAAGTAAAGTGCTTGCCTGGCATGTTTTAGTATATTGCAGGCCTTGGACTCAAGTCCTAGTATTGTTAAACACACACACACATACACACACACATACACACACACACACACACACACACACACACACACACACACACACACACAGAGAGCATAAAATAACTTACACACTGGTGTCTTATTTCTTCATGAGTTAACACTTTGTTCTGTACAGGAGGAAAGGGAAGTGAGGTCAATGTCCTTTGGCAGGGTGATATATGCAAATGTCATAGATGCTGCACAGGATTAGGTCTACTGCAAGTTATGGATCACAAAGCTGAAATTTGCCAATTCTGTGTAGCCAGGGACAGGAGTAGCAATGATTTGAAATGAGGACTCAAAAAGAAGCAGACATTTTCCAGGAAAATCAGATGAAGGAAACTTGTGATTAAAGGGATATATCTAAAATAGTTAAAATGTTTCTGATCGAAGCTTGAAAGATGGACAGCCAGAGGTCAGCTGACATTGTTTTGGTCTAGTAGAAACCACTGGTGTACCTACAAGAAGAACATTATGATAGGCAGATTTGGGCACAGGGGTCCCGCTCAAACTATGGCACCAGCCAAGGACAATACAGGCGGTAAACCTTAAACCCCTACCCAGATCTAGCCAATGGACAGGACATTCTTCACAGTTGAATGGAGAGTGGGGTCTGACTTTCACACATACTCTGGTGCCTCATATTTGACCATGTCCCCTGAATGGGGAGACCTGGTGGCACTCAGAGGAAGGATAGCAGGCTACCAAGAAGAGACTTGATACTTTATGAGCATATACAGGGGGAGGAGGTCCCCCTCAGTCACAGTCATAGGGGAGGGGAGTAAGGGGAAAATGGGAGGGAGGGAGGAATGGGAGGATACAAGGGAGGGGATAACCATTGAGATGTAATATGAATAAATTAATAAAATTTAAAAAAAAGAAATACCCAGAAAAAAAAAAAAGAAAAAAAAAAAGAAACCACTGGTGTACTTCAGAACAGCGACAAGATTGGGTATATTTTCTAAATACAAAACAAATGTAAATGCTAAAATGCGAAGCACAAATCATGTGGAATAATTCAGAGAAAAAGTCTTTGGAATAAAAATCCTTTATGCATTTTCACTCCTTTTACAGAATTTATTCTTTAAGTGTGTGTGTGTGTGTGTGTGTGTGTGTGTGTGTGTGTAGGGAAACCCTTTAATATTTCTTGTCTACCATGTGCACATACCCTGCCACTTACTCTTGTCTGCAAAGTATAATAATTGTATTTAGTTCCTTTTAAATCCTTAGACCTTATTTGCATCTAGATAATCATATAAACACATTTCACAAAATCTGTCACCTTTGAAGAGGCTGAGGCATATCGTGCTCTACACAGCTGTCTCCTTGCTTAACCCACTTCATGTGCCTTGCTGATCTTCTCACTTCCACTGTCTCGGAGTTTATGACTTTGGTTTTCATTTTTTTTTTCAGCTATAGAATAGTCAATAATAAGAATGTTCCCAATCTTAAATTTTTTGTTTTACCTTTCCTACAGACAGATATTTGATTGCCTTAGATGAGAATGTTCCTTGTGGGCCCTGGCATATGAATAACTGGTCCCCAAGATGGCGGGTGGCATTGTTATAGGGAGCTAAGGAGACGTGTCCTTGCTGAAGGAAGTACTTCACTGTTGATGGACTTTAGAGTTCAAAGCCTTGGTGCTTCCTGTTTGGTGTTCAAAATGTAAGTTCTCCATTTCTATTCTAGCTGTCATGCCTCTACTCTGCTATCATGGACTCATTTCTCTGGAATTATAGGGTAAAATAAACCCTTCCTTCTGTAATTTGCCCTGGTCATGGCATTTTATCACAGCTGTAGAAAATTTACCACAGCTTCCATATTTTGCTGTTCCAAACAATAGTACAGTGAAGACCATTTATATACATATCCTTTCATGTGCGCAAGCCTTTTGATAGGATGTTGACTTTCTAGGCAACGTTTTTATGTATTTGGAATTTTGGTGGGCTCTGCTCAACTACTCTGTCTTATTTGTCTAGTCATTTCATTTTCTAGAATGAGAGTCTTTTAAAGGTAGGAACTGTGTCTTACCCATATTACTTCTTTGGTCTTGGCCAGAAAGTGTTTAATATATATTGGCTGAATTAGTTCCTACTCGAAGGCACAGTTGGAGAAAGACTTGAGTTCAAATTCTTTTAAAGAAACATAATTGTTAGGAATATAAAATGGGTGTCTTGCAGTCCTTTCTTGTGTCTAGGAGAACAGTGTGAAAATCCAATCTAGAGTGTCAGCTCACACTTTCATTATGTTCAGCAAAGCTTATTTATTACTAAACTTCAGGTACTACTGTCTCCACCTTGCTGTTTTCTAAGAGGTAATATTTGCACAATTATTTATAATTGAAGTTCTGAAAATAATGTGTTGGATTTAAAAATAGTAACAGCTTCCTTGTTTTGTTCCCAGGAAAGCCTGACTCACGGCGGTGCCATGACCAGTTCATGCTTGCATTAGTCAGGGTCAGACTTGGAACAGTTGAGTGTTTCTGACCACATTTGCCCAGTGGCCCTCATAAGCCAGCACAGTCCTCAATATGAAGACGTCCTCATGTTTTCCTAGACAGTTATATTTTCTTCCTTCTAAATGTACTCTCAATACAACGTGCTCTTTGTAAGTGATTCTATAACAGTCTGCTGCAGGAGATGTTAAAAAATGACAGGCTTTAAAACAGTGAAAGAAAAGCCAATCTTTGCCAAGTTTGCTTTTTTTTTTTTTTGCAAGCTGCACCTGCTTCAATGTAGTGCTGCGACAGCATAGTTTTACCTACTCCCCTTCGTCCTCAATTTCTATAGAGCATACTATGCAAAAGTAAGTAGAAGCCCTTAAGTCCTTCTGTCCCAGCAAATGCCCTTGATTGATTCTTAAGCCTGAGTTAGTGCACAAGGTACTTATATATTTACATTAATGCCACATACATTGCTTCTCAGAGCTCTTTACTTCTTAACATCCTAGAAATGGACTAAGTAGGGCAACCTATAGTAATTATTTCTATTAGCAAAACAGAGCTAGCATCAAAACAGCATGGCTCTATCCATGGATCTGTGTGAGTGTGTGTTGCTGGCAATGTTACCCAGAGCCTCATGCATGGTAGGCAAGTGGCAAGCGCTCTCCCACTGAGCCATGCCTTCCAGTATACACTATATACCTCTAAGCAGAAATTTTGTGAACAAACAGACACCAAGACCTCTGTTTGCTGTTGTTGGTAGCCTGTGGTTGCTAATAGTCATTCTAGGACTCAGTGTCCTCAGCTATATTAGGATAAAAAGCTCTTAAGGAGCTGGAGGTATGGTTCAGAGGTTAAGAGCGCTTTCTGCTCTTGAAGATGGCTATATGTTGGTTCTCACCATATCAGGTGGTGTACAACCCTCTATAATGGCAGCAACCAGGCATCCTGTGCTCCCTTTTGACCTCTGTGAACACAGACAGACATGCTGCGCGCGCGCGCGCGCACACACACACACACACACACACAAACACACACACATACACACACACAAACACATTTGGATATTTTTTCTGGGTATTTCCAAATAGCCATCTGGCATACAGATTCACTTATGGTTGAAGGCAATCCTTATAAACTCTCCTGAGGTTCTGTTGGGTCAGCCCATCCTTCTGAGTTCTGAGTCTATAGATCTGGGATCTGAATAATTGAAGAAAATACATATCTAAAAGAAAGGTAGGAAATCATGAAGTGTGATGATTATAAAGCAATGATCCATGAAGCAGAGTTTCTTAAGTAGGATATAGGGATGCTTTCAGGTGGTTCACTATGACTTAGCATTGTTTGGGAGGTTATGTGTGTGGGCACATGTATAGTCTCCCAAGAACCATCATCCATGAGGTCTCCAAAAGGGTCTGAATGGGGTGTGGTATTGCACACCTTTAATCCTTGGGAAGCAGAGGCAGGTGGATTACTGTCAGTTTGAGGCCAGCTTGGTCTACAAAGTGAGTCCAGGATAGGCAAGGATACACAGAAACCCTGTCTTGAAAAACAAAAACAAAAACAACAAAAAAAAGAAAAAAGAAAGAAAGAAACCAAATTATTCTAGGTGACTATTTTGGCTAGATATATATTATATAAATTTCTTTCTTCTCTTCCCTTTCCTCTTTCAATAAAATATTTTGGTTAAAAAGAAAAAAAAACAAATTTATTTCATTTTAAATTATGTATACATGTGTGTGAGAGGCATGGGTATCTGTATGTGAATGCATGTACTATTAGAAGCCTGAGGCATCAGATGCCCTGGAGCCAGCATTATTAGATGGCTGTGAACTGTCTGCCTAGTGTAGGTGCTGAAACCTGAATTCAGGTCCTCTGCAAGAGCCATACTTACTCTTAGCCGCTGAGCCATCTCTGTGGGGCTAACTTCTAATTCTTGATTTGTAGCCTCTATACTTTTAAAATCCTATATTTATTTCTCCGACTTTTGATACAACTTCTTTGGTTTCTCTCTGAGTTCCTTTGTGAGCAGTATGCCTTTGGTATCAAAGATATGTTCATTGTTGCTTGCATTTAAATTAGCATGTTTTTATTGTTTGTAGAGGCTTGACTCAAACTGAATTTATCCAAATGGCTGACTTCTCTGTGAAGGAAGTTTTCTTCCCTGTGCTAAGGTTCCCCCCCCCCTTCACTTTAATATATACAGACATTTCTATAAGCAATTAACATTCTTTAATCACCAAACTCCTAACTGAATATGCTCTCCTAAGAATTATGTATCACTGTTTGCAGTCAATAGAATTACTTATCATCTGAAAGATAAGTTTGTAAATAAACCAAAGGGCAGAGGAAGGCTGATCCCTCCTGGGCCACTGAACTCTGGCTGTAACTAGTCACAGCTATGCAACAGTGATCCCAGCTCCCTTCAGCCTTACAAGGAAGTCTGCAAAGTCACCTTCAAAAGATTGTTTTTTAAATATGGTTTGTTTTCCCTCCACAAATGAATTCATTTTCCAAAGGATTTTTCCATAGTGCTTACTTCCTTCTTCTAGAATAATCTGGAAGCTTCTCAAAATGAATAAGCAAACGTGTTTTTAATAATAAAAGTGGTTACAGACGTGCATTCTTTGTTAAGGTTTGAAAATGATTTGAACTAGGGGAACTTATCATTTACTGAGTGCTTAGGTATTTTTTTCTCCTTAGTAACTAAGTAGGAATTCTTAACGTGTGGATGGGAGGATGTCCAAGGCTCTGAGATTTTGAGACACCAGGTCACCAACTTAGAAGTAGCAGAGGTCAAAGTGATTTTAACCCACAGTGGGTCCGATGTCCTCCTGGCTTTTCTTTTTCACTTGCCCTTCAGTTAAAGGCAAATCGCAAACAAATTCTCAAATCAATACTGAAAAACTGGAGCTAGACAAAATCTCTCTCAGCCCCAAATATTAACTGTTTCTTTCTTTCTCCATAGACTCTAAGCAGGGTGGTGAAGGCTCTAGCCAAATATTACTTATAATTATGTGGCTAAAAATAGGGTGACAAAGAAAACACAGTACTTTAAAGCATAGTTACTACAGTATCTTAAAAGTGTGTACAAAGTGCTTTTTATTGAGACATTACAAGTCAAGTTAAAGGGTGAATGCAGTATTTCCTCCCATTGCAAACCGTAGGAACACTAATATACTTGAAAACGTCTGTGAGAACTTCAGGGGACATCTTTGGGGTTCTGGGTGTCAGAGTTGCAGGTTATGCTTATACCAACCGCCATGGTTTATCCCCTGCACTCATAATGGACGGAAATGTTAAATCCCATCTACACAATATGGAAAAACAGAGACCTTTCCCCCTCCTATCCGAAGTCTCGAAAGCACAGGCCTCTGGGCATCTGAATTCCAGGACTAAGAACCTCTTCAGGAGTCCTGCCCAGGAGATCACAGCCCCATTTCCTTTCTTCCAGAGAGCAACATCATTTAGGTTTGTTTCTTTTAATGGGGTGGGTGAGCAGCTTACCTTCCAGGGTCTCGCACTGCACTAGGTTGACGTAGTCCTGCTGAGTCAGGAGGCTGGCTTTACATCCTCGCACCAGGCCCTCCAGGTAGCCATGATCCACATTGAAGTGCAGCTCTGCAGTCTCAAGCATATTGCTCGGGCTGAAGCGGCTCTCAGTCTAGGCAGAAATAAAACACTGGCCCTGGTCTTGGAAAGTGTGGGTGTTGCAGTTGCTCAGCTGATAGTCAGGGTGCTACTGACTAGTTTGCTCCAGTTTCAGAGATGGTCAAGACAGGAGCGAGCCTTGTTTTTACAGCAACAGTGAGTCAGCAAAGTGGTCTAAGTGCACCCTGGTGGAGGGTGGGTGTTCAATACTGGGAGTAGAGGAGGTGAGAGGAGGGCTCTGGCGTCTCTTCCCTTCTACAATCCAAGGTCATGTCCAATTTTGCCAATGAGGGACTTCTGACACCAGAATACTGTGTAAATATACCTTCTCCACCTCTGAACTTTAATTATAAGTTACATCTCTTCATTTTTTTTGAGGACTGTTAATGTGAACAAAAGTTTCTTTTTTAAACCATTGAAAAAGACTGGGTGGGATGGCTCATGCCTTTGATCTTAGCACTTGAGAGACTGAAGCAGGAGATTTGCCATGATTTTTGAGGACAGCTTGTGTCCCAGAGTGAAGCTCTTGTTTCAAAAGTATAATAAGCAAAAAGCCTTAAAACAAACAAACAAACAAACAAAACCAAATGTTTGCAGACAGAGGAGATAATTCTGTACCCTAGTGAATTTGTTAAACAAAATAGTAATTTCTTGAAATTGTCAAGGGCTGCAGTTTGCTCTTTCTTTCTTTTTTCCTTCTTTGCTCTTCCTTCCTTCCTTCCCTCCTTCCCTCCTTCCTTCCTTCCTTTCTTTTTTTGTGAGTCAAGGTTTCTCCGTGTAGGCATGGATGTCCTGGACTTGCTTTGTAGAGCAGGCTGGCCTCGAACTCACAGAGATCCACCTGCCTCTGCCTCCTGAGTCCTGGGATTAAAGGTGTGCGCCACCATGTCCATTTGCCATCTAATTCTTAACCAGTCTAGAAGCACAGGCTCACAATTACATAATAATAAACCACCACCTTTGTACAATTTGGCAGATGTTATCGCCCTATTTATTTTCTTTTTTCTTTGGTTACTTTGAGACAGATGCTATGGCTCCCAAGTCACAGATAATGAATCAGATTTCAAAAGCCATGAGGCAGCTCAGAAAGCACAGTTGGCATCGCAGAATATACTAATGACGTGGGCCCTTAATGGCTGAGTTTCATGCTCCAAAAGCATTACTTGTTCTCCCAATATACTTAGTTCACAAACTTATCAAGTGCCTTCAGCATGACTTTCTTGGGTAGGTTTTTCTATATATTCTGTCAATTGCTCACAGTGATTTAAGGTTTCAGAACTTCTCCAGGATTCCTCAATATTTCCAAACTGACCAGGAGTTGAAAATCCAATTGATGTAAAATCTGCTCTATTTTTTTTAAACCACAGAGAATCAAACTTAGCTTTACACAGTGCCCATGTCTGATTGCCTGCAACTGATTGGACATCAAGGTTCTTATTACATCGCCACAGTCAGCTCTCTCACAATTCCACCATCTGAAAACTTCCTCAATGTGTTTTATCATGAATCATGTGAGCTTATCTATCATTCTCATAGGTCTAAAGTTGCATGTATGTTGTCATCTTATATAGTTAAAATGGATGGGAATTTACAAATAATATATGAGAACAAAGTTTTTGTCATTTTATTATGTTTCATTTTGCTTGAGGTTATTATATCTATTTTATCTGTATGGTAATTCTTCTGTATAAATTCTTTTTATCAGGCCCTGGAACTTGCTGGGGAAACTATACCAATGAGCTACTCCATCGACCCAACAGGGAAACATTCCATCTGACAGTATCTCTTCTTGGTCTCCTCTGCTTAGGAGCATTTATCCCATGAAAATAGAAAAAAAAATAGACATCTTGTTTTAGCGTTTAAAAACTTAAAAAGGAATTATATGTATATATGTATGAATATATTCCTATTCACATGAAGACATACACATGTATGTATGCACATCTGGTGAGTGCATGCAGGTGCCTGAGTTGGCCAGGAGAGACATCAGATCTGCTAGAGCTAGAACCTACAGGCAGCTGGGAGCCACATGATGTGGATGCAGGGACCTGAAGCCTAGTCCTGTGCCAGAGTAGGATATGTGCTTAAACTCTAGCCTCCCCTGCAGTCACCGCATCTACAAGCTTCTATCTGAATCAGAAAAGCAAAACAACAAAACGAAAACAACCACAAAAATATTCACATTCTGTGGAGCAAATGAAGATCAGACATAGGCTGTCATTCTAGGTTTATTTCAAGTACACACTATTGTTAACTGCAATCATCACATTATACACGAGCACCCCAGAACTCATTTACCTTATGACTAAAAATGTGTCCCCAGTGACCAGCCTCTCCTCCAAACCCCCATCCCTGGTGGTTCTACCTCTTGTTTCTAAAGAATTCAGCTTTTCAGATGCTACATATAAATGAGATCAAGCAGTATTTGTGGCTAATTCCCTACAAAGCTGAAGTTCTCTGTGCTTTAATGATTTCTTCTGAAGATTAAAGACTTTCATGTGGGTTAGTTGTTAAACCTGTCCTGTTAGTGATTACAGGGATACTTGACTTAATGTTCACCTTTTGTACTTGAACAAAATATTATTTTTTTGTTTGTATGTTAATTAAAGCTGGGCCTGAGTTAGTTCAGGCCTTCTCTCATGGTCACTGAGTGCTCGTCAGTGAGACTATTTCATAACTTATTGGAAGACATATTTCCTGCAAGACATCTCAATCTGGTGAGAAAAGGAGAGATACACTTAAGAGATTAAATACTTACATAGGTACAAGTACAAAGCAAAAGCAAAGTGTTCAAAATCTTGATGTATCTGTTTACCTCAAATACATAAGGACATTTCTGTTTGATTTTAGCCAGAGTCTATATTCTTGGAGTAGCAGAGAAATGAGTTACCTGAGAAAGATGTTCCCCTTCTAGGACAGTTTGTTTTACTCTGGTTTTTACCCAGCCTGGCTTCAAACTTATTCATTTCCTGACTCTACATCCTGAGTGCTGGGACTGAAGGTTGTGCAACCACACTTCCTCTCCCCCCCCCCTTTTTTTTATCCACAGGAGCAATAAATACATTTTTTTCTTTGTAGTTGAATCACTACAAGAAATATATGAGGTAAGAGCTTTGTAACAAGCTCGCCAGAAATAGACTTCTAACAATAAGTTAGGGGACATGGAATATAGCTACCGAAACACTAAATTATTTCTTTCTGTCCAGGGTGTCAGAGGTAGTTTCTCAGGGGGCCATGTTGCTTTGTACCACAAGAAATCATCAGACCATTGGAGCAGGTGAGTCTTTTCATTTGCTTCACCTAATCTGTAAACTTTTATTTTATCCAAAATTAACAGGTGACTATTCACCACCACAGCGAAGCCCAGGGCCCGATTGAAGGGTGGGGTGAAAAGAGACATCATCTCCACCTCTTCCCTGTTGCTTTGCAGTCTGGCTTCTGTGGCACTGTTACAGGGACCCATCTTGTGTTCAGGATCTCTGAGAGCCAGCCAGCCAATGTGCTCTCAGGAATGTTTCTTTAATCAAACTGCCTAAATTTAACTCAATATTTCTCCAAACATATGATTGGTTATAGTCCCTTTCTGTGGACAAGTGGCACCTTGAAAATCTGAAAAAAAAAAAAAAGTATTATTCTTTGGAAATTGACTTAAGAATTCTGATATGTAACAGTTATTTTTAAAGTGTTAAAATGCATCTATTTCATTTAACTGTATTATTTGGCAGTTGAGGTTGACATACAAAGAAATAGATTTCAGCGTAACATTTCCACTTCTAGGGTTCATTATATTTTGTTTTTATTCAACTCTCCCAAATAACCCGTTCTCATCCCCCTTCTCCCTGCCTTGCTGGTCAGTTTCCTGCCTCAGGTCTCCTCCTCATGACCTTTGTGTCCCACGAAGCTCATGTTGCTGGTCCTCTTTTGGTTAGGTCTCCTCTTCCCTTCTCAGTTTCTTTTCAACTTTCATATCACGCTATTTCATAAATATTCAATTAATTTTTATCTTAAATTACATTTTTAATTCACTTGTGCTTTAAAATTTAATAACCTAAAAAATATGTTTTCTTTTATCGTCTGCTGCTTCGTTGGCAGTGATCCCAGCACCTGTCTTGCTAGAGGAATAAGTAGTATAGTGAACTAGTGGTAAAAAATTCACCTGTGGGAAAAATAAACAGCATTATTATGACAAGAGTATTCTTTACAAAGAAATGTGAACTAAAATGATTTATTATAAGTAGGAGGGTCATTATTTTATATTGTAAAGCTAGAAAACATGTCATATAGGTAAGATTTGTAGGCAGAAGGTTTTATACTAACAATCCTATAGTTATTGCATAGGATGAGCCCTTAGGAGTCATGTGATATGATGTCACACTAAGTATAGGAGTAGGAAGGAGCTGTGGTTCCTTTGAGCTTGTCATGTTTTCAGACACTTCAAGCACAGGAATTATCTGTTTCTTGTCAAAAGAATAGGCTTTCCCATGGAACTTAGTGTTTCATGGCTCTACTCTTTAGCATGTGACATTTTTATTTATTTAATATTTGGTTAGCCAATTTCTCTTAAGATATTTGAAATGATTTTTCTTTTGCTGGAAACAATTTTCTGGGCTTATGAGTATTCTAATACCACATAACTAGAAGTTTTGAACATACAGGAAATGATGGAGAACTTAGGATAGCATAGGAAAAACTAGCCTTCTTATTTTAAAAAAGGAAGCCCATGTTCTAAGAAATAAGGAAAAAAAAACAGTATCACAGATTGATAAGTGGCAGAAATGTGAACAAAACAAAGATGTTATTATTAAAAGCTTCTGATTAATTCCATTACCTAGAAGTGATTCATAAAGTTTATGCAATTTTAAAGAAGTGTGACTCAGTTTGACTTAGAGCTACGCTTATTGTTTTCGGAAATGAGGCTACTCTTGTAGGCGGAGGGTGTATTTCTCCATAGAGAACAACAGTGAATAGTGTGCATGCAGGGTGGATGAGTGCGTGGATGGTAAGATGCAAAGTAGTAGGGACAGACTATAAAGACTTGGGTGAGTGAGCTCATCGCTTTCCTAGTCCACATGATTAAAAGCACTGAGAATCAGTTTAATGACTTTTGAGCCCTGTGGTATAAAATGTGTGATTCTCACAACAGTGAGGGAAGCACAAAATGAGAAAATGTTTTGCCAAAAGAACTCAGACAGTACACAGTGCATCTGGGCATCAGAAAGCCATTCCGGGTACTAAACAAAAGGCAGAAACAATGGAGGAAATGAAGGGATGACTTATACATAAAGTTAGGATACTGGTGTTTAATAACTGTAAGCCGAATGGAAAGGTAAGAGTAATAATAGCTTTCATTCCATAGACTACTTTGTCTGCTAAGAAAGAAATATGACAATGGGTATGCATGAGCATGTCAGGCAAAAATGGAATATTTTTTATAATGTAAAATTTGGGCCTGCAGCCCAGTTAGTAGTATGCTTGCCCAGTTTTCTTTCAGGAAGCCCTAGATTTGATCCCCTAGAACTACATAAGCCAGGTAGGGTTTCACATGCCTTCTAAGTCCAGCATTCAGGAAAGAAAGGCAGTAAGATTGTAGGTTCAAGGTCATCATTAGCTATGAAAAGAGCTCCTATGAAAGCTTGTAGTAACCAAAAACCCTATTCCAAGAACAAGTTAGCTGGGTGTGATAGTTTGTCATTCCCGTACTGGGGAGGCTGAGGCAGGAGGATCACTGAAAGTTCAAGTCCAATCTCATCTACAAAGTAAGATTCAGGCCAGGCTTGGCTAAATAATGTTTCAAATCAAAATTTAAAAATTAAATAAGAGCTACTGAAGAAGAAGAAAATAACAAATTATGAAGGAAAAAATTGACATAAGACAAAATATTGTCATGAGGTGGGGAAAGGCAAATCAGCATCTGCTCTCCCAAATGTCCAGGATAACTGGCAAACTTCAAATAGCCAAATTTTAATTAGGGTCTCTTTATGCTACCCAGGTTCTCCTCAAACTCATGATCCACACACTTCAGCCTAAGTATCCCACTGTATCAATGCACATGCTCTTCTTTGTCTTCTGTTGATGTGATAAACACCATGATCAAAGTCAAGTTGGAGGGAAAAGGGTTTAGTCAAGCTTCAGAGTCAAAGCCAAGACACTACAGGGATAGCAACGCCTGAGTTGGTATTGGAGACCCAAGTGTCCTGAAAGATGCAGGTTAGACTATGGAATCAAGGTAGACTCTCAGATCCTTGCCAGATAAAGTGCCATGGGTAGACTGGGACTTAAGAAAGATAAACTGGGTGACAAAGATAGCGTCAATGTCCCTTTTAACTTGCCTAAATATTGAATGACTTTCTTGGAGATTGTAGATTTTAGAAGCCCCTAAATTCTCTGTCTTGTCTTTTCTCTTACTGAATACAAATCTTTTGAATGATCAAGAAACATTTGATGCTAACTTCCAGTGTCTATGGGAGAAGAGGAGTCAAGCATCTGGAAGATTGATTAGCAAGCATTGATGACATAGTTGAGAGGGGGCATCCTTCCTCATGTGACTTCCAGAGCTTTTCCTTGGCTCACTCCAGCAACTGAACTCACTCTTGCCTTTTGTCTGAATGGAGTTAGATTTCTCTCTTTTTCTTACTGGAATTGTCTTAATGCTGTTGGGATAATATAGATACAGGCCTTCTTGCTGTTTTTAGCGTTCACCACATAATTATCAATAATGTCTTTAAGCAGTGATAAAGGAAAAGAGAGCAAAAAATCAATGATGAAAGGGTGGGAGAGCCTGTCCTTAGAGTTGAAAGGAGATAGCCTTCCCCTTCCTACAGGCTTCATATAGGTAAAGGGAACTGCCACTTGTGGGCTGGGCCTAGTCAGACCTTTGGTTTGGGTATCTAGCCAATATCCATTTCCATCTCTTCTATCTTGTGCCATGTGCAATGTTCCTTAGCCCTTTTTCTTCCCACACTTCTGTTTCTGTAAAGTACCAACAGTAGCTTGTAATGGTTATAACCATAACCAAAGCAACATATGTGAGTTGAGCTGTACTGAGCATACCGCAAGTCCTCATTTAGTTATCAATGCAATGCTTGTCATTGTCTTCACTGAATAGAAGCCAGTTCTGGCTGCCCTGTATAGCATGACTGTAGCTCAGTGAGCACAAGAATCCATCAGCATGTAAAATGCTGGGCATGATGACAGAGAAAGTGAAATTCCCTTCCCTTCCTCAGTATTTGATGGGATGCAGTGAATGGTAATTCTGGTCCTAGAACTTTCCTCCATCACAGTCCTCTTCCCAGAGTCTATGCAGAACCATTTTCTTGCTTCCTAAAGTATTTTGGTACAATGATGATGGAAGGACATTAAGTCCAGAAGCCCCTAAGCTTAGAGAGGAGTGATGGGGATAAACAGGACTGGAATTGGATCAGCAGGCATGAAGTCATGTAAAGAGTGAGTTAGCAAAATGGTCTCTCTGGTTATCTTTAAGGAGGGAGGGCATTCTACTTTGGGGATATCTACCTGTTTAATGCCAACCCCTCATACTGTAAAGGGATTTCAACAGAGTAAATGCTTCAGAAACTAACTAAAGTTTGCCCTTAAACTATAGACAGTTGAGTGCCCAAAGCTTAAGCAACTTGCCGAGTTTGTGGCCAAATTGCATCTTAGAACACACCCATCTTTCCTGTTGTGATTGCATTATAGTGCTGGTGAGAAGGGACAATAGAATCTCTGTCTCTGTGTCTCTGTATCTCTGTCTCTGTCTCTGTGTCTCTGTCTCTGTCTCTCCCTCTCTCCCTCTCTCTCTCTCTCTCTCTCTCTCTCTCTCTCTCTCTCTCTCTCTGTCTCTCTCTCTGTCTCTCTCTCTGTGGTGTGTGTGTGTGTGTGTGTGTGTGTGTGTGTGTGGGTTGTGTGTATATGTGTATGTGTGTGTGTGTGTGTGTGTATGTGTGTGTGTGTTACTAGAGATCAGACTCAGAGCTTCACACATACTATCACTAGCCTGAAGACAGAATGTAAACCTGACTTATTCATTTTTATTCTAGGGAACTTGTTTCAATTGCTTTTGTCAAACAGGAAGGGATATTGTACTATGTTGAGGAAGTCTCTGCTTATAGCAGCTGAAATGATAACAGTTCAGATTTTATAGAAACTCTGGGATGATGAAAGTGTGCCATTTCAAAGCTGGCTTTGAGGCTGATTTGTGGGAGATGGGGATGGAAGAACTGGAAAGAAGCTGTAACTTATTCTCCACTGTTGGACTCCATTCCCACTCAGTGTCTTCAAATAACCTGTGATGTCTCAGGAAAAGTATGTATTCAGAAAGTGATTCTCTCATTAAAAGTTTGCTGCTGCTTGCATGTGCTGTGCTCCACACAAGGTCCTGGTCCTGGGTAGTCAGCATCCCATTGGGTGGACAGGCAACCCAATTCACAGAAACGTGTTATGAGACATAGCTTAGGCTTGTTTATCACTGTAAGGCTGTTTATTTTCCCTCCTCCAAATCTTGTCTTAAAGCCTATTATCTCCTCTACTGTCAAATGACTAGAAAATTTTTCAGCTATTTGGTACACGAAGCCCCACTTAACAGTGTTGAATAAAGCTCCTATTATTTGAGCAAAATAATGTGTTTCTCAGAAGCACTAGTTTCTTTGATATTTTATGACTAATTTCGTGAGCCAAGGAGCTTGTTCGCTGTTTTCGGAAGAGAGTAATAAATTAGTATTAGCAATGTGCTTTCATCCACATTAAAGATAATAGGGAACCTAGCCTGAAAAGCGGGAAGATTTGCAGCGCTCGTGACTGTTCTCAGCACCGCCCTGGGACACCAAGCAGGCGAGCAAGAGGCAGCGTGGGACAATGGAGAAGGAGCTTATAGCATTGCTAAGTTGTTGTCTGTTTTGATAGGGCAGTTAGCCAGAAAGTTCAATGCACTGTGTAGAACAGAGCTATTTTCTCTAAACACACAGAGCCGAACATCAATTTTATTCACAGAGTACTGGAATACAAGGAACAGATAAATAGACATAAAAAATTGTAAGTATAAACTGTGCAGAAAGAAAGACTATTTGAAACACCGTGATCTTCGCGTAAGAAACTTAGGCATTGTGCATGTGACGTAACCAATTACCTTGCCATTTGCCATTTGATCCTTTGTTCTACTTCCCTGGCTGATGTTTTCTTTTTTGAGGGAGTGGGAGAGGTAGATGACATTATAACATAGCCAAGGCGGGCTGGCCTTGAACTCACTATGCGGTCTAGACGGGTCTCAGAATTGCTCTGCCTCAGTCTCCTGAGTGATAAGATTACAGATCATATATCAAACTCAGTTCATTGGAAAAGTTTTCAATAAAGCATAAAACATTAAATTATGATGCAAGTAAGGACATCTAGGCTCCAACCCCAATTCTATGGTTTAAACAACAAGTTGTCTTACCTGATTTTAAAATTTCCTCATCTGTACAGTGATGGATTTGGGGGGAAGGTCCTCCAATGCCGTGATGGTGAATCTTCATTGTCAACTTGACTGGCTTTAGGATCGTTGTGGGAACACACCTCTGGGTGTTTATGAGAGTGTTTCCAGGAAGGTTTATCTAAGGAAGGACTCAAGAATATTGAGAGCACTAGGCTCACGGAATTAGTCATCAAATATCAAAGAAACTAGTGCTTCTGAGAAACACACAATTTTTCTCAAATAATAAGAGCTTTATTCAACACTGTTGGCATTCTGGCCTCAATAAAAGGGAAGGTGAGCTGAGTATCCACCTGCCTCCCTGCTTTCTGACTGTGGACAGAGTAGCCAGCTGCCTCACACACCTGCTGCCACAGCTGCTTCACAGGCCTGCTGCCACAGCTGCCTCACATGGGCTCTGCCACAGCTGCCTCACAGGCCTGCTGCCACAGCTGCCTCACACACCTGCTGTCACAGCTGCCTCACAGGCCTGCTCCCACAGCTGTCTCACAGTCTAGCTGCTACAGCTGCTTCACACACCTGCTGCCATGCCTTTCCTGCCTCGATGAATCATGCTCTGCCCTCTAAACATAACCCAAAACCCTTACCGCAGTAAGTTGCTTTAGTCAGGTATTTGTTGTAGCAATAATAAAAGTAACTAATATAAATATATCCTCCCTGTAAATTAAAGAATTTTAAGTCTAAAATGTTCTTGACAATTCACCAACAATCACAGAGAAGCAACTGTGAGAGAATTTCAAAATGTAAGTGGACATTGTAAATAAATTTCTAATAAAAAAACAAAAATAAATTTTGAAAAATTAAAAAAATTCAAATTTAACAAACTTAGCCTTTAGAATCTAAGCCTACTTCTTAGCTATTGGGTAAGATAATTAGTTTTTGCATCATTGTGAGAACTTTATCTTGCTTAGATAAGTGCAGAGGATGGGATAGAGGTGTACATGCTAAAGCTGCAGGCTGGCCCCACCAAAATATGTGGGCCCCATCAAATATGAGGCTTGCTATTATAATAGCATAGATATGCTATTCTGCTGTCATACTCTTCTGTGTTACAATATGCTGTGGATGCTTTGTACCTGGGGCAGAACTCACAGACACATTACAACAACAACAACAACAACAAATGTTGGTGCTTCAATAAATGGTAGGTAAAATGTAAAATCTACTGAATCTTCTTTAAACTAAAGCATTTTCACTAGGTTTGGTAACACTCAGGATACAGAGGGAATCTTTAAAGCAGTCCCCTCATTTACCAATTGTATGTTCTCTTTAGCCCTATGAAGTTATATTTATATTTTTGGTTGTGAGCCTATCCTTTAATGGCTGAGCCATCTCTCCAGCTCATGAAGTTATATTTATAAAACAAAGAGAATGAACATATAAAATCTTGGCTATCTGGTCTTGTTTTCTAGAAGGAATGGCAGGAATCTGCATGGGCAACTTCTGGGTCTGGGTGAAAAGAAGAGAGACCGGGACCATGGTGTGCAAAGCTGCAGGCAGCCTCTAGATAACAAGGATACTAGCATAAATAGAGAGACCTCAAGTCATCATCACTAGCACCTCATAAAGAAGTAGATTTGGTAGGAAGTGCAGACAGGAGGAGGATTGGAAGTTCAAGGTCATCTTATCTATATTGAGGGTTTGAAGACAGCTTGAAAAACATGAAACCTTGTCTTAAAAAACAAAACAAAACAAAAAAACAAAAAAAGCCCTGGAGCTTATGGCATAGCTTTATGATGCAGCACTTCCCTGGCATTCATGAGGATCTGAATTTTATCTCTAACATCAGCACCATCCAAGGAGGGAGAGGAAAGGAGAGCTGGGGGGAGAAGAGCGAGTAAGAGCACTAGGAAGAAGAAAGAAAGGAGGAAGGAAATAGGAAAGACCATGGAAATGGAGGACAGAGCCAGATGGAGATAGACCAGGAGCCACCTAGAAGACCAGGCTGGGAATATAATGGCAAGACTTTTATCTGGGTAGTCTCAGGTCCTGGGGGAGGATTTAGCCATGTTCGCTTAAAGGACACAGAGTAGGGAAAACATTTGAAAAGTGTTCATCAGGAAATTAAGGAGGTGCTCTCTAACTCTCCAACGAGAGTTTGCTATACACCTTCGTGAACCCTCTTAATGGCCCTGGGTATTCACCATTCCTACTTTCTAGCGTCTGTGTCCACTATAGCCACCCTACTGACCAGCATCAATGGTCTACTAGTGAAAAAGGAAATAGAGGATCAACAAAACTAGTTGTGAAAATGACATAATCATATCTATTACATTGTGCATTAATTTAAAAAATAAACTTTAAAATTGTGCATTAATGTAAAAAATAAATTTAAAAATAAATTGAAGGGCCATACAAGTATAGTGGTACACAACTGTAGGCCCAGCACTTGTAGACTTCGGTAGATGAATCAGGAGTTTTAGGCTAGAATGGGCAATATAGTGAGGCTCTGTCTTAAAAAGCAATGTAAAAACTCCCTACATATATGTATATATGTATTTATGTTATGATACTATTCTTGTAAATTTACTTTTTTTCTTCAGCTCTAACAAGTATTGCAATTGCTAGAGGTGTGTGTATGTGTATGTGTGGATGGCAACTGACCCTAGGATGTCATTCATACTAAGTATTGAATTTTTGTTATATAGTTTCCATTCTTTGGTTATGATTGTTTTATATGGTTTAGCTAATTTATTGGGAAATACAGGAAAAGAAAATAAAAACAATATAACAAAAGTAGGAAAGGCAAAAAATTTAAAAGCCCAAAATTTCCACAAATATTATAATTTACTTGCAATTAACTCAATTGAATATTCTTTGAAGAAAATAAAATGCTACAATTTTTATGTGGTTTATTATAACCACTTAAGCACTTGGATTGAGAACTTGGTTTGGTTTTAGGGCACACATTTCTCAAGAACGAATCCAGTTATCTTGAGAACTATTGGCTAGTTTCCCATTGCTCTGTTCTGCTTTGGTTTTGGTTTTTGCTGCAGATGATCAGATCACCCTTTACATGTAGTATAACACTGAGCTGCAGCCCCCGTTCCTTTACTCATCTTCATATTCCATTCCTCTAAATAAAGTCAGCTGAGATGTCCACAAAATACCAGGGAGGGAATTAAACTGTGTGCATTTCATAGTAATAATAAAACTCTGAACAATATTTTATCCTTTCAAAACCATTCTGTAATGTTGACTTGATTTGGTCCTAATAGTAATATGCAGATGCGAATTTTTCTAAGGAACCAGACATGCTAAGATTTCAGAGTTGTTTGTGTCCAGACGCTCTGTGTAGTCCAGATCCACTCACCTCATTTCCAGTCTCTTTATGACATGTTGATAGGCTGGCTGAGGGCAGTGTCTTCTCCAGACTGCTGAAAGAAACCAAATTTGAGCAATTTTTGAAACAAAAGGTGGGTACCATCAAGGAGAAACTATGGGTGTGTTAGTTGCTGTTCTCATTCTGTGACAAAATATAAAAGAGTGGGAAAAGGTTGATTTCAGCTCACTGTTTCAACGGAGGTGGTCCCTCAGAGCAGGGGGCAGCTAGAACAGCTAAAACCTGTGACTATGGGAGGCTCTCATGCAGCTCTTGGCTACCGAGGAAGCAGAGGGTTCAGACTAGTACCAGAAGCAGGTATTCCCTCCCCAAGGTTTATTTCTAGTATCACACTTGCACCAACCAGCCCTCACCTCTTAAGGATTCCACATTGAATTCATCACCACATTATCACCTGGGGACCAAGTGTTCAAACCCTGGACCTGGTGGGGACACTTTCCATTGACACTACAACAATGGGGAAAGCTTTACTTGACACTGAATGGATGAAAAACTGATGGCTGCATTGACGATGATGTCTACAGGTTAGAGTTGGTTCCAAGTAGGCCTTGATTCAATGTATGGTTCCTGTGAAGTTTCTGGTCTTATAGTTCTAGTAGTTAAAAAATTTGAGCAGACATAAATAGTGGATATAAACATGTTTTTGTTTTGAGTTCAAAACTTACATACATAGAATATCATTAAATTCTATTAACTTATAGAATTCATTCATGCAAGTATATTAGCTGTTAGTTTAATTTTAGTTTATTAAGTATAGACAAAATAGCTTTGTAATCGAGAAGGTAAAAATAGAATAGAAGTTCATTTCCTTCCCTTGCTTGCCTCTTTCTAGTGTGTAAAACAACACTGACTCATAGGTACTCTCTGACTGTTCTCTATGGATCAGGAAGTCTGTAACTTGTAACTCATGTTAGAATAATAAGTTGTGGCTGAGTAATTTTTTTCCAGTGTTCTAGTTACCTTGTTTTTTTGGAAGTGCATTTTTAATGTACATTCATTGTGGACATTTTAATGAGCTCTCCTTAAACCTTACTGCACAGATTTTATGTTCTTTGCAGAAAGATTCAGTTGCTTTCTCTAATGTTCTCTTTGAGATGTCTGATTTACCCTTCATTTAAACAGTCTTGATCTCAGATAAGTGTGTCTGGATCCAGAGTCAAATAGATGTCTAGCCGAAATCTGAGGACATGTCATGTGTTAGCCCCAGCTGTGCATTGTCTAGACTTTCATGCTTAAGTAGTTAACAAATATGCCCATTTGTTTTATGACCTGCCTTTTTCCAATAAATATTTTAATAACTCATTTACCTAAACAAATAGAGGGGGGAAGAATGACCTCTCCACTAGCATTCTGTTATTCAAATTCTAGGTTAATAGCATCCTAATAATGAATTGCATGTTGCCTGTCTATGTGGTTTGATTTTTCCTGATCCAAGGACAAAGACAGTAGACTGGCATCTTATCTTTCCTGGGATATACAACTTTTAAAACACAGACTTGGTTTCTTCCTTCCTTCCTTTCTTTCTTTTTAAAAAAGTTATTATAATTTATTCAGATTACATCTCAACTTTTATCCCCTAGCTTGTATCTTCACATTCTCATCTTCTCTTCCTTGCTCTTCTGCCCTATTCCCCTCCCCTAGACCTTTGACAGAAGGGGACCTCTTTCCTCACCACATGACTACAGCCTGTCAGGTCATACCAGATAGTCTGCTTCCCCATCCTCTGTGTGCCACTGGGCCTCCTTACCAAGGGGAAGAACAGGATCTAAGAAGTAGGCTCCTGATGAAGGGGCCAGGGAATAGTGTTGTTTATTATAGGCTTGTTTCTCAGGGCTTGTGCCTCATGGCTTGCTCAGCCTGCTTTCTTATCGGACCAAAACCATCAAATCAGGGATGATGACTTTGCTCACAGTGAGGTGGAAACCTCCAATATTAATCATCAATCAAGAATGGCTTTCCTTTCTTGTAATATGGCTTTCGCACAGGACAATCTGGTGAGGATATTTCCTCAATTGAAGTTCCCTTTTCGGAAATAACGCTAGAATGTGTCACATTGACAATAAGCTAGCAATTACAATGATTTCAGCTGGGAAATCACCGTCCATCACTGAGGACGGCTAAAGCAGGGACTCAGGTGGGATCCTGGAGTGAGGTACTGAGGAAGAGAAGATGGAGGAGTGCTGCTTGTAGTTTGCTCCCATGCTCGACTTACTTACTTATTATGTCACCTGGGACCACCTGCCCAGGGAGGTCACCAACAACAATGGGCTGGGCTCCCCTACATCAGTGATTTGTAATTTAAAAAATCCTACAGACTTATGGAAAACATTTTCTCCTTTGAGGATCCTTTTTCCAAAATGACCATAGCTTGAATACAGTTGTCAAAATCCTAACCAGCATAAGTGTATATAAAGATAAAAGGAGAGAACCAATTTTCAAGGGTTGGTCTTCACCTACATCACTAATAATATGGTTTTTTTTTTAAGTATTGGAAAGTATAATAAACAGAATAGCCCTAATGTGCAGTAATATCATCCATGCAGGGCAAGTCAAAGGCAATGATACACCCAGACATAGATAAAGAAAATAGAAAAAGAAGAAGCACAACAGAAAATGAGGGCCACAATTTGCAGAAGAGGAAGAAAGATGGCCTCAATCACATAAGTACAGGAAAAAGTTTTTATGAGACAATAAATAAACCATGAAGATAGAAAGAACCCATGGTGTCTTGTAGAGTTAGCCAGCAAAACTCTGAAGAAGACAAGAACAAATAATAATATAATTACCAGAACAGAATAATTTATTATGTTCTTTGATAAATTCATTAGAAGCCTTTTAATTTCAGAAATCTGTAAGTTTGCTAAAGAGACTAAACCTAAAAGTTCTTGGGGTATAAGAAGCTAGGATAAAAATCTAAAGATGTACACACACACACACACACACACACACACACACACACACACACACACACACAAATATATTCAACAGCATTACAGCAGAAAGTGCCAAAAATCTAGATCAAGAAATAGATAGTCACTTGCAAGGATCTGTTCATGAAGTTTTAGAGTAAAGTGTCAAAAACACAAAGCAAGGACACAATGTTAAGCACTGACAGCAAAAACCTCAACTCACCCGAGACAGGCAATGTTTCAGTAACATGAACCACATATCAGCAACCTTAGAAAACAGGCCATGGACTAATAGATTTCATGATGTGAAAGTAAATAACTGCTGGGTAAGATTGCTGTATACTGAGCACTATCTTAAAATTTTCAACTAAAGCTAAAGTTAAAAGTGGTAAATTCCAATGCAATTCTTTATGTAAGCTAAGGTCTGGTATTTTCTAAATTTTTAGAAAATTGTGTAGACTGGTGGTGGAGGGATGGCTCAGTGGTTATGAAATCCTGCTGCTTTTGCAGAAGGCCTGAGTCTGGTTCCCAACATCCCTGTCAGGTGGCTCAGGATTGGCCCATAACACTAATTTCAGGGAATTCTATGCCTCTGGCTTCAGAGAACATCTTCACTCATGTGAATATAACCCCGAGCCCTGCCACATAACATAATTAAACTTAAAATCTTAAAAAACTATAGACTGTAACATTATGATTTTATCTGTTGATCAGTCCTATAGATGGATAAATATAGTAAATAAATGATCTATTTATTAATATTATTATGATGATGATGTAGAATGCTAGGTGACAATGACAAGATCCACCAAGTCATCCTAATTTTCTGTCACAGGCTTTTTACATATTATCTAAGATTAGATATAGATGCATATAGTTACACATGAAATAATTTCCTCTGTAATATCTAGAAATGAATGAATAAATAATGCCATAAATACTTTTATTATTTCATGGTTCTGGAGACTGATTCCAGGGTCTTGCATGTGCCATGCCATACTATACCATTGTGCCCCCCAGAAATATTTTTTAACTGAAATTTTTGCTTTTGTATCTCACTGTGCTTTAAAAAAAAAAAAAAAAAAAAAAAAGACACCTGAGCGGCAGAACGCCCATACACCAGCAGTGAAAGCAACTTTTTATTATGGCACTTGCTGGGCACCAGCTTTTAGCAGGAGACATAAGCCATTTTTTTTTCTATTTTGTCTTTTTTAGTTAATCTTGTTTTTTTTTTTTTAAACTAGTAATTCCTTATCAGTCTCCTTGTTAATCTGAGTGATAGGTTATGTGTTTGGGAATCACTGAACCATGTGCAACTGTAGGAGCTGTTATAACAATCTCATATGTATCTATAAGGAACGTCAAATACATTAAAAAGCAATGCTGTCTGTGTCTTCTACACTAGACTATGTGTTAAATCCTTTAATATAGAAAGAGCACATATATTAGTCAGACAAATAATATCAAAACAGGCAAACATTTTGACAAGCAGTTGATAAAAAGACAGATGGCTAATAAGTGCACAAAATGTTCATTTTAATGAACAATATATGAAATGAAACTTGGATAACAAAGTGATAAGTTTTTCTCTCTCTTTTGTGTGCATGTGTGGGCATGCGTGTGTATGTAATAGTCAGAGGACAATGATGGAATCTGTTATCCTTCAGGCTTCAGGCTGGAGGTATCTTTACCCACCAAGTCACCTCACTGGGCTGTGATAGTATTTTTTAACCTATCAGACTGAAAAACATTGCTGTCTTGGACAATGCAGTCGGTGGGAGGTGGCAGCCTAGTAGATATTTGATAGTACTACCTATAGAAATGGGGGCCCAGTTTGGCATCAGCGTCCACTAAATTGGTAATGCTTTGACTTCTAACTTCATAGTAGTATTTCTAAAATTTACTCCTATACAATCCTGACAAATGCCCAAGAATCTATAAAACATTATAACAGGAGTCATAAATGAATAGTTTTAAACAGGCCTCACAGAAGTGCTACAGCCATTTATGAAATGCCTACCATTTATGAAATGTTAAAACGATAGAATGAACGCACGTGTTATGTTGTATAATAGATGATTGCTCTAAGTTAAAAAATCCAAGATGTAGAAAAACACTGCACTATGGCGTGCCGAGTGTGACAATCATGTGCTCAGAAACTGGAAAGACTGATAAGACTCTAATATAAACCAGTGATTACTTTTAGAGAAAACTAGGAAATGTGGGGTGGAAGGGAAAGGTTTACTTTTATTTTTCCACTAGCTTGGAAAATGTTTAATTGAGCTATTTGCTTTAAATCTACAGTAAAAAGGAAGAACAATCAAACCCTGCAAGTGCCAGAAGAGAAGGGACAAAGGCACAAACCCAATAAACAGCATCTAGGGTCCTGAGGGACAGCGCTCATCTTCATCACTGAAGGTACAAAAAGCAACTAAAGTTTATCCTGCTAAGATGATCTCGTTTCCTCAGTCAATTTAAAAATGGTGTGTGTGTGTGTGTGTGTGTGTGTGTGTGTGTGTGTCTATATGTTTATGTGTTGGTGCCTGTGTATATATGTGTTATATGTGTGTGTGTGTGTGTGTGTGTGTGTGTCTATGTGTTTATGTGTCGGTGCCTGTGGGTATATGTGTGTGTGTCTGTGAGTGATTGTTTTGCTTTTTGAGACAAGTTCTTCCTTCGGCTTGGATCTTACATATTAGGCAATGCTGATTGAGCAGTCAGCCCCAGAGAACCTGGCTGTCTGCCTCTCTCCAGTGGTGGAATTACAAGCATGTGCCACTCAGGACTTCATGGCTGCAGGGCAAGGATAGTACCAACTGAACCATATCCCCAGCTGCTGAAAAAGTTTTAAAAAGAAGCAAATTGAACTTGTGCCTGTAAGACCAGCTCTTGGGAATCGGAGGCAGGAAGGACGTGACTTTGACACAAGCCTGAGGTATATGGCAAGATTGTGACTCAAACAAACCACAGCGAATAGTCATGTGATTTTTATCCGAACATTTCCTGAGTACTTATGTGAGGAAACTTCTAAAGCTTAGACATGAAATAACTTACTCAAGATCACCAGGTGGCACGCAGAAGATCTGGAGTCAGAAACTTGGGATTAAGTCTTTGACTTCTGTGCGGATGTTTCCAAGAAGTAAGAACGCAAACAAGCGGATGGGCCTTTTTTCTGTGCACATCGTACACGAGCATGAAAATGTTTTCATGTAATAAATATGAACAATGAAAAATTTAAAAACATAAATTAATAAAGATTGCAACAAATAGGCTTTGGATGCTTTTAATTTATTGCGTGCCACAGAGAAACAATATAAGGTACAACATTATGCAAAGTATTACCATAAATATTAGTCATTTCTACCGCTAACCAACTCCCCCTTTCCTTTGTTTGCACTTCACTGGCCTGCTCTTTTTTCACCCGCAGTATTAACAACCCTACTAGCAAGTGTCCAACAGTCCAAAGGTAGGACTCCATTATTATGCTTGGTCAATGTACAGTAATCCGTGCAGTTAGAGAACATGATCTTGGAGAGCTGTAACTGGGTTAGAATTTCTGTCAAATGTCGTATTTCAGTGCTGGGAGTTTTGAATTTAGGGATGCTCTCGGGGGAAGAAGGGCCCAGGATAAACGTGTTCAAGACAAGATGGATCACGACCACAGTAAGAGAGATACAGGAAGTCATTTTTCGGTAGAGGGCGTGGCCCTGTGCCAGAGGTTCTCTCAGTTATAGTGGTACCTGGGAGCTCATTAGCGAGAAAACCTGCAGGGTGCACAATCAGAAGCAGTGGGCATCTGCAGTGAGACAGGGTTTGCAGGACATGACTGAACCATTGCACACACGGGCTCTCAGCAGCTCTGACTGGAGTATGGCTTTCTCTACCCCACGGAGATCAACTCGCTAATTATATCATCTAAGTTTTTAAAATGTTCGTGTGTGTGTGTGTGTGTGTGTGTGTGTGTGTGTGTGTGTGTGTGTGTGTGTTCACAGGTGCTGGTAGAAGGTGGCATAGGTCCTTTGGAGTGGTAATTACAGTGCTGTGAGTGTGGATGCTGGAATTGAAATTCCGTTTTTCATTGAACAGCCCAGCAGCAAGCCCTCTTAACTGCTGAGCCATCTCTTCATCCTCTCTATATATTTTTTTAAATAAAGAGATTTTTGCAGTTCTCAGCTTGTGCCTTAGGACCCCCACAGGGGTGGCATAACAGATGTCCTGCATATCAGATATTTACGTTACAATCCATAACAGTAGCAACAAAATAATTTTATTGTTGGAGGTCACCAAAAGATGGGAGTCTGTACTAAAGCATTGGAGCTTTAGGAAGTTTGAGAAGCACAACAGTTCTAATGAACAGTTAGTTAGACATACCGCTCAGTAGTGCTGGGAACCCAGGGGAACACTGTAGCTCATGTTGGAATTTTGACGCCACTCTACCATCTTCTGGTGAAATTGAAGATTGCAAATCAATTTCTAAACACTGGATTTCCTTAGATGATTGGTTAACAGGTTTAGTGAAAACAGCACCCAGACTAAGAAGCACAGTAAACATTTTCACTTTATGAGTTTTTTTAATGGCATAATTTCTATTTATTTCTAATAAGGAGAAAAGGATTTGTCCTGAATGATAATACAACTTCATTTATCGCTAACATCATTTACACTTTGTCCTGTTTTGTTATCAATCCTGAATTTCTTATCTTAACATGCTCTCTTTCGTTATGCTTTCATGTCTGTCAGTGTATATGGAGGCCTCTTATCCTCACCAATACCATTTCTCTGAAAAAAAAAAAAAACACTGTGAAACCGCCTTAAGGAACCAAAGACTACTGATTTCAAACTGTTATGAACAAGAAAGGCATGTGAAGAGTCTGTTTAAAAAAAAAAAAAGAGTTATAGGCAGTTCCAGAAGATCTCAAAAACTTTCTGGTGTCCTGATAGGCATCACTGATCAACAGTATTTTGTAATATTCACTGAAAGGCATGTAAGTCTGTTTCATATAATTATTTTAAGGGATTTGATATTGCTTTTTCTTTCAGTCTTCTTCCTTCCTTTTCTTATTATCAAGGTTTTAAAACATCTTATACGTTGGGCATAGTGGCACACTCCTTTAATGCCAACACTTGGGAGGCAAAGGCGGCAGATCACCCTAAGTTCGAGGCCAGCCTGGTCTATAAAGTGAGTCTAGGACAGCTATGGTGATACAGAGAAATCCTGTCTTGAAAAAACAAAAACAAAACAAAAACAAAATAAAACATCTTATATGTACAAATTAGTGGACAAGGAATGCAAGAAAAAAATGAAAATAGAAGGGCTTAGAATGAGCCAGAGAGGGCTGGAGAGATGGCTCAGTGGTTAAGAGCACTGCCTGCTCTTCCAAAGGACCCTGGTTCAATTCCCAGCACCCACATGGCAGCTCCGAACTGTCTGTAACTACAAGATCTGATACCCCTACATCAACACATGCACATAAATTAAAATTAAATAAAATATTTTTTAAAAAAGAATGAGCCAGGGATATGGTTATTTTATAAATATACAAAGTAAAACTCTTATTCTTTAAAAACAAAATTGTTACTTTTTAAAATAAACTGCTAGAAAACTAGGAGTCAAATATGGGCTTTATCTTTCACATGAACTCTGGTGCCCCATATTCAACCACGTCCCCTTGAGGGGGTGCCTGGTGGCACTCAGAGGAAGGATAGTAGGCTACCAAGAAGAGACTTGATACCCTATGAGTATATACAGGGTGAGGGGGTCCCCTCAGTCACAGTTATAGAGGAAGGGAGTAGGGGGAAAACAGGAGGGAGGGAGGAATGGGAAGATACAAGGGATGGGATAACTATTGAGATGTAATATGAATAAATTAATTTTAAAAAGTGAAAAAAAAACAAAAAAATTAAGCACAGAAGTAAAAAAAATAATTATAAGAAACAAATTAAATTCTTTTCCTGGGTTGGTGTAAGAAACAGAACGTGTTGATTTGAGAGAGAATGGCTGTCATGAGCTCCCATGTGTGGCCTTGTTGGAGGAGGGGTGTTACTAGGGACGGCTTTGGGGTTTCAAAAGACTGTGTCATTCACACTTGGTGTTTTCTGCCTCCTACTGGCAGATGAGACGTACACTCTCAGCTACTGCTCCAGCCAAGCTTGCCTGCCTGTTGCCATGCTCCCAGGATGATGGTTAGGGACTAACTCTCTGAAACTGTAATCACCAAGTAACCTTTCTTCTGTAAGTTGCCTTGTCTATGGTGTCTTATCACAGCAATAGAAAAGTAACTAAGCCATGGCATAACTGTATAATCGAAACTATTTTGTACAATACTCTCCTAAAGAGATCCACTAATTAATAATAAAAGTATTATTCTGCTGAATAAAATCGCAATGGGGTTCCTAAAGCCAGTGCCAAAGTTGACAAAACAAGGAAGACAGTGATATGAGAAGCTAGTTCAAATGCAAGGTATCAAGTATTTTCTGCAGATCTACAAACATAGGTGACAGTTCCCATCGGTATTGAATTGCTATTACAGTTTGAATCTGGAGTCTCTAGCTGTTTCATAGCTTGTTTGATCCTCAGCTGGCATTTTGGAATACTGTCATCAATAGGTGTCATCAGCAGGTGAGTCTAGCTGGAAGAAGTAGATAGTGAAAGCCAAGCTTCTAACAGTAGAGTGAGGCCCCAGGATCCTGCATGGCTCCGTGCTTTACAGCCTGCAATGACGTGAACACTCTCTGTCACCTGCCCCTGCTGCTGTGAACTAAGCTGCTCAACCACACTCTTCCTGCCTTAGCAAACTGTGACATTGAGCCCTTCCTGCCTTCACCTGTGTCTGACTGTTACCGTAGTCAAAGAAAAACACTTGCATTATGATTTGAAAGATATGTCCAAACAGAACTTGTGTTCTTTTTTTTTCTTTTGAATAAGGTGATCCCTCCTCCAAATGTGGTAAAAGTAGAGATGTACAGATAAGACTGTTTAGAATTAAAATCACCCTTGAATTCAATGGCAAGAATTCTTATGAAAGATAGGGGTGGGGAGAACGCTGGGTGTGCAGTTCAGTGGTAGAGTAATTACTTAACCATGCACACAGACCTGTGGTTGATCTTGAGTACTGAGAATAAAAGGGGAAGAGGAGTACAAGAACACCCAGAAAGGAAGGTAAACTGAGGACTGAGGCAGAAATCTGAAGGCTGTAAGTTAAAAGGTGCCAAAGTTTGTCAGCAACATCTAGAAGCAAGGAGAGAGCATTTAGACTCTCTGTCATCCCCTCCTTGCCCCTCCGCACCCCTCACCCCAACCAATGAAGCTCAGTCCCAGTTGCACAGAAGTAATAGAATCCGGTTCTACTGTACTTAGTTTGTTGTAACTTCCTACAGCAGAACCTCTGAATGATGTAACCTCTAGATCTCATGCAATTCCACAAGAGTTCACACTTCAGTCTTCAGAATCTTTGCCAGTGAATTTCATCTGTCAAGGCGGACTACTTGGGACACACTCAAGGGAGCTGGCTCCTGCAAGCTGTCTTTTGACCTCTGCCCTGTCATAAGGCTGCACACACACATGAATAAATTCAAATGTTCATTTATTTAAACAATATAGTTTATTATAAATTGTACTTTAAAAAATCTTCACTATATGATGGCAAACTTAGAGAGTATTAAGGAAGTGAAATCACACTTGAGACACCATGTAAATGGTCAGTTCTACTGCCTTGTCACCCTTACACCTGACGTGTTCAGTGACAGAACTGCCACTTTTGTGTGGGTATTGGCCTAGACTTAAAATGTTAAGCAATAATCCAAATTATAATAACCAAAGACTTATATTTCAACCTCCAGATTATTATATCATTCAATGGAAATAATTGTTTCTAAGGATATAGTGGGTGGCACATTGTAACAAATTAGAAGGCATGGGGTTATAAGTGAACAGCCTAACTTAGCATCATGGTTCTCAATAGCTAAAGAGATTTCTGAAATACAAGAGGAAGAAATAATGAGACCACAAAGGTTCTAGGGCTTGGTATAGGAAGCATGTAATCTGCCTAAGAGTCTCCAAAGAGACTATTCTCATCAACACCTTCATTTTATCCTTCTGGCTTCCAGACCTGCGAAACAGTAGATTTCAGGTTCAAGTTATGAAGTTTGCCATACTTTGTTACAGCACCTGTGGAAACACAGATAAACATACATGTGTGCACTCACATGCACATATAAAAACAGAAAAACCCAATAGAAAGAAAAATAGAAAGGATTAAAATGCAGAGATAATGTTTTTTGAGTAAAGAAAAAGGGTTATTGATAGCAATCTACTGCGAAAAAATTTTCTCCAATGAAGGACAAGAGATTAAAAACATAATAAAAAAGAATATCAGTCTGGTAAGTATCAAGAAGGAAAAATATAAATTAACATGTGCATATTGAAATATAAATGATCCAAGAACAATCAAAAGACAAAACCTAAGATCTAAGAAATAAAGAGCTTAGATAAACACATGAGCCATAGAAATTCTATTGTACAAAATTCTAGAAAAAAAAATTCTTCAAAGCTAGAGAACTGAAGGTACCCAAACACAAAAGTCACTTGAAGTCACAAACAGACATGAACATACTAGAATCTCTTCATGACATATTTTAGTCAAGCTGTCTAAAACTCAAAGCAAAGACACCGTATTAAAAGCTGTAACCTAAAAATGTCAACTTCCATACAAAGGCCGAGACATCCTAACAACACCAGGTCTCTCATCAGAAGTCCTAAAATCAAGGAAAACGTGGTTTCCAGCTCTGAATTTATGTAACTAATAACCAAAATTGCTATAGCCAAAAAAGTCACATTTAAAATTTAACAGGGAAATAAGAACCTTTTAAGATAAGTACAAGGCAAAGGGAACTCATGGTCAAAGAGCCAATGCTGCAGAAGATATGTGAAGGAATACTATCCACAGAGAAAGAAAGTCTCAGCCATTTGAGCAGCGGAAAGGAACAAATGTTATGAGCATAATATATATTAAGCAAAGAGCTAAGAGATAATCCATCACATGCAACACAACACACTAAACCAGAAAACCATAATACTGACAGAGTGGAAAGTAAAGAATAAACAGTAGCTCAGCTGAACAGGTTAAAAAAAAACAACTAAACTATAGGAATTGGTAAATATATATCAATAATAACCTCATATGAAAATGACCTCAACTTACCGGTAAAGGCATGCAGAGCAGCTCAAAGCATTAAAACCCAGCTTCAGCCATTTATTGCTTTCAAAAAATACATCTGCCGGTAAAGACAGCCACAGAGAGTCTAAGTTAGAAAATGGTCTATTCACCTGTGCTGTGGTGAGCATGCCTGTGGTGTGATGGCTGCCTCGGGTATATCTACTGAATCTTTGTTGTCACCATGGGCATAAAGTGGTTAAATGTCATAATGTGTAAATATGTCACAATTTTCTTCTTAATACAAATATACACTGCATGGATTTATTGTTTTTATGTTTACATCAGTTTCATGAGAGCAAACTTGTTTTCTTCCCCTCCTCCTCACTTTTCTTCCCCTCCCCTCTCCCCCTCTGCCCCTCCCCCTCCTCTTCCTCTTCTTCTTTACCTCTGGGCTTTGTGCAATAGCTCACACCTTTGCTCTTTTGTAATACTTTTGGGACAGTCTGAAACAAGGGCTCACATTTGTTTAATGCTCTTCTTTACTCAAAGAACATTATTTCTGCATTTTGATCACCATCACTTTGCTTCATCTATTGGATCTTTTCCATCTGTTTTTATTTGTGCATGTGAGTGCACACATGTACGTGTGTCTGTGTCTCCACAGTTGCTGTAACAAAGTATGGCAAAGTTCGTGTCTTGGACCTGAAACGTACTGTTTCACAGGCTGGAATCCAGAAGTCTAAAATCAAGTTGCCTTGCAACCTCTCTCCAAAATAAAATAACAAGATAAATGAATAAATGAATAAATAAACGATAAAAAAAATCTAGTTGTGGAAGCTGTAGTGTGCCACGTCACAGTGTGTCCCACAGTGCGCTCTTTTCTTCCCACATCTTTACTTGCAAATGTTGATTGCAATGAGTCATTGGTGTCGTTCAAAGCCTTTGGCTTCTGCTATACTATTAATACTGGCTCCTCAGTGGGACTACTCTTAGGTATCCTGTTGTTTCCTGTTGTCACGGAGATTCTTCAGCTTTGGATTTGCAGGACAGGCCCCTTCACATGCTTCAGAAGTTCAGAGGTGCTGAGATGGGCCAACTCAAAGGCCTGGATCTGGGCCTGGGTGGTACATGGGTTGGTGAGTCGGCCAGCTTTCTTATCATAGGGGCACCACCAAGGTGAGCTTTACAATAAATGAAATGAAACTTAGATAACAAAGTGATAAGTTTCTCTCTCTCTCTTTTTTTTTTTTTTTTTTTTTTTTGTGTGTGTGTGTATCTGTGGGCATGCGTGTGTATGTAATAGTCAGAGGACAAGGAGTGGAATCTGTCATCCTTCAGGCTTCAGGCTGGAGGTATCTTTACCCACCAAGTCACCTCACTGGGCTGTGATAGTATTATTTTTTACCTATCAGACTGAAAAATATTGCTGTGGAGACAGTCAGTGCTCTGTCTCCTGTGATGTAAGTGACTACACTGGGAAGACACAACTGTTACTGTAACAGTTCCTGCTTCTAGACTGTGAATTGGTAGTTAAATATATGCTTAGAAGTTACTAATGTAAGGGGATCAAGGCACTTGCAGAAGCCCTGGATGACTGCCTTAGTGTCTAGGCTCTGCCCTCTTGCCAGCTCCATGCTAGGATACCAGTAGCCACTCTTCATGCAGGAATCTGGAGATATGGTCTATCATGGAAGAGAGTTTACTCGTGCTAGTGGTCCTGTCCGACACCCAGGCTCAAGTGGACTGCACAGCTGGAATAAGGAAGAGAGCTCCTGGGACTGAGCACTTGGGGGCTGGGGCCTGTACACCCTTTCCAAAAGCATTGGTGGTGTAGAGAAAGCCTACTGCCTGGTTAGATGAGGCCTCCTGGATTTGGAGAATATTCTAATACAGAGCATCGTTTTGGGTGAATGGGAAGCCAGCCTTTGGGAAGGAGAGAAGGTTTTAAGTTCTAGCATATGGAAGAAGCCTCATAGGGGATACGCCTTCTGCATCCGAAACCAGTTGCATAGAGAAGGGGTTGCTTTTCCTGACTGTTTATGTCTGGGGCCACCTTTGAGGTGAGAGAGTGGAGGAAAAGGAAAGACAGTCTCACCAAGGATGCATTTCCTTTCTCCTGTGCAGAAATACTGGCACATACAGCTGTGTCCAGGGCCTCTCAACCTCGAGCTCTTCACTTCTAGGCCCTGTGACACTGAGTTACCCTACTGCTCTCAACTCCTAAGGGGATGTCAGAGATAGGACCTGATTGCTCTGAACAAAGCACAGGAGAATGGATGATCATGGGCAGGCCATAAACACCTACCTAACAACTGCAGAGCACTTCCTGCCTGCCTCTGCATCTTACTCTCCTTCCTGCACCCCCTCCTGTGTGTACTGACTTCATCTACCCAGTTAGCTTCACTCACTGATTTTATATTTCTGTCTTTCCCTTGCACAGTTTATGGAGGAACTGTCAAGAGAGAAGTCTGATGAATTTCTTTCTTTTGGTGACATCATACCCCTGTAGAGGTAAAACACACTACTATCCTGCTTCTGGTGATTTGCCTCCAAATGCTTTGCCAGCTTGCTTGAGCTCCTAGCCCATCACTTTAGAACTATGAAAATCTCATCCTACTCTCTCCTCATTTATAAAGTTTCCACCCAGACATCTGTTATCAGGAATGGAACAGTCTTACATAGTTTTTATTTTATCTCGTAGCTTGATAACCCTACCTGGTAGTTAACCTTGAGTGCTTGCAGTACATTGAGGTAGACTGGGTGAGATGAAGCGACTTGGTAACCACAGTTCGTCTCCTACCTGACTATTTGTGGTTTTCTCTAGATGTAAGAAAATTTCTGTTATCTCTTTGGATAATCTTTCTATCTCTTTGGCATTTTCATGTGTCTCCTCAAACCCAATAAATCAGATCTATGCTCTTTTAATGCTGTGCCAAAGTCTGCATACATTCTTTTGTTCTTTTCACAGTCATTTTCTTCTCCATCTATTTTGTGGTGGTCAGCCCTTGAACTATTTAATTCTTCTGTTTCATCTGTTTACAGATGTCTCCTATCAATCACATCTCATAAAGTTTCACTTAGTGCATTCATAAGAGTTTGCTTTTTTGAGATTTCTTTTATTTCTGTGTTAAATATATCTTATAAAATATTGATTGTATCTTTTTGTTCATTAAATGTTACAACAACAGCTGTTTTTAACATCTCTTTCTGATGCTATCTCCAATTAACTGCTCACAAAGAAAACATTTCTTCAATAGAGTCTCACTGAGTATACAAACCATACTAATGAAAAGCCCCTTGCTCTGTAGTAGACAGACAGCACAGAGTAAACTTAGTGGTACTTTTGTAGATGTTTTATTTTGTAATGCTTTGTTTGAGCATTTGTGACTTTACTTGTCTTTTGCTTATCTTGAATGGATTTTTATGGGTTTTGTGTCCCTGAATGTGGATTTATTTCTTGTGATTTTTCTTTCTTATTTTCCCTTTCTTTTTGTATGTTATTTTTGTTCTGCTTTTTAAAATTGGTATGTTTGTTTTCTGAAGAAAGAGAGAGAGAGACTGAAAGCAGTCTAGAGACATGATTCATCACATTCCAAGCCCTCTAAATTTGTATGGTTGGGAAAGTAAGGAGAAGGGGGACATGTGGGAGGAGATGAAGGAGTAGAAGACATTCAGAATATATGGTATGAAAATATATTTTCAATAAAAAATGAGAGGAAATATTTTTCTGAGAGCTCACTCATTCACATTTATTACCATATGGTCGGTTTCTGACACTTATTTGGTTCAATACATAAGATCAAGGTTTCCTAAAATTCTCGAATCTTGTTGGTTTGCAACATTGTACATGAATTACTAGATGTTTATGTAAGTATTCATAATATGCTTTTTCTTAAGATGTTTACAATGCCCACCTTACCAGAAATGGCTTCTTATGACTACAATAGATTATCTTGATTGGATTAACATTAAAAGATCTATTCTAAAATTGGTTGACATCATGCCCCGGGCTTGGGTCCTGAACAAAAGGAAGGAGCTAGCTGAGTGTCCATTGCGTTCTACCTTTGGACTGCAGCTGCAATATGGCTGCCTGTCTCAGGTACTTGTAGTCTTGACTTCCTGGCCATGATAGACTGAGCTTCTGAATGTGAGCCATAACAAACCGTAATTCTTTAAAATTATTTTTGCCAGTGTATTTTATCACAACAACAAGAAAAGTAACTTGGACAGTGCTTTTCTCAGTTTCCACACACATAGCATGTTGTTTTCTTGTTGTCCATGTAAGAAAAGGTATATTGATAAAGTGACATGAGGCATAGATGGGAAAGAAGACAGTGAGCTATAAAGGCACACTGAGAAGAAACAGGGCTGAAGTTATTTAACTCATTTCCACAAAGTACTCTGGTCACTGAAGTGGAGAGATGATTGACACTGTAGCTTCTTTCACAGGAGACAATATGGCCGAGGCCAGGGTACAGGGGACCTGAGTAATAGGCAGACTGCGGACATAATGCTGTGGCATGTTGGAGCCTGCCAGGTTACATCTGATAAATCATCAGAGGTGTGCTATCTGGAGATGAAACTGCAGCCTGAAATCAACCACAGTGAGAGACATCGTATGATAGAAAAATCCAAGAACTATAAATCAGCCTTCTATGTTCTTTTTAGAGTAAATTTTTGAATAATTGCAGTACCAAGAGTGGACAAAACATTTGGAAGTCATTGTATTTGGGCGAGAGAAGAAGAGAAAGCCAGAATGAATTAAACTTTGGAATTTTCATAGCATTTGACCTTTAGCAACAAGGCTGGAAACAAAGATTACACAGCACTTGACTTGTGCTTTTATTACAGAGGGGAGATAGTTTTTGTTGAAGGTAATTGGATGAATTGGATACTTGGATAAAGAGAAATGAGAATAATTTTTATACGTAAAAATCAGCATGTGGCTAATTGGAGAATGCCAAGAAGTAGTGAGTTGAGGTAGAGTGGGACGCAAAAGAATGATGAGCACCAGAAAGCTTGTACTGGGCTGTTTAGTAATGATCAAGTCTATGATAATAGAATAGAGACACCTTGGTGTGTTCAGAATGGGCCATTTCTCACATTCCAGGGAGGTTCTCAGAGCCTGTTCCGAGACCACTGCTAAAGACCATGGACAAGGCTCAGCTCTGGGATATGGATGCCTATGTTAGAGGAGCAACAGAGGATAGTGAGTCATTAGATGTCCTTAGATGGGAGGCATTGGAATAAGTCTTCCAAATCTTAGCAGTGGCTTCCTGCAGATGGAGTTACCCCATACAAGGAGATTACAGAGACTTAATGCTCCCTGTGACCAGGCAGGGAGAGAACTGTGAGGGCATCACATCTTATTCAATACTCCCCTTGTTGCTTGTGAATGATCTCTTGGTGCTACAATAACCCTGACTTGTTCTCCCTATGTACATGTTCTAAATGCATGGGATGCTCATGTCATAAAAATGTCATGTTAGCCATCTTCTAGAGTCATGACTCTCTTTCCTTGTCCCTTTTCCATAGTCATAGAGAAGACCAAAGCAGAAATAGCATTGAGAACTACCTTTGTGAAATCTCTAAAAATTGTTCCACAATGTGGATTCTTGCATCTTGGGACCTTAATCTTTCACCAGCCTTAGATATGGTTTCCAGGTGGTGCGCCCTTGCCAATACCCTTCATACTACCTTTTGGTTCACTTTCTCTTCATTCTCTTGGACTCTCTGGGCACTGTTGCTGATCCTTGACCTAACCCTTCCTAAAGGGGTTAAGAGTTCTTAACCTCTTAAATGGTTCTAAGAGATGCCCAAGGATCCTAAGTAATATATCATCATCTATGGGTCCCACGGACCATAATGATATATAACAGGTGACCTCCCTTCTACTGACCCTGTCTTGTATATGTCAGTCCATGGACCTCTATCCTTCTCAGTGTCCCTCACAACTTATAGTCAGGCTTTCTGAATCCTGTGGATGTAGACAACAGAAATACCAACTATCAGCAGCATATTAAACATGACAAATACTGCCACAAGTACAACAATAAGTGATGTATTCAATCCAATGAAGGGGCAGGAGATTAGAGAAGTCACCAGGACCTTCTTCCATGGTGCATCTTTGTGCCTTATCTGATGCTTCCCAAGCTCATAGAAGGTCTGATGATTTTACTCTATGTTCTGTTCTGGATTTCCTTTTTCAAAGCAAAGGTCACAGCAAAGAGCTTTTTTTCATTCCTCAGATCTGACTAAGGTTACCAGGTAAGAATTTATGCTCAAGGATATGGGACACTTGGTTTCCTGTTCCATCCTTACAATCCTGTGTGCAATAAATCATTATTTCCATGTTGTTAGGGAAACTGAGGCCTTGATAGTTTATGAAGGATCTTAGGTTAGTAAGATCCACTGGTGTCCTCTGGGACCATATTTGAGGCTGGGTTCATTAGAAAGAGAAGTCCTTTCTGCCTCTCAGAACCCAATGGTACAGCTGTGACTATGGCATACCCATGAGTCAGGATGATGAACAGATATAGAAGAAAGGCTACTTTGCAGTGATAAAGGCTTCTTAGATAACTCCTGGTTTTCAGGAACTGGGAGAATCCTATGACTGGTAGATGTGTCAATACAACTTCTTTCTAGAAATCTCCAGGTGAATCAAGAGATAAGTGTAATCATTTTGAAAGCCTTAAACATCATCTTGCCCATTTCTTCTTCAGTGCAGATGCCATAAGAACTCCTTTGGATGCTAACAGTCAGATTTGGGAAATGATCATTTGGCCTTTGTAGTTTTAGAAAAAGTTATTATTATTTGTTTAAATAAAAGAAACATTTGATTTTGTCTTTAAGCATATAAACATGGGCTGGGCCTCATGAGAGACTGTCTCAAAACTAACCAAATAAACAGGAACAGAAATAATGTTAATGAGTCTTTAGGAAGAATTGAAAACCTGTGTTTTGTAGCTGAGTTGGGAATGTAAATTCTATTCTTTCCTCAAAATGCCTACCCTTTATTCCTTACCTTGAATGGCCATTCCATGTTTCAGCTCTCTAAAGAGTTGCTGTGTCTTTTTGCTGCCCCTAACTGTGGTCACTGCTCCCTCTTGCAGGCTTGCTGTTCTGCTGGTGTGTATACTGGCAACAAGACCATATACCCAGAATTCTAGAGTGTGCCTCCTCAGTAGACAGGCCTGGAGAAGTCCTGAGAGCAGAATCTAAACTGAGAATTTGAAACCTGTTAGCTAATCTGTGTGGCAATTAAGACCTTGACATTAATGGTCACTGGTTTCAAGACAGGCACTGGTTTGTGATGGGATATAACTGTTTAAATTAAGCAATTTAATTTAGAGTGATGGCTACCAGTAGGAATTTAATTCATTTAACATCAGATATTGAAATGAGTTCTTTTTTTTTTCAACAAGACAAAAGCAAACCATGAGCAAAAGAATGAGTGAAATATTTTCAAAGAGAAAACAGTAGAAAATAAAGAAACAAGAAACAGGATAGTAGGGGTAGGATGAAGGAGACGTTTCTATCTTTGGAAAATATCATAAATCCACATGAAAGAATGATGCAGTAAAAGAGAAGCTGCACATTTTCTATGTCTACATTGAGACAGAAGCATCACCATAGATCCTAGACCTAAAAATGACAATAAAAAGATATTCTGAGCAACCCTGCAGCAGACACTTTAAAAGTCAGATAAAATGAGCAAAGTGCCTATCCAAGGCATCCAGAACAGACTCAATCTGAAATAAGTAGTGTGACTATTCCTGGACCTTGAAGGAAATTAGCTCATTATTTAACACATCAGAGTAGATTTCTTGAGGCACAGGAACTTTCAGAAAATATGACAGGTATTTAAGGATGAATTAATGGCTAATTTTGGTACACACTTACACCTACAAAATAATTTTTGAAAAAACTTAATATAGTTCCATTTGACATCATTGTTGGGAATGATGATTAATTTCATTGAATGTGATGATAATTTTGATTTTAATTGAAGATGTCTTTCATCATCTGTGCATCCACTATGGACTTCATTTTCACTGGAGGAGAATATATGGCAGAGTGCTCAATGAGCATAATAATACAGCAACTATATAGCTCTTACCCTAGGAGAGACCATGTTTTTAATGTTTATGCCTTTAATTGGCATATACGGAAATAAGTGGGTGACCCAGGGTTCACCAATGGATGAGGCTAGGCCATGTTGCAAGGAATCTGAAAATGTAAAAATTATTGGGAGTTCTATCTCTGATGTTCCAAGAGACCCTAGGGGTCAAGGAAGGAAGCACACTGTGGTTTCAGAACTGCTTGGTTTTTCAAGGGATCTACTGGCTTTTTTAAAATTTATTTTTATTTATTTATTTATTTATTTTTGTCATCATGAATACACAGCATTCATCAGCAAAAGTAAATGCTTATAATTCAGAAAGTAGTGTAGAATTCATGTGCAAGATGTCTCCCAATAACCTCTCTGAATAGAATTAGGAAGACCTTTCTTATAATTATGAGAATCTGCTTTGTGAGGTTTTAATATAGACCTTTTAGAATGAACAATAACAAAATAGGGTGAGAGTGAGGGTGCTAAGGTAGGATGATTTTTCTTTATTTCTTCTCTCTTTAATGTCTGTGTATGTCAATACATCACTACAGAAATGAGTAAGACTCTCATCTTCAGTGATGCTAGGGTATAGGAAGTTGAGGAGGAGAGCTTACTCTAAAATTCCTATTTTTTATAGACTCCAGGATTATGCTACAATAAGTATAAAAGCTACCTACATTTTAAAAAGAGATAAAATCTACAAAACACATGCTTGCTTCAGCAGCACATATACTAAAATAGGAACAATGCAGTGAAGATTAGTATGGCCCCTGAGAAGAATGACATGTAAATTCATGAAGTGTTCCATAATTTGAAAAAAAAATCTACAAACACACAAGCAACTGAAGTTCTGGGCTCACCAGGGGTGGTGTCAATATCCTGCTCCAGCCATCATAGAACGACAGGTGACTGTCGATCATGTCCCACCTGTCAGGTGAGTACCATGTCCACCTCATGGGCAGATACATTCACCAACAGTCAGCAGGTCTAGTTTTGGGTTTCATCCTTGTTCACTATGAATGTAGAAGCCACTTCTGTCTTGGAAATATTTCCATTCTCTAACAAAATCAACTGAAGGATTAAAGGAAAAATTTCTTCACTTGGCAAATGACATTTATCAGAGTCCATACCATCGTTGACTGTAGACTCAATTTTCCTAATCAGAATATTTTATTAACACCTTAGTGACTGAGCCTACATCAATTATAACCTGATTAACCAAAACTGTAGGAAATGAGGATTAATGGACACAATAACAAAACCTTAAGGATATCAGTTCCGAGGAACATTTAATTCTCTGGTCGGGAGCCGCAGGATTTCTTCCACTGGAACCTGGGGTAACCAGACCCCAGAGCCTCAGCAGGAGCCAGAGCTCTGAAGCCTTCCTTCAAGCGGTTTTCTCTAGGAGCATCTTGAACAGCAGTGAAGAACAGCCAAATCTATCCCAAGTCTCCGTGAGGTGGTTGCTCTTCTAGTGAATTAACATTACCTGTTCTCTCAAGAGACTGTTCTGATCCCACACTTGGGATCCTAAAGAACAGGTTTCTCTCCTTCAGTTGGCTGTTGGATGCTCTTCAAGGTGTGTAGGGCTGAAATAATAGAAGCAGAATCTATGACCTTGAGGCACATAGAATCCAGAGAATGGGACGGAGTGGTAATGACCCACTCTCCATATCAAGTGCACCATAGGGACAAGACTAAGGGCTTCTGATGGAGTGGAGCCACTAGGCATATCTCTTAGCACACAGGAAATGATCAGGGACTGGTGGTATGAGGTCAGAGAGAGTTCAATAATCACAATACATGGCTGTTGGGGAGAGCAATAACCACAGCACAATAAATGGAAAGCAATAGGCATGGGAGTGGGCTGGCTCAAATCTATATAATTATAGTTTCTACTGGCAAAGTTAGAAATAAAATCTTGAGTTAAAGTGATGATCACAGAATGTGATCCCTTCAGCATTAAGGTCTTAAAAATCCACTGGGAACTAAAGCAAGCACATATTATGTATGGCCAGATGAATTTCAATCCATTCTAGCCTCAGGGAAGAGCAAGCTGGTAGCTAGGTGTGACACTGAACTGAGAGTCAGAGACATATACCTCGAATGGCATCAGACAAATTGACACTCCTATGAAGAAGACTTGTTTACAAAGATACTTTGGGCCACCACACAGATTATCTGAGAGTATATATCTCTAGGGTTCAGCACCCCCAGTCAATGCCAGAGACACAAAAGAAGAAGCAGTCTTCTATAGGCTTCACAATGGCACAGGAGTGAGAGTCCATTCTTCACTTTGAACCACTTCAGAGTAATGTTAAATGAAAAGAAGTCATGAGACTTGCAAGCGAAGCTTGTTGTCTGCTCAGGCATGGCCCTGGTGGCAGCTCCCCTCCTCCAGCCCACCCCCATATTGCAGGAGGAGACGGTCTGACTCTAAAGGAGCATATAGACAAAAGACATGGTTGTGACAGCCACCACTGATGACTGTGAAGAACCTTCCTATTTACCACCACCACCACCACCACCACCACCACCACCACCACCATTATCACCACATAGATGATGGTACTTGAAATCAATGCTAGGGCTTCAGCCACATTTAATGTTGTAGGGAGAGTTATGCTCTCCTCCTTCTGTGATGTCCTTATTCCTTATTCTTATACGTTCCTGCAGACGTGAGCACACTTGCACAGCAGAAAGAGAGGACCTGCTGTCCCACATGAAATTCCAGGCCAGGGTAGAAGTAAGGAAATCACTAACCTGCCTGGTACTTTCTATCAGTTGCTCCTGCTGGCCTACTTGGAAGCCTTGCAACCTAGGGAAAGTGTTTATAAATGTAACCCAGGAAATGGGTGATACCAGAGAAATTCTGTTAACCTAGAAGCCAGCTTGTTACCTCCATATGGTTGTTTAAATCTATACCCACACACTAGTAGGTATAAACTATGCCAAGTCCTGAATTCAAAAGAGAGAGACCAGGTGGCAGTTTTTCTGAGTCAAGACTTAATAGATTTAGTTTGTGTTTGAAAACAATGATCACCTTGTGCCTAGGAATCCAGAGATGGTTAACTCCCAAACTGTCAAGGAGTCAGAAAAAGAAACAGGCACAGCTCTACTGAGAAGACAAAAGTATCTCTTGTCCCTGGAAGCATACACATGTGTGGAATGGTGCAGTGAGCTCTGAGATGTTCCAAAAGTTGTCTTGTGCTTGTTAATTATTACTGAGTATAGGTGTGACAGTCTGTGTGCAGCTCATACACATTTATATTTGTAAATGTGGAACTTTCCCCTAATACCCATCAAACCTTTGACGGCAGAATAAAAAAAAAAAAAGTAAAAAAAGTTCCCTTGAAGAAATCCAGTTGTTTGAACATGAGCAGACTTGACATCCCTAAAGGAATGAGGTACTGGAGTCAGGGACCATTTGGGGAACTTCTAGGTATTCCGGCATTGTCCTGCTTCTGATGACTCCTCAGACTTGGGGAGTGTGATCCCCTTAACGACATTAGGATCAGAGAGGGTGTGGTTAGCTAAGTTATACAAGGTAAAGGGTAGAACACATCTTGTCCTCTTCAGTGAATATGTGTGTTTATCTTCTGTGCTCCAGTGTCCCCTTTGATAGAACTGCATAGAAGCAGGACCCTGGAAAGATGATCTGGAAGACGGAACATGGTGCTTGTCACATTCTAAGCACTTAACAAGCACCAGGCATGGCTGCAGCTAGTAGTCCGGAGTGTCCACCTTTGCTTCAGGCAGCAGAAGGTATATCTAATGTTATATGGAGACACCGGGAAGCATTCATCCCCCACCCCCACCCCTGGCCCCGTTTCTTCCACCATTGTGAAAATAAAACTGTGCAGAAACCATGGCACACACTGTCACAACATCCCTGTTGTTAGTAATTCCTCCTGGGACCCGAGATTGAGCAATGGCTTACACAATCCGAACAGACTCACAGGTGTTTTCCTCCAAGGGTGTTTTGTACAGACAACTGGGAACTCTGGGAAGGGAAGAAGGATAGACAGAGGATTCACTAGCCACTGTTCTTTGAAGACCTGTCAAGACAGAAAGGCCCCGCCTTGAGTTTGAGGTTGAGCATGGCTCTATCCAGGTGAGTCCTGAAGGACCTGGAACTCACAATCAGCAGTGTCCTGGGCCTACTTCCTGCTTTAGGGAATTATGCCTGGAAACTGCTGTTCTGGAGCATTGAGGGTTCTCACCCCCCAGCTCCATAGGTAGACAGCTCCGCCATAGGGAATAACCCAGGTAAATCTGTGGTGGCTTGATAAGCAAGGAGTTACCTTCATTGCTTCTACATTAGAACTGTAATTAGGTATTTCTGTTTGTTTGTTTGTTTGTTTGTTTGTTTTAGACAGGGTGTTTCCATGTGTCCCTGGTTGCCCTGGAACTCTATAGTATGTAGAGCAGGCTGATCTGGAATTCATAGAGATCTGCCTGCTTCTGCCACTGTCTTAGTTAGGATTTCTATTGCTGTGATAAAACATCATGACCAAAAGCAACTTGGTGATGAAAGGTTAGTTTGCCTTAGAGCTTATAAGCCCACTATTGCCTTTCATGGCCCTATATGGATGTTGTCTGCTGCACCTGGGATCTAAGGACCTGAAAGAATGGAGCAGACTACAGTCTGATGCTGTGAGACAACCTTACTTCAGTGACAGTGGACTTTTATACAAGACTCTAACAAAGAAAGCAATGGTCCAAGTACGGTTGTTTGAGTTAAAAAATTATATGGCCAGAAAAACGTGTAAATAAATGCCAGTAAGTGCATACTAAAGCAGCCTTTTTAATGAACTTTCCCAGGATAGACCAACTTGAACACAAGTGGCTGGCATGTACTATAGATTATATCTTGGAAGCACAAAAGCAAAGCAGAAGGCCATATCCAGATTCAGGGTACACTGACCATATTGTGTTCTATAGCTGTGTTCTGACATTAAACAAGAGTAAATATGTCTTGAATATAAATTTGCCACAGGAGCTACAAAAATAACATCCAAGAACAATCTAGGAAACAAAATGCACCTGAGGTAAAAGGCCCTCTGCCTTTTCCCTGAAGCCTTTCTCACAATTACCCAAGGCATTGTTCACTACGCATCATTCTTTTGACAGTGTTCTAATAGTTCATTACTGAGGAAAGCCAGGGAGGTAGTTGGAGCAGGAACCTGGAGGCAGAAACTTAAGTAGAGGTAAGCCAGGTATGCTGATTACTGGCTTGTCTCCATGGCTTAGTAAGCCCTATTTCTTATACACCTCATGACAACAACCCCACCCAGCCAAAGCATGAGGTTTGCAAAGGGAAAGCAAAAGATCTGAAGTCATGTGGCCTTTGAGTGACACAGCTCTTAATGGTGGCAGCCATTTCCTACCAGAGTAAGGATATGACTGACATCAGACATTTTCTCTTTTCTTTTTTCTTTTTCTTTTTTCAGGGAAACACAACCATATGGATTTTATTTAGGAAAGAAGAAGGAAAGAGTGAAGGGTCTGCAGCCCATATCTGCCCAATATCAAATACACGCAATGTGGATCCACACTGCTAATGCAGCCACACTCAGATTCTTGGGCTACCATCAAGACTGGAGGAAGGGAAGAGACCCAAACTAGTTAGCTTGCAGAACAACAAAGTGGATTCCAAGGCAGCAGGGGAAAGCACCTAATATCATTTAAAGGAGATAGGAACGACCCATTTAAAATCATGAAGTCCTTTATGATGTGAGCTTCATGAACTGATCCACAATGACAAAAGTTTATTAATCTCTATTACGTGTAAACCAGTGGGATTCATGCCCCTAACAGACATTAGACTTACAAGAAGGCTTCCTACTTTGATTGTGTTTGCTTCTCAGCTATGCGTAGGTATCACAGACCTTTACAAGGCCTTGAACGTTGATGGGTACTGTGGACAGGTGGGGTGGAGTAGGGGCTGTACCTTCTACTGTGAGTGCTGATCATCTCAACAGAGAAACGCATGGAGAGTACAAACTGTTCTCAGTCACCGGTGAGCCAACCAGTTTCTAGTGTGGAAGTAGAACTTTGGTGTCACAGCAGCTCAGCGAGCACCTTCCTGCAGAAGTCACGGCAGAAGGGCTGCACTGTCTGGAGGGCGATGATGAAAAGTACCCAGAGAGACTGGTTCTGAAGGCCCCACTGGTCAGCTCTGGGTTGCTCTTGTCCATCCTCTAGAACCAGGGAAGTGAACGCAACAGCCACTCTCTCTGAAGCTTGGAGCCAAATGTGCAGTGGCCTCCTTGTTTCTCATTGGCTTGAAACCGAGCCTTTTCTAATCAGTACTTGGATGAATTTAAGAGTATTCTGAAGCCCTGGGAAAGAAAAGTGGAACCAGGTAGTGGCTGGATTCAGTAGTTCGTGGGCACCTGAGTTTTTAGTGGAGTTAATACTGCCTTGTTGGAATGGCAAGAGACTGACCTGGAGTCAGATCTGGGGTCACATCACAGCAATGATTGATTCTGTGTCTGTGGGCATAATCCTGGGCATGTAAACAAATCTTGTAACTGTCAGAGTTGTGCTGGATGCTCCAATCTCCTTGATGAGTTGACAGTCTCAGAATAAAGGTATGAGGGAATCACAGTCTATATCAGGAAATCTAAAATAAGTGCCTTGCTGTATCTCCTAAGGTTAGTACATATCCCACATTGGTGAAGTCTAATTTAGAGAGTTCAGAGTCTGTGAAAGATGGTTCTTAATAGACAGCATTTCAGATAGATCCAGCATAAAGACTCAACTCCTCAATAGCTCTTCCATCAGGGCTAAAGGATCTGACAGGGAACCTAGCCATGTTGGGAAGTCTCCCTTTGTCTTGGGGATAAAGAGAAACTGTGAAAGCCATGTCCAGACTTTCCACTTTCCTGACATGTGGATCCTAATGGGAGGGAGGTGACAACACTCAGGGAGAAGAAATCTTACCTGGGCTTCTCCCTGCCATCTCAATGGCCACACAGGCCCTCAATGCTTGTGGAGTAAATAGAAAACTCAGCAATGGAGCTACCTGGAGGCACCAAGTCTCCCTTTGTCACTGGCCAAATGACAGAAGTCTTAGAGTCCTCATCTGTATGGTTAGAGGGATGGAGTAGATTGGGAAGGAAGAAGGCTCTAGAGCCGGCAGATAAGGGGTGTTGCTGTTCCCCACCCCAACTTGATGAGGAATCTCTGCAGATGGCATGTCTTTGTTCTCTTCAGGTTTCCTGTGCATAGGAGAGGTGATATCAGATCTTGAGTGTTAGCATGACTATAGCACCTGCTTTCTCCTCCTACTCCTCCTCCTTCTTGTCCTTTTCCCCCTCCTTCCTTCCTCCCCCTCCCACAGTTCTTACCCTTTCTCTTCTTCCTCCTCTTCTTTGGTAATTTCATTTTTCTCTTTTTTATTAATTAATCAATTTATTAATTTTATGTCCCAGTCATAGTCACCTCCCTTCTTTCCTCCCAGTCCCATTCTATCTCTCCCTCCCCCTCCTCTATTCCTCAGAAAAGGGAAGCCTCCCTTACCCATGCACCCAAGCTCATCAAGTTGCATCATGACTGAGTTTTTCCTCTTCCTCTTCCCTTGTAGCCCAGTAAGGCAATCCCATCAGAGGGAAGTGATAGAAAGCAAACAACAGAGTCCATGTCAGAGACAGCCTATGCTTTCCTTACTAGTAGACCTACATGACTCCTGAGCTGCCCATCGGCTACATCTGTGTAGAAGACTTAGGTTCAGTCCACACTGGGCCCTCTGGGCCCTGGTTAGTTGGCTTTGTTGGTTTTCTTGTAGCGCTCTTGTCACCTCCAGGTCCTTCTCCCCTGCCCCACTTTCCCACTAGACTCCCTATGTTTCACCCAATGTTTGTCTGTGACTCTCAGCATCTGTTTTGAACTGCTGCTGGGTGGAGCCTTTCAAAGGACAACTCTGCTAGGTTCCTGTCTGCAAGCATAGCAGAGTATCATTAAGTGTCAGTGGTTGGCTCCCTTCCATGGGGTGAGTCTTGAGCTGCACCAGGCATTGGTTGGACAGTCCCTCAATCTCTGCTCTATCTGTTCTATCTTTATCCCTGCGCATCTCGTAGGCAGAGTAAGGTCTGGATCAAAGTTTCTGTGGGTGAGTTGCTATTCTCCTTCTTCCACTTAGAGTCTTGTTTACTTATATAGGGTGTCCTCGTCAGTTTCCATGGTTCCCCTCTACTAGAAATCTCAGCTATATTCCTCCTCATACACACCCAGACACTTATTCTGACTTAGGCTTCCTGCTTGTCACAGAGATGCCCTCACCCACTGTTTCTTCTCTCTGCAGGCACTCCATCCTCCAATGGCTTAGCCATTAAAGGCTAGGCTCACAACCAAAAATATAGAACCTGCTTCTTATCTGTCACTCACAGAAAGGCCACTAAGATTACTTAGAGGAAGGAGGGTAATGCTATATTCACCTTACATAGAGAACTCAGTGCCTCCCCCCCTCCCCCATGCTGAATCTCTATGTTAGAATGATCTTTCTGAAACTTCCCACAGTAGTAGGCACCAGGGTCAGCAGGTATGGCCTTACTGATGCAGATGGGAAAGTCTAGGTTGTTTCTCTTTGGAACATCTGAAGCATTTGTGAATTTGGGGAGCTGTGTCCTGTGTTTTGACTTGCCCTAGGCCCGTAAACAACTCCATGGGCTCCACAGGGAGTAGGAAGGTTGGGTGCCATTCAGAGTAGGTGACTCTCAACATACAGAAACTGATTTCTCAGGATGAATCAATTTCGGAATCTGCTGTGTAGTTGTTTCTGCAGGAAGTATCAGTTAGTGCTCATCCCGATGGGAACCCACAGGCTTCTCAAGTTGGTGATAAAGTCCTGTAATTTTTTTTTACAATACTAAAACACAAACAAAAATTCAAAATACAGTCAATGGGACTTGGATACGATTGCCAGAGACCCTAGGTCAGCTTCCCTGACCCACAAAGCCCCACAGCTCATTGGAGTGATAATGACACACAGACCTTTAGAAACACCCTACCTATGTAACACACTCCTTAACTGAAAAATAGAACATTGGCTTCAGTTGGCAGGATTTTCATCTACTCTATCCATACTTTAAATTCCTAATGTTAATGTGGCAAATCACATTAACACAGCATATGTTGACACAACGTACATTTGTTGTTTCATGGATTTGGAGTTTGAAATCTATATTTGGTCTCATTAACCATTATCCAGGACACTCCACTGTACCCTCCAGAAAGAATTACTCCTTGTCTTGTGTACTTGAGAAATTTCTTGGTGGTTCTGTCCTTCATGTTCTTTCTCACATCATACTGTGCTTCTCCTCCATTGCACATCCATCTCTGTCTCTGACTCAGTCTTGTGTGGACCCTTGTGATGCATTGGGCCTATGCCATGTTATACAGTGCTGAGCTATTGGGTCAAGACTGTGTAGCACCTGTCCTAAACATGCAGAGGGATAAAGGAAGATATAAACAAAATACTAAACTAACAAAGGAGAAATTGAAACATAAAAGCAAATTAAGAGCACTAAATGGCTGAGAAAATGATAAGAAGGAAACAAATCAATATTTGAGAATTGAAGAGTATGGTAATTAGAGGTTCATTGGAGAGCCCATCAGAGATTTAAGAAGACAGAAGTAGAAAAAATATTCAGAAAACAGAGATAGAACCTATCTGGCCACTATGGATTAAAGCTGGATAGCAACAACAACAGAAATAATAGATATCTTACAAACTCATGGAAACTGAACAACTCTCTACCATTCAGTATTTCATTCCAAAAATGGGTCAAAACCAAAATCAAAACATAAATCAAAGAGTTTCTAGAATTTAAGGAAAATGAATATACCACATACCCAAAACTTACTGAACATAATAAAAGTGGTTCTAAGATGGAAGTTCTTAGCACTAAGTGCCTACATTAAGGGAGAGAGAGAGAGAGAGAGAGAGAGAGAGAGAGAGAGAGAGAGAGAGAGAGAGAGAGAGAGATTATACAAGCAGCTTAATAGTACATCTTAATGCTCTGGACTAAAAGAAGAAATAACATGCCCAAAGAAGGAGATGGCAAGAAATAATCAAGCTCAGGGCTTAAATCTTTACAATAGAAACAAATAATAGATTAAATAAAGAGTTGGTTCATTGAAAAAGTCAATAAAATTGACAAACCCGTCATCCACCATGATCAAGTAGGCTTCATTTCATAGATCAGGAATGGTTGAACAAATGCCAATTGATGAAGGTAATCAACCATATAAACAAACTGAGAGAAAAACCAATGAACATCTCATTAGATGCAGAAAAGCCTTTGACAAAATCCAGCATTCATGCATGATAAAAGTCCTGGAGAGATTAGGGATATAAGAGACATACCTCAGTCTAATAAAGGTAGCTCACAGCAAGCCCATAGCCAACATTAAATTAAATGAATAGAAAGTCAAAGCAATTCCACTAAAATCAGAAACAAGAGAGGGATGTCTCTATATATCTATTCAATATAATGCTTGAAGTCTTAGCTGGGACAATAAGGAAATCAAAGGGATACAATTGGAAAAGAGAAGTCAAAGTATCTTTATTTGTAATCCTCCTATAGATTGTCACAGCACTAGACTCCAAAATCTGCTTTGTTTTAGTTAGTGGGCTTGTTTGGTTGTTAATCGCTTCCTTCTTTCCTTCCTTCCTTCCTTCTTTCCTTCCTTTCTTCTTTTTTTCTTTCCTTTTTTTTTTAAGACAGGATTTTATGTAGTCCAGGCTAATCATAAATTTCTGATCCTCCTGTCTCTGATTCCCAAATGCTTTAATCAAAGGCATGCACTATCACCCCTAGCTAATTTTTGTTAAGAATGTAGATCTTTGTTTAATATTTTTATGAGAATAATAGTAGTAGTAGTAGTAATATTAATAATAACATTATTATTACTATTATCAATAATAATAAACAGCAGTAGGATGTTTTTAAAGTGATAAGAAGGTTATAGATATACTGATGTTTCATGAGTATGTACTTATGTGCACATTCACCAAATTAGGCATGTGGAATATGCACACCTTATGTGTGGGAAGAAGCCATGCCAAATTCTGCCATGTCAGAAATCCTGTGCTTAGGCTGTATGCTGTGACCTTCGAGTTGCTGACCTTTGCCTCATAAGATCTTGTGTTCCAGGCTATCCTTGGACTATTTACCTTTGAAAGAAGTAGGGAAGTCTCAACTTGGAACCACCCAGAGGATCTAGGAAGTTCTTACAAGGAACTACTCAGAGAACTAGAAGTTCTACAGAGAGCAATTTAGGCTATTGTATTCTTGCCCCGGGGGCTAGGGTGAGTGAGATTAGAATAGATACTATTGACCTTGCCCTATATATGTTCCTACTAGTTGGCAATAAAGTGAATCTTGATCAGAAATTTCCTGACTTGATTCATTATTTCTCGCCTCTCCCGTATTGTACTTTCAATCTCCACTCCATCTTTCAGGTGAACCCTGATTCAATTTTTCCAGAAGGCTGGGGCCCAACATTATGTATCAATCACATCTTGATAAAACGTATTTTCAAAGAACAAAAGTACAAAAGAAATTGATGCTATCAAATAACTTGTGACAGGATTAATTTTTCAGTCTCCTGTCTGGATCTAAGCTTTTGACACATGATTTTAAGGTTTTCCCACTAAAATGATGTGTCCAGTTCTTGACTTTGCCTTAAGTGACGTTTTAAAAAGGACAGTATGCATTTCTGAACTTAGGTCTCAAAAGCACAGCTGAGAAGCTAGAGAGATGGCTCAGCAGTTAAGAGCATATGCTGCTTTTACGAGGACCTCAGTTCAATTCCCAACATCCACAAGAGGTGGGCCACAGCTGCCTGTAACTTGAGTCCAGGAGATCAGATGCTCTCTTTTAGTCCTAAAGGGCTCATGTGCAAACACACACACACACACACACACACACACACACACACACACACACACAAACACAGCAGTCACACACACACACACACACACACACACACACACAGCATTCACACATACACAGCATTCACACACACACACACACACACACACTCACATAAAATAAAAGTGAAAATGTTTTAAAAGTGAATAAATATGAGTATTTTCATTCGTTCTGTCCTACATTCATATTGCAAAAAATAAAAAATAAAAACATGCTTAGGAAGCCTTGCTAATTGCAAATAGAGGCTGAGACATTCACAGATCTGACCAACATAGCCAGCTCTCACAGTCAAGAACATGCGATTCCAAGGAGCTATTCATAATTGCTTGAGTTAAATAAATGCTTATGGTCATGTGCGCAAGGCTTTATGGTGATTGGCTACCTGCTACATTTTCAATAGTAGTTAACTGATATATCTAGTTGTAGGAATTAAGTGTACTGTTATATAATCATCAGTCAAATCAGAAACATGTTAACCTAACCCAGGCAGGAAAGAGAAACATGGTATAAACTCACTTATAAATGGATATTAGCTATACAGTAAAGGAGAATCATGCTATAACCCACATACCCAGACACAAGGAAGGCTTAAGGTGGTATGCATAGATCTCCCTGGGAAGGGGAAATAAAACAGATTTTGTGGTTGGACTGGGGGCAGGTGCTGATGGGAACATAAGGTATGGGGGTTGAGTGGGAGGGAGAGAAGGAGAAGATACTGGGAGAGACAACAGAAATTGAGGGGCATTTGGGGGCCAATGTAAAAACATAGTGCCATGAAAAGTCACTGGAAACTATGAGAGAGACTGTAGCAAAACTTCTGGTGGGGAGGAATATGGATCCTGAACTGGACATTTTCTGTAACCAGGCAAGGCTCCCAGCAGCAGGACTGGGACACCAACTTAACCATAAAGCCTTCCATCTAATCTGTCTTGCCTGCAGATATTGCTGGGGTAATGGTGGCACGAAACTTGTGGAAGTGACCAATGACTGGTTCAACTTGAGGCCCACGCCACAAGAGGGAGCCCATGCCTGACACTTCCTGCATGGCCAGGAACCAGAGGCAGGACAGCCTAGAAACCAAAGATAGAACCAAACCTGACTGTCAAAAAACAAACAAACAAACACACACACACACACACACACACACACACACACACACCACACCAAACAAAAAAGAAAACCAAAAACAAAAACACAAAAAACTAAAACAAAAACAAAAGGTCAATGAAATTATTCCTAATGATGTTCTGCTTGACTCATAGATCAGAGCCTAGCCCAATTGTCATCAGAGAGGTGTCATATAGCAATTGATAGGGACAAATGCAGAGTCCCACAGCCAAACACTAGGCAGATACAGGAAAACACTGCAGAAGAGGGAGAGTAAGGATTGTAGTAGCCAAAGGGGTCCAGGACACCAGGAGAACATGGCCCACAGAATCAACCAAGCAGGGCTCGCAGAGACTGAAGCAACAAACACATACCTTGTATGGGTCTGAGCTAGGTTCTCTATATATTTTTTCTGTTGTGTGGCTTTAACTTTCTTATGGGACTCCTAACAGTGGGAGTGGTGCTTGTGTCTCACTCTGTGGCTGCATGTGGGACCCTATTCCCTCTACTGGGTTGCCTTGTTCAGCCTTGATATGAGTATTTGCACCTAGTCTTATTGTAACGTGTTAGGCCATGTGCTATTGATGTGCCTAGGAGGCTTGCTCTTTTATCTTTGAAGGAAAATGGAGGAGTAAATAGGGGCAGCGTGGGAGGAGAAGGGAGGTGAGGAGAGGGTCTGGGAGTAGTGGAGGGAGGGGAAACTGCAGTCAGGATGTAATGTACTCAAGAATAAAAATGAAAGAGAAAAAGAATGACTCATACATCTCAGATGTTGCTTGCATCAGAAGAGCCCAGCATAAATTGCTAAGTAAAGTGAGCTTTAAAAAAGAAAAAGACTGGTAACAGTAGTATTTTTACATTAGAAATAGCTTTGGAATACTAATGCACCACTGAGAAAGATATATTAAGTGAAATGGTGCTTTAGGATAAGAAATCAAGGTACATGACTTTATTATTGTAGCCCTGCACAAGGATATTCAAATCGGAGTTACGGTTAACATTACAATTAGAAAGGAATGCGAGAGCTGAGTATGAGTGTGTGCAAAGCTAACAGGACGAAGTATCATTTTCGGAAAACACCTGACCACTTGAATAAACATGTTCAATGGTGTATTTGGAAAAAAACAAGGTACTGTTACTGTAGAAGAAACTAAATCTGGATTGTAACAACATTGATAGTCTTAATTTTATGTCTCTGAAGTTGCTTGCATCAGAAGACAGAGCATGCACTGCGAAGTAAACTGAGGGTTTCAAAAAGCAGGCTGAAAAACGTATCATTTTACAACAGAAAGAGCTCTGTTATCACAGGGCACCCCACAGAGAAGCACTATAAGAGGAGTGGTGATTATTTACAAGAAAGCACAGCACATGGGTAATACAATAGTAATATTAGTGCGCTGTAAAATGAGATTAGTGTTAGAGTGAGTGTTATGATAAGGGTTAGGGAAAAAAGAAATATAAAGGAAAGGTAGAAGTGCCTGTAGCTTTAGCAACACAGTGGCTGCTTTAGGAAACACAGGCGCCATGGAATAAGGCATCACAAGGTGGCACATTTGAGAAAAGCAATGTACTTCTACTGATGGGAAAGCTCTATGCCACTTGCAACAAGATAATCACTTTTGCACCACAAGAGCAGTGTGCACATTCTTCGGCAAAGCTGATTGCTTGAAAACACAGCGAAGAGTATGCTACTTTTATAACAGCAAGTATTTTGCTAAATCACACTGAAATTACTATAAGGGGACTTGTGGTTGATCATAAGAAAGCAGGGCTAACAAATTTTATATGGTTAGCACTGCACAAGGCCATGAGGGTTAGGGTTAGACTTTACACAAGAATGCATGCAAAAGGAGAGCATGAATAACTAACAATATTGGGGCACAGTTGATCTTTAGAAACCATATACACAAGTGATTAAAACATTACGCAGTGGCATATTTGTAAAAAAAAAAAAAAAAGAAGTGTCCTTCTATTGTAGGGAAAAGTAAGTCCCACATACATAAGTTCGTAGGAATTTACTCATACATCTCTGAAGTTACTTGCATTGAAACAGCAGACAACACATTTCCAAAAATGCGGGTCTTTAAAAATCAGAGTAAATGCTGTAGTGCTTGTACAACAGCAAGAATTCTGTTGTAACAGTGCACCTCACAAACAGTACTGTAAGAGAGCTAGAAAAGATCATCTTGAATGAGGTAAGCCAGACACTGAAAGACAGCCATGGTATGCACTCACTTATAAGTGGATATTAGGCATAAAGTACAGGATAACCATGCCAGAATCAAAAGACAAAGGGAGGATGCTTGAATCTCACTCAGGAAGAGAAATAAAATAATCATCTGAATAGATGGAGGGAGGGAAGTGGATGGGAGACCTGGTGGGGAGGGAGAGGAGGGTGGGAATCAAATGTGTGGAAATTAAGGCGAGGGGGGCCTGGGAGAGAGAATGGAAATTGGTGGGGGACACCTCTGGTACAGGGAAGGCTCTCAGGAGTAATGGGGGTGACCCTAGCTGAGACTCTTAGTAGTGGGTGATATGGAGCCTGAGTTGCCACCTCCTGTAGCTATGTGGGGCTTTTAGTGGAGGGAGAGGGGACAGCACCCCACCCATAAAACCTTTGACCCAAAATTTGTCTTGCCAATAAAAAGTGTAGGGATAAACTTGCAACAGAGATTGACGGAATGGCCAATGAATGACTGGCCCAAATTGAGACTTACCCCATGGAAGAGAGCCAAACCCTGTCACTATTAATGATACTCGGCTATGCTTGCAGACAGGGTAGCATAACTGTCTTCTGAGAGAGCTTCATCCAGCAGAAACAAATGCAGAGTCCCACAGCCAAACAAGAGGCCAAGCTCTGGGATCTTTGTGTAAGAGTGGGAGGAAAGGTTGAGGGAGCCAGATGGGGGTCAAGGACACCACAGAAAGACCTGTAGAGTAAACTAACCTGGGCCCATGGGTACTCACAGAGACTGAACCACCAACCAAAGAGCATGCGTGGGCTGGACCTAGATGTCTTATACATACGCAACAGATGTGCAGCTTGGTTAAGTGGGTCTCCTAACAACGGGAGTAGAGGCTATCTTTGACTCTGTTGCTTGCCCCTAGCTGGCCTGCCTTGTCATGTCCCAATGGGAGAGGATTTGCTTAGCCTTCCTGCTACTGGAGATGGCAGGGTAGGTTGGTACCTCTTCGGGCTGCCCCTTCTCTGAGAAGCAAAGTGGGATGGGGGAGGACACTGTGAGGATGGGACTGAGAGGAGAGGAGGGAGGGCGTTGGGATCAGGCTGTAAAGTGATTAAATAGATAAATAAATGGAAAATGATAATTAAAAAAAAAGGAGTGGTGATTATTTATAAGAAAGCAGCACATGTTGAGCTCCTGTTGTTGTTGTACTTCATAAGGACATTATGGTTTGGGCTAGCCTAGTATTAGGGTTAAAACAAGAAACAAGCATGAGAGACGAGTATCAGTAGCTCTCACTTTAGCATCACACAGTATCATCTTGGAAAACACACACCCATAAGTGAGGGAGTAACAACAGGGATGTAATCTGAATAAATTATTTAAAAGATAAATTTAAAAAAGCAACACACCACCATCCGGACATGATGGTGCATGAGTATAATCCCACCAATCAAGGAGGCAGAGGGAGGTGGGTCTACAAAGTGAGTGCAGGACACCCAAGGGTACATAGAGAAACCCTGTCTTGAAAAACAAAACAAAAACAAAAACAAACAAACAGAAAAGGAAGGAAGGGAGGGAGGGAGGAAGGGAAAAGAAAAAGAAAACACACACTCTAGTAACTAAAACATTGCCCAGTGGCTTATTTGTAAAAAACCAATGTACTTCTATTATATAGAAAGCTAAATTCCACTTACAACCCTTTGGGAAGAATTACTCATATATCTCTGATGGGGTTTGCATTAGAAGAGCTGAGCACGCATTGCTAAATAAAGTGAGTTTGTAAAACACAGACTGAAAGCATTAACACTTTTACATAAAAAAATTTTTATACCAATGTACCATGAGAAATATATATTAAGGGAAATGGTGCTTTGGTATAAGACAGGAGGAGACCTAGGTTTATTATTGTAACACCGCACCAGAATATCTGAGCTAGTGTTATGGTTGCCATTGTAACAAGAAAGGAATGTGAAAGTCAAGTGTGAGATCTGTGAAGTGAACAGTACAACATGTTATCTTTAGAAAACACAAGTGTAGCATTAGCAGTACACACTGTCATCTTTAGAAAACACAGGCCCAGCAATGTGGGCAGTCTTACTCTAACGTCTCTGAAGTTGTTTGCATTGGAAGAGCAGTGCACAGATTCCTTGGTAAAGCGGCTTGGTTAGGAACAAGAGGAGCCAGACATACCCCTTTAATCCCAGCGCTCGGGGGGCAGAGGCAGGGGAATCTCTGAGTTCGAGGCAAGACTGGTCTACAGAATGAGTTCCAGGACACACAGAGCAGTGATACAGATAAACTCTGTGTCAAAAACAAAATGAAACAAAACTTGAAAAAAAATCACAAGAACATAATGAAGACACAGCTTCTTTTATAACACTGAGTACTTTATTAAATAAAATAACTGCACCAAAAGTACTGTAAAGAAAGTTGTGATTGATTATAAGGAAACAGGGCAAATGAAACTCTTATTGTGGTACTTCACGAGGAAATTGGAGGCAGAGCTATAACTAACATTATAGCAAGAATATCAATTGCAAAGATTTACTCATCTCTGAAGTTGCTTCTTTCAGAAGAGCAGATCATACCAACGTGATTTTTAATTAATTTAATTTTTAAAGATTTATATATTTATTATTTATAAAGTATTCTGCCCACATGTGTGCCTGCATTCCAGAAGAGGGCACCAGATCTCATTACAGATGGTTGTGAGCCACCATGGAGTTGCTAGGAATTGAACTCATGACCTTTGGAAGAACAGCCAGTGCTCTTAACCCCTAAGCCATCTCTCTATCCCCCAGTTTTTTTTTTTTAAGGATGAAACTGGTAGTACTTTTACAACAGCAGGAGCTGTGTTGTAACAAAGCACTCCCCAGAGAAGTCCTATAAGGGGAGTGGTAGCTATTTAGAAGAAAGCAGAACACATGAGTTTAGTGTTGTTGCCCTTCATAAGGACTTTAGGTGAGCATAGCATTAGGGTTAGAACTAGAAAGGAACACAAGAAGAGTATAAGTATGTGTAACATTAGCAGTGCACACTATCATCTTTAGAAAACACAGGCCCAGCTGGGTGCGGTAGCACATGCCTGTAATCCCAGTACTCATGAAGGCAGAGGCAGGCAGATTTCTGTGAGTTTGAGGCCAACCTGCACACAGAGAAACCCTGTCTTGAACCCCATGCCCACAAAAGAAAACACAGGCCCAGTTGACTAAAACACCACATAATGGTGTATTTTTTAAAGCCTCTGTACTCCTACTGTAGCAAAAACTAAATCCCATTTACAATAGTTTGGTGAGAATTACTCATGCATGTCTGAAGTTGCTTGCATCAGAAGACTAGAGCATACATTGCTAAGTAAAGCGAGTTTTTACAAAAGAAGACTGGGTAGGGAGGTACTTTTACAACAGAAAGATTCATTATTACAGTGCACCTTACAGAGAGAAATACTATATGGGAAATGGTGATTATTTACAAGAAAGCACAGCACAAGAGTAATTCCCTAGTACTATTGTTATTCTGCATAAGGACATCAGGGTTAGGTAACAATATTTTCTAGGGTTAGAAAAGAATATGAGGGAAGAATGTAAGTGTCTGTAACTTAAACAAACATGAGAGCTCTTTAGAAACCACAGGCACAACTGACTCAGACATCCCAAGGTGACAAATTTCAAAAAAAAAAAAAAGAAAAGAAAAGAAAAAAAAAAGAAAAAAGAAAGAAAGAAAGAAAGAAAGAAACAATGTGCTTTTCTTGATGGGAAAATTCAGTCCTGGTTACAACAATGTGGACAGTTTTCCTCTTAAAACTCTGAAGTTGCTTATATCAGAATAGCAGTGTGCATATTCCTAGGTAAAGTGCGTTTGTTAAGAAGACAGTGCAAGGCAGATGTGGTGGTGCACACCTTTAATCCCAGCACTCACAAAACAGAGGCAGGTAGATCTCTGTGAGTTTGAGGCCAGACTGTTCTACAAAAGTGAGTACAGGACAGCCAGGGATACACAGAGAAACCCCGTCTCAAAAAACCAAACCAAAACAAAACAAAACAAAAAAACAAGGATACAGTGCTAATTGCAGTACTTTTACAACAGCATCAACTTTGTTAAGCCAATAATACATATGGAAAGTGGTGCTTTAGTGTAAGAAAGCTGCAGAGATGAGCTTATTACTGTAGCATCGCACAAGGCGACTTGAGTTAGAGCTCCGGTTAACATTATACAAGAAAGGAATGGGAGGGCAGAGTATGAATGTCTGTAATGTTAGCAACTCACACTATCTTCTTTAGAAAACGTGTGCCCAAGTGACCACAACATTGCACAATGGCATGTTTGCAAAAACCAATGTACTTTCACAATAGTAAAAGCTGAATCCCGGTTACAGCAAGGCCAGCGGTCTTGCTTTTAACAACTCTGAAGTCGTTTGTGTCAGAAGAGTAGTGTGCACATTCTTCGGTAAAGCAGTGGGCTGAGAACTCAGTGAAGAACGGCTGCCCTTACAGCAGCCAGCGCTTTGTAAAACCAATTCATTGAGCTGAAACTACTGTAAGAGAAGTTATGACTGATCACAAGATAGCAGGGCAGATGAATTGTGTACTGCAGTGCTGCACAAGGACATGAGCTTTACGGTTCGGCTTCACAGAAGAATAGCATGCAAAGGGCAGATTACGAACATCTGTAACAAGATCAGTACACAGTTGATCTTTAAAACACACACACACAGTGACTAAAGCATCGAACAGTGGCATATTTGTAATATCCCTCTACTGTCGGAAAAATAAATCCTGTATTCAGAAGGGCATTCAAGTTTCAGGGAGTGTCCTGGTTAGGGTTAAAACGAGAAAGGCATATGAGGAAAGGGTATACGTTTCTGTAACTTTAGCAGCCCAGAACTCACAGTTGACTAGACCATAACAAGGTGGCACACTTTCAAAAACCAATGCAATTGGACCACAGTGAGAACTCCATCTCAATTACAACCCCATGGCTAATTTCCCTCTGAAAACTCCAGTAGCTTGCACCAGAAGAGCAGTGTGTACATTCCTGACTTGAGTGCATAGACATTACATAAGTGGATTAGTTAAAGCTGGAGGGCAAACTGTGATACTTTTAGAAGAGCATGGATTTTGTTAAACCAATGCACCGGTCTGAAAAAATACAGTAAGTTAACTGCTGCTTTAGGTTTTTTCATTGCTTTTAGGGCATCTACATGGGGTGGAACCCATACCTGACACTATCAACAGGGCCAAGAATCTGTGGTTAGAGAGGTCATAGGCCCCAGGGGAACAACTATTGTTCTACAGAACCGACATAGTGATAAAATAACTCCTAAGACTTTTTTTGCTATATACATAGACCAGTGGATCATTCAGCCCCCATCAGAGAAGCATCACCTTTGCAGTAGGTGACAATTAACACAGAAACTCACAACTGGTCAATGTATAGAGAATAAGAGATGCCAGAGTGCTCAGACCTAAATGGAGTGTCTACATCACATTTCTACTCTCCCAGCTTAGGGATCTCTGTAAAAGTGTTGGAAATATTGTAATAGCTAGAGACGGTGGATGACATAAAACAGATGGAAACAGTGTTCTCAGACACAACAAGGCAGATGCACATATCAGCTCACAGTCATTGTGACAACATGCTCAAGGGCTGCACAAGATCAAGCCATGCAAAATCCTAGCATGGGAGGAATAATGTATATAAACTCCTACCCCATGTTGTGGAATTGTTGATACTTTATTGTGGCTGGGAGGGGTGCAGTAGTTTGATCAGAACCCCTGGGCCCAGATCCACCCGTCATGATGTTCTTCTTGTAGGTTCCTAGAACCCTCTGCATCCTTCTATTTCCCCATTCTCCCATACTTCTCTCACCTAGAGTCCCAATAGGATGTCCTCACATTGATCCCAATTTCCTGGTAAGTGAAGTCTTTCACGAGACATGCCCCTTGGGCTAGTGTCCAATTATAAGTGGGTATATACCATTTGAGTCTTTCTGCTTCTGGGTTAACTCACTCGGGTATTTTTTTTCTAACTCTTAGTCCTACAAAGGGTTAACTTACTTATAGTGAACTTCATTTGACATTATGAAACCATTAAGCACTAGCCTATCCAGAAATGTTTCCAGAATATGCTAGTTGTTGAACTGCACATAACATTTCCTTGGGATTTTAATATTAAGAATATATTTATGCCAGGTATGATTGGTGGACACCTCCAACCCCACTTGAGTGGCAGAAACAAGTGAATCTCTGTGAACTCAAGCCCATCTTAGACTATGTAGTGAGTTCTACGCTAGCCAGGGGCACATAGTGAGACACTGCCTCTCCCCACCCCCAAAAAGAACATGTGAATAAGACTATGTTTCATTTTATTTTCATGTATGGGTATTTTTATTTTCTGTTTTACAGCTCATGCATATAGTATACAGTCTAGGAAAAACACCTGAGTGGCACTTTGTGGGTAGTATATCCAGTGGCATGCAGTCTCCTCTAGGGACTTCCGTGGTCCCAGCAGCAGCCTAGGGACTCTTCCAGCACAGTTCTGGTGTCTGAGGACTCCTTTGCATTATAGTGGCAGATGCAGAGGTGTTAGATGCTTTCTGAAGTTACTAATCCTGAATTGCTCCCTCCCCCACAAAGAAAACAAAACAAAACAACAAAAAAACAAAACAAAACAAAACAAAATCTTTTATCACATGGATCACCATGAGTCAATGATTGGAATCAAACATACAAAAAGTAACTTGAACTATGTTCAGTCTGTTGTAGAGTCCCCTGAAGAGATATTCCACACTAGACTTTCTCCCCAGCCTCAGTCCTATGCTACTCATGTTGACACAGCTTGGCCAGCTCTAACAGGAAGATGCCTTTTGCTATGTTCTGTTAGGGAGTTCCCACAGGAACTCCAGGCTTTAATTTCTCTTCAAATATTTAGTGAGCTGAGCAAAGAACTTCCTTGAATGCAGACCTTTCTATTCAGGTTTGATCTCCCCTGGGTAAGTGTCTGGGTCTGTTGCATATCCTTGTGAGAGCCCTTGGTTCACATTACCAAATAACTCAGATTGGCTCTGCTTACTTCAGTCTGTGAGAGCATTGGTTTCCTAATGCTTCTGTCAGCCATCCTGTGAGAGCTCTCCTTTGACCAGTTGTAATTTGATGTTCTACAAATAGCATGCCACCACTATATTTCTTTCGTTACAGCTTATACAAGCTTCATTGAGGCAAATGAAAATAAAAATGGCATAAAATGCTTTTTTGAAATATCTAAAAGACCCATAGACCAAGTGCTATTTTAAAGAATTGTTAAAACTTGGGTAAGAGGACAGAAGTTAATTTTCATAACTGCTCTCCAGAATTGACTGAAAGGGCAATAGCTGAGTAAACACGTGCCAGAGTTGCTCTTTGGATATTTACAGCAGCAGAAAGTGGATGAAAGGCCACAGATGAACTAACAGACTACAGCTGTCACATCCATCCCCCAAACTGTGTACATACACTTTTGCTATTCTGAAATATGACAATAAATGCTTTTCATGTAAGAGAAAAACTATGTGTTATTTTATTGTTGTTTGTTCACTTGCTTTTGAGATGAGTTCTGACTGTGTAACTCAGTCTGTCTTCAAACTTAGAATTCTCCTCTCTTGTACCTATTTAAGATCATTTAAGCCCTGAAATAAGTTGTTTTAGTTTGATATTACAAAATAAAAGTTCCATACAGTCTTACACAGGCCTAGCACAGAGCTGACACTATACAAATATTTATAAAATAAATTATTGATCACTACAGATGTTCAGTGTTTAATTTGTTGTGTGATCTGTGATGGAGAAGTCTGACTTCCCTTAAATTAAAAGGCCAATCTGAAACTCACAGGACACATGAGGCTTTCAGTGCCCTCCTTTGAGCATAATTGGTATGCATGTGCACTTGCAGGGTAAAACAGCGGTTCACCTGTCATTGGGCCTTGAGCTACATGGCTCTGCCATGTTCTGCGGTGCACTGGTGTTGAACTGCAGTGCAGCTGATTTCCAAAGGCATTACATTGACTGAACTTAGGCTCTTAGTGTTTGTAACTCATAATCTGTGCTCTGTAATGTGGTGATTTAAACTATGGGCCCATGTTATCAATAAGAGTTCCGAGAAGACTTTGCTATTTCCTCCAATCTGTTGTGATTGAGAAATACTTGTTTGTTGATATTTTTGATGAGGTTTAGAGCAATTTTTAAAAAATCTCAACAGCATGCCCCCCATGCCAAATCCAATTATACGTATCTAACATATTCCAAAACAGATATATGTGCCTGTATGAACAGTATTGAGGCTACAGACATTATATTTAGAGATACACCCATAACAGGTTACTCTTTAATCACTTCTTTAGCTTAGTGGGAAAGAGTAAAAACTACCCACTGAGCATATGGATTTCCAGATCTCAGCTAAGTGGAGTTCAGAAAACCTAGCATTTATTTATTTGTTTGTTTGTTTGTTTGTTCTTTTGAGACAGGGTTTCTCTGTAGCCCTGTCTCGCCTCATATTCAGAGATCTTCCTGCCTCTGCTTCTGCCTCTGCCTCCCAAGTGCTGAGATTAAAGGCGTATGGCACCACTGTATTTATTTTTATTTAACATTTATTTTTATTAAAAATGAAATATCTAGAGCCAGGCGGTGGTGGTGCATGCCTTTAATCCCAGCACCCAGGAGACAGATGCAGGTGGATCGCTGTGAGTTTAGGGCTGGCCTGGTCTACAAAGTTAGTCCAGGACAGCGAAGGCTACACAGAGAAATCCTGTCTTGAAAAACAAAAACAAAACAAACAAACAAACAAAAAGAAATATCTGGGGTAACATATGGATGAACTATTTTATTCAAAATGCCATAGTGTCTTTTTGGCCAATATCCATTCCTCAGACAGTGTTCCAGACCTATGGGATTGAAATTTGCAGGTAAGGGAGCTAAACTAGATTACATGCAGTTGAAAGTTCTCAAATTTAGTGTATTAGAAAACAATCTGGCAAACTATCTTTTAAAAAATCCCTATTTCTAGACTTGTTCCACAGAGATCTGAATGGGGCTTGAAATCTCTGTCTTTAACAAAACACCAGGCAGATCACTTCAATGTTTGTCTGTGATTGGGAAATATTTATCATTAATAGTTGAAAAAAGCTGGGCAAATTCTCATGAACTGATTAGAAATCATGTGGGTTTGCAAAACTTAACTCATACCTGAAACTCAAGAGTAAAATCCAGAAGTTCCATTGCCACTCATTCTGACAAAGTTCAAAAGAAAGACTTAGATGCGGGGCTAAAGAGAAGACTTAGCAGTTAATGGTGATTACTGCTCTTGCAGAGGATGCCGTTGGCAGTTGTACTTCCCAGGACCAATTTGGTGGTTCGCAGCTTTCTGTAATTTGAGTTCCACAAGACTGATGCCATCTTCTGGCCTCCAAGGGTTCTAGGCACAGAGATGCCACACATAGTGCAGTCAAACATTCATACACATAAGATAAAAATAGAAAATATTGAGTTCCACCTGTCAGAACTTGATAGTGTGACTCTTAATTAGAAGAACAATAGAGGGGTATAAGCAAACAAGGTTTAACATTATAATTTAAAAGCCAACTAGGAAGTGAACAGAACACACAGCACAGATAAAGCTGACTTTAAACAAACCTAAGACGCTATCCACAGCAAACCACACCATCGTTTTATGTTCCAGATAGGAAAAAAAAATATGATGACACAGTTCTTTCAAATGTCTTCAGTGTTTGATTACATACAGCAAGGGTTTTTGAAACTTAATTATATTAAGATTTCTTATTATGCTAAACTCAATAACTCTCAGGACCACACACAAAGAAAATGTTATTTTAAGTCTGGTATGGATTGCTTTCGAATTCATATTGCTGAAAGCATGATGTTTTATGTAGTGAATACTGCCGATATGTGACATCATAGCTTAGTTGGCAAAGGTTTTCTTTTCTTTTTTTTTTCTTTTTTTTTTCTTAATTTATTCATATTACATCTCAGTTGTTAGCCCATCCCATGTATCCTCCCATTCCTCCCTTCCTCCCACTTCCCCCCTGCTCCCCTCCCCTCCCCTAAGTCTGTGTCTGAGGGGGACCTCCTCCCCCTGTATATGCTCCTAGGGTATTAAGTCTCTCCTTGGTGACCTATTATCTTTCCTCTGAGTGCCACCAGGCATCTCCATCCAAGGGACATGTTCAAATATGGGGCACCAGAGTTTGTGTGAAAGTTAGATCTCCTTCTCCACTCACCAGTGGAGAATGTCCTGTCCATCGGCTAGTCCAGGTAGGGGTTCGAGGTTTACTGCCTATTTTTTCCTTGGCTGTTGCCATAGTTTACGGAGGACCCCAGGGCCCAGACTCGCCTGTAGTTTTCCAGGACCCGCTGGATCCTTCTATTTTCTCTTTCTCCCAGGCTTCTCACGCCTAAAGTTTCAATAGGATGTCCTCCCCTCTTACCCACTATCCTGGTAGGTACAGTTTTTCATGGGGATGTACACCTTGGGCTAGTGTCTCGATATAAGTGAGTATATACCATTTAGCTCTTTTTGCTTCAACAGGTTTTATTTTCATAACACACAAAAAATATTTTTACAATGTGTGGCAATCTAGATTCACTCTTTTACTTAACATCTTTCTAATTTCTTCATACACAGATTCCCTTTCTTTTGGATCACCCTTTAATTCTGCCATCCTTAGTGTTAGGATTATGGCATAGCCTGCTACCTGTGATGTTATTGCCTACCTGCCACTGGGCATGGCCCTGCCCAGTACATAAAAGGACAGACCCATCTCACTAGCGTTTTTCAGTCAAGGTGGACTACAACCTTAGCAGAAGGGTTTCTCACCAAGAACTCAAGGCAGGAACCTAAAGCCAAGGAACCACAGGGGAATGATGCTCATTAGCTTTCTTCCTGGCTTGTTGTAAGCTATTTTTCTCATATAGCTCCAGGCCCACCTGCCTAGGGATTGTACTGCCCACTGTAGGCTTGGCCCTTGTGCATAGAAGCCAGGAAAGTGCCCCACAAACATGCCCACAGGCCAATCCAATGGAAATGATTCCTCAGCTGAGGCTCCCTCTTCTCAAGTGTGGCAGATTGACAGCTGAAACCACGCCAACCATATAAATGATGTAATTTTGTATCTGTCACATTTATAGATATCAAAAATTGTATTAAGGATTGTAAGTCTCACACAGAAGGACAAACATTGCTTTATTTCTCAGAATAGGCACTCAGAATAGGCAAATTCATAGAGACAGAAACGAGAATGGGAAGTCCTAGCAGCTGCTTCAGGGGTGCAAAATTTTTGTTACAGATGGTAAAATATGTTAGTATAAGTGGTGTTGAGTACATTGTGGATAAATGTATTTTATCTCAATTATCTACTTATGAGCAATTGAGGTGATAAATATTATGTAGCTTATATTTTACCACCAAAAATAAATATATAAGTGATTATATCTCTAGCTTTACTTCTACATCCCTTATATTTCCTCTGCCAGCCTTCATGTCTACTTTCCTATTTTTTCCCTCCCTCCATCTTTGTTTCTTCCTTTCTTTGTTTCTTTGTTTCTTCCTTCCTCCCTTCCTTCCTGTTGTTATTGATGTCAACAGGGTTCCACTATGTAGTCTTGGCATGCATGCACTTGCTGTCTAGACCAGGCTAACATGGAACACTTTGATAGCTACCCACTTTTGATTCTCTAGGCCTGGGATTAAAGATGTGCAACACCTCTCCTTTTTTCCTCATTTTTTTAACCATGGCTGAACTTGAACTTTGGAACCTGGTTAGCCTTCTGCATACTGCTATTTGAGAGATATGCCACTGTGTCTGGTTTTCTTATGTGCTTGAGCACATTAATGATGTAACAACTGTGGCTTGACTGACAGTAGCTGTTAAGGCTATTGATATCTGGAGTGGAGACAGTGTGTTCCTCAGAAGCCATGAAGTTCAAGGACTTGGGGTAGACTTGATTGTTAGTACAAGCAAAGACAGAAATCAGAATAGATTTCCCAAATAAATAATGAGAAAAACCATATACAGACATTCATAACAAAACAGCAGGCAGTGAGCAGAAAATTTAAGTTATTAGTCAAACAATTACAAATCGAGTGTGAGCATTCAGATGTGTTGAAGTAAAATACATGTTATGCATCTATATAACATAAGGAAAAGCTCTTGAAAAACAGAAAAGTACATTTCATGTAGTAAATTTGGATTTGCCTTCAAATAAGTTTATATTTATGATCTCATTTATTGACTAAAGCATCTTCATGAGAGGACAGGAGACATACCATGCAGAACAGACACCAAGTCGCTGCATGACTTCCTTAGTCTCTCATCTATGTGAAGCAGACACTGGCTATGGCCCTCATCTTTAGATTCTAAACAAAGGTCCTTTGGGCTTCACTGCAGGAAAGATAGTTTTGCCTAATTTGTGATGTATATGAAGCCATTTGAGTCTGGATTCTGTGTCAGATGAGCCAAGAATGGGTAAGTAGAGCATTCTAGGATTCATTTTTGGCTCGAGAGTTTGATGTAATCCGGGTCAAACATTCATCTCTCAGATGCAGTTCTCAGACCACTGCACTATTCCCAAGTGGTAGCGGTTCATGCAGGCAGGTGCTCAGTCCCAGGAACCAGCTTTAAACTGGCCAACACAGGGCTTCTCTTTCATGTGCATGTATGTAAGCATACAGTCACATGCTGAGTGTGTGTGTGTGTGTTTCCAAGGACAGAATCCCAGACCTGAAATGTACTACGCCTCTGTGCTAACATAACAATGAGTTACACCGCAACACTCTAACCTGACACTGTATTTTATAGGACTTAAAACTTTATAATCTCATTTCTAAATAAGGATGGTATTACTTATACCATAGCATTGCTATGAATTAATGTTAATGTGTATAAAATATCCAGCACAATAGTTCACAAAACAGTAGCTAATAATAACTTTTAATATGTTCAGTCAATGTTTTTCCTCATAATAATGGCTATATCTACCCAATTCTATATTGTTAATAGTTTGGTTTCTATAGCTTAAATTTATATGAACAGTACTTAGTCTGGGGTTCCATATCGGGGTCTTGCTCTGTAGTCCTGCTGATATCTAAAGTGTTTTCATGTCTCTGTTGTCCACATGCTGAGATTTCAGGCATGAGCCACTAGGCCTAGCTGATCTTAATCTTAATTGGGCAGATTTCTGACTGTCTGAGTTGAAGAAAGTTCCTTAGCCACTCTTCATCAGTTTCCTTTAAACATGTGAATAATAGAGTCTCCTCTGTAGGATTGCAGTGAAAATGAAATGATTTTACGTTTGTGAAGAGCATATCATCTTGCTCAGCAGTTAGTATAGATGTGTAAGTCTTTGTTTAGGTAAATATATTTTTCATATATAATTTTAGCACACATTGCTTTCAGATGGATTCTTAAGAAGTGATATATGAGATAATATTTCTTTTTGTTAACTTTTTATTTGTTTTTTGTTTTTCAAGACAAGGTCTCTCTGTGTAGCCTTGGCTGTCCTGGACTTGCTTTGTAGACCAGGCTGGCCTAGAAACTCACAGAGATCTTGTCTGCCTCTGCCTTGTGAGTACTGAGATAACAGGGGTGCACCATCACACTCAGCTGGAGATAATATTTCTAATAGCTTCTTAGTCTGTCTTTGCTGCAATAGTGAAATAACTGAGACTTGGAAATAAGCTGAAAAAAAAAAAGCAGCCTATTTCTCACATTCCTTCAGTGCAAGAACAAGCCTTCTGGCAGATTCAGTGTCTGAGGAGGGCTGAGCTTCACCTCCAAATTGGTGTTGTGTGTTGGAAAAATGGCACAGTAGTTAATAGCTCTTCCTGCTCTTGCCGAGGACCTGAGGTCAATTCCAAACATCCATACAAAGTGGCTAAAAGTCCAAGGTACCTCTAGCTTCAGGGATTAGACTCCCTCTTCTGGCTTCTATACGCATCTACCCACACACATATAAATAAAATAGAAAATAGAGTAAAACAATAAAACTTTTAAACAAATGGTGCCTTTCACTCTATTCTTTCACAGAAGGCACAAATGTGTCACTTAAGATCTTTTAAAGGTCAGAGGGGAGGACATCCTATTGGGACTTTAAGTGAGAGAAGCATGGGAGAATGGGGAAATAGAAGGATCCAGAGGGTCCTGGAAACCTACAAGAAGAACATTATGATGGGCGGATCTGGGTCCTGGGGTCCTGCTCAAACTATGGCACCAGCCAAGGAAAATATAGGCAGTAAACTTTGAACCCCTACCCAGACCTAGCCGATGGACAGGACATTCTCCACCATTGAGTGGAGAGTGGGGTCTGACTTTCACACAAACTCTGGTGTCCCATTTTTGACCACGTCCCCTTGATGGGGAGGCCTAGTGACACTCAGAGGAAGGATATCAGGTCACCAAGAAAAGACTCGATACCTTATGAGCATATACGGGGAGGGGGGGGAGTCCCCCTCAGTCACAGACATAGGGGAGGGGAGGGGAGTGGGGGGAAATGGGAGGGAGGGAGGAATGGGAGGATACAAGGGATGGGCTAACAATTGATATGTAATATGAATAAATTAATAAAATATTAAAAATCTTTTAAAGGCAGCAATTCCAATTTAGCAGGATAGGGCCTTCATGATTCACTCATTTCTTAGAGGCCTTACCTCTCACTGTTGTTTATGAGGAGTTAGGTGTCAGTACTTGTATTTGGGGATAGCAACATTCAGACCTCAGCATTTAGGGTGAACTTTTATTATTAGTGGCCTGGATGATTGTTACTGTCGAGTTATTGGATGATCTGAAATGCTCAAAGCTGGACAAGTAAGTGTCGGGTTTACATATCTCAATAAATTTCTAGTTACTTAATATGTAGTTTTGGGTTCTTTTTTACTTTCTTTTTTAAATTGAAAACATTTTCTATACAATATATTCAGATTGTTGTTTGCCCTTCACCCATCCCTCACATCCTTCTTATCTCCTGCCCACACAACTCCATGTATTTTTTTCTCTTTGTAAAACAATTAAAAGGCAAAAAGTAAACAAACAAACAAAAAAACAATAAAAATAATTAACAGAAACACACAGATACACACAGATTTTGAAATACAAAATCAGAAACCATAATATATGGGTAAAAGACCAGTAAGAGAAAAAATACCCAAACAAATTAATATGAGATAAAAAAGTATACAAAAATACTATTGAGTTCATTTTGTGTTAGACATCTACTTCTGGGCATGGGGCCTCACTTAACTGTGAGACTCCATTGGAGAAAACTAATTTTTCCTTTGCAAGTGATATCAGTTGGAGATAGGTTCTTGCTTAGAGATGGGAACCTATATCCATTTCCCCTTTTCTGCACTGAGAACCTGTCTGGCTTAAGTCTGTGTAGGCCCTATGCATGCTGACAGCATCTCTGGTTTTGTGTGTGTGTGTGTGTGTGTGTGTGTGTGTGTGTGTGTGTGTGTGTGTGTGTGTGTACAGGGTACATGAATTGAATTTGAACATCAATGGTTGGCATCAAGCATCTTCTTCAATCACTCTTCATCTTAACTTTGGAGACAGAGTCTCTGAACCTGGAGCTCACTCATTCTGCTCAACTATCTGGCCAGCAAGCTCCAGCAATCCTATTCTGTCTACCTAGCACTAAGACTACAGGTCTGCACTGCTACACCCAGATTTATACATGATTGCTAGGGAACCTGCTGAAGACCAAGACCAGCTTTAGTCAGCTCAGGGTGGACTGAGGAGGTGTATGTAGAGTCAGTGACTGATCACTCAGCAGACTTTTTTTTCTGGAGGTTACAAAGTTTGATTCTCTGGGCTCGTACTACTTGTAGTCAGCAAAGAAAAAGAAAGGAAAGGGGGAAATCACACACCCATATATGCACACTAGATGGATGAAGCAAGAAAAGCTCCAATGAGCAAGTTTCAATAAGCTTCAACAAGCATCAACAATTTCACACATACAACATACATACATACATACATACATACATACATACACATTGGGTGGATGGAACAAACTCCAAAATTCAAGTTCCAACCAACTTTACACACATACACATATATACTCATGCATATAGAGTGCATGGAGCAAACTCCAACAGGCTTCAACAATTTTGATTTTTCTCCCACAGCTTATATATCCCAGAAAAAATTTTCAAACAGTACAAAAATCACAGTGTGGTTACATTCTATTTTTCTTTAAGTGAATTATTACAATGAGTATGTATAGAAAAACATATTCCCCAATAATCTCACATGATCAAATGTTTTATCTATTATGGGTGAAAAACAAGTTATTAACAAGAACCTACATATATTTGTAGCTAAGCAACTTGTTATAGATTAACAAAGTACAAGAAAACAAGGTAATTTTTTCAGTCAGTTTCCCTTTACTGGCAGGCTTCAATTTGTGGCTACAGAGAAAGAATCAATTATGTTAAAAAGTATATTATAAAAAAATCTTTAAAAGTCACAAATCTAAACTTATATGGTAAAAACCAATCAGCCATTTCTACTTTAAATCCTCAAGGTGCACATTTACTCATTAACAATTTTTACTTAATCATATCAGGAAGCTGAGGGCAAAAATGGGTACAAGAAATTAATCATCACCTTGATCACCTGCCCGGCTTCATAGAGAGAGTCACATCAGTCAGTTCTAATGAACTTCAAATTGTTCCCTAAGATTGTTTAGCAAAAAGATCTTAAGCTGACCTTACTAAACAATCTACTTCTTCGAATTCTTTATAAAGTGGTGGTCATTGCTAACAGTCTACATCTCTAGATTCTTTCTGAGGGTGGTAATTGAATCATTAATCTGCTCCAGGAGTAATACTTTAAAAACAGACCAAATACTATTATTGTAAGTGCCAATAATACTGCCCAGTGAGGAACTGGAAGGCCCCTTAGAGTTCTTATGCAACTCATATATTATGAGGGATATGATGACGCCAAGGGCAACAAAGCACAGTGATGCTCCATAACAGCATGAAGTCCTCAGGACATGTAGTCCCTGGGGCTCTGCCTCCTAAGACAAACACATAGAGGTTGTGCTAACTGATGGGCTGTGTTCCATAAGTTCTAAAGCTGTTTTGCTATTCCTCCTACACTCACCCAGACAGGGACCCAAACAATTTGTTTAGCTATTCCTCCAGCTCCTAGACATTAATAATATTTTTAATGTTACTTTTTATATTATATTTAATTGAAATAGAATTACATCCCTTTCTACCTCTCTGTCCAGTCTCCAGCCTCTTTCATGTCACACACCCAAATCTCGAGTTGATAGCATCTTTTAAAATTATTGCTATACGTGTAGGCTTTTTGTTATTTCTGGAAAGAGCTTGGAACATATTGGCACAGGAGACAACTTCCTGAACAGAACACCAACAGCACAGGCATTAATGTCAACAATTAATAAATGGGACCTCATGAGGCTGAGAAGCTTCTGTAAGGCAGGAGACACTGTCAAGAGAACAAAGCGACAGTCTACAGACTGGGAAAAGATCTTCACCAACCCTACGTCTGACAAAGGTCTAATATCCAAAATATATAAAGAACTCAAGAAATTAAATACCACCAAACCAAATAACCCAATCGAGAAATGGGGCATGGAACTAAACAGAGAATTCTCAACAGAGGAATATCAAATGGCTGAGAAACACTTAAAGAAATGCTCAGCCTCCTTAATCATCAGGGAAATGCAAATCAAAACAATGCTGAGATTCCATCTTACACCCATCAGAATGGCTAAGATCAAAAATTCAAGCGACACCACATGCTGGAGAGGATGTGGGGAGAGAGGAACACTCCTTCATTGCTGGTGGGAATGCAAACTAGTACAACCACTTTGGAAATCTATCTGGTGCTATCTCAGAAAAATGGGAATAGGGCTTCCTCAAGACCCAGCTATTCCACTTCCTGGAATATATCCAGAAAATGCTCCAGCACACAACAAGAAAATTTGCTCAACCATGTTCATAGCAGCCTTATTCATAATAGCCAGATCATGGAAACAGCCGAAGTGTCCCTCAATAGAAGAATGGATAAAGAAACTGTGGTACATATACACTATGGAATACTATTCAGCTATTAAAAACAAGGAATTCCCGAAATTTGTGGATAAATGGATTGAGCTAGAAATGATCATAATGAGTGAGTTAACCCAGAAGCAGAAAGACTCAAATGGTATATACTCACTTATATCTGCATATTAGCCCAAGGGGCATGTCCCACGAAAGCCTTCACTTACCAGGAAACTGAGACAGAGGAGAGGACATTCTAGTGGGATTCTAGATGAGAGAATCATGGGAGAAAGGCAAAGTAGAAGGACCTAGAGGGTCCTAGAAGCCTACAAGTAGAACATTATGATAGGCAGATTTGGTCCCAGAGGTCCCGCTCAAACTAAGGCACCAGCCAAGGACAATACAGGCGGTAAACCTTAAACCCCTACCCAGATCTAGCCAATGGACGGAACACTCTCCACAGTAGAGTGGAGAGTGGGATATACTTTCTCACATACTCTGGTGCCTCACCTTTGACCATGTCCCCTGGAGGGGGAGACCTGATGGCACTCAGAGGAAGGACAGCAGGTTACCAAGAGGAGACTTGATACCCTATGAACATATAGAGGGGGAGGTAATCCCCCTCAGGAACAGTCATAGGGGAGGGGAGTAAGGGGAAAATGGGAGGGAGAGAAGAATGGGAGGATACAAGGGAGGGGATAACCATTGAGATGTAACAAGAATAAATTAATAATAATAAAAAAAATTTAAAAAAATTATTGCTATATACAATCATACATATAAGTACATATATATATATATATATATATAAATCTGTTGACTTCATTTTTATTGGTGTGCATATGTTCTTGAGGCTGACCTCTGTACATTGGACAACCAATAAAGGGGCTCATCCATGAGAGAGGCTAAATTTATTCTCCTAGTTGTCTTTAGTTGCCTGTAATTCTTTGTTTATGGGTGGAACCCTGGGAAATAGCCCCCCTTCTACATTAACACATCCACTACCTTTGACAATGTTCCAGTCTTGTTTCTGCAGCTATTTCTAGAAGAGACAGTTTCACATAAGACTTCTGTACTCTGGCTCTTACAATCCTTCCACTCCACTCTTCTATAGTGTTCCCTGAACCACAGATTAAGGAACTGTGGTGTAGATGAATCCACTGGGGCTGGGATCCTGAAGACCTGTTGATCTTTGTATTGTGTTCACTTGTGGCTTTCTATGATGGTTTTTGTTTGCTGTGAAGAGTGGTTTCTTTGATCAGTAGAGTAGCTGTGTGTACATGGTGAGGATACAATTTAGAATGTTGTTAAGAATTATACTGATTTATCAAAGTAACAGTAGTAAATTATTTTTCTAACCTCCCTGACCTCACTAGCCCTGGGAATCTGCCTAAGTTTTCCCCGATAGCAGGCATGACTTTTCTCCTTTTGAATGGGTTATAAGTTGGGCAGCTGCAGGTTGCCACTGACATGTGAGTGACACTGATTGCACTTTTATGCATAGCTAGCCACACTGGTAATTGCCATGGTTCTTGGTGTTATAGATATGTAGGAATGTTTCGTTGCTTCCCTCTTTTGGAAGCTTGTGACCTTGGTAATCTTAATAGCCCTCTACTAGTTCTGGACAGAACTAGCAGGTAATCAGATTGGATCATTAGGGTGGTTTAACAAAGGAAATGGATATGGCACCAAAAAGATGTGGAATCCAAAACCATTAGTACCTGGAAGCCTTGTCCTAGGTCACATAGTACACTACTGAGGTAATTGTCCTTCCTAGAACCTAAGAATGTGGTCCTATTTATAAATGTGCTTAAATTAAGCTGAAGTCATACTTTATGAAATGAGCCTTAATTCATCATGGTTGGTGTCCTTCTAAGACCAGAAAATAGACAGGTAGAAACATACATAGATTGTAACACCATATCACAATTCTCACAGAAATTGGTGTGTGTCAAGGGACACCAAACACCCTGTGAAGGAGCAGAAGCCAAGAAGAAGCAAGGTCATGGCTATAAAATTTGAATTATTGTGGTATTCAACATTGGAGTAATCCAATCTGTGATCTAGTGGAAGAGAGGCAAGAGAATGACTCTGATTTCAAATTATCCAGCCAGTACTCTCTCTCTGTTTATCAAACACAGCTAGGAGCCAGAGAGTAGGAGAACACATTGAGAAAATCAATAGAGGTCAACTTCAGGGCTTGGAGAGATGGCTCGGTGGGTACAATGTTTACTATGCAAGCATGAGAATCTGAATTCAGATACTTGACCCTCACATAAAATGTCAGGCACATGCCTCTAGCCCCAGTGGTAGCAGGTAAGGAGACAAGTAGGTCCAAGAGATCTTAATGGCCATCAAGCCTTGCCAAAATGCTGAGCTCCAGGTTCATGAAAGTCCTTGCCTCAAAAAAAAAATATATGATGGGGATCAATTAGGGGAGATATGTGATTCTTACCTCTGGCCTACATATGCACATACGGACAAGTACGCCCATACACACATGCATACACACACATGCATAACACACACACACACACACACACACACACACACACACACACACACACACACACACTTATAAGCATGTATGCTTATGCTGGATATGTCAACCACATCACAGCCAGACAGAGTGCACAGTGTATCTGAGGTGAAAATGGAAGCACTCAGTTACACACTCCTACATGTTAATTGGTGGCCAGATGCTGTTCACCTAACAAGATACTTCAACAAGATAATGCATGTCAGGGGATAGGTGAATCCAGTTAGCTCAGATGCTTGACATACTAGTGACATTTCCATTCTGGCACCTGGTGAGATACTCCTGACTCACCGTGTTTGTTATATGAAGAGCACATGAGCCTCAGGGCTGCTAAAAGTGCATGCTACTTTTGCACACGGTCCACCTTTAGTTCGCAGTAGCCACAGCAAGCAGCTTATAACTGTCTGTCACACCAGTTCCAGGGGGATCGGGTGCCTCTGGACTCCAGGGCACAGAAAGAAAATAAAGACACAGATTTCATGTTTACTTTTGGATTTTATCCCTGAAATATCTCAGATGTTTGGTGTTTCATGAATGCCCTATTCCTGCCAGGGACTTGTGGTGAAAGGGCTGGCACTGTGTATGGTGGAAAGGTTTCAAGAGAGATCTTCAGCAACCACTGACTCCTCATGAGAGCAGTACTGGGCAAAGATCAAGGCTGTCCTAACCAGCTCTTCTTCCTCTTTCTGCTCCTGTCAGAGTTATAACACATTACCCTTATGTTTTTCCTGCTATTGTGTGGTACCATCTGCTGCCCTCTGCTGAGGCCAAGTTAGTGGAAGTGGTTAGGAGTCACCCATACTCATACTCAGACTTTGGTCCTTCAAAACTGTGAGCTAAATAAACCCTTTTTATCTGGGAAGTTGGCTGCCTCTAATATTTTTGTTGTATTAACATGGAGTAGGCAAATACAGAAAAAATGTGCAAACTCAAAATCCAGAACCACTTCTTGATCCTATATGTTTCACACAACCCATTTGTCACATAGTTTTTAGGCTGCAGGTTTCAAAAGAGCCTGGGATAAGAACAGGCTTCATTGTAGATCCAGGCTCTAACACTAGGTGTCCTGCTATCTGGCCTTCTGACTCACTTCAGGTGGTGTCCTATTCATAACAGTTCTTTTATACCTGCAGCTTTCTGTGAGACATGCCTGACAGACACCCATAATCCAGCTATTTGGGAAAATGAGGCAAGATGATTACTTGAGTTCATGAGTTTGAGACCAGCCTATGTAGCAACCTAATGTTCAGTTACATCTCTCCTTGAAGGAACAGAATGCTGGTTGTTAAGTTGTCCCAGAGAGCTCAAAATAACTTTTTTTTATTAATTTATTCTTGTTACATCTCAATGGTTATCCTATCCCTTGTATCCTCCCATTCATCCCTCCCTCCCATTTTCCCCTTACTCCCCACCCCTATGACTGTTCCTGAGGGGGATTACCTCCCCCTGTATATGCTCATAGAGTATCAAATCTCTTCTTGGTAACCTGCTGTCCTTCCTCTGAGTGTCACCAGGTCTCTCCCTCCAGGGGACATGGTCAAATGTGAGGCACCAGAGTATGTGAGAAAGTAATATCCCACTCTCCACTCTACTGTGGAGAATGTTCTGACCATTGGCTAGATCTGGGTAGAGGTTTAAAGTTTACAGCCTGTATTGCCCTTGGCTGGTGCCTTAGTTTGAGCAGGACCCCTGGGTCCAAATCTGCCTATCATAATGTTCTACTTGTAGGTTTCTAGGACCCTCTGGATCCTTCTGCTTTGCCATTCTCCCATGTTTCTCTCATCTAGAGTCCCAATAGAATGTCCTCCCCTCTGTCTCAGTTTCCTGGTAAGTGAAGGCTTTCGTGGGACATGCCCCTTGGGCTAATATGCAGATATAAGTGAGTATATACCATTTGACTCTTTCTGCTTCTGGGTTAACTCACTCATTATGATCATTTCTAGCTCAATCCATTTATCCACAAATTTCGGGAATTCCTTGTTTTTAATAGCTGAATAGTATTCCATAGTGTATATGTACCACAGTTTCTTTATCCATTCTTTTACTGAGGGACACTTAGGCTGTTTCCATGATCTGGCTATTATGAATAAGGCTGCTATGAACATAGTTGAGCAAATTTTCTTGTTGTGTGCTGGAGCATCTTCTGGGTATATTCCAAGGAGTGGAATAGCTGGGTTTTGAGGAAGCCCTATTCCCATTTTTCTGAGATAGCACCAGATAGATTTCCAAAGTGGCTGTACTAGTTTGCATTCCCACCAGCAATGAAGGAGTGTTCCTCTCTCCCCACATCCTCTCCAGCATGTGGTGTCACTTGAATTTTTGATCTTAGCCATTCTGATGAGTGTAAGATGGAATCTCAGAGTTGTTTTGATTTGCATTTCCCTGATGACTAAGGAGGTTGAGCATTTCTTTAAGTGTTTCTCAGCCATTTGATATTCCTCTGTTGAGAATCTCTGTTTAGTTCCAAGCCCCATTTCTCAATTGGTTTATTTGGTTTGGTGGTGTTTAATTTCTTGAGTTCTTTATATATTTTGGAAAGCCACACCCTTCACATTAGCCACAAGCAATATAAAATATTTAGGAGTTACTCTAACGAAGCAAGAGAAGGACTTGTTTGAAAACATTTTCAAAACTCTGAAGAAAGAGATTGAAGATGACATGAGCAGATGGAATGATCTTCCTTGCTCATGGATCGGGAGAATTAACATAATAAAAATGGCCATCCTACCAAAAGCAATCTACAGATTCAATGCAATCCCTATCAAAACACCTACACAATTTTTTAAGACATTGAAAGTTCAATTCTGAACTTCATATGGAAAAACAAAAAACCCAGAGTAGCTAAAACAATCTTGTATAATAAAAGGTGCTCCGGAGGAATCTCCATACCTGATCTCATACTGTACTATAAAGCAATAGTAATTAAAACAGCATGGTACTGGCACTGCAACAGGCTGGTTGATCAGTGGAATCGAATCGAAGACCCAGATATGAATTCACACACATATGCTCACTTGATTTTCAACTAAGAAGCCAAATCCATTCAATGGAAAAAGGATAGCATCTTCAACAAATGGTGCTGGTCTAACTGGATGTCTATGTGTAAAAAAATGCAACTGGACCCATATTTGTCACCTTGCACAAAACTCAAGTCCAAGTGCATTAAAGACCTCAACATAAAACCAGAGACCCTAAGTCACTTAGAAGAAAAAGTGGGGAAGAGCCTGGAACATATTGGTACAGGAGACAACTTCCTGAACAGAACACCAACGGCCCAGGCCATAATGTCAACAATTAATAAATGGGACCTCATGAGGCTGAGAAGCTTCTGTAAGGCAGGAGACACTGTCAAGAGAACAAAGCGACAGCCTACAGACTGGGAAAAGATCTTCACCAACCCTACATCTGACAAAGGTCTAATATCAAAATAACTTAAACATGGTCAACGCAGGCTGCCTCAGGATCCACCATTTATCCATATTCTTCTTACTGTGACGTCTAATAACCTGCTAAAGAAATGTTTTCTCTTAGTAAACTCACAAGTCTTGGCTGTGAATGTTTGGAGATCCTGAATCCCTAGAGGAAAAATTATTTCACTAGGGAATGCAGGCACATATCTATTATCACAATAAGTAAATGAAATTTCCAATAGTCAGTCGAAGTTTCCGAATCAATCATTAGAACAGGGGAGTGATTGTTTGAAATTACCAAAGGAAAGGGTTTTTGTTACGCAACAGGGACAAGGGACTTTTTGTGACCTAGAAAGGTCACTCAGGAGCCCTGTGATCTGTGGTAGCAATCAACTGAAGCTCCACCCACTAACGTCAGGACCACCTCATGCCTGGAGCCTGTAGAAACAAAGGCTTGGAGGTCTCCACAGTGGAAGAATGTTGTGATGGATGTGTTGGGATGGATAACAGATGAAGGAGGCCATGAATATTAACTTAGATCAAATGAATTCATTACCTATTACCAACATGATGTTGCAAAAGAGTCAGTTTCAATAGTTTACTGCTTGCTTTCCTGAGCTCAGCTAAGGTTTGGCTAAAAGGCTCTGCTGATTTGCTCTGGCTCATTCCCAGGACTATGAATCACCTGTCCTTAACTGGAATAGCTTCCGTTGGGGCACTTGGCTTCGCAGCAGGTATCACCCTGCAAGGGGCGACATGGGCACATTCTCATAATGACATGAGAAATGCAAGTGGAGAGCCAAAGGGCATTTTAAGGCTCTGCTCAGGATAGCATGGCAAACTTACTCCTCCTCTGTATTGACAAGCACAGGTCAAAGAAGAGACGAAGACCTGGCCTGCTTTATGAGAGTAGTGGATAGTTCATATAGTGAAAAGCGTAGAGTCAGGACGAGATGGAGAGCGTAGGCTATAATTGGAGACGGGACAGTGCTCCCCCAAAGCTCTGAGTGTCACTGGCTTACACAGTCACCTCTCTTCTTCTTCAAGTGAGGAGCAGTTCTCATTGCAGTCTCATCTCCCAAGGGACACAGTCTGCTCGGCAACAGGGGCATCTTCATCCCTCGAAGCTACTCGGGGACCTTTGCTGGGGGTCGCTCTCTAGGACCACGCTCCTTCTACAGTTTTATCCACAGCCATGAAGAGCCCCTCCATGTTCTCCAGCACGGCTCTTTTTTCTACATTTTCCCTCAGCATCTCGCTCAGGGAGTTGAAAAGGCAGTTCAGAACAGCCATAAGCACAGCAGTAGAGAGGTAGCAGAAAATGAACTCAATAATAGCTTTGGAGGTTCCTGTCACACCCTGTCAGAACTTTTACTTTTCAGAAAAAAAGAAAGAAAGAAAGAAAGAAAGAAAGAAAGAAAGAAAGAAAAGAAAAGAAAAGAAAAAGGTTCTTTGCGTATATATTATGGCTTCAAGTTTAATGTTGCCATGGGATTCTTCCATGTATATTAAGTGAGTTCTGTTTCTTGTGCCTTTTCTTTTTGATTGTTTGTTTTGTCTTATTCTGTTAATTTTTGTTTTATCTGATTATATTACTATCACCTACAACACGTTTATTTTCTAATAAGAAACAGAAGAGGGTGGGTCCAGATGGAAGGGGAAAGGAGGAGCAGAGGGAGGGAAAACCTTAGCTAAGATATATTATGCAAGAAGAAAATATTTCCAATAAAAAATGATACATTTTGACACTAAAAACAAAAAGAAATAAAATGTTAAAACAAAATAGAACAAAGCAAAAAACCAAAGCAAAACAAAATAAACAAGCTCTTCTCTGAAAATATCCTTGTCATTTCTTCTTTTAGATAAGGATTCATCATGAATCCATGGCTGGCCTGGAACTGGTTATATAGATCAGGCTGGCCTTGAACTCAGAGTGCTCCTTCTGCCTTTGCCTCCTGCACACTAGGACTAATCTTCCACCCCCTCCCCCACCTCTCTCTCTCTCTGTTTCTCTCTCTGTCTCTGTCTCTGTCTCTCTGTCTCTGTCTCTCTCTCTCTCTCTCCCTCTCTCCCTCCCTTCCCCCCTCTTTTATTTTTTAGGCCTCACAGCCCACTTTATGTTATTTTTTATTCTTATTTTTATAATTTATTCACAGTACATCCTGGTTGTAACCCCCTCTCCTATCTCTGCCTGTTCCCACCCACCCTCCATCTTTCCCACTGTCTCCCTCCCTAGTCCTCCGAAAGAGGGAGCCCTCCTCCTCTACCATCTGACCCCTTATTAGGACTAGCTGCCTGCTCATCCTCTGTGGCTCTGCTCAACCATGGGGAAGTGATCAAATAGCAGGCACCAGTGTCCATGTCAGAGATAGCCCCTGATCCCTTTAAATCCACTTCCAGACCTCTTATGAAATATATTCTATTTCCCCTTCCCAGGGAGATCTATGTGTCCCTCCTTGAGCTCTCCTTGTTATATAGATCCCTGGATCTGTGAATTGTAGCATGATTTTCCCTTTTAAAGCTAATTTCCACTTACAAGTGAGCTCATCCCATTTTGTCTTTCTGGATTTGGGTTACTCCACTCAGGATGATTATTCTTTTAACAGCTGAGTATTGCCCCACTGTGTAAATGTACCACATCTTCCTTGTCCACTCTTCAGTTGAGGGTCATCTAGGTTGTTTTCAGTTTCTGGCTATTATGAACAAAGCTGCTATGAATATAGTTGAGCAAGTGTCTTGTGGTAGGATGGAACAATCTTTGAGTATATACTCAGGAGTGATATAGCTGTGTCTTGAGGTAGATCAATTTCCAGTTTCCCAAGGAACTGCCATATTGATTTCCAAAGGGGTTGTACAAGTTTGCACTTCCACCAGCCATGGAGGTATGTTCCCCTTGCTATATATTACTCACAAACATACATTGTCACTTGAGTTTTTGAGTGTAGTCATTCTGACTGCTATAATCTCAAAGACATTTTGAGTAGCATTTGCCCAATGGCAAAAAATGTTGAACATTTTTTTAAGCATTTCTCAGCCATTTGAGATTTCTCTGTTGAGAATTCTCTGTTTAGTTCTATACCCAATTTTTAAATTTGGTTATTTGGTTTTGTTATGTCTAGTTTCTTGAATTCCTTATATTTTGGATATTAGTTGCTTTCAGAAGTTGGTGAATATATTTTCCCATTCTGTAGGCTGCAGTTTCGTCCAATTGATGGTGTCCTTTGTCTTACAGAAGCTTTTCAGTTTCATGAGATCCCATTTATTAATTGTTGATTTTAGTGCCTGTATTATTGGTATTCTGTTCAGGAGCTGATCACCTGTGCCTATCTGGCTCATTGTATCTAGTTTTATGTTGAGGTCTTTGGTCTACTTGAACTTGTTTTTGTGCATGGTGACAGATATAGATTTATATACATCCTTCTACATACAGACAATCAGTTATACCAGCATAATTTTTTGAAAACGCTTTCTTATTTCCTTGTATATTTTTGGCTTCTTTATAAAAAACCATCTGTCCTTAGGTGTGTGGATTTATATCTGGGTCTCTGATTAGATTCCATTTATCAGTCTGGCTGTTTTTATGCCAATACCATGTGGTTTTTGTTACTATAGCTCTGCAGTAGAGCTTGAAACCAGGAATGATGATTCCTCATGAAGTTTTTTATTGTTCAGGATTGTTTTAGCTTTTCTGAAATTTTTCGTCTTCCAAATGAAGCTGAGCATTGTTATTTTGTGCTCCGTAAAGAGTTGTGTTGGAATTTTGATGGGGATTGCATTGAATCTGTAGATGGCTTTTGGTAGGATCGACATTGTTGCTGTCAGTCCTATTGATCCATGAGGATGGGAGATCTTTCCACCACTCGGTATATTCACCCGTTTCTTTACTCAATGATATGAAGTTCTTGTAATACATGTCCTTCACTTGCTTGGTAGTCATTCTATAGAGAGCTAGTCAGTTTCTATGAGTTTGTAGGCTTTCTGTTGTTGTTGAAATCCATGGTGGTATGGTAGGACAACAGGGGCTATTTTAATTTTCTTGTATCTGTTGAGACTTGCTTTGTGACTATGTGGTCAATTTTGGGGAAAGTTCCATGAGGAGCTGAAAAAATGTATATTATTTTGTGTTTGGGTAAAATGTTTTATAGATGTTTGTTAGCTCCCTTTGGTTCATAATAAATAAATAGTTCCACTATTTCTGTATCTAGTTTCTGTCTGGATGACCTGTCTATTGGTAAAAGCTGGTATTGAAGTCTCCCAAAATTAATGTATGTGGCTCAATCTGTGATTTAAACTTTACTAATGTTCTTTTACAAATGTGGATGCCCTTGCATTTGGGGCATAGATATTCAGATTGAGATGTTATCTTGGTGGATTTTTCCTTTGATGAATGTGAAGTGTCCTTCACCATGTCTTTTTATAACTTTTGGTTGAATGTTTAGTTAGTTAAACATTAGAATGGCTAATCCAGTTTACTTTTTGGGTTCATTTTCTTGGAAAGCCTTTTTCCAGCCCTTTACTCTGAGATAATATCTATCTTTAATGTTAAGGAGCATTTCTTGAATGTAGCAGAAGGATGTGTCATATTTCCACATCCATTCTTTTAGTCTGTGTCTTTTTATTGTGGAATTGAGTCCATTGATATTGACAGATATTAATGACCAATGATTAAATTCTGGTTGGTGTTAGTGTTGTTGTTGTTTTTGGTGGTGGTGGTGGTGGTGTTGGTGGTGTTGTGTGTGTGTGTGTGTGTGTGTGTGTGTGTGTGTGTGTGTGTGTTCCCCTTCTTTTGGTTTGGCTGGTATGGGATTACTTACTTCCTGTGTTTTCTAATATCATCTTTATGGCTGGATTTGAAAGTAGATATTGTTTGAATGTGACTTTATCATGGAATATCTTGTTTTCTCCACCTACTGTAATTCAAAGTTTTGCTGGGTATAGTACTCTAGACTGCCATCTGTGGTCTCTTAGACTCTTCAGGACATCTGTACAGGCTTTTCTGGCTTTTAGTCTCCATTGGTAGGTCAGGTATGGTTTTAATAGGTCTGTTTTTATATGTTCCTTGGACTTTTTCCCTTGCAACTTTTAATATTCTTTCTTTATTTAATATTCCTTCTCTGTATATTTTGTGCTTTGATCATTATGTGGCAAGGGAACTTTCTTTACTAATCCAATCTATTTTATATTCTCTAAGCTACTTGTACCTTTATAGGCATGTAGGTTAGGAAATTTTCCATCTATAATTTTGTTGAAATTATTTTCTGGGTCTCTGAGCTGGATTCTTTTCCTTCTTTTATTCTTATTATACTTAAATTTGGTTATTTTTCATAGTGTTCCAAGTTTCCTGGATGTTTTGTCTTGGAAATTTTGTTTAGATTTAACGTTTTCTTTGACAGATGTATCAGTTTCTTCTATCACATCTTCAATGCCTGAGACTCTCTCTTCCATCTCTTGTATTCTGCTGGTTATCCTTGCAGTTGTAATTCCTGTTCACTTACCTAGATTTCCATATCCAGAAGTATCTCAGTTTGTGTTTTCTTTATTGCTTCTATTTCCATTTTCAGGTCTTGAACAGCTTTATTCATTTCCTTCAACAGTTTTTTTTTCCTTAGCTTTCTTGGATTTCTTTAAGGGAATTGTTCACTTCCTCTTTAAGGACCTTAACATCTTCATAAAGTTGGCATTAAGCTTGTTTCCTTGTGCTTCAGCTATATTGGAATTTTCAGGGCTTGCTGTAGTACGATTGCTGTGTTCTGGGCAGGGACATAATGCCCTGGCTGCTGTTGATTGTGTTTTTATGCTTGTATCTAAGCTTCTGTGATTGGGAGGATTGTTGGTGCTGATTTCTGAGTTTCTCTTTGTTCTTTGGGTGTATTTTGTTCCTTGTTTTTTTTATTCCTTTTGCCTTCTGGCCTTTGTGGCTTAGAATTCTGGCAGCTGGTAGGTAGTTGGGGCAGCAGTTCCAGTGGCTAGTGTAGCCTTTGGTCAAAAAGGGGGGGGGGTCTCAGCCTGAGTTGGAGGCTGGGGCATGGTGATGAGGAGTGGAGATAGCATGTGAGGTGGCACTGAGAGAGTGAAGAGGGTGCACACATGGGCCACTTCTCTGGAGTTCTGGACTTTGGTCCAGTAGGGAATCTCCCACTGAGCAGGGGGCTGGAGTTCTGGTAGCTTGCATATCCTCTGCTCCAGCACCAAGTCTCTGTCTGAGTTTGCCTACCTGTTCTGCTGGCTTGTGTAGTCTGTTCTTCTGCCTGGCATAGCCTGCATTTGAGAAGTAGATATCTGCCAGATTTGGGGTGGGGGCATGGAGTACTGGAGGATGGGGGGATGGTTGGTGGGAGACAAAAAGAGATGGAAGCAAATTCATTGTTTAGGACCCCAAAGAGTCGGGGAGTTCTGTGGATAGGCAGGAAGCCTACCTGTACTTTCTCTCCACTATTCACTTTTATTCATTTTATGCTGAATATATTTGCTAGGTGTTTTGGATCAGAGACAAATGCAAGGCAGTGCTTAAAAAGTGGACTGACTTCTTTCACTTACTTGCTGTAGACCCCAGGGTGACTTGATTTTGCCCAGGCAAAGCTTCCCTAGGGCTGAGTATGGCAGTGGAAGGGTTGGGAAAAAAATTATTCTTTTTATGTGTGTGTGAAAGAGTAAGAGGCACTTGTCCCCTTCTTTTCCTAAAAACGTTTCCCCCTTGCTTTTCTTTATGGCTTTGGCGTGTTAGTAAAATCTCCCTGTGCACACTCCCTTACCTACTTTTGGCTCTCAGCTTCTTCATGCATCCTCAGTCTGATTCTCAGAACTCCTCCTATGAAATGCTAGTTGCAAGAATCATCACTCTAGACATCCTGTTGTGAGTGAGGTTAACCCAGGAATTTCAAACACTTGGCTGTTTCCAGGAGCCAGGAAGATGTGCAGTGTTCTCTCCGGTGAGGAGCAGTAACTTGACATATAACTACAGGCCAGACCATTAGTGTTGGTGAAGATGGGCTTCCAAGGCTGGTGAGTTTTACTGAAATGTTAGGCACTCCAGGGAAATCAGTAATTTATCTTCATGAATTCCAAGGGGAAAGAGTGTGGCACAAAAAGTCCTCAGACAGTATTCTGTCATCTTTTTAATTGGATTATTGCTACTATGACTTTTAAATGATCACATCTAAAGTTTGTGATAAATTAAAATGCCACAATCTTAAGTCTGATGTGGAAATTTTCCATTAAATTATTATGGACTCATAGTGAATTTTCCCATGAGTAAGTTCTATTTATATTTCTGCCATGAACTCTGACAAGTCAGCAGGAATGAGAAGAAAAAGGAGCCTCCTTTGGCCCCTTCAGGTGACTACCTACACCCTAGAGTCACCACTATGCAGGCTTCTAATACACAATAGTTCTGCCTGTTTTGGTTTAGATGAAATGATGACCACCTTCTTCACGGACTTTCCATTTGTGAGATGTGGCCACATTGCAGCATTTTGCTGCTTTACATATACTGCTTTACTATATGAAAAATACCACAGTTTCTTTAACCTCTCCCAATATCAATGGGTACTTTCATCTTTGGATCTAACAATCAAATTTCCTCTGAGTGTCTTTTGTGGAACAAATGTCTAAAGCAGAGTTTGGTAAATAGATAGTACATGTGTGTATAGGTGGGAATAAATACCAACTTTAGTAACTAATGCCAGCTAGTTCAGGAAAATAGTCATGTTTATTTAATGTTTTTTATAAAACAGAATCCTAGGTTAACAAACTAGTTAATAAAAAAAGTTTTTTTTAATGAATAAAGCTTTTTTTTTTACAATAGTAAGAAAATAATGAGTCAGAAGTTGACCATTTGTAATCACTAGTAAAGAAATAAGTCTGCACTTTGGTGAAGGATCTGGAAAGTTTCAGATGGATAGAATAAGGTAGAGATAACTATACCAAATAGTAGGACAGCACAGACACTATGAACCTCCTTGTGATACAAAGAGAAATCCTCCCTTCGCTTGTTCCTATAAAAGTAAAATTGAGACTAAATCAAACTTCTGGATCTAAACTACTACTTCCTGGAAATGCAGGAAAAAAAAGGAGCACTTTAACAACATGAGTAAGAAGCAATCAGAAGAATCCAGAATGGAGTAAGGCCTAAGAAGACTGGAACGCCCACTCAAATACACAGATAAGATTAAAAAGGAAAGTGGTCTCCTTTTTTTTTCTTTCCTTCTAGATGCTTTAGGTACAGACAAGTTCTACAGTGTAGACTGTATGAGATTCCTAATCTGCACAGCTTAAAGGATTATGAGATAGCAACATTGTACTGTAGATTTTATACATTATGATAGTACACCACTGGAGAATCATTGCTGTTTGTCAAGGATTGAAAAGCGTATTTTGGTGGTGTACCAAATGATTTCTGTAGTACATTCCAGAAAATATGGTGTATGTGGTATTCTCTTTAAAACAGAAGAGATTGATCCAACATGATTTCAAAGCCAGCACTGATTTAGTAGGCATATTTATACTCATTATTGCTGTGTCTACAATAGTTACATATTTTGTGTAATAAAATGTGTTTCTCTCTCTCTCTCTCTCTCTCTCTCTCTCTCCCCGTGTGTGTGTGTGTGTGTGTGTGTGTGTGTGTGTGTGTGTGTGTGTGTACACTTCCTTGGATGCATGTGCAGGCCAGAGGTTGATGTTGGGAGCATTCCTTTATCATTCTGCTCCTTATTTTTCTTGAGGCATTATATCTCACAGAACCTGGGAAATTCTCATTTTGCCTAGACTGGATAGCCAGCAAGAGTCCAAGATCTACTTGTCTCTGTCCCTAGGCCCTGGGCCTACACAGATATACATTTATAATAAAATAAAAATAAAAATAAAAATAAAAATTTAGTTGAGCGTGATAGTGCACGCCTATAATCCTAACACTCTGGAGGACAGAGGCAGGGTGATCACTGTGGGTTCAAGGCCAGCCTGATCTACAAAACCAGGCTAGGGCAACTAAGGCTGCACAGAGAAATCCTGTCTTGAGAAAAAAAAAAAAGATTGAGTCTTCTGGGGAAGAAGAGCAAGTTTTTTTTATCTGCTGAACCACCTTGCTAGCTCCTAACTAGGAAATAATTTTAATAATAAAATATTAGTTGTATAAATATTAATTTTTACTTCCCCTTCCTTTTTATTTCATCATACTGTTTTTAACACGCTTTCTTGGTTGTTAAACTTGGATTGAGAGATTCCTAGAAAATTGGGAAACCTTTGAGGGACTCTCCAGAGATGACTGGAATGTGTATTCAGGAACTGAGAAGAGAAGGCTTGAATGTATGGTATTATCTGGCAGTCTAGAGGCTTAGACAGGGACAAAAGCTGAAGAGGGCCAAGTTTACACACAAGCATGGCATGTCTTTACCAGCTGTGAGGGTTACTGTTCTTGTCACTCTCCAGAGGGCTTCCAGACTGTTTGATTTGTATAGAGGTTGCATTGTTGTTCAGAGGTTCCCAGATTCACGCATGCAGCAGGTACTGCTTTCTCCAGGTCTCCTCCTGGACAGGCATTGTGGGCCTATGCAACTTTTGGCCATTTGAGCCAATCTGATAATACCCTCACAATGATAGGTGTATTTGAGTGGCTCTTTCCCATACAGAAGGCCAAGTTATATGCCTCTGGTTCCAGAAAGTGTGGAAGCTCTGTGGCAGAGGCCTGACTGCATTCCAGTAATATTGAAAACTTGTCTGTGTTCTATGTACTATAAGCACCACACATTTAGAAGTATTTCAGTAAAAAAAAAACCTTAAGAATTCACTTTAAAAAATACACCAACAATTTCTAAGTATTGAGCTGAGCATACCTGTCATGCCAGAAAGGATGCCAAGAGAGAGATTGTTAGGATTCTGCTCCAGTCTGCCTAGCAACCTGTGATGTCATTGCCTACTTGCCACTGGGTGTGCCCCTGCCCAGGAGTATATAAAAGGACAATCCCACCTACCTCTTGCTCTTGCGCGCTCTCTCTCTCTCTCTCTCTCTCTCTCTCTCTCTCTCTCTCTCTCTGGGGTGCCTCCACTTCCTTCTCTTCCCATGCTCATATAATAAACTTCCCCATATAATACCTGTTGTGCGGTGCATATTTCATATCTCATGGTATTTAAAAGGAGGATGCCAAATTTCAGGCTAGCCTAGACTACAAAATGAGACCTGTACCTCAAAAAGCCAAAACAATCGCAGCAGCAACAACCAAAAGTCGAATAACACATGAGAATTCTCAAGTTTTTATATAGATTCAAGATACAAAAATACAGCATTCTGCCTCCCTATACCCTCCATAAGTCATTAATCAGGAAAACGTTCCATAGACATTACCCACATGCCTGATGGAGACAATCCTCAACTGCCCAGGTCACCCTAGCTTGCATCATGTTGACAAAGAAACTAACCAGCACCCTTGTTAGTATATTTTCAAACATCTGACACTGCAAGGGAACACCTGCTTCCTCTGTCTTCTAATATCTCAGAACTCCAAGTAGGACTTGCAGTTTATTCTCCCATCTGGTACCTTACTTCCTGCTCTGCTTTCCCTCCTTTGCCTGGGGAGTACTCCCTGTGTAGCCACAAAAGTCTGGAAAACTGCCTTCTCTTCCCAGGGCTCTTGTAGCCTAGTGCTCTGTGTCTCAGTGTTCTCTCACTGTTCTCATGTTGATCTGTCAGCTTTTATTCCATTAGTTTCCCATCTCATTACAAGTATCAGCAAAAGTTTAGACTCTCCAGTCCTCAGTTATTCTGGTTTCTGAATAAAGAAGAAATAAAAAGGAAAAGCTGTGGCTGCTCCTAGGTATGGTAGAAGAGAAAGCTTATTGCAGATAAGAGGGAGAGGGTAGCCAGAGGTAGAGACATCTGGGAGAGTCCAGAGTGGACAGGGACCTGAGTCATGTGAGCCGGGTGGAGGAAGAGAGAGAGGAGGGAGGGGAACCAGGTGCAGCAACCTAGAAAGCAAAAGGTAAAGAGAAAAAAGGGAGGCGGGCAGGTAACCAGCCTCTGGGGTAGGGCAGCCCAGCCCCTGTGGTGGAGAGTAGGGGAAGGGGGCAGTGTAGAGGGCAGGGCATACCAACTATACCCAGGAACAGGTAGGGCTGTGAACCTGGGGACCAGGTCCACTTTGATACATTAAAATAGGCACCTCAGCCCTTTGTCCCAAGCTTTGAGACTTAACAGCTTCCTGGTTGTATTCTTATTAATTAACGCTGTTCTATCCTGTGTCTCTCTCAGCAGAGAAGTCAAAGCTTGCAGCCCCTTAACCCCAAACACCCCCAGGTCAACTCTCTTTGTGACTCGGGAGTTCACAGCACTTCACAGGAGATTCTCTGACAGCTTTGCCTTGTTTCAAGTTTTTTTTTTGCATCAGGTTCTAAACACACACATTTACGGTGTTTAAAAAGCGCCCTCCCCTCCCCCCTTCTATTTGTATATGGCTCTAACAGAGCTAGATGCCGAGATCTGGGAAGCATTTTCCTGGATGGAAGTGAGGAAGGGGAGGAGCAGTGAGACTGCCAAAGGTGTCTTCCTTGAGTTGCATTTTGGAAATTACTTAGAATACTAGAGATGGCCTAAGCTCAGTTTAAGAAAAGCAGTAGGGAGGAGGGTTGGCTCCTAAAGTGTCTGCAAGCAAGCTGTTAATAACTGTTTAAAGGCACTTTACAGCTTCCTGATTCCAAACCGAAATAGAGGAGGAAAGGCAACGAGGAATGGGTGAGAAAGGTCCTCTGGGAGCCTGCTTATAAACATTTCAAGTAACTTTCTGACTTCACATTCTTGACGTTCAACCCCAGTGACTTTCTTTAACTGGGACTGGCTCCAGCTACCTTGATCAGCACCGGAGGGCACCACGTAGGCTCCTTTAAGAGGGCGCCAGTGGCCCTTGCACCGGTGGGGTGCGGGAAATCCAGGCTGCCCCGGTGAGTGTGTGAGTGTGCGTGGGGCGGCGGCCACGGCGGGGGCGGAGGGTGGCTCTGGGCCCACGATTTTCCCCGAGCCACCGGGACAGCACAGCAGCCGCAGGGAGCGGCGGGCATGGCAGAGATGAGGTCCGGGCCAGCGGTCGGGAAACAGCTCAATGATCTGCCCGACCACTCGCCGTTAGTGCAGCCTGGCCTGGCCGAGCTGAGGCGCCGGGCGCTGGAGGCATGCGTCCCGCAGACCCCACAGCCGCTCACAGACGCCTTCTTGCTGCGCTTCCTGCGCGCCCGGGACTTCGACCTGGACCTGGCCTGGCGGGTAAGCGTGCACTGGGGCCTCGCAGACCTCGGTGAGAGCGGGATCCACGCCTGCAGAGCGTGGCAAAGTGGCTATAAGTGCTCCCGGGTCCCAGAGTCAGCTCCTTTGAGGCTGTGGTCCCAGTAACTCGCGCTGAACCTTGCGAGGACCAGTATGGTTCCAGAGATTAAACAAAGTGGAGTTGCCTGGAGCTCAGCTGTATTACACACCTGAGTAGGTAACTCCAAGTGTGGTCTGAGAAGGACAAAATAGACTTCTAAAGGCACCTTGAAAAATGAATAGAAAAGTTAATAGAGCTAAACGCCAGTCAGTTCGGTGTGTTTGAAATCCGGGGCTGGATGGACTATTATTTTGAGTTTCAGGTATCCACAGCACACTGAGATAGAGCCCTGGGGCCAGAGAGGTACGAACTTGAGTTTGTCCCTCTTGGGGTCAGGGCCTCATCTGTTTGGTGTCAACTGTCAGGGCATGACAGTAGTTTCGAGAACTGCACATTAACCTGTAACCGTTAGAACAAGATGTGTACAGTCCTGTGCCTGGCACTGAGTAAGCAGTCAGCGGGTCAGCTGGAGACCTGACCTAGACCTTTCTCCAAGGGAAAAAGCTAGGGTGCAGAATTCCACCGTGTCTGAATTAGTGGAACTCATTTTATTGGGTAAATGCTGAGTATGGCAAAAGCAACACAAACAATACAAAATAAATTTAAAGGTTCAAAGGAAGCCGGGTGTGGTGGTGCATGCCTTTAATCCCAGCACTCTGGAGGCAGTGGTAGGCAGATCTCTGTGAGTTCAAGGCCAGTCTGGTCTGCAAAGAGTACAGACCAACCAAGGATACACAGAGAAACCCTATCTCGAAACAAAACAAACCAAACAAACAAAAAGTTCAAAGGAATATCCTACAAGGAAATAAAAAATCCCACTACAAATCGGTTAGCAGTTGAGTAACCAGACGTGTGGCTTTGCCTGTTACGTTGACCCTTGTAGTCTGTGGTCACGCGAAGAGGTGCCCATGGCTTTGCTGCTTTTTTTCTTTCCTTCCTTCTTTCTTTCTCAACCGCTTATTGTAGAGACCATGCCCTGTGCACACACAAGCTAGTGTTTTTTGAAATGCTATTATTATCCCATAAGATGGGGATACTACATTAAATGTATCTAATCAGTTCCTTGTTTGTAGCTGTAGAGATTTTTACCAGGTAGTGTTAGGCTGCCATGCTCACTGCTCAAGCCCGCACTCAGTGATGGGCCCCAGTGTCCGCATGCTCACTGCTCAAGCCCGCACTCAGTGATGGACCCCAGTGTCCCCATGCTCACTGCTCAAGCCCGCACTCAGTGATGGACCCCAGTGTCCCCATGCTCACTGCTCAAGCCCGCACTCAGTGATGGACCCCAGTGTCCCCATGCTCACTGCTCAAGCCCGCACTCAGTGAAGGACCCCAGTGTCCCCATGCTCACTGCTCAAGCCCGCACTCAGTGATGGGCCCCAGTGTCCGCATGCTCACTGCTCAAGCCCGCACTCAGTGATGGACCCCAGTGTCCCCATGCTCACTGCTCAAGCCCGCACTCAGTGATGGACCCCAGTGTCCCCATGCTCACTGCTCAAGCCCGCACTCAGTGATGGGCCCCAGTGTCCCCATGCTCACTGCTCAAGCCCGCACTCAGTGATGGGCCCCAGTGTCCCCATGCACACTGCTCAAGCCCGCACTCAGTGATGGGCCCCAGTGTCCCCATGCTCACTGCTCAAGCCCGCACTCAGTGATGGGCCCCAGTGTCCCCATGCTCACTGCTCAAGCCCGCACTCAGTGATGGGCCCCAGTGTCCCCATGCTCACTGCTCAAGCCCGCACTCAGTGATGGGCCCCAGTGTCCCCATGCTCACTGCTCAAGCCCGCACTCAGTGATGGACCCCAGTGTCCCCATGCTCACTGCTCAAGCCCGCACTCAGTGATGGACCCCAGTGTCCCCATGCTCACTGCTCAAGCCCGCATTCAGTGATGGGCCCCAGTGTCCCCATGCTCACTGCTCAAGCCTGCACTCAGTGATGGACCCCAGTGTCCCCATGCTCACTGCTCAAGCCCGCACTCAGTGATGGGCCCCAGTGTCCCCATGCTCACTGCTCAAGCCCGCACTCAGTGATGGACTCCAGTGTCCCCATGCTCACTGCTCAAGCCCGCACTCAGTGATGGACCCCAGTGTCCCCATGCTCACTGCTCAAGCCCGCACTCAGTGATGGACCCCAGTGTCCCCATGCTCACTGCTCAAGCCCGCACTCAGTGATGGACCCCAGTGTCCCCATGCTCACTGCTCAAGCCCGCACTCAGTGATGGGCTCCAGTGTGTCCATGCTCACTGCTCAAGCCCGCACTCAGTGATGGGCTCCAGTGTGTCCATGCTCACTGCTCAAGCCCGCACTCAGTGATGGGCTCCAGTGTGTCCATGCTCACTGCTCAAGCCCGCACTCAGTGATGGACCCCAGTGTCCCCATGCTCACTGCTCAAGCCCGCATTCAGTGATGGGCCCCAGTGTCCCCATGCTCACTGCTCAAGCCTGCACTCAGTGATGGACCCCAGTGTCCCCATGCTCACTGCTCAAGCCCGCACTCAGTGATGGGCCCCAGTGTCCCCATGCTCACTGCTCAAGCCCGCACTCAGTGATGGACTCCAGTGTCCCCATGCTCACTGCTCAAGCCCGCACTCAGTGATGGACCCCAGTGTCCCCATGCTCACTGCTCAAGCCCGCACTCAGTGATGGACCCCAGTGTCCCCATGCTCACTGCTCAAGCCCGCACTCAGTGATGGACCCCAGTGTCCCCATGCTCACTGCTCAAGCCCGCACTCAGTGATGGGCTCCAGTGTGTCCATGCTCACTGCTCAAGCCCGCACTCAGTGATGGACCCCAGTGTCCCCATGCTCACTGCTCAAGCCCGCACTCAGTGATGGGCCCCAGTGTCCCCATGCTCACTGCTCAAGCCCGCACTCAGTGATGGGCCCCAGTGTCCCCATGCACACTGATGAAGCCCGCACTCAGTGATGTACCCCAGTGTCCCCATGCTCACTGCTCAAGCCCGCACTCAGTGATGGGCCCCAGTGTCCCCATGCTCACTGCTCAAGCCCGCACTCAGTGATGGGCCCCAGTGTCCCCATGCTCACTGCTCAAGCCTGCACTCAGTGATGGGCCCCAGTGTCCCATGCTCACTGCTCAAGCCCGCACTCAGTGATGGGCCCCAGTGTCCCCATGCTCACTGCTCAAGCCCGCACTCAGTGATGGACCCCAGTGTCCCCATGCACACTGATGAAGCCCGCACTCAGTGATGGACCCCAGTGTCCCCATGCACACTGATGAAGCCCGCACTCAGTGATGGACCCCAGTGTCCCCATGCTCACTGCTCAAGCCCGCACTCAGTGATGGGCCCCAGTGTCCCCATGCTCACTGCTCAAGTCCGCACTCAGTGATGGACTCCAGTGTCCCCATGCTCACTGCTCAAGCCCGCACTCAGTGATGGACCCCAGTGTCCCCATGCTCACTGCTCAAGCCCGCACTCAGTGATGGGCCCCAGTGTGTCCATGCTCACTGCTCAAGCCCGCACTCAGTGATGGGCCCCAGTGTCCCCATGCACACTGCTCAAGCCCGCACTCAGTGATGGACCCCAGTGTCCCCATGCTCACTGCTCAAGCCCGCACTCAGTGATGGACCCCAGTGTCCCCATGCACACTGATGAAGCCCGCACTCAGTGATGGACCCCAGTGTCCCCATGCACACTGATGAAGCCCGCACTCAGTGATGGACCCCAGTGTCCCCATGCTCACTGCTCAAGCCCGCACTCAGTGATGGACCCCAGTGTCCCCATGCACACTGATGAAGCCCGCACTCAGTGATGGACCCCAGTGTCCCCATGCACACTGATGAAGCCCGCACTCAGTGATGGACCCCAGTGTCGCCATGCTCACTGCTCAAGCCCGCACTCAGTGATGGACCCCAGTGTCCCCATGCACACTGATGAAGCCCGCACTCAGTGATGGACCCCAGTGTCCCCATGCACACTGATGAAGCCCGCACTCAGTGATGGACCCCAGTGTCCCCATGCTCACTGCTCAAGCCCGCACTCAGTGATGGGCCCCAGTGTCCCCATGCTCACTGCTCAAGCCCGCACTCAGTGATGGACTCCAGTGTCCCCATGCTCACTGCTCAAGCCCGCACTCAGTGATGGACCCCAGTGTCCCCATGCTCACTGCTCAAGCCCGCACTCAGTGATGGGCCCCAGTGTGTCCATGCTCACTGCTCAAGCCCGCACTCAGTGATGGGCCCCAGTGTCCCCATGCACACTGCTCAAGCCCGCACTCAGTGATGGACCCCAGTGTCCCCATGCTCACTGCTCAAGCCCGCACTCAGTGATGGACCCCAGTGTCCCCATGCACACTGATGAAGCCCGCACTCAGTGATGGACCCCAGTGTCCCCATGCACACTGATGAAGCCCGCACTCAGTGATGGACCCCAGTGTCCCCATGCTCACTGCTCAAGCCCGCACTCAGTGATGGACCCCAGTGTCCCCATGCACACTGATGAAGCCCGCACTCAGTGATGGACCCCAGTGTCCCCATGCACACTGCTCAAGCCCGCACTCAGTGATGGACCCCAGTGTCCCCATGCTCACTGCTCAAGCCCGCACTCAGTGATGGACCCCAGTGTCCCCATGCACACTGATGAAGCCCGCACTCAGTGATGGACCCCAGTGTCCCCATGCACACTGATGAAGCCCGCACTCAGTGATGGACCCCAGTGTCCCCATGCTCACTGCTCAAGCCCGCACTCAGTGATGGGCCCCAGTGTGTCCATGCTCACTGCTCAAGCCCGCACTCAGTGATGGACCCCAGTGTCCCCATGCTCACTGCTCAAGCCCGCACTCAGTGATGGGCCCCAGTGTCCCCATGCTCACTGCTCAAGCCCGCACTCAGTGATGGACCCCAGTGTGTCCATGCTCACTGCTCAAGCCCGCACTCAGTGATGGGCCCCAGTGTCCCCATGCTCACTGCTCAAGCCCGCACTCAGTGATGGGCCCCAGTGTCCCCATGCTCACTGCTCAAGCCCGCACTCAGTGATGGACCCCAGTGTCCCCATGCTCACTGCTCAAGCCCGCACTCAGTGATGGGCCCCAGTGTCCCCATGCTCACTGCTCAAGCCCGCACTCAGTGATGGACCCCAGTGTCCCCATGCTCACTGCTCAAGCCCGCACTCAGTGATGGACCCCAGTGTGTCCATGCTCACTGCTCAAGCCCGCACTCAGTGATGGGCCCCAGTGTCCCCATGCTCACTGCTCAAGCCCGCACTCAGTGATGGACCCCAGTGTCCCCATGCTCACTGCTGAAGCCCGCACTCAGTGATGGACCCCAGTGTCTCCATGCTCACTGCTCAAGCCCGCACTCAGTGTCTCCATGTTCACCATTCATTCCTTCATTTAGCATTTTTCTTTCTTTTGTTACCTCCACATTCTGCCTAGTAGTACAAAAAATACCTTCATCAGGGGATCTTCTCTTCTTTTACTGAGTGCATTCTGTCTTATCTTTATATTTCATCTTCCTACATAAATAGGAACATGTCCTTATGTATCTGTACTCTACACATTCACCAGTTGCTGAAGTACAATGTTCATATTTTTAGTCTTGTGGAATGCAGCAGCTTCTCAGGCAGTTTTCACTATGTTTGCTACTCTGACAAAACGTGCACTGCATAATGGTGTCTTTTTCTCCATATTATTATGTATACTGCCTTACCAAATATGTTTTATGCCTGCTAGATGAAAAATGGCTTTTAAGGCTGGGTGTGGTGGCACACGACTTTAATCCCAGCACTTGGGAGACAGAGGCGAGCGGATCACTGTGAGTTCAAGGCCAGCCTGGTCTACAAAGCGAGTCCAGGACAGCCAAGGTTACACAAAGACACCTTGTCTCGAAAAAACAAAAAAATAATAGTTTTTAATTATCATCATAATATACACTAATTTTGTTATAGGTGATGTTAGCCATATTTTAGGTCATCTAAAACTAATTTTCCAGTTATCTTTTTTTTTTTTGCCACTTTTTTTCCTTCACTTTTGAAAAAAATCTAAATAAAAGAAATTAGGTCGGTCCTAGCTTATAGGCTATCTAATACTTAAACCATGCACTCTCCAACAGAACTAGAATGTTTAGATAAACACATAGACTATGCTTTGCTCTCAGGGTTCATTTTGTTTTGTTTTCTGGTGACAACGAGGAGTGTATGAGAAGAAGCCTAGTCAGTTAACTGTGTCTTCATCAAGACTCTGTCTTGCCATATGTACCACAGCCATGAAACTTGTGGAATGAGCTTTCTCCTTTTCAATGTTCCTTTCCCCTCCGATGAGTCTCATGGTTTTAGACAAATGCTGCCACTCCTGTGGTGATTTGTCTTTCCTAGGATCAGTGTTTTTCTCTTGTGTAACTGAACCCTAGTTTTCCTGGACAAACACTCAGTATCCAGTGACTCCACAGGCCGCCCTGGGCCCTGGCTCATTGGCTTTGTTGGTCTTCTTGTGGAGCTCTTGTCACATCCACATCCTTTTATAGCCCCCTTCCATTAGCCTCCCTATGCTTCACCTAATGCGTGGCTGGACTCTGTTGCCTGCTGTTTGATTATGTCCCCTGACGCAACTGCCTTGCCAGAGCACAGGGGAAGGGGACTAACTGAGTCCTGATGGGATTTGATGAGCTGGGGTGGGTAGGGGCTCCCCGGGTGGGTGGGGCCTCTCCTTTTCTGAGGTATAGGGGAGGGGGGGATGAGGGAGGGAGGGTGGGGCTGGGAGGAGGCTTTTACTGGGATGCGAAGTGAATAAATACATAAATTAATAAAAATAAATAGGAAAGTAGAATTGCTTCTATCCAAAATTTTCTTTACAAGTGAATTGGTTGTCTTTTTTTTTTTTTTTTTTAATGTTGATGGCAATGTATTGAGATCATTTTGATGTTGGGGATTAAATTGCAGTACAGATCCACTTCTTTCCCTGCGTACACTAGTTATAAACTGTCTTAACACTGTGATAAATGAATGTACTAGTGTGCACTTTGCGGCTACTGAATATGAAAATGCAGTCCCTAGAGTTTAAATGAGATCTTAAAATCTGCGTAGAGGCACCAAATAATAAAATCTACCGGTTTTAGCTGTTTTTTTAAGCAGCTGTGTGTAAGCAGATGAAGATATAGAATCTGCCCATTTCCTGTACCCTTGCTTTTGCCAAATGGTTTCCATTCCACAGACCCTTGATGAGTTGCCTAGCAGGACTGTGTGTGAGTCCACTGGACAGAAGCCAAGTTTCTGTTTGTGACCTCTCTGTCTTATCTGCCAACTGGAAAGGAAAGGGGAAAGGGGAAAGCTGTGCCACTTTCTTTTTATTTTTTTTCTGCAGTGGTAGTTAGTGCCAACACTCTTGCTCATGGTATGTAAGCCCCAAAACTCAACAAGCCCCTCAATTTTAATGGAATTTCTCATCATTCTGATTTTGAAAATATGATAAATTAATATTTTCTAGTCTTAATAGCCAATATGTTTAGGGAATGCTAGGCACTTTTCTGAATGATTTGTAAGAATTATGTATTCTTTAATTTTACAAGATATTGAGATATAGAGTAACCCACATAGCTGTTAAGCTGTGGTGTAGAGATTTGGACTTGGTTGAGGCTCAGGAGAGTCTGTGCTGCTGGAAGACAGATCACAACAGTGAGCATGAAATAGCCACCATCTGTGCAACAAGCAAACTACCTTGTTCCTACGTTTCTGTCTGAAGCTGTGATGGTTTGGATATGGTTTGCTCCCTCAAGACTCTTACTAAAGGTTAATCCCTATGGTGAGGGAAGAAATGAAAAGCAAGTTGTGGTGACACGCTTTTATATACAGCACTCAAGAGGCAGAGGCAGGTAGATTTCTGTGCGTTCAAGGCCAAGCTGATCTACAGAGTAAGTTACAGGACAGCCAGAAATACACACTGAAACCATGTTCCAAACCTTCCTTTCCCCGCCAGAAAAGGAGGCAGAAAAGTAATCCGACTGCTGTATATGGAGTGGGCTTTCTGGCAAGAGTTAGTCAGTGTAGAGCATGCATGATAGAATAATGATAGTTTTTATGAGAGCAAATACACACACACACACACACACACACACACACACACCCACACACACACACACACAGAGAGAGAGAGAGAGAGAGAGAGAGAGAGAGAGAGAGAGGGAGGGAGCGGGAGACTCTTGCCATATATTGCCTTATGTTCTCTGAGGACTCTACCAGCAAGAAGGCTAACAGCATAAATGGTCCACTAGAACTGTGAACCTAGAACTGTGAGCCAAACAGACTTCATCTCTTTAGAAGTCATATCATTTATTATCATAGTATTAACAACAAAATAACCCAAGACATATACAGTGTTTTCAGTACTTTATCTTTATGGTTTCTACTAAGATTTCAACACTTTTCAAATTCTATGGTCTGTTCCTGACAATTTCCATCAAACTGTGGCTTTTTTTGTATGAAATTTGTCATACCATATATAAATTTCAATCTTCACTCTGCTTAGTGGATAAACATAATTTCTCATAGATTTGTTATCTATCAATGGGATAACAGTAGTACCTCCAAGGGTCATTATAAGACACAACTGATGGTATTGCACTGAATATTTTGGCACAAATATTTTGTTGTGATTGTGGTGGTGCTGGTGTTGGTGCTGGTGTTGGTGCTGGTGTTGGTCGTGGTGTTTATGGTGATGGTAGTGGTGGTGGTGGTTATGGTGATGTAGTAGTGTTGGTTTTGGTGTTGGTGTTAGTGCTGGTGGTTATGGTGATGGTAGTGGTGCTGGTGCTGGTGGTAGTGCTGGTGGTGCTGGTGTTGGTATTGGTAGTGATTGTGGTGATGGTAGTGGTGGTAGTGGTGGTGGTGATGATGTTCTGAAAACAAATGGAAAATGTAAGAAAGAACTTACATTAAATATAAAAATTTAAGTAGATATTTCTAATTTTTGACTGAACATAGGCAGCCTTTGGTAACAAATATTTATTTGCAGTCAGTTTTGTTGTTGTTGTTCTGGACTTGAGTTTGGCAATTTACTTTTACTATTAACATTATGTCAATTGGACTTGTACATTTGTTTATCATCATAGAATAAATGACCAAATATTTGGATTCTAAACCTTTGGGATATGAAAGTATCAAGATGAATGCAGTAATTGTTCATATTTACAGCAGTGATTTTTTCCAAGTGTGGATAGAGTGATTCCTGTATTGGTGCATTCTCTCATTCTGCATGTTTCTATCTCCCAAGAGCCGAAAATTTCAGAGATGTGCTGAGTGTGGTGCCTCCATTAGCTCAAGGATCCTCTCTAGTGAGACACACTTTTACATTCCCAGGACAATAGAGCCACTATTCTATATAGTCACAAAGTTCTGCTTTCAACATTTACACTGAATCAAGATTTAAAGGCTTGTTTTTGTCTGGAGAAACCACCAAAAAGTAAGTGGGCATCATAACTGTTACTGACACTGATTCCAACGCCACCTAGGACAGGAGGAAGAAGTTAAATTCATAGTATCGGCAGAACGACTGTGTCAGAACTACAATGAGCCTCTTGTTCTTGCTGCCATTGAAAATCGCTATTTAGGTCACCAATTACTTTTGCTGGCAAAGTGACTGACTTTCTTCTTTCTTACTTTGCTGCAAGTGTGTCTTAGTGAGTCTTTCATATTTAAGCTAAAGAGATAATAAGATGCAGAGATGAGAGAGACAGACAGAAAGAGAAAATGACAACATAAGATTAGGCCAAGGAAGAGAGAAAGTGGAGGACCACAAAAGCTCTGTCCTAGAGGATTCCATGGTGATGTGTCTCTCACAGTCCAACTGGCTCTTCTCCAAGCCAGTCCTTGCCAGGGAATTCTTCCATAGCTGAGAATTCACCCTGTGTATAAGCTATTTGTAGGGTCTCCTCTGTATTATTACCATTTTGTGGCTACAGTTACCATGTTTATAATAAATAAATATGAAGTTCCCTTGATGAAGCTTTGCCAGAGTAAGACCCTAACTTAATGAAGGATGAGGTTCACATACAGTATCTTTCTGGTGTTTCCAAATGCTTCCAACATATTTGCCTTTCACCTAATTGTGGCTCAACATGCATAGTAGCATATAACATATACAATGTAAATTTAGGGAAAACAAGAATACAAAAAAATTACAAAGAAAATTAAATGATAGTAACTTTTTGTTGACCAGCTAATCATGGTGGTCCGTCAATGGGGGTGGGGCAATGTGGTTCCTTTAAACCATATTTTGTCAAGATCTATTGTTTAGTTATATGGTTTCTTTGCTTTCAATTTATTTTCAATTTATTTGACTGACTTTCGTTCCTTGTTTCAAAAGTACTATTGCTAAATAGGAAATACCTTTTAAAGCTTTTGACCTACAGCATGACTCCTCATTTCCCTGTGATCTGGGTTGGCCGAGGCTCAGTGGAATGATGTATTTTGGCTCATCATGGTATCCAGTGAGATCATGAGCAAAGTTAGACTATTTAGGATAGTCTCTCAACGTCTTGGCCTTCCCCACCTGGACTGTTACCATCCAGTAATCTGACATATATCTGGATCCCAAAAAGAAAACTCACAAGGCACCAGGCTTTTTAGATCTAGTGTAGTGTCATTTCCACAACTACACTTTTTGTTAAAGTAGAGTGTAAGACCAGCTCACATCCAAAGCCAATTCCACCTCTTTCTGGCAGGTACAGATGTGGACTTGTTAGTGACTGCTTTGTGAGACTGTTATGAATGGCAACTAAAAGTAACTGAGTCTTGAATTCAGGACCAACTGTTATCTCAAGTAAGATAGGGCTGTCAAATACTTAATGGAAGAGACTTTGGCTTTTATAGGTCAAAAGCTCTTCTGGATTTTGGCATGAGAGATGGCAAGCTTCATACACAACATCAAGCCTTTCAACTGCTCTACAGAATGCCTACCATGCATGCTATTTATGGACATATTTAATTTTATTTTTCAGTTAATGAAAAACTATTATAAATGGCGAGCAGAATGTCCAGAGTTAAGTGCAGATCTACACCCTCAGAGCATCCTTGGACTTTTGAAGGCTGGCTACCATGGAGTGTTGAGGTCCAGGGATCCCACTGGCAGTAGAGTTCTTATTTACAGAATTGGTGAGTCATACACAGTCATTCTCCTCCCTCTTAGTCTATTTTCATTTCTGTTCATTACTGAGTATTCTAGTGTTTCTTTTGGCTAATGTCTTATCTGATCAGGCAGCTATGGCACAATCACATAGACTGGTTGCTTAGAAAAATTGAAATTTAGTTCATAGTGCTGAAGTCCAACATCAAAGCCCCAGTGATTTTTGTTCTGATGAGGGCCTATGTTCTGGTTCTCAGAGATCTTCTCACGTTGACCTCACATAGTCTAAGGAACAGAGTATCCCTTGGAGCCTCTTAAAAGGCACTGACCTCTGAGGATCCTATCATTATAACTTAAGACCTTACCAAATCTACTCCCTAATACCAAGATATTATACTCCTTATTTATACATACTTCCTAATACATTATTAAGATAGCCCAGCAGATATACGTACATGCTACAAAAGTCTGATTGCCTGAGTTCAAACTTTGGAACCCATAATGAAAGAGAAAAATTATCCTTTGATTTCTCCATGTGCAGCATGGCATGCACTACTATGTGTATGTGTTTTGGGGTTGAGTGCACACAGAGTAATACCACATACTTGCAGGTAGAATTCTAGCATATGAATTTGAAGGAGATATGAACATTCATATCCATAACTGGTGACCCATAATCTCTGCCACATCTTTAGTTTTATGTAGCTAAAACTTTCAGGTGACAGCACAGACCACAGGCATTGCATGGCCATCAGTGGTAACATGGGCCATGGACATCAACATGACTGGACAGCCAGGGGCTCTGTTGATGTCCAAGACCCACGTTACCACAGGAGGTCATGTGAGTTTCTGAGGTCTGTGCTGCAACCTGAAGTCATGTTGATGTCCATGAGTGAGGTTGCTGCTGGGGAACCATATTGATGTCAGTGGCCCATGTTGCCACAAAGGCCATGTGGATGTCCTTGATTGTGCTGCTGCTGAGGGCTATGATGGCGTTGGTGGCCCGTGCTGCAGCAGAGGCTGCTGTCTGTGCTGTGTACTCCCAACAAAGACCATGATGATGTCTCTGGAACATGCTGATGCCAGAGACCATGTGGATGTCCATGATCCAAGCTCCCATGGCAGTAAAGGGCAAGGACCTACTTTTGCAGTGATATTGATGATTGAAGACTCACGGTTGAGAAAGAGGGACATAAAAGGCTTCTGTGACAACCCCTCCCCTCAAAAAAGTGACAGTCTAGACAGAAAGCCATTAAAAATTATAGTGGGGATGCTGAGGTGTATGTAGCTCTCCACATTTGACAGCGTTTGGCTGGAGTTTGAGTGGGGAAAGGACTCAGTTTTCTTTAAGAGGCTGGCCACTGGGAGTTTGGCCATGCTCCAGTGAGTATAAGGGCAACACAAATTGATTTTTTTTCTTTTTTGGAGCAGGGGTCACAGGAGTGGAGGAGGACTAGGGAGGACTGGTATGTGAATGTAATGGGGTACATGATGTGAAATTCCCAAATATTTAGTAAAAGTGTTGCATTGGAAAAAGCAAACAACAACAAAACCAAGCCTAAAAAACAAAAAGAACTTCCTGGTGAAAGAAAAGAATCACTGTTTCCCAGAATTCTCTCATAGCCTGTTGAAAGAGCATTTTTAATCAACATTTCAGGAACAGAATTTCTTTGAATTATAATTACAAATATTTGTCTCTAAGTCTGTTTGTCTCTCTCAATGGAGTCTCCAAATATTGTTCATGCTGACTTTGAACTTCTGGGCTCAAGCGATCACCCTGCCCCAGCCCAGCTAATTTCTTCTTCTTTAAAGATTTAAGTGTTCATATATTAGTGTTCACTGCTTGCCAATGTATATGATCTCTGCCTTTACCTGGACTGCTTTGTGTGTTGTTAAGGAGAAGATGTTGTTTTTAACCCTGGAAAGCCTTAGATAAATTTGTATTTCTTGACCCCAGATTACATATCACATAAAAATGAACTAGTCATGAAGTCCTCACCCACAGAGCTCAGCACTGGCCTTTGTGTCCTCCTGCTGCTCCACCTTGTCAAAGGAACCTTCTTAGGGATGGACTGGCCAGCATATACATTTGAATCAGCAAAGGAACCAATATATTCAAAGAATTTAGGGTTACCAGTTGAATTCAAATTTCAGATAAACCACAAATAAGTTTTACTTATGCTAATTCTTGTACCAAATTTATCTGGAATTCATCTTTAAGTGGTGTGTATATTTTACATGACAACTGTGCTTAAGTTTCAAGAGCATAAAACTAAAACATACAGGTGTTTTATTTTATTTCTTTCTGTGTCCCCTCTTCTCCCAACATTTTAAAGTATCAGGCTTTGGAGTACCTGGCTGGATAGTTATTATTTATTTTGTGATTCTACCATAGAAAGTAACTAAAACAAAATAAAACAACATATTTATAGTAAGAAACCCAATGTGGCTTTTAAACCACAAATATCACAGCAGCCAACTAACAGATCTATTGCGTAGCCTGGGCCTCTGGGAGTATAGTTATTCAAAAGTGTGTTATTTAGGAGCTGGAAGGATGGCTCAGTTGGTAAAAAGCTTGCTATGTAAGCATGAAGACCTGAGCTCAGATCCCCAGAGCTCATGTGAAAAGCTAGCACATGTTACAGTGCATGTCTGTCATCCTAGTGATGGGGAGCAGTATCCCCAGGGCTTGCTGGCTTAGTCCTTAGTCCAGCTCAGTCAGTGAGTTCTAAGGCTCAAACTTAAGGTATAGAATGGTAAAGACACCCAACACTGATATCTGACCTCCATGTTACACACACACACACACACACACACACACACAGAGAGAGAGAGAGAGAGAGAGAGAGAGAGAGAGAGAGAGAGAGAGAGAGAGAGAGAGAGAGAGAGATGTGTTGTTTAACTCAAAAGATAACGTAGGTTTAAGGAAGGTCAGAACAGAAAGGTATGTAGCAAGTCTCCTCCTATGTGCTATGGTATTCTAGAATGAAAAGAAAAAGATTTAGGATTTTGTGAATAAAATAAAAGGACAGGATAAGATGTTATAAGCCTTCTCAATTTAATTGAACTAATGAAGTAGCTGCATCTGTGATAGATTTTTTCCACAGAAGTGCAGTGCAGCCATGCCCCCTCTGTACCATGCCTGTGCAGTAAATGCCATGAGAAAGTCAAGAGCCTTCCCTTTAAGTGGACCTTTACCAGCCCTATGACAGAGGATGTAAGCTAAGGCCTTTGAGACCAACTACAATACTACAGCTGCAAAAGCAAATTGTAACAATGAAGATTTAGTTTTAACCATACTTGAGATATTATGAGTTGAAGCCGTGGGGCATGTTGACTTTATTGAAATCTGTAAAATGTATATAGAAAAAACCTGTAACACAGTTGCTGGGAAAACTACATCTTGTTTTATATAACACATGCACGCACTCTCACACACAGTATAACAACATTATTTGACACACAATAAATAAATGCTAGGTAGATGGTAGGGAAGAAATTAAAATTCTGATTTCTCCTGTCTTTCTTTATGGAGCTTAGTTAGCCAGGACTGTGCAATAGAATCTTCTGTGATGACCTCGTTTTACAGTAGCTGCTAGCCTACATGACTAGTGAGAATTTGAACTCTAGCTACTGGGATGAGGAATTGAACTTTTAATTTAAACTCACAGAAAGTGAACGCAGCTCAGACAAGTCAGAAATTGGACAGAAACTGTTTCATGGTCTGCACATTTTCTTTGTTGAGCTCATGTTTCATCACTGTAGCATTCAGCTGAAGTTGTGTCACAATTTGGAGCTGGATAACTAGTTTCCATACTCTTACCTGTGAGACCTGTAAAGCAAAGGGATGTTCCACCATCAATTCCTATAACTCCCATGGCCACTGTTTCCCTGTCTAGATCTTCATCTTTTCCTCAAGGCTATACAATACCAGTAAGAGCTAGACCTGGAAAGGCTCATCCCCTGAAAACAAACTCCTCCTCAACCCCACATATTCCAGCCTCTACCCAGCTACTTCTGGTCTTACCTTTTCTGTCCCTAGCTAGACTCCTTGTGTGCCTGCAGTTCACCATCCACAGCTCTCATAATTCTCACCTGTTCCATTCCGACCACCACTGAAAGGACCTGAGGCAACTGTGGTGAGCATCCCTCTTTCAAGCAAATTTGAGAAACAAACCACATTCTATTTGACCTCACCAGAGAGCCCACACTTCTCTCTTATGAACTACACTGTTCTCTGTTGACCTGCACTCCAAGAGTTTTTCCTGTAACCAACCTGGCATTCTTCATTTCTACCACAGGATTCACCTGTTCTTATGGGCCTTTAAGTTCTGAAATTTGACAGGACACTGGCCTCAGCCTTCATTTCATATGGATCACATTTTTTAAAGCTAAAGAAACACACATTTATGAACATCTGTGAAGGGAACGAACATGAGTAAAGATGCCCACAGAAGCCAGAGACAGGGTGGGTCCCCTGGAGCTGAGCTACAAGAGGTTGTGAGCTGCTTGCAAGCAAAGTGAGTGATGGCAATGAAAACTCAGGTCCTCTGGGAGAAGAGAATAGTCATAATTGCTGAGCCAGGTTCCAGACAATTAGCTCCTAATATGTATATTTACCTCTCCCTCCTATAACAGAGAAAACTAGACCTATTCTAGATAGTCCTTTTCACAGGTACCATATAAACACAAATAACTACCAGAATTGTGTCTTCACATTGCTTTATTCTTTGAGATTCATATCAATACAACTGTTTCTCCATTCTACCTGCATTCCAGTCAGCATTCTTGGTTACCACTGTGAAATGTGTATATATGAACTTTCCACCCCCAAACACCATCTCAATAAATAGCACATTCCACTTACTTGGAGGCCTTAGCAAAGATCTTTGAGTTTCTGAGCTTTTACAATTTATTAGTTATTAATCATTTTCTTTATTTTATTTCTTCTCTCTCTCTCTCTCTCTCTCTCTCTCTCTCTCTCTCTCTCTCTCTCTCTCTCTCTCTCTCCCCCTCCCTCCCTCCTTTCCTCCCTCCCCTCTTTTGACAGGAACTCATAGAGCCCAAGTTGGCTTTGAACTCACTGTAGAGCTGAAGATGTCCTTGAACCCCGGATTCTCTGGGTTCTACCTTCCAAGTGCTTCTACCATGCTGGTTCCTCATACTGAGCTCATGTGGTCAGGCTTGGTGGCAAGAGCCTCTACCCATAGAACCATCTTTCTGAGCTTATCTATTCTTATAAATAGATTCTAGTCTCCTCTTAATCTGTTGAAACTATTACTTCTTTTAATTCACTTTTCTCTCCTGTTTCTTTGATTTATTTATTTATTTATTTATTTATTTATTTATTTTGCTTTGTCTATGGAGTTTGGCTCCTGTCTTCTTTGTGAATCATATGACAAATTTTAATACATTATTTTTAAAGACCACCTGTCTACTGGTCCATTACTATTATCCCTCTGCCTGCCATGGCCTGTCTTACAGATGGTGGGGTGGGACAGGTTGTGTAGACAAGAATATCAATACCTCATCTTACCATACTCTTTGTTTTCTCTGGGCTTGTACAGCAGCATTCCCAAGACAAGCTTCCTGCTCAAGCCTGTAGGGACATGACTGCTCTATCCTGCTGGTCCCTGAGATCTGGCAAATGACCAGTCTGTCTATCTGATCTAAGGCTTTCCCCTTGGAAGCCTGTTTGGTTGCTGTGTTAGTCATCTATCCATCATTGTGTCAGGGTTCCTGAGGAAATCAATGTGAAAGAAGGAAAGATTGGTTCTGCAGGTCTAATCCCATCACTGTTTGGTTTCATTGCTGTAAGCTTGTGTTGATGCAGCTTAACCTAACAGGGAGAGCAGGTCAGAGGAAAGCTGACAAGATTTGGTGTTCAGGAGGCAACAAGTGAGAATAAGAGACCAAACATCCACTTCAAGTGCACAGCCCTAAAAACCTACTTCCTCCAAGCAGGCTCTACTTCCAAAGTTCTCAGTACCATCCAACAGTCCATTAAGTTACGAATCCATAGATGCCTCAGTCCACTAACTGATGAGTGTAGAGCTCTCATGAGCTAGTTCCTTCCAGAAAGCACTGTCTCTGAACACTGATGCACTAGGAACCAAGCCTGCAGCACATGAGCATGTCGGTACACTTCAGATCCAAACCACAAGCTGCTATGATCCTTGCTGCTATTTCTGAGCTTGGAGCATAGAGGCATTAAAGGTTTCCATTTCTAGCATAGCCTTCTCTTGAGGTTGTGATGTGCCTTCAATTATCAATCAAATTTGATCTGTATTTATCACTACCCTATACTATTAAACATCTATTAATTGCCAGAAGTTTAAAGAAGGGGCGGGGGGGGGGGCAGACAAATATTCGGATCTCAATTCAACTACTTAATTCATGATCTCTTGTTAATGATTTTATTTCTACCCATCCTTTAGGCCTTAAAATAACCTGTCCCCTTTAAGAATTTTTCTGATTCTTCACCCAATGCTAAGCTGTGATGTCTTTTTATTTATTTATTGTAGCATACTGGGACCCAAAAGTTTTTACAGCCTATGATGTATTTCGAGTAAGTCTGATCACATCAGAGCTCATTGTACAGGAGGTGGAAACTCAGCGGAATGGAATAAAGGCTATATTTGACCTGGAGGGCTGGCAGATTTCTCATGCTTTCCAAATAACCCCATCTGTGGCCAAGAATATTGCTTCTGTACTTACAGTGAGTATCTTTCTCAACTATTAGGAATTAAGTATATAATAGTGTCAACTGTGTTTGTATACTTTTAGAAACTTAAATATTAGAAATGGCAGGTCTATATTTAAATGAAGTTAACAGTTAATATAGTTAACTTAAAATAATATATTCAAAATAAGTAGCCACAGAATTTATACATTTAAATAATAAAGCAATTTACTGTTTTTGTCATTTAAGTTTTCTTCTTAACGTAAAAAATTGGCTCAAGGCAGGCATGGTAGAACACATCTGTAGTCCTGGCACTTAGCTGGTACATGCAGGAGGATCAGGAGGCTAGGTTGGGATATATGAGACCTAATAACAACCCTAACAAGAAATCTGATTAAAACATATTTTTAATAATGATGCAATAGGATGTCACATGTCTTGCCAGCTTTAAATTGATATGCCTTTCTTCAGAAATCTAGGGGTTTTTTTTGTTTTGTGTGTGTGTGTGTGTGTGTGTGTGTGTGTGTGTGTGTGTGTGTGTGTGTAGCTACACATGTGTGAATGTAGGTAAGGAAGCAGGAGGACAATCTGAGGTGTCATTCATCAGATGCCATTTCCTACTTACTCTACTTTGAGACACAGTCTCTCACTGGCCTTCACTGATTAGGCTGATTTCTGGCCAATGAACCTCCAGGGCCTGTCTCCACCACCCTGGTGCTAGGTCTATAAGCATAATTAGCATGCTCAGTTCCCCTACCTCGTGAATATACAGTAAGGACTCTGTGCATTATAGTGTACTAGCTGAAGGCATACAATGACCATTTCAAATCAACAGTGACATAACGGTCCTAGTCCAGGTCAGCTGAATGTGAAAGCTGTTCTACAGTCACCTCTCTTCCTAACCACAGACAGTGCCTGGAGGACAACTTCTAATAGAAGAAACTTAGATACAATTTGCTTGCCTAGAAATAGGAAAATGATCACTTAAATGATGACATATCTATTTGATGGACCATCTCAACAATGTTACAACAATGTTACCACAAACCATACTGCAACAATGTGACAGAATGGGATGCAAGATGTTTAAAGAGCATATTGGCAATTAAATTGAAATAAAATTATACATAGAATCTGTAAAAAAAATCCTAATTAATACATGTTTAAATGGCAAGATGAAGGAAAATTCTTCATAAAAGAGGGAGGAAAAAGTCTTCAATAACATTAATGAAAAAAAACTTTTGGATAAGGAAACTATTGATGAGTTTGATTTTCTTTCAGGTCTTAACCTTTTACATAGTCCATATGACTTTGATACTAAAGATATATACAATGTAAAAGTTTAAAACCGGGTGCCTATTGTTATATTTTTTCAATTTTCATGGATGTTTGATTTTTTTCTCTAAAAAATATTTTTGGTAAAAATATGAATTTAAAATGTCCCAATTATTGTTTTTTCCCTAGTAGAAGCTTTATGTGTGACTAGGGAGTAGATTTTCTTCTGAAAGTGGGTAGATGGCTCTTAAATTACTTGGCCTATGCTATGAGGAAAAAAATTTCTAAAGGTCTTTTCTGTGAGCACTGACAATGATATATAAACTAGGCTTTTGTGTTGACAGAACAAATCATTTTTAAAATGAAGTCACACTTTAGATTCCGGTGTGTGTGTGTGTGTGTGTGTGTGTGTGTGTGTGTGTGTGTGCACGCACGTGTGCATGGAGGACAGAGGTCAATGTCTGGTGTTTTCATTGCTATCCACTCCAGCTTTTGAAATAGGATCTTGAACTCAATGTAGAACTCATTGTTTCTGCTGGGCTGGCTAAGAGGGGGATCTGCCTGCCTCGGTTACTGGGGACAGCCACAGCCATGGGTACATGGGTGCTTGTGGCCTGAATTCTGGTCTCAAGCACTTTGTCCAAGGAACCATCTTTGAGATCATTACCATAAAATTACAATGTGTTCCCAGAAAAGATGTCTTTGGAAATGTAACTGCAGCATTATATTTTGTTATTAATGTTCTTATTTTTCTTTACTTTTAAAAGGATTCCTTTCCATTGAAAGTTCGTGGCATCCACTTGATAAATGAGCCAGTCATTTTCCATGCTGTCTTCTCCATGATTAAACCATTTCTGACTGAAAAGATTAAGGGCCGGGTGAGTACAAAATATTCAAGTGACTGTATTTCCTGAGAACATTCTTACCTCTTTTCATTTAGAGACAGCTTTACTATATTCCCACATTCCTTGGATGCTAAACCATTGGAAAGATATTTCAAATAATTATCAAACATGTCAATTATTCTTATAAATTAAAACTTTAACTTTTGAAAAATCTAGCATCACTGGCTGGGAAATTAGGGAAACTGAATCACTGAAGTGTACAATATTTTCCAATCCCTCTAGAGGGCAGTGTGGTAATAGTTATGACAAACTATGTCAGCACTTCTGGAAATTCATCAGATAGATATAGCTGCATAACAATAAAAGTATATATAGTGAAAAAGATTAAAATCATCAAGCATTCACCACTAGAGGGCTGGGGAGAAAACTGACAAATGCACACAAGACTGAGGGTATGTTTCACGGTAAAATACATACCGTGCAGAGCAGTGTTGATGGCATGCCACCTTTGCTGTCTAAAGGGAGAATCAGAACATACAATTAAGGTTGCACAAAAACTTGTTTTGCCAGGACAGACAGAAATATGAGTGATTGCCAAACTATCCAGTGATGGTAGGGGAGAGTTTGCAGCAAAATCTGTGTTTTGTTTGTTTTAAATGTTGTTTTGATTTCTAACTTATATGGATGTGTTATTTATACAAATAGGAACACATACTGCCTTAAGTATTAAACATATGTAACTGAAACATATCATGCCTGGGGTATATGACTTCATGCCTTGCAGCTACAGCAAAGGAGTCCTTGATGTTCACTAACCTATCTGCTTCAGCTTCACTTCACATACAAGTTCTTTAGTTCACATTTTGTTGTTTAGAAGTTTTGAAAGGTTGACAATAATCTGCTATCCAGAATAGCCACTTCTTCCCTGCTAAAATCCACAGAGGAGCGTTCTTACAGCCTTCATTCTGGGCGTTGTTACGTTGTCCAGCTTGCATCCAACTTCCAGGTTCAACTGACCCTCAAATCAGCTTTCTGGGCAGCTGCGGGTGCACGGGGGCACACCATTTGCCTGCTGCAATTAGGTTTGTAAAAATCTTGCTAGTTAAACCTCAAAACTATAAGTAATGATGCTGTTGATTATAATGAGATACTTGGATGTTTAGAAACCATTCTTCCATCTTAAGAAAGCAGAACACTTTATGCTTGGTCAGAGTATAGCGACCCTAGAAAGATTCTTTACAGATGAGGTGATCCAGTTGGTATTTATTTCTCTTCATTTTCCTTAAATTTATGTCTTTATTCTTTGACAGTTCCAAGCATGGATCTAATGCATTTTTCTTACCCCAACCCTTTTTTCTCTCTTCCACTCCCAGTGAATTCCTTCTCAACTAGTTCTTCCCTTTCTTTCACATATTTTTGTTGATATTTGTGACTCCCAGTAGTTATTTCTGTCTTTAAAAAAAGATTTGTTCTATTTTTTAATTATATGAATGTCTGTGTGGAGGTATGTGCCTCTAAGTGCAGGTGCCCTTGGAGGCCAGAAGAGAGTGTCAGATCTCTTGAGCTAGAGTTACAAGTGGTTGGCACCAGGAGATACAGGTGTTGAGAACTGAACAATGATCCTCTGGAAAAGCAGCAAGCCACCATATCTCTCTGGGCCAATTTCTTTCTTTATTTCAGAGGAACCATCCCTAAACTGTCAGCCCTAGTGAAGCTGGGCATTTCTGGCTACTCTGCATTCTAGTGTTTTATATAGGCCAGTTTGTTTTCCATCTATGGTGACTTAGTAACATTGGATACCATCTGATTAACTCTTAAAGTTCTAAAAATAGACACATCTATTCTGGGTTATAGTTTGAACAACTAAAGAGAAAGGTGAGAATAACTGAGTCTAATAAAAAGGGAAATATGAATGAAAAAGGGGAAACATTAAAAACTGAGATGTTAAATGAAGCGGACCAGGGAAAGTTAACTCACAGCAGACTAGCCAAAACGAGTAAACAAGCTCAGGAAGCTTTTCCTTCTCAGCTTCTTGGCAGCACTATACATTTCTATATCTATCCTTTCCTGAGAAAACAGAATTTCTTCCGAGCTAACTGGTAGGAACTTCATCCAAAAAGTCATGGGTTGAGACCTGTGGTTCTTACGTATAGATATTTATTCATCATCCCTCATTTCTTTTCTTTAAAAAAAATTAATTTTGTAAAGTGCGTGCACCTGTGTGTGTGTGTGTGTGTGTGTGCGCGCGCGCGCGCGCGTGCGCGCGTGCATGCACATACACCCAAGATGCCAAAGGAGATCAGAAGAGGGCATCAGATCCCGTGGAAGTAACGTTACAAACTTCTCAGTACAGGTGCTGGGAACTAAATAAGGTCCACGGAGCTATCTCTCCATTCCAACCCTCGTTTCCTAGCACACACAGGTTCTAATCAATGTTTGCTGAAAGCATTGCTAAGCATGTTCCTCTATGTGAGTATGCCTGCAAGCTCTTCCCCGGGCAGAGAAACGATGCAAAGAGAGGCAAGAATGACTTTTGGTTTAGTAAGACTTTAGTTAGCCAGACTGGCTCAAGCTTCTGGAGTTTGACCCCAAGTGGTTTACCTTTTACATAATTAAACACAATAAAACTTGAGGTGGGGTTCCTCTTGTCAGCTGTTACAATAAAGCTTCAGGCATGGCTACATTGAAACGTCTTCACAAAGTACATCTATTTTGGAAAGTAGCCATGGGTTCTGTTCTTGAAAAGCCAAAACCAAAAACAAGCAAACAAAAAAACTTGAGAAACAGTGCTAAAGACAAGAGTTTAAGGATAAAGGATTTGTAATAAGCATAATAGCAAAAAAAGTTTGCAAAATATCTATGATTTGTTTCATAAGAATGAGCTATATTGACTGAGAAACAATGCTCAGAAGTCTGGAGGATTTGGGTAAGGGCTGGCTCCACAGAATAGCATAAGATCACCATGTAATTAAACAGCATCTACTCCAGCCTCCCATGTGAACAGGTGCTCATTTCTTCTATTGAAGAAAAATGCCTGTGCGTTTAACAATTCTGGTTTCTCTAGTGTTATCTGTAAACTCGCAGACTTTGTGTCCTTCAACACAAGATTCTTTTCGTGGGAAAGACACTTTTACTAACTCTAGCAAGATCCACTTTTGATTTCTATGGCTTGTTTTATCCTGCCTTTACTTGCATTCTACAGTAACTTTAAAAATTTTTAAATATATGAAAATTTAGAGCTTACAACTGTCATGTTTTGATAGTGTTGTAACCATTAACTATACCCATATAAAATACTCCTCATGAACCTAATTGTGGATGCAAAATATATGCTTCTATTTACTATGAATTAATATCAGGTAGTACATTTTTATCATGTTTTTAGACATACAGTTACAAGAATGCAAATCTAAGAAAGCAATACAATTATATGACTCACAGCAGCACAATCTAAATCTAAGTGACATTCTTAGATTCTAAAGGACAGGAATACCTATGTGCTTGCCTCAGTGTATCCTGTTTTGTGAGGTTAGTTTTTCACTGGAAATGCTTCTAGCATGGTCATGTCAGAGACAACACCTTCTAAAACTTTGTGGCTATTTCAGATCCATCTGCATGGGAACAATTACAAAACAAGCATATGTCAGCACTTTCCAGGCATTCTTCCTCTGGAATACGGTGGTGACGAGTTCTCCATGGAGGATATTTGTCAGGAGTGGACAAATTTTATAATGAAGTCTGAAGATTATCTGAGCAGCATTTCTGAGACCATCCAATGAGAAGTTATTTCCGGTGATTTTCTTCCTCATTCAAAATTCAAGGATGGGATCCGCTCTGGTCACTAAATTCAGGAGCAAACCTTCTAACTGAATTGATGCTTATCTGATCGTTTAACATGCAACATGGATATTTGGGGAATGGTTTAACATTTACAATGCTCTGTTTCTTTTAAATCAATTAAATGTTACAAAGATTCCTGATTGCTGGTGAAGGGCAAACATAGCTATGTCTGAAGTACTTGTTCCAGTATATCTTTGTATGGTTCAGGAAATTTCATCTTAAGAAAACTTTTATGGTCACATTGTTTAATACTAGATCGATGACTAGTGCACTGGAAAGTACTGTGCATAACAACCCATAGTGAACACAGTACATCCCAGTGATTACATTTCAGATTGCAACTTGAATACAGCTTTATGCTGGCAGGATAGCTCATCTCAGGAAAATCCTACTTTAGGAAAAGCACAACAGAAACCTTTGAATATATGTCACTTGCCAGACTATTGTAACCAACAAAATCACTATGGTTGATAAAATTATTTAAAACTTTAGAAAATATTCTTAGCACAACTGATTGTTTCTTGTACAGTCTTGTATTTACAAATAAGTAGAGGATACAACTGTGGCTCCTCTTTATGGTTTAGTCAGGGAAGTAGGGGTACATGTCTTTTAAATAGACAATTCATACTTGAAAACCTAACAAAACTACACAAATGAAAGTAAGTGTTTACATTCTTAACCACCAGTAGTTATAGCTAGCATTTTTCCAGATCATTCATAACATTTTGAGCTTTACTATTATCTCAGAATATTCTAAGTTCCATGATTCATGTTTAAACAGTCAGTAGCGAGGGTATGCTGTCTGTACCACAGTGAAGCTCATTTCTAAGACTTTTATTCCTTGAGAAAGATTGTACTCTAATCCCATATTCAGTACAGCCTTCCATTTCTGACATAATTTTTATACTTAACGTTTTATAATTAATTTTATTTTGAACTTGGAAGAATGCAAGGTAAAGAATCTGTTGAATTTTTGTTCAACTACATAGGCTTCAACATTAATCATATCAGAGTATCTTTGAGCAGGATATTTTTCATTGCACAAAGGTGTTTTTCTTTATAAGAAAATAAGTCTAATCAGATGAGCCAATACTTACAACTCTCTGTACATATACCTCTGACAAAAGTGAAAGGAGGTGAAGATGTTCTTAAGAGAACGCATTTAATTTTGATTAGCAACTAGATGCTAACTTTACTATTTAATTTTACTAAAAATATCTTGCCTTTTTTTCTTAAAAATTAGTTTTCTTTATTAAATCATAAAATTTTAATTATATAAATAAAAAATAAAAAATCAATTAAAGTAATAAACTAATAAAATGCCTCTGGCTTATTAAGCTTTTAATCATAGAAAGAAACTCAGATGCCACCTTATTTACATGTGACTATTAAATCACTTGCCATGACTCTGAAGGAATAGCATATTACAATAAAGGCACATGTTTTAAATGTCTTTTAAATGTGTGTATTAGTGAAGTGATTAACAATAAACTAAAATTTAAAATGTCAATCAATGTAAGTACATTCTATGATGGGGCTTTCAAATGTTTATAAAATGAAGCAATCGTATGAAGAACATTGATGAACAATGTGAGTAGACAGTTTTGAAGAGTTCTGGGCAAAGAATCATGAAATTCTCCAGGTGGCTTCACCACACTTGTGCCAGAAGCACTTTCTGAAAGGTGGATTCCATAGGTGCTCACTGTGTTGTTGAGCTTCACAATAATTTGCTTTAATATTGTTAAAAATAAATATCTTTCTTATAAACCATGGTGTTAATATTTTTTTTCATTTAAAATGTAAAGAAGGGATTCTTTTACCAAAACAAAAAACATTTTTATTCAGAAAAAAGTACACAAAACATACTTTGTCTCATTATCCATTATATGAATGTTGGTTCCTTTCATTTTAGGTGCAGGCCACTTATTCTACTGCTAAGCTTGCTTTAGTGTCCTGTGCTACATCAAGGACAGACACTGCATCATAAGATGTAGTTCCGGTCTTTGGAATTCATGTTTAGTTTTATTTGGAAAGTAAACTATCCCTAAGACATAAAAATCTATAAAAGAAACCAATTATTTGGTTAAGTAGCACACTGTGAGTTTTACTTTTATTTTCATTTTGCTTAGAGTTTCAACTTAAATATACATGACTTAGCTTTATACAAGTAGCTTTGTGGCCCCTTTTACCTATCTGTCTGGAGACATGGGTTCTATTTCCAGCATTTTATAAAACAAAATGAAAGATAATCTAATTTTAGAACAATTTTCTACCAACCTACATTATGATTTTATTTGTTAAACTAGATTTTACTTATGGAAATAGCATTAAGGTACTTTTGAAATATTAATTTTACTACCAACTTATACTAAAACAAAAACATTAAAGTATAGAAAGAAACTAACCCAGCCAATGAGTGACCCTGTATGTTCGGGAACACTCCATACAGTATGTATTTGCTGTGTTTTGCCTTTGTTACATGGCAAAGCATAAGGAATTGGGAGTTACAGAAGTGGAGCCAGAAATAAAGCCAATAATGTTAAGTCTGGTGGAGAACACTGATCAGGCAAGACAAACTCTGTCCTACTCCCAGTGAGTCATTAGCACTTGACTGATTGCTCTATCTATTCAAGTCTATCAGATTAATTGTCTACTTTTGTTAGGGTCTGAAACTCGCTGAAGGAAAGACCCAAGACTCAAATAGTATGCAAATACCAAAGAGTGTTTATTTCTGCAGAAGTCCAGCATGAAGGAGTCACCACTCAGGTCGAATGGCAACCATGAGAACATGCAGGCTATTTCTAAAAGCCAGTTAGGGGAATTGTAGATATAGTTAAGTCATCTTTATTTCCATTGGTGTAAGCTAGAAGCATGGATACAGGTGCATTAGGCTTTGGCTGTTGCCAAGTCAAGGAGTTAGTCATGAGTTAGGGGCTTGGCTGGCACCAAGTCAGGAGTTAGTCATGAGTTAGTGGCCTGCTTAAACTGGCAGTTGAGCAACTTTATCTGCTCTGGCCAGATATCTTAGCTTGTTCTGATTGGTTGCCCATTTTCTGTGTTTTTTTCCTATACCTGAAGTCTCTATTTCTGAGAAACAGAAACTGAGGCCTAGGCTGGCTCAGTAAGAAAATGAAGCCTGTCATGCAGTCGGTTAGGCTTATTTAACAAGGCTCCCTCACTTTTTAACTATTACTTTTATTTTTATGTGAATGATGTTTTGCTTCCATGTACTTCTGTGTACTGCATGTGTTCATGGTGCCTGGATAGGTCATGAGTAGGGCAGGATGCCAGATCCCCTGGGGCTGGATGAGCTCTTCACTTGATGCTACTACTTCCTTTATTCCATTTAGGTCAGGTTTTTCTTTAAAATTTTACGTCCTTGAGCACTGGACTTGGCTCCAACAAAACATTTCCTGGTGTTCCTTTTCTCCTTAAAATGTACATATTGTATTTCTTTTTGCCCTGCTTATTCTTTTTCATTTGTTTTGAACTTTGAGATGGCAAGAAAACCCTACAGACTCAATCCAAATAATTATTAAGTGAACTTATTGCTATATGGAAGGCTTGCCACACAGAAGGTGTTATATAAAGGTTTTTTTTTTTTAAGGTGAAATTTGCTGATGTTTGAGAAATTGCTTCATTCCCCTTAGCTTTCAAGGCTGTTCCTTTTACTCCCTGTTACACGGTGATGAAAGAGCTGTCTCAAGCCTGGATATATATAGATAAGCAGGTTTATAAAAAATTCAGAGTAAGTGGTTAATTACCTAACAGTAGCAACACCATTCTGGGGAGTGTTCAGGCTGCTGTGAGCTCATCTTTTAGGAATTCAGGGCAAGGGCAACAGCTGCTAAGTAGGGTTCCTGGTACAGAATGGCGTTTTCTTAGCCATCACGCATTGTAGGTCTGCATAAGAGTGATCACTAATAATCATATGACACAGTCAATAATAGGCTGTCTTGAAATCTCCTCTGCCAATGCCATTAATTCAAAATTCTTCCATTTAGTCTCAGGCAGATTTTTAGGACAAGGGCAAAAAGCAACCATTCTTTGCCAAAAATAGCACAAGAATAGTCTCCATGTCAGCCAATAATATTCTTCCCTGTGAAACCTTTTGAGTTGGGCCCCTACAGTCCAAATTGCCCTCCGCACCACTGTTTTTCATGCTTTTACTGTTATGGCCTATGAAGCCCTGGTTAAAATGTTAAACTTGTTTTATAGTCTAAACTTCCAAAGTCTTTCATATTCCTTCAACAAATATCATGGTCACGGATATCACAGCTATACACCACTCCCTCGTACCAGCTTCTGTCTTACTCACTGTTTTATTGCTATGAAGATACATCATGACCAAGGCAAGTCTTGTAAAGCATTTAATTGGGGGCAAGTTTCAGAGACGAGTCTATTATCATTATGGTGGGGGACATGGCAGCAGTCAGGCAGGCAAGATACTGAAGAAGTAGCTGGAAGCTGTATACTGATCTACAGGTAGCAGGCAGAGAGGAGGAACAGGACTAGGAAGAGGGGAGAGGGAGGGATAGATAGATAGATGATAGACAGACAGAGGACTCAAAGCCTACCCCTCTCCCCCAGTGACACACTTCCTCTAACAAGGACACATTTCTTAATCTTCTAATCCTCTTAAACAGTTTCACGTCTGGTGACCAATCATTTAAAGATATGAGCCCAATGGGACGATTGTCATTCAAACTACTACAAATATTATACAGATACTACTTAAAGAGGGAAATCAGCACATCAAAAGTTGCCAGGAAATAGTTCATTATACAGTAAAGGAAATTTGAGTTAGTTCCAATAAAGACTTTGAGATTTAACTAAAGGAAAGAGAGTTTCCACTAGGGGTAACGGAGAAGGGCATTCTTAGATGAGGCACTATCAAAGGCAGCCCCCAAGGAGAACTAACTTTCCTAAGGAGCAATGACAACTCAGAGGAAATAGGAAGCTGTCTTAAGTTAAGACAACTTACAAAATGAAGCATACACATGGACTTATAGTTTCAGAGGGCTAGAGTCCATGATGGCATAGCAAAGGCAAGGCAGCAAGAACAGCTGAGAGTACACATCTTGAACAGTAAAGAGGGGGCAGAGAACATACAGGGAATGGTCGAGTCTTTTGAAAACCAAAAGCCTAGCCCTAGTGATACGCCTCCTCCAGCAGACAGCACCTCCTAATTCTTCCTAAATATTTCCCCAGCAACTGGGGAATAAGTATTATAACATATGAACCTGTGTGGAACATTCTCATTTAATGTACGACAAATGTTATTTTTTTAAAAAGGTAACATGGGCAAAAGCCTGGGGGTGTGAACAAGAAGGGCATTTTTGAGAAACAGCCACACCTTTTTTTTCAAGAGGGACGTTAGAGAGAGTGATGGTTCAGTCCCTTGGAAGTCCATGCAAGTCCTAATATGGGAGGCCTTGGATACCAACACTAAATATTACAGAGTTATTATATTTGTAGACACTGAGTCAGTTTCTTCCAGTACTCTGTCATGTGCAGATGTTGCTGGAGTATGGCGTTCCTCCTGCTCTAAGCTTTGTCTTATTCTTTCTAGATTATAATAATGCACATGCAATGGGCATCTTGTGCTGTCACCCATATCCTGCACTTTCTCTCACACTTGTTTCTAACATTTTCATGTTATTTTAATTCCCTGGTTTGTTTCCTTTTTACATTTCCACTGGTATTTACTAAATTTCCATTTAAGTATTTTATGACTTGGGCAGTGGTAGCTCACATTTCTGCATTACGTAAGGACATTTTCATACAAGTGGACATTGCATGTTCAATGTATTCCCCACCCTACTCCCAATCCTTCCGTTCCCCCTCCTATCTCTTAAGTTCTTTTTGTTCCTCTAGAAAATTGCATTCATATTTTATACCATATGGACACATGATTTTATCTTTATAAAGATTAGAAACCATACATGAGAGAAATCATACAATATTTATTTTTCTGACTGGCTCACTTCACTTAATATGATTATTTTCCATTGATGCATTTTCCTGAAAGTGACACAACTTTGTTCCTTATGGCTTAAAAATTCCATTGCGTATATACACTATGTTTTCTGTATCTATTCTTTTCCTGCCACCTCTGTAGGTTGGCTATGCAACATACCAGTTGTAAACAGTGTTGCAATAAACATCAGCGTGCAAGAATCTCTGTGATATGTTGATGGCAGTCGTCTTTTGGGTATATACTCAGAAGTGCTGCAGCTGCATTGTATGACAGATTTATTTTCATCCTGGTCTTAAATGAATTATTATTACATTTTACGTATTCTCTGTGTGAGAAATGAGCATGCCAATGCCACAATGCGTATATATTTGGATGGTAAGTTGAGTGGGTTGATGTCTTCTTTTCATCATGCAAGTACTGGGAATTGAACTTAGATCAGCACAGGTGCTGAAAGGCACCTTTATCTACTGAGCCATCTTTCTAATCCTTAATTTCACACTGATCTGTGTAGTAGATGGACTAGTTTACACTCAGCAGTGTCTGAGTCCCCCTTTGCCCATATCTCATTGGCACTTGTTATTTCTTTTTTATTTTATTTTATTTTTTAATTAATTTATTCTTGTTACATCTCGATGGTTATCCCATCCCTTGTATCCTCCCTCCCATTTTCCCCTTATTCCCCTCCCCTATGACTTGTTATTTCTTAAAGCCTCACATTCATACTGGGGTGAGATGGCATGTCAATGTAGTTTTAATCCATATTTCTCTGATAGCTATTGGGGCTGAATTTTTTCTTGTATTTATTAGCTATCTGTATTTCATCTTTTGAGAATTATCTATTTTATTACTGAAGTTGTTGATTAGGTTGTTTGGTTTTGGTGGTATATTTTTTTTTTGAGTTTTTGTTTTATCCTAGGTATTAGTCCTTTGAGATATATAGCTGGGCAAAACTTTATCCCATTCTGTAGGCCATCTCTTTGCGTGATCAGCAGTTTCTATTGTTCTCAGGAACTTTGGAATTTCATCAAGTCTTCTGATGTTCAATCTTAATATCCAACTTGATGGAATTTAAAGTTACCATGGAGCCAGAAATGGTGGTACATGCTTTTCATCCTGGCCCTGGAGAGGCAGATAGATCTCTATAACTTCCAGGCAAGTGGCCAAATGACAGCATAACAGGGCCACAAAGTGATAAGATTTCCTTTAATTCCTAGGCAGGTGCTTCAGTCAGAGGGAAAGAGAGGGAGAGGGAGAGGGAGAGGGAGAGGGAGAGGGAGAGGGAGAGGGAGAGGGAGAGGGAGAGGGAGAGGGAGAGAGAGAGAGAGAGAGAGAGAGAGAGAGAGAGAGAGAGAGAGAGAGAGAGAGAGAGAGAGAGCATGCTAGCTGTTAAGAAATGATGACAGCAGAAGCCAGAGGAGCTTTCAAAGAAATCCACTGAACAAAGGGCAATATGTGCCTTTCATACTTAAGAGACACACATACAGCATTTCATTGTGTTGCCTCTGCTAGCCTTGAACTCACAGAGATCCGCCTGCTTCTGCTTCTTGGGTGCTGGAATTAAACTTTGATGGGTGGTAGAAAGTTGTATATCACATTAATCTGGGACAAGATATGTGACAAAGAGCATGGAGGAGCGAGGAAGAGGTTAGGAACACAGGTTAGTGACTGCTGCTGGTCCACAGCACAGACTAACTTCTTGACTTTGTCCCAAGGAGAGAGCTAAAGGGTGCAAGTCTGGTTTCTTTAGGCTGCGGGGTCTGGCATCTTAGGTCTCTGTTCTAACAGGCACTAGCATTCGGTGGTCTCTGGTGAGAGCCTCATGACACATGGAAGTGAGAAAGTGGGTGAGTTCACGTGGTACAAGAGGACAAAGGGGGCTAGTCCTGTTCCATGTACAGCAACCCCTCCCCCTCAAGGGAATTATCCACTCTACCACACCTGATCAACGCCTGTGAGATAGCATCAATCTATTTCTGCGGGTGGAGTCCCCATGACCTAGTTCAGTGATACAATGTAGTAGGCAGGTACTATACTTACATCCGAGAAATGGCAGATTACAGAATATGCGGCTATCCACCTCCGTCAGATAATTGCCTAATAGCTTCCTGAAACAATTTAAATGATTGACAATCTAACAGAAATATCAAACTTTAACATGGCCAAGATCCATTCATTTTTCATTAATATTTTATTTTTTAACGTTTTATGTTCATAAATCCAGTTATCTTATGAACACATCTGACCATCAAAGTTACGAATACATATATACATATACCAAAGCCCAGTATTTTGTCTTTCTTCACCTTTCTCATGTACATCTTTTCTCCATCTGGAGTTTATTGTTGTGTGTAATGGTAAGTCAATTGCTCCAGAAGCACAGATGCATTCTTGCAATAGATCTGTATCAACTCAGGTAGGCTTAAATCCTGTTTGACATTTTCTTAGTATCTCTCACCACACCCTTTTACAGTACTCTTACTAAACTAAGCAACGTGTTGCATTTCTTTTTCTTGGCACATGCCAGAAATGCTATTGTTCCCACCCCAAGTCACGCTCTGCATTTATTTTCTAAATTGTAAACTTTTTATAGAAATGACACCATTCGATACACCTTTTCATCTTCAACAGATATTCAGTTTTAATCTGGTTTGGCTGAGCCTGTGTGCAGGCTATGAGCCCTTGTCATCATTTTCTAAGATAACTAGTGTTTTCTCTGGTGTTGGTGCTAAGAGCGACTCATTTCAAGGATTATCTATTGTTTGAGTGTGGCCTGGTCTTGCCCTTTTGGGCTAGGTGTCAGGAATCAGCCCCTTTGCTTGACCCTTATTCTAAGGCTAGGGGACCCTCGCGCGCGAAGGTGTCCTCTGTGCCTTTCACTCCCTGCGTAAATCCGTGTGCCCAAATAAATAGAGATCAGTGAAATGTCTTCGGAAGTCACCCCGAGTCCTAACATCGAATGCTGTCCGCATATCACAGCTAGGGAACTACGCTTTTATGTAGCAGAGTTCTCTGGCGACTTCTAGAACCTCGAGGGCCTCTGCTGCTTTGTTACCGCACAGGGCCAGGCGGGATCCGAGCTCGCCATCAGGTCCTGGGCTGGCCGCCTTGGCCCAGTGTGGGTGACCTCGCCAGGCGACATAATAGTTCACAGGGAGAACTCACAGCACTCGGAGGCCAGCGGGGGTCCACCCGCCGCATCTCCAGAGTCTCAGCAGCGGCCTTCGGGCGCGTGCCACTCGCGGGGCCGCGGGTCGCGGGTCGCGCGCAGGGCGATGGGGCGGCGCCAACCACGCTCCCTGAGCCGCCCGCCCCCGCCCCGCGGCCGCCGCACGCGCGCGCCCGGACTGCATTTCCCATAGGCCCGAGCGGCGCGGCCGTGCGCGCCCTCGAGGCCCAAGCACCGCCCAGGCCCCGGGGCCGCGCCCCCGCCCCCGGAACCCTCGCGCGCGCGCCGCGCTTCTGCCTTTTTGAGCGGCGTCAGGAGGCGCGGGCCCGGGCGCGATGGCGAGCCTGGGCCGTCTGCAGTGCCTGCTGGGTTTGCTGCTGTGCGTGCTAGGTTTGCCTCTGTGCAACCCCGCGAGTCACCACCGGCTGTCGGCATTCCACAGGCACCACCCCAGGAAACCCATCATCGGTAAGGAGGCCCGGGACCGTGGCGACGCCGCGCTCAGGCTAGGGGCAGGTGTCGAGGAGGGGTAGCCCGCGAGGCTCTCACCGTTTCGCAGGCGTGCGGACTTTACGATGCCCGTGTCACGCCGCTCATCAGAGGGACTTTGTATTGGTTGCCGTCTAGAGACGTCTGCGTCCCCGGTGTCGGGATAAAAGTTCAGCTCCACGCTACTACCTGGCACCCGAAGCAGCTTGAGGCGGTCCCGTAGTTTTCAGGAGCCACAGTTTCAGGCAGACCCAGCATTTGAAGCTTCCAAGCGGGAAAAAGAATTTCAGGGAGAGCCCATGTGAAAGAGCTGGGATTTAGCAAACGTTAGAGGAGAGGCGCTTGGCTTAAGAAGGAAGCACAGGAGAAGGCATGGTGTAGGGTTCTCAGAATAGCCCACCTCCTAATGTCCTAGTTGTCAGTTTCATAGTTCAACAGGATCTCAGGCGCTATTCCTGTTTTCTTATTCCATCATGATAATTAAGGTTATGGGGAGGACGCAAAGGCACCTTGGGTAAGATAAAACCAGTAGCTGCTAGGGATGCACATGGCATTAGGATGTGTCTTTTACTTTAAATGAAATGTCCAGTGAAACGCCTACAAAATTGCAGAGAAGGGAGAAAGTCCTTTAAAAATGTTAATTTACTCTTGAGTATTAGCTGGTGAGAGGATTCAATCATACTTCCCCGTGAGGGGTACTTTTCATGTCCCATGTCCCCTCCAACGTTCCTGCCCCAGAAATTCTGCACATGGTTTAAACTTAAAATTCTTTGGTCAAAGACGTACTTGATGATACAATACATTAAATATAAAAATGAAGTAGGTAAGAAATTAAAGTGCGTCTTAGTCTTTGCAGTTTTTAGCATCAAGTGACAACAGTGGCTCTGAGAATATGAATGTCAATTCTGTTTCAAATAAAACATGTGATCTTTCTGACATATGTGTGCCTCAAACAGGGTAAAATTGGTTTGTATCCATGCCAAACATTTGAAATGCTACCAAGGAGAAACCAGCCTGTAGTTAAAATTTGGCAAAAGAAATTTATGGGTAGACATATGTAGAATTATGACGTGTGTGTACTTGTGCATACCTGCACACATGCCTGTGCACATGCATGTGCATGTTTGTCACATACACCTATGGAGGTCAAAAGACAACTTCAGTTCTCTTTCTCCATGTCGGTCCTGGGGATCGAACTCAGGTCCTCAGACTCAGCAGCAAGTGCTTTTACCTACTACTAAGCCTTCTTGAAGCTTAGTCTAACTAAGCTAACATAGTTGACTGAGCACATACTATTACTTTAGGATCACCAAGTATTCAAAGACAAGCCACAGAAGTTGTGAGATACCATAAAGTGCAAATGCCATCATCATTTGGGGCAGGTATTGAGGGACAGGGCATGCAATCTGAGATTTTTGCCTAAGGATGAGGGGGAAAAAGAATGAATGGGCTGGGCACCACCTCTCCTGCCGTTGTATCACTCTGTTTCTTACGATACCCCTGTGTACTTTTCTTGTTCAAATTTCATTTTTCATTGTGAAGACCATCTTATCTAATGGGGAGGAGAGAGAGATTCTTTTTTACTAGGTAGATTTTGACATTTGATGTTCAGTAGTGATTCATGTCAACTATTGTAAGAAGCTGAGAATTCAGATGTGATTATTATAGATGGGACCGTATCCCACTGAGACAGTTAAAGTGACATACCCACTCACGGTGGCACAGATAGTCAATGAGCAGACATGACAGTTTGCTATTTGTTGGTGCTTTACATGCTGAGCGTATGCTGACGTGCTTTGATGTATGTTGGGTATAAGTAGACTTGGGTTGCATTGATAAGAGGAGATGAGAGAGATGAGTGGGACAGAACATGAAGTCACAGAGCTTATGTACAACCACTGAGGTATGTAGTGCAGATGGTCGCCTCTGCGTGTTTGCAGTTCTCTGTTCCATTAACTCTTGCCTTCTTGCGTTCTCTTACATTTGCAGTCTGATGGACTTCTTGCAGAGTGACAGGCTGGCTCCTAACCTTTGCATGGTACTGCCCCTTTGCTCTGAATTGCTCTTCTTCCAGGTGTAGGTGTGTGGCTCACTGCCCCACCTCACTGATACCTTCGCTTAAGTGTCACATTATACCTTGCCAAGTTGAACTTGCTCACCTCTCTGAAGTCTTGTTCTACCTTCCCAGGGAGACTTCCCACCCTGTTTAGGGACATTATAAATGCAACACACCTATTTCATTGACTTCTTAACACACACACACACACACACACGTCATCATAATTGGCCCTAAAAATAAATCTCTGTTGTTTGTCTTCCCTCTTTCCTCTCCCACCCACTAGCATTAAAAACTACAAGGTGGGGATTTTTTCCCCTTTATTGCTGTGTTCTCAGCACGTAGTTCAGTGCCTGGCAGGCAGTATGATTAAACAATATTGGATGAATGAGGGAATGGTGATGTAGCCAACGTTATTTCTGTGGACAAACTGGAGGCAGAAGGTGTCTTAAGAAAGGATAGACAATTTTAATAGTCTGGGGTAGGTTTGGTGAATGCTGACTACTTAAATTATGATGTTTTTAGGTAAGGTGGAGATGGAAGTTATTTCTACTCTGGCTTTGCAGACAGGGATTCAACTGTTTCTTTGTGGGGAAAGGGGTTTTTGCACCTTCTACACTTAGTGAGTTGTATATGAATAGTCTAAGGTTGTATCAAGAAATATGGGGCCATTCCAAACCTACTTGGTGTGGGAAAACTCAAAAGATCATCCTTCTCTACTGTGTTCCCAATGTCTGTGGGTAGACTTGCAGAAAATGCAGGCCTGGGAACTGAAAAGCCAAACTTGGGACATTTTGTACTGTGCTGTGATTCAGCTTTCAGTCAGAAAGGAATGGATTTTCTTGAAGCTAAAGGTTTTCTTTCTTTTCTTTTCTTTTCTTTTTCCCCTCATTTAGGAATATTAATGCAAAAATGTCAAAAAAAGGAAATGAAAAGGTTGGGAAAGTACTACATTGCTTCATCCTATGTGAAGTACATCGAGTCTGCTGGTGCAAGAGTCGTACCCATAAGGTATGGAAGCTCCAGTGAGTTTCGCCTAGGATGCAAAGACTGGTGCTTTGTCTCTAAAATGAATGCCTCCTTTCCTATGTGCACATCATGAAAAGTAGGGATATTGCATCCAACATCAGCCACAAACCCTATTGTCTACGGACTCCGTGAAGCTGTGTGTCGGTAATGTCACTGAAAGTGTGATTATGTGTGTTAACATCAAGGACATGATTGCTTCCCTCACCCCAGAGAGACACTCCTCTCAGACGCCAGAAGAACGTTGTAACAGAGAATCCAGTTTAGCTGGCTTTCCGCCTAGTGCTGTCAGAAGGGAACACGTAGGGAATGAGGGAGGCGGTTTTGAAGATGACTGAAGACGCACGTGCACATCTAGTGACTGTATTAGTATTACTTTAGCATGAATGATAGGTATTGCAGTTTTATAGGTGTTAAGTTTGGGATTAGAGACATGGCTCACTGATTAAATACACTTGATGTTCTTCCAGAGGTCCAAGGTTTGCTTCCCTACACCCATGTAGCGCAGCTCACAACTACTTGTAAGCTCTGTGGGACCCAACACACATGTAATGCACACATACACACACACACACACACACACACAGAGAGAGAGAGAGAGAGAGAGAGAGAGAGAGAGAGAGAGACCTTTATAAAGGTGCTAACATTTTTAAATGATACTACAGCTCAGTAAAATAATCTGATTAATCTCATACTATCAATTTGAAGGGAGTAATTTCATCATACCTTTTCACTTGAACAAAGTCTTTTAAACACGTTGTCAGCTAAAATTGGTTAATGGGAATAACCTAGAACTCTCATCTAGTCTATTATGTAATTTTATAGATAAAACGCAACTATTACAACCTACTTTGCAAATAATTACAAAGACTTTCTTATACTCTATATAATATTATAATGATTAAAATGTAAGTATGATTTAGAGTCTGGTGAAAACATAATCTTGATGTTTAGATTAATAAAGATTGTCTTGTTGTGCCTTTCACTGTCTGTAGCCATAAGATTAGTGTTTAATTTCTTAGTAGTAAATTTAATCTCATGTGACAGTATTAGATCTGAGGAAGAGACTCTTAGGAGCCTCCACCACAGTGTTTCAAAGTTTTGGTGATGGAAGTTTTTAAATGCAAGCTGTTTATTAGGTTACTGCAAATGTAGGTAAGACATTGTAGAGCCACCACAGTGGGCAGCCCAGTTCAGAGGCTTCTGGAGAGTTCTGGCTTGAAATGAAAGAGAGAGCAGTTGTGAATAATGTCCTTTAAAACATCTGTAAAAACAACGACTCATCAAATTCGAGGTTGCAGAAGAGGAAATAGGTGGGAATACGTAGGTGCACGTTTGGAAACCTGAGGAGTTTTGAAACCAAGTGACTTGTGGAATATTATTAGCATTTATGACATGATGCTGAAAACCTGATTGACAGCAAGTAGGCTAAACTCCAACTTTGGTATCAAAGTTCATTTTGAGACTTACTGCTTGAAATTGGAATCATGTGATCCTGTAGAAACTTAGTAATCTATATAAATTCTACCTGTAAAATGAGACTTGCAGCATTCCTAGTAGGTTGGTTGCTGGGCCACTTTCTGGCTCAGAGAGGAGGAGGAGGTAGGTGAGAGACCTGGGTAGGACTGTGCTGTGGGTGACACCTGACTTTGGTTTCATCCTGTCTTTTCTGGTTACCTTCTTTCTCAGGACTTGGTGCTTTCAGGTTGCCATCCCCTGCTGGTGGACTTTAGAAAACACAGCGTGCTGAAAGGCGGAATACAGCAGCCCGAGCTGCCAGCGTCTATTTTAAGAATAAGTTCAGTTCATTTACAAAACCTTTAAAATATTTTTGAACATTCCAAAGCCAGAAGAGTTTGTAGAAGACTGAAGTTTGACAGTCTCCTACATGTATACAATCAATTATGATCACATTCATTCCTACACTTTTTAAAAGTAGTATTCTTAATGTATTCTCTGAAAATTCCCTACATATATACAATGTATCTTGCTCTTATTCACTGCTCCAGGTCCCTCTAGTACTCCCACTCCACCCCAAACACATCTCCCTTTCAACTTAATGTCCATTAAAAAATACATATTTTTCAGCCAGTGCATCCAGTTAGCTGCACATATCCGTATCCACTGGGCACAGGCAACCTACCAGTGCCTGTACCCCAGAAGAAAGATGACTGTCCCTCTCCAGCCCCCATCAACTGCCAGTAACTCCTCAGCTAGGGGTGGCCCCCCATTATCTGCCAGAGGTTTTTGTTTGTTTGTTTGTTTTTAAACTGGCTTGGTTTTGTGCAAGCTTTGTTCAGATAACCACAGCTACTCTGCGTTCAGCCATGGGTCTTATCTATGTTTACAGCACCAGGCATGAAATCCCTCTTGCAGAACAGCCTTCACATTTCATCGGGGGGAATGGTTGGCTATTCTTACAGACAGCCCTGCCTCTACTGCAAATCTATCACGGCAGGTCTGTATTGCACCATGGAGGGTCTAGTGCTAGGTGATGCCTTTGGTGTCTTTTCTTCCCCAGCAGCCTGCATAGCATCTTCTAGCATTTCTAGCTGCAAAGCCAGCCAGCCGGAGAGCTTTCCTGGGGTTAGCTCAAGACTGGTGTCTTTGTGTCCTGCAATGGATGTATGTAATGTCTGAAGCAGCCTTATCCGTTCCTATCCCCTTCACCCTCGCCAACTACCCTTTCATCCCAGAGAACCCCACCTCCCATCTTCATGTCTGTTTTGTTTTGTAACCCTCTGGTTTTAACCAGTGGACATTGTGTGGAGCTTGCCCCTAGAGACTGGACAACTCGATAGTAGCTACAGCACTGACAACAGTGACTTCCCTTCCCTAGGCAACCATAACTGCCAGTAGTTCCCGGGGAAAGGATGAGGCCCTATGAGCCCCTTTTCCATACTTAGCTGAGTGTTCATTAGCCCAATCTTGTGCAGGATCTGAGCACACAGCTGCAGCTGCTGTGGACTCATGGGTACCGAGGCCATGTCCTTCCCAGAAGGCACCAGTTTAGAAGTCTTCTTCTGCAATATTCCCTGAGTTCAGGAGGTGTGGGGAAGTGATACCAATATCTTGTTTAGAGCTGGGTGTTCAACACTCGCTTATTCTCATTACCTTGGTTGGTCATGAGTCTCTTCATTAATTACCATTTGCTATAAAAATCAAGCTTCTTTGGCCAAGACTGAGAGAAGCACTGGTCTATAGGTACAAACATAAATATTTAGGGGACAGTTTGGCTACATGCCCATTTAGTCAAACAAAAGAAGTAGGTTTACCCCTAGGGCCTATGATCTCCCCAGCCATGGGTCTTTGGTCACATCTGTAGTACCAAGGATGAACTTATTTTAGAAAAGAATGTCAGTCAGGCATAATAGTGCAAGCCTGTAATCCTATCATGCTGGGAAGCAGAGGCAGGTGGGTCTTTGTGAGTTCGAGGCCAGCCTGGTCTACAAAGTGAGTCCAGGACAGCCAAGCCTACACAGAGAAACCCTGTTTTGAAAAACAAAAATAAACAAACAAACAAAATGTATCATATCTAATTAGAAAGCATTTGGCTATCTCCAAAACAGCCACACCATGATTGCACCAGTTGACACATACTGCCTGGCAGGCTGGTATTGTAGTATGTAAGATTCTCAGCTGGGTATGATGTTTCCTCTCTAGCTACCTGTATCTACTTTTTGCCAGTATGAAATCTAACCAGCAGGGGATAAGCATTCAGCTAAGTTCTATCTTGATTTCTCTGTGTCCTGCAATTAAGTGTATGGTGTCTTCAGCAACAGGGTGTTTATCCATGTGGTTCCAGTGGGCAGCCTGAGACGAGTTTTTGTGTTAAGAAACATCTGACAATAAGCAGATGCCCTCTGTGTTCATTATCATGGGTTGTTTTTCCGGTATTTTCTTGAGACAGGAATCTTCAGGTCACAGTCAGCAATTATGTGGCCTACTAGTAGTGAGAGATGGGGTTAAAACCTACAGTCACAAATGCTGTAGAGCCTATTTGTTTAGCTGGTGCGCGGGTAGTGGTGTGCAGCCTCTCCTGGTCTGTGAGGAAGATTTTGAGATGGCTGGCACAACCTGAAGAGATTAGATTGGCAGGGTGCCAAGAACATGTGTACTCCCATTCCACCTTAATACTCTGAGCACAGTCACCTATCAGGCTAGTCCTTCTGTAGACATCTCGCTGACTGCTTTTGGCTCTGAGCCCAAAAGTTTACCTAGAATTTCTGTACAGCCCATGTGGATTTCCAAGCTTCCTGGGACTTAGAGGAGAGCTGGAGAGGTTCACAGGCAGATCATAGGCAAGGGCTAGGGATTGGAGCTTGCTTAGCAGCAACAGGAGCCATGATCTAAACTGACTGGGGTCCACCTGGGCCAGATATGTGTATATTCTACTAAAGACTGTGAACTTTTATGGTTGTATGTATGGAGAGGGTGTACGTGCCTTGCTGTTGTCTTGTGGAAATAGAGGGCTGCTCAGCAGGAGAGTGGTTGAAGGATTTCATACACACTTTTTACAGACATCACTATGAATTAAAGGTTCCTGCCAGTCGTCATGGGTTAGTTTCTTTGGGTTTTCTGGGTAATTGCTGGGTACCGTGGGGATTGCTAGGAAATGCTTGTAAGGGTGCTTGATCAAGGATGCTTGAGATAACTGAGCCAGTCTGAGTGGTCCATAAGGAGTCTGTCATTACATCTGTATTCTTCTGGATTTCAAGTACGGGAGTCAGACCTTTGCAGCTGCTTGGAAGGATGAGATGTTGAGGTGTGGTATCCATTCCTATTGTTTCTATTTTACCAAATTCCCAGTAGGTCAGCTGGTAGTAAAGTGGTTTAGAGCGATGGGTGTGCCTGTGTGTGTGCCAGTACCCACAGAGGCCACAAGAGGGCGGAAGAGCCCTGGAGCTGGAGTTGCACAGAGCCCGTGTGGACAACTTTGGAGGAGAAGCTGGAACTTTGAACTGTTGAACCATCATCTCCTCAGTCCTACAAAGCTTTTAGAAAGACGTCTCTTTCTATAAAATGGCTAATTTTTTTAGGTTTCTCGGCTAGCATATTACTAGTTGCCAGGGTTTGCTATATAAGCATCTACTTTAAAATACTGAATTTCGTTAAATCCCAGAAAAAATAGACTTACCTTTATGATCAGCTAAACATGATATGATTTTGTGATTTTCATAGTTTGACAAGGATACCTCTAAGGTAGAGGTGTGGTATTCTCTGATTTTAGGCAAAAGCGCTGTAGCACTTGCCCTGCATGTGCAAAGCCTTGGATTCAATATGCAGCACCTCAAACAACTTATTTTCCATTTAATGTTTAAAAAATAATCTGGTGACTTCTTTTGAATATTAGCTTTTTCCTTATGCTTCAGAACTGATTTTTTTGGTAAAAAAATTTTTTTAATTGTTTTCAGGCTTGATCTTACACATATTGAGTATGCAGAACTTTTCAGATCTATTAATGGGTAAGTTGGCTTGACATTTTATCAGTCTTACTACAGCATATCTGTGTGTACCTATCAAAATTTTGCAAAATATACATGTAAATACTGTATGTTTCTGTAGATCTCTCTTAAAGGTTGTCTGATAATAATTTCCCAAGTGCTTTTGTTGAAATCTTTTGAAAGGAGATGTAAACCTCCAGTAGAGAGTGGGAGGCTGGGCGAGGCCTCGGAGCTCAAGCCCACACTGTAGCTCCAGTTCCGTAGGATGCGGAGGGGAAGAGAGCAGAATGTGCACCAGCCTGAGAAGGAAAGAAGCAGAACCGAGAGTGGTCGAGCCTGGCTCGACGCTCAGTCCTAGAACTGAATAGGAACCAAGCTAGGAAATATGTAACTGCTATGTCATAGGCCCATTATCTCTTAACTTAATCTTAGTTTAAATGCTTAAATATTTTGAAGTTTCCAAGTCCTATGTCTGAAGCTACAGATTGTTTTTCTTTCAGGGGGTAATTTGAATAGAACTTAGAAAAAATTTCTGCTCTGTTTCACCATAAAGTATGTGAGAAGTTAAATCGTGGATCAGGATTTGAATTCACATGACAAAAACCCATTATTGCTCGTCGCTTAAGAAAGCACAGTTAGGACCCTCTGGATCCTTCTACTCTGGTGCCTCATCTTTGACCATGTCCCCTGGAGGGGGAGACCTGGTGGCACTCAGAGGAAGGACAGCAGGTTACCAAGAAGAGACTTGATACCCTATGAGCATCTACAGGGGGAGGTAATTCCCCTCAGGAACAGTCATAGGGGAGGGGAATAAGGGGAAAATGGGAGGGAGGGAAGAATGGGAGGATACAAGGGATGGGATAACCATTGAGATGTAACAAGAATAAATTAATAAAAAAATTATTTTGTAAAAAAAAAAAAAGAAAGCACAGTTAATTATAGAAATCAAGAACCAAGCTGGCGGAAGTGAGAACACTTGCTAATACACTGTGAAGAGGAGGGCAAACAAGGGTTCCCGTGGAGGGTGCTAGTGCGAAGTCAGTCTGTGGGGGGAGATTCTTCAGTAACTTATTGAACTTAGAAACAGACATACTCTTTGACTGGGGGCTTGAAATCTTACCATGCACATATGCAGCCTTGGCCCCAAACACGAGCATTGCCAGAAGCCCCAGAGTGTTGCGGCTGCTCTGGAGGTGCAGGTGGGAGTGAGCCCAGTGGGATCTTCACATGTGCTCAACAGAACCTTCTGCAGGAGTTTCCAACCGACGACGTTTGTAGATGGTTTGAAACACTGCTCTTGTGATAACAGTGCTATATGAGAAGACAACGCACAAAAACAAAAGGAAAACCTGCTGTTTGCTGGTGTGCAGGGACACAGTGGCACCAGTGGTGCCCTGCTGTGTGCTGGTGTGTTTCTGTTCTTAGCACAGTGGATGTTAGTAGTAGCTGCTTCTGAGTGGAAGCGGGATAGAAGTCAGTGATGTTCAAAGATAAATTGGTATTGGTTAGTTTGGATCAATAACTATTGCTTGTAAGATTGGGTGAGTTTAGTAAAACTTTTACCATATCTAGAGATTCAAAGTATTTGGTAAAGATGAGGATAAGTAAGTCCAGGCCAAAGTATAATGAAAGAAGCCTTCACATGCATGTTTTGAATTACTTCACCCCTCTGATCCCTCTCCCAGTAGCACTGATGTCAGAGAGTCTGAATGTCACGTAGACAGGTGTGAATAGTTCAGTGCAGCTTGTCTAGATGCCCAGTGTGTCACCATGGAGACACACCAGCAATGACTCTTAAATTGACCGGAGAGTCCTTTTTGAATCTTCCCGTATCTTCCCTGACACTGACCTCCTCTCAGAGACCGGCACACTCTCTCCACAGCACAGGCGCTGAGAGTGGGGCTCTGAATTGGTGAAAATCAGAGTTGGAATTTATTGTTTCTGAATGGAAACAGGAAAAAAAAAAGTACAATAATATAAGTTCAAAAAGTAGCTTCGCTGCGGTACAGTGAAGAGGACCCCACACTGTTTTATGGCAGAACCCCCACCAAGTGAATGGTCATCTGGGACTGTGGCACCTACTAGAGACTGTCATCTGAGAGTATGAGGCCACTTTTACCGTGTAACGGAACTGTAGGATTCCATAGACCAGATTTGGTCATAGGTGGGCTTTGAAGTACTGAGTCAGTGGGCAGAGACCTGCTAATTGGTCTCCTTCAGGAACCTATCGCTTTCTGCTGTGACTTTGTGGTAGCTGTTTTAGCAGATAGCTCTTTAAATCTTTAAAGCTTGTTTTTTTTTAAATAAGTTTTAAGAGAATATGTGCAAAATTATTAACCACAGTAATTTCTGATTGTCTGGGTTATGAATATTATATATTCACATATATTATACATTACATATTCATATGTATGAATATTTTATGTATTCACATATAACATGAATATTATATATGTCTAGGATTTTGAATATTATAAATGTACACATCATACTTATATAATGAAATTATTCTTTAAACGAAGAGTGTCAATTTACTTGTTAAAGGAGAAAATACATGTTACATCTTAATTGATTTTATTTCAGAATCCTTTTTCCTGGAGGAGGTGTTAGCATAGTACATTCAGATTATTCCCACGTGGCCAAAATATTTTACCACAAAGCCATAGAGGTAAATATCTGCTATTGCTTATTACTCCAAATGGGTTTTTCTGTTTCCACAAGGACCATTCTCCACCCTCCCCTGATTTTTGAGACAGGGTTCCTCTATGTAACAGGGCCCGGACTTGCTTTGTAGACAAGGATGGCTTCTAACTCAGATCCACCTGCCTCTACCTCCTGATTAAAGGTATGCGCCACCACGACCAGCCTTCAGTTCTCTCTTTTAAAGTCTACTATTGCTTCCTTCACTGTAACCCCAGTTTTATTCACCTTAACAGTCAGACATCTGCGCTCCAGGAGTCAAGTGTCTGTTCCCACTGGTTGTCTTTTGTCGGATGTAACTTGGGGATTTAGGTGTGGAGCACACCCTCATCATAGCTTAGCAGAGCTGCTGCCTCCCTCTGGCCCGTCATGAGCTGGGTAGCATCCCTGTGCTGCTGACTCTCTTGTTCTTAGTTGTTCCATCCAACCGCATTCTTCTTCCAGCTACTTGTTGACACCAGGCACAGTTCTTGCTAGAAAGATTTTATTCTCATCCAAATACAAGTGAAAGATATGAGTTACAGAACAAAAGGAAGTTTAAAACTGCTTTACCAAGTTGATGAGGCCATCAGGTGACACACTATGGTAGAGTGGGCAGGTCTTTTGTGTGAGTTTCAGGTGCTAGCTGTTCAAATTTTTTAGATTTAGGGTTGGGGGAAGCCAGATGTTTGCTAAGCTCAGCAATGCATTTAAAAGGTTGTATCTAGTACTAATAAAGATATCAGGTCAGACACAGAGGTTGGTAATAAATGGCTATTAAAACAGACGGAAGATAGCTCATATCTGTAGCATGATGTCCCTTCACGGGCACACGGTTCTAATCAGTCAGTCAGTCAGTAGCTTCTTCAGGAAACTTCCAAACACATACTCTAGGCCTTGTCTGTTTACCACGCACAGTGTCTAGCTACTACACGATACTTCAGCTTGGACCTTGCAGAAATTCTGCAATTCCACCATGGCTTCTTAGATCCCTGTTTCTCCCCTGAAATACTGTCAGCAATTTTTTGTTTATTGTTGCTGGCACTCAGATCTTGCCAGCCTCCTTTAAACATTTTCCTCAATAACTACTTTCTTGAGATTCCTGCTTAATAACGTTTAATAGCCAGACTAAAAAAATCTAATCAGTCTTTAGGTCAAGACATAATGTGACCACAATTCCACTTTCCACGTTTTCTGAATACAGCTTAAGTTGTAGCCTACTTAGGAATCCTGGAGAATTCTATAGACATCTGTGTAGCTGTAATAATAAGCTGTGTGTGTGTGTGTGTGTGTGTGTGTGTGTGTGTGTGTGTGTGTGTGTGTTGAAGTTTGAATCAACTTAATTTTCTTTTTCATCATCCTGCAGAGTTATGATAATGGAGACTATTTTCCTGTGTGGGGAACATGTCTTGGATTTGAGCAGCTTTCGTTTTTGGTTAGTGGAAAGAACTTACTAACGCTCACAGACACTGTCTCAGTGCCATTGCCCTTGAACTTCACTGCAGGTAAGAATAAGCCCCAATTCTTCTAAACATATTTCTCAACAGCATTAGTGAACACTAAATATCAAGCCAGAAATAGTCTTTGAGTTATTTGAAGACTAAAACTATGAATAACAAAGCCCTCTGGTGTTCATTTGTGAGGATGACAATATTTATATTTGATAAAGCATTACTTTTAGTGGTCTCAGGATCATGTGATTAAGAATTCTGAAACCAGCTCTGGTTTTGAGTTCTAGCTTTTCCACATTGGTCTTTGAGAAGCATTCAGTGTCTCTTAGCCTCATATATTTTCACAGTAAACATTTCTACCTCGGAGAATTCTTTCTGATAATTAATCAAGATGATGATTTCTAGTTTGTATGTGTAGTATTTTTAAATACTGATCTTATAAATAGACATCATTGCTATCATGCCTGCATTCCCTCTTTGTCTACATATATTGCTTCTGTCTTGAGTGTATGAGGTTGCGGTTTTAGTCTGGCACTAAACACTTGGAAATAACAAGACCTCACAAATTAAAAGGGCTTGGTGCCGAACAAGACCATTGTATTCATGTGCTACTTAAAGACATGCAAGTTACCAAGCCTCATCCACTCTCATGTTAGCTTCTAGAGCTTTGGGGATCCCTAAGACATGGCTGTCATGTTCTGAGTTCACAGAGCTCAGGAAAGTACTTGTATTTGTTTCCCATTTTGGAACTCCCGTGAGTTTGGGTTTCTAGAGTTTCAGAATTTTTGTTGGCATTTCCTTGCAAAGCATGATTGAATTGTTGCTTATAGGGATGACTGCTGTCTCCTTTGCCCCTCCCATTCCCAGAGGTTGCACTGCTTCTACACCTTCTGATCAGGTGATGAGTCTTTCTGGTGATCAGCCCATCCTGAGGAATTCTGAGGGTAACAAGGAATCAGCTCATTACCATAATGTGCTCTCATCACTCAAGACCTTTCAGTGGTTTAAGAAGCCTTTAGTTAGAAATCTAAAACCAATTCTGTATAACTTCTGGTAGCAACCAAGTGCTACCAACTATCGGTGTTCTCATTAAAGATTCTGGGAGGGAAAAATGGTCGTCACAGATAGAATTCACAGGTGGTGCCAGACCTTCAAAAGGCTTGTTTTCATGACCTCAGTCACTGCAAGAACTTTACCGGAAGGATACACTTTAGGTTAGGCTTTTGGGGTTACAATATAACAAAAGCCCAGTTTGTACAACAAAGCAATTATTTGTGGTACTCGAGTTCTCACTGAAGCCATTAGCAAGAATGAGAGGCCTGGCTTAGCATCAGAGGCTGGAACACATGAGGACTGTGTCTTCACTCCAGCGTCAATACTCCACTCTGTGTGCCTGACTGTGGTCGCCTGTGCCTCTTCCATGCCCAGACACTGGGCTATTTCAAAACTCTCTTATCATGTGATTAGTTTTTCTGGTAGTCAGCCCCATTCTGAGGTAATCCGTGGAGCAACACTGCTTCCTTCCTCTGTTTGCTGCGTAGATCTTTTTAAAGCTTACTTAGTTGGTACATTTAACCTTCAATTGATTACATTTATTTTGTTGGTTTCACACATGGATACAGTGTGTTTACTCTTACAAACTCTTTTATCTCTCTCTTCACCTTCTTATGCATTAACTACCCTCCTCCTTACATGTGCCTTTCCCTCATTTATGTCTTTTTGACTTTTGTTTTGTGACTCACTGGTCTTCACTAGGTCTCTGTGTGTGACCATGGATATTGAAAGACATTTCATATCCCTTCTGTTGTTGGGTTTTTACATCTTTCCCTTTTCCTTCCACCATGTTCCTTGAGCTTTAGTTAGAGTGGTATATATGCCCTGTTTAGGGCTGAGCACTCAAGCATCACTTATTCTTATGACTCTGATGAGCCGTGGGTCTACATTCACTGCTGTTCATTGCAAGAGGAACTTCTAACTAGGAGGGACTGACATTTGTCTATGGGTGTAAACACAAATATGTAGAATGAGGTTTGGCATCATGTCCATTTAGCTAAACAACAGTGGTTTGTCCCACTTTAGGGCCCATGATGATCTTTCCATTTTATGGCCTTTGACCTTCCCAGCATCCATATTAGACATGCATTGGCCAGCCACAGGCATCTCTGTAGAAGTACGCTTTGCTTGCCATTTACTTACCCTGATTATGTCTTAATAATACCTGCTCTTTGGCTGCAGCAAAGTGTCTTTGTGGGCTTTATTTTTTCAGGTGTTGAATTCATTTCTCTGTGCTTAAATTATTCTAGGTGCATGGACTTTTTATTGGTTTCATAGTCCCAGGCATATATTCTCATGTGAAGAGAGCCTAAAATCTAATCTGAGAGGAGTTGCTTTACTCCCATAACACTCATGCTACTGTTGGACCACAGTGCCCATCACACTGCCCAGATCGGCATTATAGTATCTAGTGTTCACACCTAGGTGAAACCATTGTTGCCTCTTCTCCCTCAGCAACTTGAATAGCACTTTCTAGCAACATGCAAGCTATCCAGCATATCAGCTCCAGCTTGAGTTCTTTAGATTTTAGATCTTGACACCAAGCTGTGCAGCATCCTCTGCCATAGGTTTTTGTCATCTAGTTCTGGTGGGCAAGCAGGAGGAATAGCAAGAGTTTATATTGTTGTAGGAGTCTCACTGGCCTCCCTGACCAGCTGTGCATCAGGCTCATAAGGCTGTGTCCCACACCAGCACGGATTTGTAGAGACAGCATTACCTAGTCATGCAGACTATCTCTCTCTATTTTTAATGTACATATTTTAAAGAAGATTTGTCTCTTTTTATCTCTGTGTATACCCCCCCCACCAAAAAAGGGAGTAGGATCCCCTGGAGCTGGAGTTACAAGTGTTTGTGAGCTCCTGTACATGGATGTTGGGAATTGAACTTACGTCCTCTTTAAGAGCAGCAAGTACTCTTAACTGCTGAGCCATCTTTCCAGACCCTTAATTTTTAGGTTTTAATTAGCTTATAAAGTAGTAGGCTCCCATATGGCCTTTTATTTTGGGTAATCTCCACTCAATGCCCTCTCCTATATACCTTTGAAAATACATTGGAAATATTAGGTCCTTTTCTGGGAACACAAACATATATATTTGGGAATTCTTATTTTTCGGAGGTTTCTGAGGAGCCAGAGTTAAGATTATCTGCTCTTCTCTGAATAGTCTATTTGTAGTTATTCATACTGAAAATCTTAAAAAAGGAATTACATCTGGAGCATATTTGCACCTCTGTTAGACACACCTTGGCCTGACTATTGGCACTTTTGTGCGCTTTGCTCACCATTTACTCATCTTGGTCATATCTTAATAATGGCTCTTGTTTGGCTGAAGGTAAGTGACTTAGTGGCTTTTTTTTTCATATATCTAAGTCATTTATCTGTTCTTAAATTATTTTAGGTGTATTACAGAGCAGAATGTTCCAGAATTTTCCTGCTGACTTATTGATGTCATTAGCATTAGAACCTCTGACTGCAAATTTTCACAAGTGGAGCCTCTCTGTGAAGGTATCACATGGTTACACAAACAGTATCTCCTTAACAAGATGAAGACATTTAGGATAACTGCAGAGCTGAGCCCTGTTTTATTTTCTTATTTTAGAACTTTACAGAAAATGAACACTTAAGGAAGTTTTTCAAAATATTAACAACAAACACAGATGGCAATATTGAGTTCATCTCAACCATGGAAGGTATGTACAGCTTTAGAGTATCTAAAATTAATTTCTTTTCATTTTAATTTTATAGGCCTCTTTTCTTCTGAGTGAAGTCATGTGACTTTGGAGCTCAAAAACAGAAGTAGGATTGTTTTCGAAAACAGGTGACACGTTCCAAATCAGATTAGGCTTACCTGGGTAGTTTTTAGTCCTAGGGAGGACAGGTTATGATGACGAACTAGGTGGAGAAGGCCACTCAGCGTCTAGAGTTTTCCCACGTTAAACACCTTGACTAGTTTTTCTGACAAATGTGAAAAACAGGTTGATGGAGGAAAGCAGCTTTCTAAGTATGTTACTGGGTGGCAAGAAAAGAAGTGCATTAAAGCTTGTAATTCTGAGAGTATTAGAAAGGAGCATGTACAGAGACAAAGCCTGTATATGGAAAGAATACTATATGCTTGCCAGGCACAAAAGATGAGGCAAATGAGCCTTCAGCATTCACAGGGACTGAATGGTTGAGTGTCACCTACATTATACTAGCTAGGAATGTAGACAGAGGGCAGCAGGTTGCAATGTTTAGTTATCGGTGTCTTCTGGTAGTCCACATGTGCATGGCAGAAGCAAATCAAAATACTTGTCTTGGAATGGTCAAGATTCATTCATTCCATGTTTCAGGATTTTTCTACAGATGAGATTTGATGGAGTATGAATGATTTATGTCCCAGATAACTAACACACAAGAAAACAGAGTATAATGAGTGTGAACTTGGAGAAACAGCAGATAGTCAGCCATGCACAGACCTCAGCTATTATGGATTATAATGTTCAGTAGAATACCTTGTTTTAAAGAAATAAGGAACATTTGAAAATACATGCCGAGGTATAGTAGCAAACACCTTTAATCTGTAGGCAGAGCCAGGCGGATCTCTTGAATTCAAGGCTGGCCTGGATACAGCTTTGCCTACACAAAGAAAACATGCCTGGTCGGGGGGACGCATAAGAGAGATTTTAAAAAAACTAACTTTTATTAAAAACGAAAGAAGTTCAAATGAAGTCTCAAAGAGAGGTTAATGCTAGAAAATGAACTAGAATAGAAGGGAGATGTAAAGGAAGCATTTGGAATCCATCTTCGATGGCTGTGAAATGTGTTGTCACAGAGAGGGGGATCTGGAGGCCAGAGGTAAGGCATTCCAACACTAGACTGGGCTTTGGGAACAGAAAGAGGGGCAGAGATTATTTTTTAATGTTAAAGCAGATACTTTGAGCTGGGTGTGGTGGCACACACCTGTGATCCCAGTGCTCAGAGAGGCAGAGGTAGGTGGATTGCTGTGAGTTCAAGACCAGCCTGGTCTACAAAGTGAGTCCAGAACAGCCAAGGCTACACATATTCAGGTGGATCAAATGCCTAACTGGAAAGGTAAATTAGAGAAATAAAGGAGAAAGTCTCTGTAATCTTGTGTAAAGGGAGTTTTCAAGACCTGAAGAAACATAATCCATAAGTGAAAAGATTGAGGAATTCAACTGAATTAGTAAGTTATATTAAAACAAGAGAAGGGCAGCAGCTCCACTGTGCCTGGGCCTTGGCAGAGTGCTCCATTCAGAGAGGAAGGGGAGGAGAAGGGAGGGAAGGAGTAGCCAGTGGCCATGGGCCAACTGTTGGGCTTTAGAGAAGAAAAGAACGAGCTGGTGGAATATAAGATGTCACTCAAGAACTTAGTGGCGAATAGTAACATTATCAGTAGACCCTAAGGGTACCAGTGCCATCTTGACATTTTTCAACAGGTGAACTTGGTCGCATTGTGCCTCTTGTAGGTTCATGCATCTCTATACAGAAGCTTAATGACAGCACGAGGTTGTATGTAATGTCTGAACTTGTGTTTAAACTATCTCCTTACAAAGGCAGAGGTTTTCATTTTGTATAGGGAATAGTAGTATGCTGGTCAGATTTTTGTCAACTGGATACAAACTAGTTATTTGGGAAGAAGAACTCCATTGAGAAAATGCTTCCATACGATTTGCTGTAGCTCCAGAGGTTTAAATGAAGCCTGGCAGGGTTCACCCATAAGGCACACGGTCCCTCCTGATGTTTGGGGACAGCTGCTCCAGAGAGAATCAACCCATTTGGATTAGGTAACTGGTCAGAATGAAGAAAACCAGCCTGAAAACCTTCAGGAAATCTTTCCACCCAAATAAAAGCAAAGGTGAAACTGAGTCCATGGTGGTTCAGCTCCAGTCCTTCGCAGGTGACTTTGTGAAAGATGACTCTTTGCTTGGAAGGTACCATGGCAGAGACATGGCCAGCTGCGCCAGTGACAGTGAGGATGAGAAAGGGAAGAACAGGTCCAAAAGCTAGAGCCTGATGGACACCTTGACTAGGCAGTTGTCCGCCAAGCAGAAGGGTAAGGGTGGCACGGTGCCGACAGATGAGGACACCTTCTCCTTGCCTTCGGTGCTTAGTGGCCTCACGTACCACCAACTTGGAGGAGACCTGCATCAAGATGGAGATGTGGGTGAAGATGCTGGTGCATGCTGCTAGCCCAGACCCAGTCAGCCATATGCTCAAAGACCTGCAGCCCAGTGAGCTTCTGCAGGCCCTGCTCACTCAGGGACCTGTGCCTCCACCTGGAGGAACATATGCCTGTAGTTACCAGACTTAAGTCTCAGGACTGCCTTTACACCATGCCTTTAGATGACGAGATGTGCCTGCTGGAAGGGCCATGCAGCTGCTGCCTGGATACCCCTCCTATGGAGGTGTTGCCATGCCCCTGCCAGGAGCCTTCTCTGAAGACAGCAGTCAGGTGGACCAGGACCTAGTTATATGCCCAGAGATCCTTGTGGATTCACTGGTGGAAAATTTGTTGATTAGCACCATAGGAGTCAAGTTGCAGAGCCCTAGAGCAGGTCATAATGACACCCGTCCCCTCTCAACGTTGCTACCTATTGCAGACTAACCCAATCCAAAGGAACTTCAGCAGCCTCCCTCTTGGCACTGTCTTTTTCCCATCTTGGGATGACCCACAGGCAAAAGTATGGCTGAGGATAAAAATGCCTAAGTGAGGATTTATCTGATAATCACACACAAATAAATACAAATACTGATGTTCAGAAACAAGTAAGGATTGCTCTTTAGAACACCATTATTAAAGAGCCAGTGACATTTCTTTACAACTGTAGAAATTATAACATGAACTTAGAACAAGATCATCAAGAGAGAAGGGCTCTGTCTAGAGCTGCTTTCTGGTAGGCTTTGCTTCTGTGGCCTGCAGGAAGATTGGGATGAAGTGTCTGCTCTCTGGCAATGCTGTGCAAGTGGGGGAGACTTGTGAGTAGGTGGCGAGAACAGCACTCCTCCTGGGTGGCCTGCTCGCCAAGCACTTTCTGGGAGCCATCATGGTCTCCATTCCAAAACATGGAAGGGAGGGGGTGCTTTCTATTAAAATGAGGAAATTCACTTGTGAATACAAGAGAAGGCTTAATAATTTTCAGAGATTATATTTTCACTTCTTAAAAAAGTTGTGAAACTTTTAAAGCATATGGGAAAAATAAGAATAATATATGAAAAAATCCTAACCAGTCATCATGCAATGGAAATTCTTTTATATAACTTTCTCCCCATACTGAATTATTTTTCAATCCAACCTTAGGGATTAAATAATTTTATCTATCTGAGAGTATGTATAATATCTGAATTCTAAAAATGATTTAATTATAATCGCCAAGAATACAAATGTTTTTAAACTACTAAAGTTTATTTTAACAGATTTTGCTCCAAAATCACGAATCATTGCATAGGCTGAGGCACATTGGTGAATATAAAAATGCTCACATGATTTGTTTTCATTTTTATAAGTCATAGTGTGGTGAGAACACGTATTAAGAGACACAAGATACAGTTATAGAAATTTGTGTCAACAGCTAAGTGTGCATTTTGTGATGGAATGTATACATAGCATGGGTGTGGCCTTAGGGTAGATTCACAGCCCAAAGAAACTACTCATTTGGCTCTTGTGCTGGAACATATTCCAAGGCCAAACTTTTTGTTTGTTTGTTTTAACTTTGGCTTCCTAGAAAAAATCAACTCACATTCTAATTGTGAGAGAGTGCACGTCAATGAGATACACTATAACCCTGACTATAAACAGGTCTTTGTGTGAGAGAATATGTACAACTTTTACATTTTCTGATTTTGGTGAGTTGCAACATGTTTTATGTGACACCTGTGTGGCATAAAACAATGTAGGAACATCATGGTTAGCCACTCTCTGTGCTTACTGGTGTGTGCTTTCCATACAGGACGTAAGTATCCAATATATGGTGTGCAGTGGCATCCTGAGAAAGCCCCGTATGAGTGGAAGTCATTGAACGGCATTTCCCATGCACCAAATGCTGTGAAGACTGCATTTTACTTAGCACAGTTTTTTGTTTCTGAAGGTAATATATGGGTATATAATCTCATTGCTCTGTCATAACTTTTGGAGGAGAGTGTATGCCCTTCTCTTGGCTCTTGTACACCTTTTTATTCTACAACTGTTCCATAAGGTCTATAGATTTAACTAGAAAATTCTAAACAACGTTAAATCCTTGAAATTGAGTATATTAGTATTCAAGAAAGATCAAAGTAGTTATTTTAACAGTCATCCATGAGCCAATAGACCAAATTCTTGATCAGCAATTTGACTGATGTACAAGAACAACCTTTGAGCATTATATGTTTGTTTTTCAAGGCAATGATGTAAATTGAGTTATATCTTTTCACAGTCTGTGAATTTATGGTTGTCTGTCTGTAGACATTGAGATACTGGAGAAAAGTTACTACATTTTGTCTATTTGATGACAAGAACATAGACTTTCATCCTATTTTGCACTTGTGGTTACATAGTTTGGGCAGGTGTTTGTATCTTAGTTGAGTGATATGGGTGGGAGCAGTAGAGGCAGTGTGCAAGGGACAGAATGGAGGAATTCCTGAAAAAAAAATAGCCAAAAACAAAAGATTTTTTACAGAGCAAAGCCATCCCATATGCAGTGGTGGTCCTAAGAAGCACTTTCCCTCTGGGTGGGAGTGAGTAGCTGCAGTGGGCAGGGCAGGCTTTGCTACAGCTTTCATCTTGTGGTAGTTGGCTCTTTACCTGCCAACATTCTTCATCAAAATGTCAGAGAGCCTTCCTTGGACATCAGTCTCAAACCTTAGTCCTCGCCCATGTATAGCCTTCTCATTGGCCTCCTGGGTTGTTTCCTCCTGCCCTGTTTCCTCCACTGTCATCCACTTTAGTGTCTCCACCTTTTAACTCATGCACCATCCCGGTGTGGGTGTCCTATGAAGATAGTTCACCTTAATCTGCTTGTCTGCTAGGATCCACTTCTCCAGGGATGGGTCCATGTCCTGGCTCTAAGTCCTCAAGTCTTGTGCACACTTAGCCTTGTAATGAATAATACTGCGAGTGAGTAGCTGCTATAACCATAGCACCTGTTCTTTCACTGGCACTGTTGTAGGGGATTCTCTGAGGCACTTCTCTTTTGCCCATGCCTCCCCAGTGAATAATTCTGCTCACAGGAAGAATGATCATAAAGTCGTCTCTTAGAAAACTCATCAACCAGTCTTTAAAAATGAACATTATTTTCTCTTGCAGCTCGGAAAAATGATCACCACTTTGAGAACGTATTTGAGGAGATGGAATCCTTGATTTATCAGACCCATCCAATTTATACTGGAAATATTTCTTCATTTCAGCAATGTTACATGTTTCACTGAAAGTCTTCAATATGGCAACAGAGCAACTTTGAGGAATTCTATGATTTTGCTAACACTGCTCATGGTAATATGAGAAAGCCACACAGATGCCTTTGCTGTGTGCCTCATTTTGATTCTTCACTTAGTACATGATTATTTTTATCAGATTTGATAACTTGACAGTGAAAAATATAAACAATCATAGTGTTTTTCATGAAAAAAGTCTTTTTATGCCTAAAGATTATTAAAATATAATTTTTGAAAATATACATTTTCAGTCATTTATTATTGATTCCAGGAGGAAATGCTACCTCAAATTTACTTAATTTATTTTTGCAAAAGTCTTCTTGAGTTATACCTCCATGTCCTTATGATGTCTTCCCTATATGGGTGTTAGGAGTAGGAGTGTGTGTGTGTGTGTGTGTGTGTGTAGAAAGATGCACAGATGTTTTTCTGCTTTGTTTTAGCCTGTGGTTAGTAGTTGATATTATGAAATCAAAGTCTGTGTATTTCACTTTTTATCTGCCAATATAACAGTAAACTCTCAAGAAATACATGTGGCTATTTGTAAAATGAGCATTTTTCCCCATGGAAAATAATTGAAAAGCATTTTAACACTTATTTCTGATGTATTCTGATATATTCCTTTGCTTGAACTACTCTCTTCAACCACTTCTCGTCCCATACACATCCTGAAACATTTGAAACATAGGTGGGAAGCACTAGGGTGAAGTAGTGTCTTCTTTGCATGACAGGATTGTTGCACTGATGAGCTAACAGTAGTCATAATTGCCTACCCAAGAGCTGTATAAGACCAAGCCAGTCAACATTCTACCTGGGTTGAGGGAGAGGCACGTGAGCCATGTCCTTGTTCCTTTAATTGTCAAAGTGACACGGCTTACAGTAATAGGAGAAGTCCCAACTGAGGGGTTTCCCAGATCAGATTGGTCTGTGGGCTTGTCTGGGGGGAACTTTGATTCTTAATTGATGTAGGAAGCTCACTGTGGGCAGTGCTGTTCTCTGGGCTGGGCTATAAGAAAGCTAACTAGGCAAGAGCCACTGAATAAGCTGCTTCTCTGTGGTTCCTGCCAGGCTCCTGCTTGAGTCACTGCTCTTGTTTTCCTCAGTAATAGACTGGTGGGGCTGGAGAGATGGCTCAGTGGTTAAGAACACTGGATTTCCTTCCAGAGGCCAAGATCTGAGTTCTAGCATTCTCACTGCAGCTCACAGCCATCTGCAATTCCAATCCTAATGGATCACATGCCCTCCTCTGGCCTCTGTGAGTACCAGGTACATAGGCACCACACCAACATACATGCAGGCTGTCCTGACTAGATTTTATGTGAATTTGACACAAAGTAATCTGAAAGGAGGTAATTTCTATTGAGAAATGTCTCCATAAGATAGCGCTATAGGCAAGTCTTTAAGGAATTTTTATAATTAGTGATTGATGTGGGAGAGTCCAGTCCATTGTGGGTAGGGCCACTCCTGGGCTGGTAGTTCTGGATTCTATTAAAAAAAAAAAAGCTGAGCAAGCCGTGAGGACCACGCCCCTGTATCAGCTCCTGCCTTCACGCTCCTTCCCTGTTTGAGTTCCTTCCTTTATGTCCCTCAGTGATGGACTGTTACCTGGCAGGATAACTGTAATAAATTCTTTCCTCCCCAACTGTTTGTGGCCATGATATTTCATTACAGCACTATTAACCTCAAGACACAGTTTAAACATCAATCCATATACAAGAAGTAAATAAAATATTAATATTTTCATTCTTAAAAAATTAGACTATAACCTGTAAGCCAAATAAATCCTTTCCTCCCCTAAGTTGCTTTGGTCGTAGTGTTTGTCACACCAACAGAAAGGAAATTAGAACAAGCTCTCATCCCTAGTAGATGGCTGCGTTTGAGGAGAGTCAATTTTCATTAAGGTGTGGCTCTTGGTAGGTTGACCATGCTCTAGCGGATGGCCTAATAGCCCAAGTATATATAATTAGACTCAGTATGTTTAAACAAAGAGGAGGAGGAGGAGGAGGAGGAGGAGGAGGAGGAGGGGGAGATATTGGAAGGGAGGGTATGCTGGCTAGTTTTATGTCAACTTAATACAAATCATTGAAGAAGATGGAGCCTTAACTAAGAAAATATTTCTTCGTAAGATCAGGCTGCAGGCAAGCCTCTAGGGCATTTTCTTAATTGGTGACTGATGCGGGAAGGCCCCTTGTGTGTGTGTGTGGGGGGTCACCCCTGGGCAAATGGTCCTGGGTTCTATAAAGAAACAGGCTGAACAAGCTATGGGAGAGCAAGCAAGTAAGCAGCACTCCTCCATGGCCTCTGTATCAGCTCTTGCCTTCAGGTTGCTGACTTGTTTAAGCTCCTGCCCTGACTTCCTTCCATAATGAACAATTATGTGGAAGAGTAAGCCAAGTTTCTTTGGTAATGGTGTTTGTTACAGCAGTAGTAACCCTAACTAGGACAGAGGGAGATGTGGGGTGGTTGTCTAGGAGGAATTAAAGGCAGAGAGTGGAAGGTAAATATGATCAAAATATGATCATATATATATATATATATATGAAATATATTCATATATATATATATATGAAAATTTCAAAAATTTAAGGAATTATATTAAAAAGAATGTTAAGAAAGAATAAAAGAAAAGAAGGAAGGAAGGTCCTTTGTTCCTTAGAACCAGCAACTTTGTGACTATCTTAACTTGGAGTTGTGTTTGTCTTATTGAAATCATTTTATACTATAGAGTATACAGTGTTTATTTCATATACAATTTTCATAATGACTAGTTTAACTGATATCTTGTAGGAATACACAAGAAACACTAGATGTCATGAGAGAACCAGCTCCTCTGGAATTTAACCAGTTGTAGATGTGGAGAAACTGCTAGAACTCAAGGAATAGCTACTGCACAATTATGATTCTTTAGCTACTTATAGCTGAATACACATAGATTTACATCTTTACTGGGAACTTTCCTATCTGAGCTATGAGGGAGCTCTGACTAAGCTAAAGTCAAAACAAAACAATTAAACCATTTGTTAAGGGACAGGGCTTTTACACACATGGCTGTGTATATACAGTTAAATCTTCACCTTGGAGGAGTGGTACATGGCTGTAATCCTAGCATTCAGGAGGCAGAAGCAAAAGCATTGCTACCATTTCAAGGTTGGCTTTGGCTATACAGTGAGTTCTCGGCTAACCAGGTCTCTATAACAAGACCCCTTTCAAACCAATCAACCGAAGAAGCAGAACAAAATAAAATGTTCTCTTTCCCCAGGCAAAATATAGACCAGAGTTGTTTTTCTGGGTAGTACAAGGTGGCTGCTCTTATGCAGTGTGCTCTTGGGGAAGTAGAGGCCTGCAGGGAGGGCTCAAAGTCAGCCAGAGAATACCCCTTCATCTCCTATAAAGATGTAGGGGTGACACTTTAAGCAAGCTTGGGCACTTGTTTGTATTAGTTTCCCTAGAGAGTAAAACTTATCATCAGAAGTTGTCATGTCAAGTTTATGGCAAAGCTTTTACTGCTTCTTGTTCCTTGTGGCCTGTTCCCTATGAGTAAAACTGGCAGGATTTTAGGCCCCCACTTCTCTGACATTTGTAATAATTCTCATTAACTTCAATTTAGAGCCAGCCTGTTTCATAATGAAATTGATCTTTAGAAATTGCAGTGTTACTCTAAAATGCCTTGTTTTGGAGTTAATTCAAGCTGATTTCTTCTGAAAGCTATTCAGGAAGAAACCCAGAAAGATTGGGGGAAAAAAAAAATCTCAAAATGGAAGAGAAAATAGATTGTCTCAGAGAGCAATTGGGACATGCAATTCCCACCAATAACACCTAAACAGTATGTGCCCATTTAACCACATTAGCTCTGGGTTACAATGAAACACTCACAGACTACAGGTGACAATTCTGTCTTATTCAGGTCTTATTCAAGCTAACTTTGTAGCTTCCCAGAGGGTAAGAAGGAAAGAAAGTTCTCTGGAGCCTGGATAGATAGATCATGTTCTATTTCCACTCTTTCTAACCATAGCCTTACCCTTAACCTTTATACTCTGAGGTGAGGGTGGATTTTTATGAGTTTGAGGCCAGCCTGGTCTACAAAGCTAGTCTAGGACAGCAATGAGTACACAGAGAAACCCTGTTCCAAAACACCACACACAGAGAACAACAGTAACAACAAAAACAAAATAAAACCCTTCATACTCTGAGAACCTTTGCTCCTTTAAAATTGTCCTACAGGTTTCAAAAGCCTTGACCTGACTAATTTGTCCTGGTCAGGGAAACTAATCCACACCTACACCTCTTCCGAAGGACTCAATGAAACCAAAGTTCAATTCCACCGAAGTTCACCCTGGGGGACCATTGTGCTTATTGGGCTACTTACAGAACATAGGGGAAAGGTTATGGGCAGCAGAAAGAGGGACCCCCAAAATAGCCCCACTGAAAAGCTGTACCTAGCAGAGGTGCTATCCCCATGGTAGAGAAGATAAAGTCCTCTTCTCCCTGTCTTCCCTTCTCAAGACTCCAAGGCCATGCAAGTTAAGACGGTTACTGTCACACACTGTCAGCAGGTGTGACTGGATACTCCGCTGGGCGTTTTTTTTAAAGCACTATCCACCTCTCCTTGTAGCAGGGAATGTGGGGCAGCAAGCTCATCTATAATGGTGCTTTGCAAGTAGATGCTGCTGGTGTTACAAAGATAGCAGTTGTTTGGCTCAGAGCGTAGGGCTTAAATCCCAAATAGATACGTTCATCGTGTCTGACAATCCAGGAAAAGTACACATTCTATAAAGCCAAGCAGGAGGATAAAAGTTTTCATCTTGCATCAGAATAGCCATTTGACTTTGACCACAGAAGAACCTGTTATTTCTCCTTCAATTTTTCGAAGTTCAAGTGAGGAGGGCCATTTGCATTCTTTTTCTTCTCTACTCAAAGGAATCTAACTTGCTCTTTACAAGGCAAAAGGAGCTTATGCAAATCCATCAGTATAATTAAAGATAAGGATTGACCCCAATTTTGAGTGAAAATAGTTACGTAAAACATTTTGAACTATTTTAAAATAGACTTTTAGAACAGTACCGATACAATAATGATAATTTTTAAAAACCGAATTGAAAGCACCCTTCTGTCTCTTCCCCTTGACATGTTTACACACAGTTGTGCATACAATTTATGCCATTTCTATTGCTGTTAGTGGAACAACAACAAAATCATGTTTTGGTGTTGCCACACTGCCAGCCTAGCTGTTCTTTGGGATGACTTGAGCACTGAGCTATGCAGGCTGGGCTCAGCAGGTTGGGATTGGCCAGTGTAGGAGGTGGAGGGGTTCAGCCAGGGCAGGGATTCTCATTTCCGTGGTTCATAGTTGAGGAGTGAGGCAGATCCAAAGCCAAAGCACACATGTGGAATCCAAAGTTCAAGTGCAAAAAGGACCCGTCAAATTAAGTGCACGTCAGAACCAGAAACTGAAGAGTTAAAGTAGAGACAGCAAATAGCCAAAGCACTGAGAATGTAACATTTATATAATTCCAGATTGTGTTATGGTTCTTCTTGCTGTAGGTAGTTTATTGTATATATGTGTAATAATATAAATGAATATGTAAGAATAAAAATATATTTAAGAAAAATTTAAAAATCAATCAAACAAACAAAAAGTAGAGACAGCTTAAAGTGCAACCAGGTTCTCACAACGCAGAGGTGCCCATGCCAACAATAGCTCCCATAATCCGAAAAAGAAAAAAAAAAAAAGAAAAGAAAAAGAAAAAGAACCGAGCAGTGGATGCTTGCTAGTGCTCAGCCCGCTTTCTCCGTATTTCATAGTTTGGCTACTCTGCAGAGGGACTACCAATAGTCCGTGGAGTCTTTCCACAGCAGTTAAAGAAATCAAGGTAACTTACTATAGGCATGCCCAGAGGCCTTTTCCCCAGGTGATTCTTGGTTCTGAAAGGTTACCAGTTAACATTAACCATCACAGGGGCACATCCCTTCTTCTGGAGGTAAAGTCACAAAGCGTTCGTTAGACTAGTTTATTTTCAATAACTACAAAATAATTCACTTGAAAAAGCTACCAGAATTTGTCCACTTTGGATATAGAAGTTGATCGCTTTGGGGAGGCCTGGGGCACTCAAAGAAAGAATAAGCAGGCTACTAAGATGAGACTTGATAGCCTATGACCACATAGTGGGGGAGGAGGTCCCCCTTGGTCTTAGACCTAGGAGAGGGGAATAGGGTGAAAACGGGAGGGAAGGAAGAATGGGAGGATACAAGTGATGGGATAGCAATTGAGTTGTAATCTGAATAAATTAATTAAATAAAAAAATAAAACCAGTACAGCTGGGCACGGTAGCATATCCCTTTAATATCAGCACTCGGGAGGCAGTGGCAGGGAGATCTCTGTGAGTTTGAAGCCAACCTGGCCTACAAAACATATTACACAGAGGAACTCTCTCTCAAAAATACCAAAACAAAAAGAGCATTTGGGGCTGGAGGGATTGCCCAGTGGTTAAGAGCAGTGGCTTCTCTTCCAGAGGACCCAGTTTCAATTCCCAACACCCACATGGTGGCTCACAACTGCCTGTAGCTCCAATTCTTGGGGCTGTGACATCCGAACACAGAAATATCCGTGCAGGCAAAACACTAATGAAAATAAACATATCTTAACAACAACAAAAACAAAACAGACAAACAAACAAAAAAAAATACAGGTTGACATTTCAAGCCCTCCCTCGCATCCTGGTGTGGGTTCCCTGTACAAATCTTCTGAGTCAGTATTATACTGCTGTGGGCTGCCAGTTGCTCTACGCTCTTCTCTTGTCTTTCTTGCTTTCAGAAGGAGCTGATAACCTGGGTGGCTTATTCTTTTCATACATTTTCTTCTGGGTGAAGTAGTCTTTGGGCTACTCTAGCTTTGTGCTCACTGAAGGCTGTAGAGATCAAGTTCCACCACCAGCCTTGCTTCCTTGGGGCCAGCCACTGCTGCATTTCAGCCAGCATGGTGCTGAATATCCTCATAATCAAAGAAGATTGCCCAAGCCAGCATTCACCTGGCACACGAAGAGGGACGGCACCCATTTAGGCAGTGTGCTTATACTATGTATGACCCTCAATGAAGTTTTTATTTCCTTCTGTTGAAAGTAGTTTTTTCTTACATAATATGTCCTGGTTTTCCATCCCTCCCCAACTTCCCTCCCACCCAGACACATCAACTTTCTGTTTCTCATTAGAAAATAAACAGAATGCTGAGAGAGTATAACATAAGGCAATAAATATAATAATATAGAGTAAATGATAAGATAAAGTGAAAGCTAACATATCAGGATAGGACAAAACAAATAAACAAAAGGTAAAGAGCCCAAGAAAAGGTACGAGAAACAAATATAGGTGGACAGGACAAGGACAAGGACAATGCATTTTCCCACTTAGAAATCTCCCCAAAATACTAAACTGAAAGCCATAATAAATATGTAAAGGAACAAAGGACCTGTAGAGTAAAGCAGAGAGAGAGAGAGAGAGACAGAGAGACAGAGAGACAGAGAGAGAGAGAGAGAGACAGAGACAGAGACAGAGACAGAGACAGAGACAGAGACACAGAGAGACAGACAGAGACAGAGAGACAGAGACAGAGAGACAGAGACAGAGAGACAGAGACAGATTTTTTTAAAAGGAAAAGCCTTAACATAACATTATGAGACACAGAACTTCCAAAGATTCCATTGGGTTCCTTTTCCATTGGCCATCTACTGCTGGGCATGTGCGTACACTTCAGAGTAGTTTGTTTCCCCAGTATGATTCCTTCCAAAAAAAAAAATGAAATTTTCATCTACAAGTAGTTATCAATTGGAGCTGGCTTTTGGGTGAGGGATGGGGGCTTGTGTCTAGGGCTCCGTCTCACAGAGGCCCTGTGTGTATTGCCTAAGTCCCTGTGAGTTCATATGTGCCTTGATCCTGTAGACTTGGAGGACCTTGTTGTCCTGGTGTCCTCCACCCTCTCTGGCTCGTCCTTTCTCTCTGTCTCCTCTTCTGCAGGGCTCACATAGATCTGAGAGGAGAGATTTGATGGATACATCTCATTTAGGTCTGAATGTTCCTGTGTTTCTCATTCTCTGCATAATTTCTGGTTGTGGATCTCTATATTTCCCCCCATCTGCTGCAGGAGAAAGCTTCTCTGATTATGGATGAGCAAAGCACTCACTGTTATATGAGGAAATGTCATTAGTAGTTATTATATATTATATTATCTATAATATATGTATATATACATATATGTACATACACACATATATACATACATACACACACATATATATATATGCATACATACATACATACATATATATATATTTAGAACAGCAGTATTTGGCTTTACTTTAGGTCCTGGATTAACTATTCTCAGATTCTTGCTCATCCCAGCAGTGTTGGGTGTGGCTTCAGTCTCAGGGTGTGAGCCTTAAGTCAAATCAGATATTGGTTGGTTACTCTGGCAGTCTTTATGCCACCATTGCACTGTCATATCTTGCAGGCAACCTTATAGATCACTGGGTTTGTGGCTGGGTTGGTGTTGACATTTTTACTTTGGTAGTTTACAGAGTACCTTAGTGCACCAAAGAGAGTAGCAGAGTGGTGAAGGCTCTATTTAGATACCAGCTTGTCTTCTCTGTGTTCAATGCCTTGTATACATGTTGTCTTCATCAGTGGGGCCTTGCCATCAGTTTGTGGAGAGCAATTTTATAGTCTTGGCAACAGCCTGGGTTGTTTGGGGATTTCAACTTTGGCTAAGAACTCAACTATATGTGACAGAATCCTGGCACTGAAAGCTTCCTTCAGTGACAAAAGATGGCCAGTTGGTGTTCTGTCTGACCAATTATTTGGCAATATCACTTAGATTGCCATCATATATGTGTATATTTTAGGAAACTTCTACTGTATTGTTCCTATATTACCTCTCAAATGGCCCTTCAATTGAGCTGTCTCTCCCCAGATCCCCTGCCTGTTCACCCTCTCCCATCCCCCTGCCACTTGATTCTCCTTTTCCAGCCCAGCATATCTATGTGTAACTATCTATTCTATTTCTCTTTCCTAGGGAGATGTATATGCTACTCCCCCACAGTCCCTTACTCTATACCTAACCTCTGTGGATAGATGGATTGTAGCATAGTTATCATGGACTTAAAGCTAATATCCACATATAAGCAAATTCATATCATATTTGTCTTTCTGGGTTTGGGTTCTCTCACTCAGGATGAGGTTTTTTTTTTTCCTCTAGTTCTATATATTTACTTGTAAATTTAATTATTTTTAGCAGCCTGGTAATATTTCATTATAAAAAATGTACCATATTTTCTTTATCATTCTTCTGTTGAGAGACATCTAGGTTGTTTCAGATTTCTGGGTGTTGTGAACAGTGTAGCAATGATCATGGTTGCATACGTGTCTCTGTAGTAGGTAGAAGCTGATTTGGGGTCTATCTCCAAGAGTAGTCTAGCTGAGTCTTGAGGTAGATTGACTTCCACTTGCTGTGGAGCCACCACATAGATTTCCACAGTGGCTGTACTGATTTGCACTCCCACCAGCAACAGAGGAATGTTCCCTTTGTTCCACATCCTCACCAGCACATGGTTTTTATTGATTTTTCTGGCATATGTGTTATTGATCTGACACAATTACACTGTTTTGAGAGGTGTAAGACAAAATCAATCTCAAAGCACTTTTGTTTTGCAGGTGCTTGATGGCTAAGGATGTTGACCATTTCTTTAAGGGCTTCTCAGCCATTTGTGATTCCCCTCTTGAGAATTCTCTGTTTATATCTGTACCCCATTTTTGTCCAAATAACAGTGTTGTTTTACATAGAGAAACTTTTCAGTTTCATGAGTTCCCATGTATTAATTGTTATTACTAGTGCCTGTTCTAAAAGTGTTCTATTTAAAAAAAAAAGCTTCTCCCAAGTTTGATTATTTCTTGGCATTTACCACTTTGGGGTGTGATTTCTTCTTGTTCTTCTAAAGATTTTTGGTATGCTGTTAAGTTACTAGTATGAGATCTCTCCAAATTTTGAATAAGAACTTTGTGCTATGAACTAAGTTTGGGCATATTGTTTTTATTTCAATATCATTCAATTCTAGAAAGTCTTTGATCTCTCTGTTATTTTCTATCTTTACCCACCCATTTCATTTCCATGAATTTGCAAGCCTCCTGTTGTTTATTTTCAGCTTTAACTCAACCATGGTGGTCAGATAAGATGCAGGGAGTTATTTCAATTTTCTTGTACCTGTCGAGACTTGCTTTTGTATCCAAGTATCTGCTCACTTTTGAAGAAAATTCTATGAGGTTCAGAGAAGGTATACTCTTTTGTGTTTGTTTGAAATGTTCTGTAAATATGTTAGGTACATTGGTTTACTTTTTAATTTATTTATTTAGTTATTCACTTAACATCCCAATTATAGTCCCCTCCCTTCTTCTTCCCCCTATACCCCTCCTTTACACCCCAGAATAGAGGAGTCCCCCCATCCCTCTGACTAACCCACCTCAGCACATCAAGTCTCATCAGGACTGAGCACATCCTCTTCCATCGTGGCCTGGCAAGGTAGCGTCGCCAGAGGTAAGTAGTCAAAAAGTATGCAACAGGGTCCATGTCAGAGACAACCCCTGCTCCCCTTACTAGGAGACCCACATGGATACTGAGCTGCCCACCAGCTATATATGTGTAGGGGGCCTAGGTCCAGCCCATGCATGGTCTTTGCTTGGTGCTTCAGTCTCTACAAACCTCTCTGGGCCCAGGTTAGTTGCCTCTGTTGGTTTTCTTGTGGAGTTCCTGTCCCCTCCAGGTTCTTCTATCCTCCCCTCACTCTTCTGGCAGGGAGCCTTGTCCATTTTGTTTATAACATCAAGTAGCTCCAGCATTTCTCTCTTTAGTTTTTGGATGACCTGTTTATTGGTAAAAGTGTGATGTTGAAGTCTTTCCTTCTAGGATGTGAAGGTCAACATGTGAGTAAAACTAATAGTTGTTTCTTCTATGAATTTAGGTACCCTTGTGTTTGGTGTATAGGTATTAAGAATTGCAATGCCTTCTTGGTAGATTTTTCTTTTTGTGAGTATTTGTTGTCCTTCACTAATTTTTTTAATAGTTTTGGTTTGAAGGCTATTTTTTTTTTCAGATATTAAAATGGCCATAGTAGCTTCCTTCTTGGGTTGATTTACCCAGAATACCATTTTCCATCCTTTCACCTGTAGTGATGGTAATTCTTGATGTTGTAGTGTGGTTTTTTTATGCAACAGAATGCTGGATACTATTTTCATTTCCATTCTGTTAGTCTGGGTCTTTTTATTGGGGAATTGACATAGTTGATAATGAGAAGTATTAATGAGCAGTGTTGTTGATTTTTGTTATTTTGTTGTTGCTCTCTCTCTCTGTGTCTCTGTGTCTCTGTGTCTCTCTGTCTCTCTTTGTCTCTCTGTCTCTCTGTCTCTGTCTCTGTCTCTGTCTCTCTCTCTCTCTCTCTCTCTCTCTCTCTCTCTCTCTCTCTCTGTGTGTGTGTGTGTGTGTGTGTGTGTGTGTGTGTGTTTCCTCTCTTTTGGTTTGTTGGTCTGGGGATATTTACTGTATTTTCTTGGGTGTCGTTCACCTCTTTAGGTCTACTATCTTCTGGATGTCCAGAACTGTAGACAGATGTTGCTTAAAATTGGGTTTATCGTGGAATGTCTTATTTTTATCTATCTATGGTGATAGAAAGTTTTGCTGGGTATAGTAGACTGGGCTGGCATCTTAGTGTTCTCTTGGTGTTGTAACCTGCTTAAACTCTATAGCTCCTCCATTAAGATCTACTTTAGTTCCTAGCATGACTGTAGCTCCTTTGCCAACACCAGCTCTTAACATATTAGAAATCATTTTTACTCCAAGTCTCCATTTTGATTATAAGGTGAAATTAAGTTCAAGTTCTCAGTGCCTAAGTACCTTAAACCAGGAGTGCTCAATGCTTGATGCTTAGAAGAAAACAATAGATGATAAATGCATGTTCTACTGGGATTAAAGATAAATGATATTACATTAGAGTTAAGGCTGCAACATCCTTCAGGTTTCCTTACTCATCCTCCTATGTTTCTTATTCCCAGAGAGCTGGAAAGCCCCAAGTGCTCCCCTGCCCTAAAGCCAATCAGCTTAAAATGCTTTGTCTAGCCACCTGGGCACATTGTGCTCAGAACAAAATCGATTCTTCTTGTGTTTAGCTAATCAAAATGATGCAATGCTGCCCTGCTCCTTGCTTCACACCTGGTTACCTGGTTACAGTTTTTCTTATAAAAAGCCTTCCTTAGAAGCAGATCGACCAATTTCACAGTCTAAAATCTGAGTTGTGATCACGGCCCTGACTGGTCAGTTCTTGTTTCCAATGTCATAGTCTGAGTTTACAGGCTGTGGCCGTGACTGGTCATTTCTTGTTCAGCATTCGAATAAACATCCATCAATCTGAGTCTGGTGTTTGAATGGTATTCAGTATTTGACTATTTCTGAACCAGAACATTAGGATCTATAGAATATGTATCATGGTCCTTCTGTCTTCTTTTTTTATTTTGTTTTGTTTAATTTATTTTTCTTTCTTTTAAAATTTTTTTATTTAATTAATTTATTCAGATTACATCTCAATTATTATCCCATTCCTTGTATCCTTCCATTTCTCCCTCCCTCCCTCCCACTTTCACCCTATTCCCTAAAGTCTCCATTTAGAAGTCCAGTGTTAGTCTAATAAGTCAGCCTTTGTATGTTGCTTTGTCTTTTCTCCTTACAGCTTTTGATACTCTTTCTTTGTTCTGTATGCTCAGTGCATTGATTATTATGTATCCAGGGGACTTTCTTTTCTGGTTGAGTCTATTTGGTGTTCTGTATGCTCATGTACCTTGATAGGCATCTCCTTCTTTATGTTAGGGAAATTTTCTTCCATGATTTTCTAAATCCTTGACCTTTGTTTCTTTTCATTTCTCTATTCTTATTATTCTTAGATTTTTGTCTTTTAATAGTGTCTCAGATTTTCTGGTTGTTTTTTTGCAAGGATAGTTGTAGAGTTAAGATTTTCTTTACCTAAGGTGTCCATTTCTTCTGTCATTCCTGAGGTTCTTTCTTCCATCTCCTGTATTCTGTTAGTGAGACTGGTCTCTGAGATTGCTGTTCAAGTTCCTAGATTTTTCATTTCCAAATTTCCTTAAGTTTGTATTTATTGATACTATTTTCACTTTCAGGCCTTGCAACATTTTATTCATTTCCTTCCACTCTTTGTATGTGTTCTGATAGACTTCTCTAAAGGATATAGTAATTTCCTCTCTGAGGACTTGTATCATATCCATAAAGACTGTCTTACAATCTTTTTCTTGTGCTTCAACTGCTTTGACTATTGTTGGGCTCTAGTGGAGACATGCTGGAGTCTGTATCAGGCCAGTTCAGTAACCTGAGATGGAGATGTGGAGTTGGCAGAAAGGAAGACTCAGACCAAGATGAAGTTCAAGCCAGTAGGCCCCAAATAGCTTGAACCCTCTTTATTTATACAGAATTTTAAAGCAGTCAAACATATGCAGTATCAGATTTACCTTTAATCACTATCCAAACTTTCAATAAACACTTTTAAGTTTCTCTTTTTCCTTTGTTGTCAGGGATTAAACTTTACTCATATCTAGGTAGTATAGTATTATAATACAAATGATTATGTCAGATATAGGCATACCTAAATTATCAAGCCAAATGATAATATCTCACCAGGCACAATCAGTCTGATTTGTGTGCAGGCTGGTAGCAGACATGCTGTTTCAAAGTAAAAGCAATTAAAATCCAAGTGAAAACTTTAACAGCAATATAATATTTGTATGTTATCACAGTCTAATTTGATATGCTCACAATAGGTTTTAAGTTGTCTTATACACCATTTTTAGCTGTCTAATTTACAGTATGGTCTTACCCTATAAAGCTTTTTCATCAAACAAAAATGAACAGTTAACATTTTTTAATCAATCCATACCATTTTTCCCTTTTACATATAAGCTCTTATTTAAAGCAAGCATGAATTTATCCAACTTATATTTCTTTTTAAGAGCACAGGAAATTTACTTACTAGTTTGTCCTAAAAATAAACTAACTTATCCTGAGGATGAACTCTTTACTGTTGACCTATAGGCCCTCTCTCTTTAGGCCCTATCTTCTCTTAGCTGTTTTTTTTTTTTTTTTTTTTTTTTTTTTTTTTAATACATTTTTATTAAATTATACATATTACATCTCAGTTGTTAGCCCATCCCATGTATCCTCCCATCCCTCCCTTCCTCCCACTTCCCCCCCCTACTCCCCTCCCCTATGTCTGTGTCTGAGGGGGATCTCCTCCCCCTGAATATGCTCATACGGTATCAAGTCTCTCCTTGGTGACCTATTATCTTTCCTCTGAGTGCCACCAGGCATCTCCATCCAAGGGACATGATCAAATATGGGGCACCAGAGTTTGTGTGAGAGTTAGATCTTCTTCTCCACTCAACAGTGGAGAATGTCCATCGGCTAGTCCGGGTAGGGGTTCAAGGTTTTTACTGCCTATTTTTTCCTTGGCTGTTGCCACAGTTTGCGGAGGACCCCAGGGCCCAGACTCGCCTGTAGTTTTCCAGGACCCACTGGATCCTTCCATTTCCTCTTTCTCCCAGGCTTCTCACACCTAAAGATTCAATAGGATGTCCTCCCCTCTTACCCATTATTCTGGTAGGTACAGTTTTTCATGGGGACGTACACCTTGGGCTAGTGTCTCGATATAAGTGAGTATATACCATTTAGCTCTTTTTGCTTCTGTGTGAACTCACTCATTATGACAATTTCTAGATCAATCCATTTGTCCACAAATTTTGGAAATTCCTTGTTTTTAATAGCTGAGTAGTATTCCATAGTGTAAATGTACCACAGTTTCTTTATCCATTCTTCTGTTGAGGGACACGTAGGTTGTTTCCAAGTTCTGGCTATTATGAATAAGGCAGCTATGAACATGGTTGAGCATATGTCCCTGTTGTGTGGTAGTACATCCTCTGGGTATATTCCAAGGAGTGGAATAGCTGGGTCTTGAGGGAACCCTATTCCCATTTTTCTGAGAAAGCACCAGATAGCTTTCCAAAGTGGTTGTACTAGTTTGCATTCCCACCAGCAATGCAGGAGTGTTCCTCTTTCTCCACACCCTCGCCAGCATGAGGTGTCAGTTGAGTTATTGATCTTAGCCATTCTGATGGGTGTAAGATGGAATCTCAGTGTCGTTTTGATTTGCATTTCTCTGATGACTAAGGAGGTCGAGCATTTCTTTAAGTGTTTCTCAGCCATTTGAAATTCCTCTGTTGAGAATTCTCTGTTTAGCTCTGCGCTCCATTTCTCTATTGGGTTATTTGGTTTGGTGGTGTTTAATTTCTTAAGTTCTTTATATATTTTGGATATTAGACCTTTGTCAGATGAAGAGTCGGTGATGATCTTTTCCCAGTCTGTAGGCTGTCGCTTTGTTCTCTTGACAGTGTCACCAGCCTTACAGAAGCTTCTCAGCCTCATGAGGTCCCATTTATTAATTGTTGATGTTAAGGCCTGGGCTGTTGGTGTTCTGTTCAGGAAGTTGTCTCCTGTGCCTATGAGTTCCAGACTCTTCCCCACTTTTTCCTCTAACTGGGTTAATGTCTGTGGTTTTAAGTTGAGGTCTTTAATCCACTTGGACTTGAGTTTTGTGCATGGTGACAAATAGGGGTCTAATTGCATTTTTCTACATGTAGACATCCAGTTAGACCAGCACCATTTGTTGAAGATGCTGTCGTTTTTCCATTGAATGGATTTGGCTTCTTTGTCGAAAATCAGGTGAGCAAATGTGTGTGGATTCATCTCTGGGTCTTCAGTTCGATTCCATTGATCCACTAGCCTATTGCTGTGCCAGTACCATGCTGTTTTAATTACTGTTGCTCTATAGTACAGCTTGAGATCAGGTATGGAGATTCCTCCAGCGGATCTTTTATTGTAAAGGATTGTTTTTGCTATTCTGGGCTTTTTGTTTCTCCATATGAAGTTGAGAATTGTTCTTTCAATATCTACAAAATATTTAGTAGGTATTCTGATAGGGATTGCATTGAATCTGTAAATTGCTTTTGGTAAGATGGCCATTTTTACTATGTTGATTCTTCCAATCCACGAACATGGTAGATCCCGCCATCTTCTGATGTCATTTTCAATCTCTTTCTTCAGAGGTTTAAAGTTTTTTTCAAATAAATCCTTCACTTGCTTGGTTAGGGTTATTCCTAGATATTTTATATTGCTTGTGGCTATCGTGAAGGGAGTAATTTTTCTAATTTCTTCCTCTGCCTGTTTGTCATTTGTATATAGGAAAGCTACTGACTTTTTTGAGTTTATTTTGTATCCTGCCAATTTGCTGAAGGTGTTTATCAGCTGTAGGAGTTCTCTGGTGGAATTTTGGGGGTCACTTATATACACTATCATATCATCTGCAAATAGGGATAATTTTACTTCTTCCTTTCCCATTTGGATCCCCTTGATCTCCTTTTGATGTCTTATTGCTCTGGCTAGAACTTCAAGAACTATATTAAAGAGGTATGGGGAAAGTGGGCAGCCTTGTCTGGTCCCTGATTTTAGAGGGATTTCCTTGAGTATCTCTCCATTTAATTTAATGTTGGCTATTGGTTTGCTATATATAGCCTTTATTGTGTTTAGGAAAGTGCCTTGTATTCCCGATCTCTCCAGAACTTTAAACATAAATGGGTGTTGGATTTTGTCAAATGCTTTTTCTGCATCTAAAGAGATGATCATATGGTTTTTCTCTTTCAGTTTGTTTATATGGTGGATTACATTGATGGATTTCCGTATGTTAAACCATCCCTGCATTCCTGGAATGAAGCCTACCTGGTCATGGTGAATGATGTCTTTGATATGCTGTTGTATTCGCTTTGCGAGTATTTTGTTGAGTATTTTTGCATCAATGTTCATAAGAGAAATTGGTCTGAAATTCTCTTTTTTTGTTGGGTCTTTGTGGGGTTTAGGTATCAATGTGACTGTGGCCTCATAAAAGGAGTTTGGTAATATTCCATCCATTTCTATCTTTCGGAATAGCTTGAATAGTATCGGTATTAGCTCCTCTTTGAAGGACTGGTAGAATTCTGCGCTGAAACCATCTGGCCCTGGGCTTTTTTTGGTTGGAAGACTATCAATGGTTGCTTCTATTTCTATAGGCGAAATAGGGCTATTTAATTTGTTTATCTGGTCTTGGTTCAATTTTGGTAAATGGAATCGGTCGAGAAATTTGTCCATTTCCCTTAAATTTTCAAATTTTGTGGCATAAATGTCTTTGAAGTAGGTCCTTACGATTCTTTGTATTTCTTCGGTGTCTGTTGTTATGTCTCCCTTTTCATTTCTGATTTTGTTAATTTGGATAGCTTTTCTTTGTCTTTTAGTTAGATTGGCTAACGGTTTGTCTATCTTGTTAATTTTCTCAAAGAACCAGCTCTTGGTTTTGTTGATTCTTTGGATTGTTGTCTTTGTTTCTAATTTATTGATTTCAGCTCTGAGTTTGATTATTTCCAGGCGTCTACTCCTCTTGGGTGTTTCTGCTTCTTTTTTTTCTAGGGCTTCCAGATGTGTTGTTAGGTTGTTTATGTGGGATGACTCCATTTTCTTTTTAAAGGCACTTAGTGCTATGAATTTTCCTCTTAGCACTGCTTTCAATGTGTCCCAAATTTGGGTATGTTGTTCCATCATTTTCATTGAATTTCAGGAAGTCTTTTATTTCTTCCCTTATTTCTTCCGTGACCCATGTGTCATTAAGTAGAAAGTTGTTTAGTTTCCACGTGTTGGTATGCTTTTTGTTATTTCTA